>NC_137004.1:28052884-28157884 GCF_032717465.1 Coenobita brevimanus
ACTTATTGTTAATTATTTTATCATTGGTTTTATTACTTTTAGGGAAAATTAACAAACTCGACACTATTGGCATTCGTGCCATCAGGTGAATGTGTTGGTGCTGTAAGAACTCTGCCAGTATCTTGCCCTGCCATTCTGTTCCAGGTGTTTGTCAAGTTTGTCAGGTAGCTGGCCCAGGCGACACACACTGCCTTCACTTGCATCCGGGATCATTTGTAACTCAGTAAACTCGTGCCTTCAGTTTTAAGACACCCTCCCTCCTCCTCCTCCTCCTTATTTCTCTCCCTGCCTTTCACCTCCAACCTCCACTCCACCTCCCTGGACCCCTATCTCTCCCCCTTCCTTCATCCCCTCTCTTCTCCCTGCCAGCCCCGCTGCCCCCTCTCAGGACCTTCACCCAATGCAGTCTGATTGGCAATGCAGGGCTGCAGGTGAGTCCAGGTGTGCAGGACCGCGATGACCAGGGATGCATGACGGGGTTATCCTCATGGTGCAGGGGTCGTGTGGTGGAGTGGCAAGGGTAACAGGGTAGTAGAGGTTGTTTTGTGTCAGATGTCATTTTGTGTCAAGTGCTGTATGGCGGCAGGGGTAGTGTGGTGGCAGGGGTCGTGTGGTGGCTGGTGTCGTGTGGTGGCAGGGGTTGTGTGGTTGGGTGGGAAGAATAGTGTGATAGGGTGGCAGGGATCATGTGATGCCAGGGGTCGTGGGGCGATGGACAAAGTTTGGTAGCAGAGGTCTTGAGTTGTCAAGGATTGTCTGGTGGCAAAGGTTCCTGTGGTGGCAGAGGCTATATGGTGGCATGGGTCATGGGACGGAAGGGATCGTTGGATGGCAGGGGTCGTGGCGTGGTAAGAGTCGAGAAGTGACAGGGGTCGTGGGGAGGCAGGGGTCATATGGAGGCAGGCATCGTAAAGAAGAAAGGATGCAGATACAGAGGCAGGATGCAGATACAGGGGCAAGGTGGAACATGTATAACATGGCTTAGGTGAATTATCTTCATCATCATCATCATCATCACCACCACCACTAAGGAACTAATAAATGTAATAAGTATGTTGTTTTTAGCAAGGTGGAAAGATATAATTTTGTACGGTATGGGAGTAGATTGGAATATGTGTGAGTAGCTATAAAGACAGAAAAATCATTGCATGGAGAATAACTAAAATTTCTTCAGCAAGTCGGTAGAGAGGAAAAGGACAATGCAATGGTGGAATATTCTTAGCAATATGGGAAGGTAAAATACGGTATATATGGTTAGGCAAAAGTGTGCATCCTGTATGGCAAAAATGGAGAGGTGTACAATTCATAGCAAGAAGGAGTGACACAGTGCTTGTAGGGTAAGTCAGAGGAGTGGCAAAAAAATGGCAAGAATATTCTTAGTAAGGTAGACGAGTATGATTTGTATGGTAAGCTGGCAGACAGGAATACTGTATGTGTGGTAATATCGAAGGATTGGATACTTTTAACGAATCAAAAGGGTAATGCTGGTGAAAGACAAAAGAGCGCAAAATACGGTACATGGCATGATGAAGAATGGAATATGCATTACACAGCAGATGGGTAAAGCCTATCTGGTAAGACGGATGAGCGAATTAAGAATGGTAAGGAGGAAGGGTGGAAAAATTATAGTAAGGGGGAAAGTTTATATCCGCGGGGTCAGACAGAACAGTATGATATGTATGGCTGAATGAAATGAGTAACAGCGGAATGCGAGGAATAACAGGGAAAAGTGTGGCAGTGTGAGAGGGAGAAAGACTGGAAGGATTGGGCAAAGGGTAGTGAAAAACTGAATGTCAGGAAGACAGGATGGAAGGGTGACTGGGAAAGCGAGGTATATGCAAAGGAGAGACGAGGTGAGCATCAAGGTAGCTGGGAAGGGAGAAGCAGGAGAGTGAATTTTTTTTAAAGACAGAAAAATGACATTCAGCTTGAGAGAGAGAGAGAGAGAGAGAGAGAGAGAGAGAGAGAGAGAGAGAGAGAGAGAGAGAGAGAGAGAGAGAGCACACACGAAAGAACAGACCTGAGAGCAATCAACAGACTACAAAATCAGTTGTATAATATGAAAAACTCGATAAAACAAAGGCAACCAGAGTAAAAAAAAAAAAAAAAAAATGGAAACGATTACAGGTATAGGATTATCACATATTCACAGAGGAAGAAGTAACCAAGACTGTAAGGTGAATCGAAGGGGAAAAATAGTCAACCATACGAAATAAAATAAGAGATCACACGCTGAATCAAAGAGCAACTGTCAAGAAAAGACGGGCATATTAAAAAAATAATTTGGATCACAAGAAACTAACCAATAAACAGGATACTCAAACCAAAGTAAAAAAGATCACAAGGAAATTCAATAACAAAAACAGACAACAGACTACAGTCAACAAAATAACAGCAAAGCGTAAGGAAAATAACAAGGAAAAATGGCAGATATATATATATATATATATATATATATATATATATATATATATATATATATATATATATATATATATATATATATATATGGAGTCTCTGTGGTAAAGTGTGCGTTTTCGTACACTGAAGAACGAGGGTTCGCTCCCCGCCAGGGTAATAAACTTTAGGAGTGTTCACCCGGCCACGTACTGCATTGGCGGACACAAGGGGTGCTGTGATTGAACCAGCGTAGCATACTAAAGTATGCTTGCACCCAGTCGGCTTGAGCGGGCCGATTACACTTGGTTCACAGACTACCCACACATCCAAAGCCACTCCAACACAACAATTGCACTTACAAGCACTTCTCACCCTACATACAATCTCTACTAGACAGTCTAAACCACTTGGTAGAGATACGTTGGCTGTATCGTCCCCACTTCGGTAGGGATAGGCCGGTCCTGCAGTGGACACTCAAACGGCTGATGATATGTATATATATATAATCGGGGTCATATATATAATCAGAGTGAAGAAAAAGAAAAGAAAGTGGAACCAAGATGCAAGCAAGAACAGTGCGGAATGTTAAAGGTAGCTGTGAGGGGTATAAGATGCAGAGAGGAGAGTCAGGGTGTGAACAGTCAGTCGAGGGTGCTAAGGAGGCCCAATGAAGGATGATGTATGTACTATCAATACTTCTGGTGGTGCAGCGACTGTGGCTACTTGAGATGCAGAGTTCAACCCTTGAGCTATGTGATGTCTTTTAAGCTATATTATTGCTCCCGATACATTAAAATGTCAGGCTTCAGACCCAGAAAGGTTTCCTTTTTTTTTTTTTTTCTGTCCGATGACTCCGACCCCTCTTTAATACATTCTTGACACCGGTAGATTATTTTAATTAGCATAAACAAAACTGTTTGTAGCAGTCGGTTCAGAGTAAGTGCTATGCTGTTCCGTGAAAAACAAATGACTGTCGAAATTAAAAGATTCAGTGTAAAAGAAGACAAAAAGATATAATCAGAATACTTGGAAGTCGCCTGCAGTGTCCACCTAAAATGATGTAACCAGGTTTTATATATATACTGTATATGTGTGTGTGTGTGTGTGTATATATATATATATATATATATATATATATATATATATATATATATATATATATCAAAAGATTGACTAGACCGAACCATTAAAAGTATAATACTTTTCGAAGTGGCAGAACTGGGTCGACCGCAGAATAGCGAATAAATACTGATATAAACAAGATTTTGCAAATGGAGGACCAGGGGCATATCTAGTTAACCTCAATGTGCACTCGTTAAGCCTCATGTAGTCGACGCTTTGTTTCAAAATAGCGAGAAAGGACGAAAATGAAAAAAAGATATTTATTAATCTTTATAAAATGGGCAAGAAATGGTTTTGAAGAATGTTGGATGGTGAGCATTAGAAGCTAGTTGATCTTTTAGCTATGAAACACACACACACACACACACACACACACACACACACACACACACACACACACACACACACACACACACACACACACACACACAAACTTGTCTCTATTACATCTGTCCTTCACACGTACAGACACAGGCAGTCACAGTCCCCAGACAAACACAGCCATCCGTCACAATTTCCACCAAACGTACGTGCACATCCCCACGACTCTCACACATTAATTCCCCTCACGCACACGCACAAACAACCCCATTCTTCAGACGCACGCACTCTCCCACCATGTGATCCTTTACAAAAACTTACATCCTCTACATAGTACACTTACATTTGCATACCCTTACTTGCACGTATACACACTTACACAAACATACATATGCAAACACGTAATCGTAGACAAATTTAAATGTTTTTTCAAGTCGCCCTGTCTCACAAAGGCACCTCTCTCTCTCTCTCTCTCTCTCTCTCTCTCTCTCTCTCTCTCTCTCTCTCTCTCTCTCTCTCTCAAAAGCTGTAATTTCAGAGTAAGCCTTTCTATTAACATTAAAGTCAAATAACAAAGTAAGGATCACTCTCTCTCTCTCTCTCTCTCTCTCTCTCTCTCTCTCAAAAGCTGTAATTTCAGAGTAAGCCTTTCTATTAACATTAAAGTCAAATAACAAAGTAAGGATCACTCAGTCTCTCTCTCTCTCTCTCTCTCTCAGACACAGTTTACTCAAGCCCAAGACGGTCTCTTCCACACATATCATCCACAACGCACCAACACACCCACAATCATCCCTTCTCATCACCTCATTTCACTCACCAGCCCCGTCCTCCCCTGTCCTCTTCAGACATCGCAGGCCTTCACACACACACACACACACACACACACACACACACACACACACACACACACACGTATCTCATGTCGTCACTTCACACACAACCTCCCTCCCTCCCTCCCTCCCTCCCTCCCTCCCCCCCTCTCTCTCTCTCTCTCTCTCTCTCTCTCTCTCTCTCTCTCAATGCCCCTCCTTTTATGCCAACACAATAAAACTAATCTGCTTTCATCTTCTCTGACGGCAATCATCTAACAAACCCCGCCTCCCGGGTCTGATCCAGTATAGGTTAAGACATGGCATTCCAAAGACATAAAGGGATGCATGAAAAAAAGTAGCAAGAACAGAGCAGTTAGAGCAATCAAACGCAAATAAAGGGTTTATCGGTAACAGATAAACAAAATTCATCTCAGAGATCGAAACTTCTCGCGCCTGTGATAGACGGTGGACAGACAAGGGATTGTAAAATACCGTATATAGAAAGAAGACCAATACAGAAACTCTTGCAGAAAAGACCGTGGGAGGGATGTAGCTTATAGAAATGAATTTTTAAATATCACCATCATATCTTTTTTTCCCTTAGTCTGTACCAAGTGGTTGCACAGACGTAGGATTACGAAGAAAAGAAATTTCACACAGCAAAATAAGACAGATAGCAGCCTGAAATGAATACAGGAGAATTAGATTTCAATCAAACTGCTCATCTGATACGTTTACTGGAAAATATGCAACACTAGCAATACACAGCCAAAAAATAACCCGGAGCTGAAAAACACTACGAAAAATGAGGAAATGAAATTAATTCTACCGTGGCATCTTAAACAGTACCGGTATTTACCTTAGCACGATAGCCTCAGTGAAAAAAAAAACACAGATAAAAGTAAACAATACAAAGGGATATGATAAAAAAAAAAAAAGGAAAAGGAAAAAGGGAAGCGATGGTCTGATCTTGTGAAGTATATGAAAAAAATCCATAAACTAAACAATTAGACTATCAAAATTATTCTTTAGCTTCTTTCTCAAATATATTTTGTGTAATATATATATATATATATATATATATATATATGTATATACTGTATATATATATGCCTGCGTATATACTGACTACAGAAGTAAGAACCAGAAACATTTGAAAATCCTGTTCTCAAAACGCGCTTTGGTGGATTCCTTGTCTAATCAACATGAAGACGTGTGAAATACACAACACAGACACGGAACTCATGAAATGAAAATGTGTACCTAACATGAATTCAACTGAAATATTGTCACCCAGAAAACAGGATAGCAAACGATTTGAGAGAAAACACAGCTGAGTAATAACTGAAGGGGCTACAAACAGCAGCAAGAGACGGGGGTCAAAAGTTCAGAGACAATTGCGAGAACTGAGAAGGGAAAACTTGAAACGAAGATCGTAATGCAACAAAAGGTTAAATGAAAGTTCGCGATGTTCATATATCCGGTGTTGAAGGGGCCCAGCGAGTGGCCTCTGGCTGCATTCAGCGAGTTATGAAAGTGTAAAGGGAGCCAGAACTCCAGACGTGATATTTGAGAGGCTTAAACTATGAGTGAGGGGAGGTGTGGCTTATTTTCACTGGGCACTCTACTGACATTTCCCTTATTTTTGTGATTTTCCCCCTATCTTTCTCTGGATCTAACTCACTTCATTAATAACTTAGAAAACTGAATGATAAGATAATACCACGCCAAAAAAAAGTTTCAGGTAATTACTGTACAGAATAGATCATAATTAGAAAGTTAATCTTAGTAAAGGTTTACATCTAGCCTAAAGCACTTGCATCTCCTGAAATCTATGAAGATGAGTATTTGCATATATTAATGAGGATGACAACTTCACACCAAGTTTTAGGTCGGAACATGGATTGGGATGTTGTTGATGATGATGATGATGATGATGATGATGATGATGATGATGATGATATGTGCAAATATGCATCTTACATGCAGCTCATTTAGGAGAGAAAGCAGAGATAAAGAGACTCCAAGAGAAAAGAGACAGGAAGGCTGTATAAGGACATGCGGAGACAGGACAAAGAAAAATAGACAGGCACGACCAGGAAGGATGGAGAGGCAGGGAGACAGCAATGTAAACAGTCTGAAAGGCAAGGCAGAGAGAGAGAGAGAGAGAGAGAGAGAGAGAGAGAGAAATATGAGAAGATTGGATGAAGAACGAGCCATAAAAGGAAAGATGGAAAGAAATAAAGAAGAAAGAAATATAGAAAGAGGGAGGCATCAAAACAATAGAACTGGGAGAATGGGAGCTAAATAAAGATGAAAAGTGAGAGAGAGAGAGAGAGAGAGAGAGAGAGAATCGTCCCATCTGCTTGTCGAGGCCATTCGTCTTGATTGGTAGGTGACGAATCCATCTATCTTTGCCAATCAGAGTGTGCTTGACTCGGATATCAATGGCCAGGCCTCGCATCCCCTCCCCCACCCTGACGAACTGGTCCACATAAGTCGTCGAACCGGGTCTTGTGTGTGTGTGTGTGTGTGTGTGTGTGTGTAACGCTTTCCTATATTGGTCTTTGTGTATGTGCGTCGATGTAAGTTTGTGGCTGCTCAAGCGTAAGTCTACATACATTTGTTTGTGTGCCTTCGTGTGTGTGTGTACCTTTATGTGTACTTTCGTGTGCGTGAGTATCTCCCTATGGCCGTGTGTATCTTTCCGTCTACTCTCATATCTACCTTTGTATCAACCTTTGTGTGCGTGTCTACCTTTGTGTGCGTATCTCCCAAAGGCTCTGTGTACCTTCCTTTCTACTGTCATGTCTGCCTTTGTATCGACCTTGTGTGTGTGTGTGTGTGTGTGTGTGTGTGTGTGTGTGTGTGTGTGTGTGTGTGTGTGTGTGTGTGTGTGTGTGTGTGTAAACTCTAAATCACCGTGAGGACAACCACCCGCAATCCACAAAACCCGTCAGCCAATCATATCCATCAACTCCCTCCCTCCCTGTTCCACTCCAGCCAGCTACTCCATCCATTCTCTCTCATGTCCACAACATTCATCCTCATCCACTTAGGCCTGTTCCGTCCCCATCCATCTGATCCATCCTCAGCCGTTTCCACCTCATCCATCCTCAGTCACTACATCGGTCCCACGTTGTTCCTACCTTTTTCATCCAAGTCCACTTCATCCATTCTCACTGAACGTGTACTATGTTCGTCTTCAAGCATTAATGCATCTTTAGCCACTTCCATTTAATCCACTCCAACTATCCTCAGCCACATACACGTCATCCATCCTCGTCCACTTTCACGACATACGGTGCATTCTCAGCTACCCCCATGCCATCCATTCTCAACAGCATGTGGTTCGTTCACCCTCATCCAGTTCCACTTCGTTAATCCTCACCTATTACCATTTCATTCACCCTCATCTACTTCCATTTCATGCATCCTCATCCACTTCCAAATCATCCATCTTCATCCACTCCCACTTCATTCATTCTCATCCACATCCACTTTATCCATTCCCAGTCATATCCACTTCATCCATCCTCATCCACCTCCATTTGACCTATCCTCAGCCAGGTCCACTTAACCTCCCCTCTCCACTCCCCGTCCCGGCCTCTTATATTGCGACTATCGTGGTGGTGCCGGCGATAAACTAGCCCGGCAACGCTTACAGTAATGGCTGGGTGAGGGTGGCAATTCTGGGGGCTCTTTATCCTCCAACTGGGTGCTCTGGTTGCCGAGGGGTTTGCTGTGGTTATGGGGTTCGGTGCGGAGTGTACTGTTGGGCGTTGGGGTTTCTGTTCGTAGCAACCCCTTTATAGTGACTTTTTTTTTTTTCTTGGTAATCTTTGCTACTCAGACGACAGAACTGAATTTACAACATATTACTGGAATTTCAGGAGTTCGATTTAGCCTTCGTTAATCTCTTAGTATGCGAAGTCTTTCGAAAGACGAATAAACACGAAAGTCCTAGACAGCTGCGAGACTATTAACCCGTAATACAGGGTGTCGCTGAAGTCCGTGGGAGTGAAGCACCTTGCCAGCGAAAATACTTAGGGAGGATCCTTTCTCGTGATGTTTAATCTTCTCGTTCTTGTAAAGAGATTCGGGTTTGTACATCTCCCTGTGATCTTGCTTTATCGGCTGTTCATGTTGGGTGTTTCGCCTCGTGTCGTTTCTTTCAGACAGTTTTCGTCGTATCGTTCCCTTGATCTCCGATACCGCAAGTGGTCTCGGTGTTTGGCTACACGATATGATTTACCAACAAACCACTATCAGGCACACTGGCTAACTGAAGACACCTCCCAAAGCAACAACCCCAAAAGCACGCAGAGAGCCTAAACACACCTCGTCCCCTGGCTAGTTAATGAGTGCATGCTTGTGGACAGACGGGGGGAAAAAATGCTCCCCAATGATTCATCTCCTGCGTAGCCTGTATCTTTCTTTCGCTATGGTTCTTCGCCTCGGCTGATGTGTTTATTAGTGACGATTTCGACGATGCTATAAGAAGCGATCCACGAAGGCCATGACTAAGGCGTCTCAAGATAGCGAAGGGGATTGATGGTGATATCCGACGCTTCCAGTCCTGGTGGTGATAAACGGGGTGGACACACGAGAGGGAGAGAGAGAGAGAGAGAGTGTGGTTGCCCCCCTCCTCTCTCTCTCTCTCTCTCTGAAGCCATTCTCAGCTCCTCACAAGTACACTTTTTTCCTACTACTAGTTCTATAAGTAATTCCTCTCTGATTTTCCCCACTTCCTCTCTCCGTTTCCGCTCTTCTCTCTTACAGAGGTCATCTGTATCTCTTTGTTCTCAGCCTGTCAGTAGAAACAGTTACAAGTGCATTTAGATAAACAAGAAGTGTGGGAAGAACGGAGATGGAAAGTGAGGAAGCACATAAACAAACACACTTCCAGTCATATCATCATCAAGAGTTTAGGCTCGCGTATTCAATGTGTTTATTAATATTTTAGTAGCATGATCTCTCACTAAAAACCACAACAAACAGTTTCCGTGATACTTAAGACCCTGGCCGATATGTATATAGCTCTCCTCTGACTTGGTTGTGTAAAAAGAAAAATCTTGGGTATAGTTAAGTCATCTCTCATGCAACTATGAAATATATCAAGTAAAATTAAAGCGAATATTAAGGTGACAAAGCACGAATAACAAAAACAATCTGTGATAATAGTCAACTGCTAAGAAAACTTGTTTTTCCTGTAAGCTGGTAAGTAACCTTCATAAATACGACACCTCTTTTGTCTGCTTACGCTGGAGAAAATCGAGGCTGTTGAATATGCAGGAAAACACGCTACTCTCACAAATTTTATGATCATGATACGTTGCTATGTTAAGTAGGCGGGAGTTAAGATTTATTACCATCAGTCTGCAACACTATACCTGTTTGTTTGTCTTAATTAATTAGGTGGGTGGATGCTTTGTGTGTTTTGTGCTTGCCCACTGTTTTACTTGAGTTAACCGGATGCAGCTGCTTGCTTGATTATGGTCGGGAAGTCTGAATATATATGCATTTTTATCTTTTTGGTGTGGTTTCCTTTGTCCTGGTGGTCTTTCTGCTTGTTCATTTTTTTCTGTTGTTCATTGTACTTATCTCTCTCTGCCTTAAAGCTACGTTGTCTTTATTTTCAATCTATAATGTCTTGTTTTTATACTGCTTTACTTATTCCTTCTCCTCATTACTGTGCTTCACCTATTTCCTCTCATGTAATCTTTCTTATTCAATACATACTTCATTGTCTAAGGTTTATGCATTGTTTCATAATATACTATCGCATATTTATTCTCTCTTGCATATTCTCTTACTTCTTCGCAGTCACTGGATAGATCTGTGTCCCTTAAAAATTTTTATTTAACACATTTCTTCTTATCTTTATGCTGTTTAATTTTTCTGCACTACCTCTTATTTCATATATAGGCATTCATCATTGTATCTCCCCTCCATTCTCCCTCCCTCTCTCTCTTTCTCTCTCTCTCTCTCTCTCTCTATTTCTTCTCATCCTTATGCTGCTTAATATTTCTGTGCTACCTCATATTTCATACGTAGGCATTCATCTTTATATTTCCCCCCTTCCCCCTTTCTCTCTCTCTCTCTCTCTCTCTGCCTGCCTGTCTGTCTGTCTGTCTGTCTGTCTGTCTCTGTCTGTCTGTCTGTCTGTCTGTCTCTCTCTCTCTCTCTCTCTCTCTCTCTCTCTCTCTCTCTCTCTCTCCCTCTCTCTCTCTCGTTTTCTAAATTAAAGAGAAATAAAGAAAACAACCACAACACAGCGCCTGAAACTAATAACCATAAATAAGAAAGCCTGAAAATTCTGTATAATGAGACTGGCTTATAAGGAAGAAAGAAGAGATTAAAACGTAACTTAGCTGGATAGGAAGAGAGTGATTAGCTGAGGTAGTATGGCAGGCTGAAAATGAAGGCAGGCAGATAGGTAGGTAGGTGGGTAGGGGGCCGAGGAAAGTAAGTTGGTAAGTAGGTAGGAAGGTAGGTAGATAGGTAATGAAGGTGGGAAAGTGGAAAGTATGTACGCAGAAAAGAAGGTAGGTGGGCAGGTCGGTGAGATAAGTAGACATAGATTTGTGGACCTGGAAAGTGGGTTGGAAGTTACTGAATCAGGTAGGTAGGCAGGTAAATAAAGCGGTATTTAAGTAGTAAGCAGGCAGAAAGATAGGCAGGTAGGTAAGTAGAAAAGCATGTGGTCAGGGAGGAATTCAAGTGTAAGTAAGAAGCAAGGTGCAGGTCAGTAGACAGGGCTGGGTGGTAGGCAGTAGGCAGGTTGGAAGGACGTGAGGGACTGTAAGTAGGAAGGCTGGTAGGTAGCTGGAGAGGCAGGCCTCTAGAATTACAGGCAAGTAAGTAGGTAAGCAGGAGGGCATGCAGAAAGGCAGGCAGGAAGGCAAGTATGCAAATTAACAGGTAGGTAGGCAGGCGGGGAGGTAGGTATGTTTGTAAGAAGGTAAAGAGGCAAGAAGGTATGTACGCAGATCATGAAATACGCAGGTGCGTAGGTAGGTCGATCGCCAATGTGGACGGGATGGTAAGTAGCAAAAGGGTGAAGGGTGGAGTGCATGAGGTAGGTTAAGAAAGGTAAAGTTAGGAAGGTTGCTGGGGCGAGCTACTAGGAAGGCTGGTATCAGAAAGGCAATGGACGCGGTAGAGGGAAGTCGGTAGCGAGGCAAGGATGTAGGTAAGTTGGAAGGCAGTATAAAGACAGGCAAGATGTAAGAAGAAAGGTATGTCTATCAGTAGGTATCAGATAAGTCGATGCGTAAGTCGGTGTGCCAATCTGAAAGTGGGTAAGTACGATATATCTATCAATTAGCAGGGAGGTAGGAGGCCATTACTTAAGCAGGCAGGTATGGAAGGTGGCAGGTAGGTAAGGTGATCGGTAAGTAGGTACGTTAATCAGTAGGTTAGGCATATAAGTAACTATAGGTAGGTAGGTAAGTCGATCCGTAAGTCAGTCCGTCTGTAAGTAGGCAGGTAGGCAGGTAGGGTCTTGGCGTGATGGATGATGGTGTGGGTAGGCAGGGCGGGGGTGGATGTTTAATCACCTCAACACAGGAAGCCTTCACTCTCACCCAACAACCCTCTGGCACACACGCTTTCTCATTTTCTCCAATTCTCGCTCACTTTTCAATCATTTTCTCATTTTTTCCATGTCTCGCAGCGTCTAATCCATCACTCTCTGCTTCGGTAACTCGCATTTAGACACGAATTTTTTAGACGAGTTAATCCGAGTGAGACTTATAAAGGTGATGCTGATGCTGATGATGATGATGAGGAGGAGGAGGAGGAGGAAGAACATCATCATCATCACTATCATTACCATCATCAACGTGCTCATTATGATCAACATCGACGTCATCATCATCACCGGCATCATTACTACGCTCGAAGGTATCTCTAACTATTCTGGTTGACAACCAATGATTACGTTCTTAAAAATAAAAAATAAAAAAAAATCCCTGCAGCCAGACTTGCATGTTCTCCCGATTAATCTGTTCGTCTTGGATGCTGATGGTCTGTCTTGTTAAAGCACCCACGTTCAGTCATAAAGTAATATGAGTGTGTTATTACCTGATACATAATCAAAGCAAGTAAATAGGCTAAGTATAAGACCGTTGGCTTAGACATAAATATTAATAAAAATATTAATAAAAATAAAAAGAAAGATATTCGGACAAATTAAATCATTAGTAACACAGTAAAACTAAGTGACACTATAAAAATTTAAGCGAAAAATTACAAATAAATAAAGCAGTAAACAGAATGCATCGGTGAATAATACTTAGAAAAACACAAGAAATATCGACGGAGCAAGAAACATGGCGCCAGATTTAAAAAAAAAAAATTATATATATATATATATATATATATATATATCATCAGCCGTTTGAGTGTCCACTGCAGGACCGGCCTATCTCTATCGAAGTCGGGACGACACAGCCAATGTATCTCTACCAAGTGGCTTAGGCTGTCCGGTAGAGATTGTATGTAGGGTGAGAAGTGCTTGTAAGTGTAGTTGTAGTGTTGGACTGGCTTTGGATGTGTGTGTAGTCTGTGAACCAAGTGTAATCGACCCGCGCAAGCCGACTGGGTGCAAGCATACTTTATAGTATGCGACACTGGTTCAACCACAGCACCCCTTGTGTCCGCCAATGCAGTATGTAGCCAGAAGAACTCTCCCAAAGTTTATTACCCAGACGGGGCGCGAACCCTCGTTCTTCAGTGTACGAAAACGCACACTTTACCACTGTACCACAGAGGCTCCATATACATATATATATATATATATATATATATATATATATATATATATATATATATATATATATATATATTGAAAGTTAAGTGCAAATAAACAAATAAAAAATCTGTTTGTCAAACCATTTCGTCATCTTGTACTGTTCTCTTTCTACTTCTCCCCTTAGTCATTCCAAACTTCCTGTTACTTCATTTCTTTGAAAGAAATAATTATGATTATTACGATTTTCTTTCTCCATCATCTCTCTTCCCTGATTCATCTTCCATCCGTCTATGTATTTCTGTGTTTTATCCCCCTTTCCTCCCTTCCGTAAATGTCCCCCCCCCCTCTCTCTCTCTCTCTCTCACAGGCAGCAATTATCTCTGTGTTGTATATAATGAAGCCAGCACCCTACCACAAGTCACTAATTCTGGATCAAGAGTGGAGCCTGGCGGAATTACAGGGGTGGTGAAGCTGGCCAGGGAAAGGTCAGATAGTGGAGCTGGGGTGAGCAGGGTGAGAGAGGAAGGGAAAGATGAAGAGAGAGGACGAGTGGGGAGGAGGTGTGAGGAGGAGAGGTAGATGGCGAGACAGAAGGGAGGGGGAGAGGTGAAGGGACAAGAAGAGACGTGGATGGAGAGAGGAAGTGAGCAAACTGAATGTGAAATGAACAGGATGAGAAAGTCCGGGAGAGGTGAGAAAAGAGCAAGGAAAGGAGAGAGTGATGGAGAATGGAAATACAAGTTGAGAGTGATGGAGAGAAGACTGAAAAACAGGGGCTGGAATGATGAAGATAAGAGGGGTGAGGAGAGAGGAGAGGATAGAGAGACGGAGAAAGAGAGGGGCTAGAGAATGGGCAGACTGGGAGGACAAATGAAGGGAAAGGTGAAAAATTTGGTTAGGAGAAAGGGCATAAGCTGGTTACAGAGTGAGAGGCGATGGAAGAGAAACAAAATAACAGGGTACTAGGGGTGAGAACAGAAGAAAGACAAGGGAATATGGAGAAACTATAATGACAAGGGAAGAGAGAGCTAAAGAGGTATGGGAAGAAGGAACTAGAGATAATGGGAAGATGGGATGGGACTGAGAAGGGAGGGGGAAGCAGAGAGAGAGGAAAAAAAAAAAAAAAAAACGGAGGAACGGCTGAAACTGGGAAACCAAGGGAAGAAAGAAATTAGGAAAAACTGAGAAAAACACAAAAAGAAAAGAGGAAAGGCTAAAACTACAGAGAAAGGGGGAAGAGCTGGGAAACAGAAAGAAATCAGGAATGGATAATTTGTGAAAAAGAGAACGAAGGAGGACTAAGACAAAAGAAAATAGTAAGACAGAGTTACAAGAGGGAAAAAAAGAGTGAGCAGAATAGAGAAAGGGAAAGAGGCCAAACTAAAGAAAGAAAAAAATGTCAACCTCGTCCCCCTCCAACCATCCTACTCAGCAAACAGTGTGGGAGAGAGGGTCATAGCGGGGTAAACAGGCAAACACATCATCACAAATCATTAGTACTGTTTACCTAACCTCTTCACCATCGTCATCTTCGTCTAATTTAAGATTCTAGTTTCTGTTTTTCGTCTTTTACATTTTTCCTTCCTTGTTTTCTCCTTTCCTTCCATACCCTCCCTGCTCTGCTTTCCTTTCTCCTACTCACTTCGACTTCTTACCTCTCTCTCCCTTCCTTATTCCTGCCTCTTCCTTCTCTACGTTCCCTCATTCTTTTTCATTTCCTCTCTCCTCCTTTCCTCTTTTTCATTTCCACTCTCCTCCTTTCATTTTCTTCCTCTCCTGCTTTCTTATTCCCCTCCTCCTCTTCTCTTCTTTCTTCCTGCTTTTCCTTCATCCTCCCTTTTTTTCCCTTGCTTCCCTCCTTTCTGCTTCTTCGCTATATTTCCCTTCCGCTTCTTCCAGTTTCTTATTCCCTCCCTCTTCCTCCTCCGTACCACTATGACCCACACACAGACAGCATCATCTTCTTAACGTGCTCTCTACTTCCTCTCATCTTCCCATTCACTTGTTGATGTGACTGAGTGCCATATTCTGTAAGAGCTTTCTCTGGTGACGCTGATTCCTCTTTACGATGAACCAATCAACCCCCCCCCCTTCTCTCTCTCTCTCTCTCTCTCTCTCTCTCTCTCTCTCTCTCTCTCTCTATGCAAAGTTGTGGTCATGCGTTTTAAAGTTTATTTGTAGGCATAATAACTACGGTCACAAACAAAGGCAAGTTCAAATGGTAAACTGTCTGTGTAGCCCAATTTGTATCAGTAAAATGTTTTATTTATACACTGCCTGAACCTAATAGCAGAGTTTCAAATGCCCGGTTATGAAAATACAAATTCGTCCTCCCTCAACTTATCGTCCCTTCCTACCCTCCTTGGTTTGCTATTCTTGTCTTTGAATCGATCACACAGCCATTCCCTATCCTATGGCAAGCATGCATTTTTCTTTTTTTGTTTCACTCCTACCTATCCCAACCTCGTCTATCCGTTGCCCTTCTTCCTTCCCCCCCTTCAGTCCCCAACCCTTCTCTCCTCTCTTCTCCCTCTCCTGCCGTCTTGCATTTTTCTTCCTATGTAATATAAAATTCCTCTCCTCTCCTCTTTCACCCTGTCTCACCTCACGTCTCCGTTCTTTCTATGCCCCTCTCCCTTCCTTCTCCGCAATACCAAACTATCAAGAAAAGACCAACAGGTTTGTTGCTGTTTGCTTTCCATTGTACACCCTTGTACTCTCCTGCTTCCCTCCCTCTTCTACTTCCCTTCCTTGTCCATCTTCTACCTCCCTTTCTTCCCTTCGCTCTCTTTCTCCAATCTCCCTTTCTTCCCTTCCCTCTCCCTCTCCTACTTCCATTCCCTTCCTCTTCTCTCCCTCACTCACTACACCTCCCTCCCTTCTTTCCTTCTTTCTTTCCTCTGTTCTCTTTTCCTTCTTCCTTTCATTCATTCCCCCCTGCCCCTCCAACGCAACCTGTAACTCCTCCCTAACCCTTTCTCCCATCCCTCTCCCTCACCTCCACCTCCTCTCAATCTTCCTTCCCTCTCTTGTTCCCCACTCCTCCTTTTGTGAAGAAATAAATCAGTCCCCTCACGTGCCCAGCCAAGGTCGTGTTTAGAGAGGGAAAGTGGGGAGAGGGGGGGGATGGGGAGGGAGAGGAAGAAACAAAGGAACGAGTGCCATGAAGTGGAGAGGAATGGATAACCACCTCTCTCTCTCTCTCTGAGATGGGGACAAAACTTGAGAACTCGCACAAGAATAAGAAAAAAAAAAACATAAAAGACAGGTCTCACACACACACACACACACACACACACACACACACACACACACACACACACACACACACACACACTTCTCACGGCTATTCTTCCAAAACAACACACTTTTCTCGTAATCCAACTGAGATCCGTCTCCTCCCTTTTTTTTTATATTATTTTTTCCTTCCTCGTAAATCTCGCCTCATTCTCCCCTATCATCATCAACACAGTCGTCATTTTAGTTCACGCTACGGCAACTGAGGGGGTAATTCTTTTTTTTCTATCTTCTTCACACACTCTTTTTTCCCGACTGTTACTTCCTCTTTCAGTCCTCTTCTCCTCCTCACCATCTATTCTTTTCTAAGTCAAGTTCATCGTCTCTCCCCCCCCCTCCCTCTCCCTCTCTCTCTCTCTCTGGTTCACAGTCTTTTGCATCATTCCAGTTATTTCATACTTTTCAAAAACATGTTATAATTTCTCCTTATTATGCTTCTCCGTTTCAGCATTTTTTCTTTCAAGCACAATATTCATCATCTTTATAAAAACTTACCTCATCGTCCGCTATAATAATGGCGTCTTAATTCCTCCCAAGCAATTACTACACCTCATTCTCTTTTTTAGTACATTCTTTATCTTCAATTTTCCCTTCATCCTTTACAACTTAATTACATCATTGTCTTCCACTTAATCCTACAATTATCACCAATCTTTGAAAAACTATTATCATTCCTTTTCCTTTCATTGTTCTCCGTTTCCATAACATTTTCCCTTCAATTTTTTTTATTCCTGCACCTTCAAGAGAGGATTTATTTTTGTACACTTTACTCTTGCCGTCTCCATCAGTAATGAGAGATTTTTCGAACTGGAGAGGTAAAAATAGTGCTTTATCTAAATTATAAAAAAAGATGGATTAAACTGTTGAATGTAATCATCTGGTGTTAGTATGATGGAAAGGAATAAGAAGTCATCGTTCTGAATGCATCATCACCTGGTCACTTCGTCTGATTTATCGTCCATTTGCCTCCTTCCAATTTTCTTTCGTATAATTTTTCTTTTTTTTATAATACCCTTTCTCTGTTATTTTGCTTTTATCGTCTACCTTTCTATTCTTCCGTCTTCTCTTTCACTGCCACTTTATCGTCAGCTTGTCTTCATCCATTCCTAGTTCTCCCCCTAAATTTCTTACTTTTCCTTCCCCTTTCTCCTCAATTTTCTCATTATCTTCTACAATTTCGCGCTTCCTCTCATTCGTCCTCATCATCCACCCCATCATCGTCCACTTTATCCCAATTTATCCGTTTCTTTATTTTTGTTCTCATCGTCTGTCAGAATCTTCCGACTGTTATTTTGTCTCCTCCCCTCCCCTCTCTCTCTCTCTCTCTCTCTCTCTCTCTCTCTCTCGACCAATTTGTTCCCCCTGCCACTCACCAACACTCCCAACTATAACAGTTGCTCAAAATTTCCCTCAAATTTATTACCCCATTTTCCCTCTCTTCTCCTTTATGTATCTTCTACTTCCTTTGGGTCATCTCTCCTTTTTCCTTTTTTTATTTTGTCCTTCCTCCTCTTCTGGTTTTTGCTTCCACTTCCTGTCTCCTTCTTTCCGTTCGTAATTTTCTCTTCCCTCTCCTCAGTCGTCTTCTCTTTCCTGTTTTTGCATCCCTACGTCCTCCCTGCTTTTATTTTCATTTCTCTGTTTCCCTTTACTTCCCTTTTTTTCCCCTGCGAGGCTAATTTCTACTTCCCTTCATCTTCCTGCTTCTCCATTTTCTTGCATTACCTCTACACCCTTGTTTACATTTATCCACTTCTTATCCTCTGTGTTTTTTTTTTTCTCTCTCTCCTTCCTTTGCTGAACATGGCTCTCTCTTATCCTCCTCCTCCTCTGTATCCTGTCTCCCCTTTTTTTTGTTTTACTTTCGGCTTCTTTCTTTCAGTTTTCTTTTACATCAATTTCCTTCACTCCTTTATTTACCTCCCTCCCTTCCTCCGCCTTATTATTTGCATCCACTTCCTTTCTTCCGCCGTTCCTCTTCTTCCTGCGTCTCTCTCCACTTCCCACTCCCTCTCAGCTTCTCTCTCACTCCTTTCATCGTGTTCCCCTAATTCTTGTACGCTCTCCCTCCCTCTGTTCATCTTTTACTCTGCGTCGTATCATTACTTCCTTTTATTTTATTCTTTTCGACACTCTGTATTTACTTCCCCCCTTCGTCTGCGTTATCTGCTACTACTATCCATCCACCCTCTTTCCTTCCTTACCATTCTCACCCTCCAATCTTCGTTTTCCACTCACTCTCATTCCTTCTTCCTGTATCTCAGCTTCATCAATGTTTCACCTTTATTTTTTCCTTCTTTTTATCTAGGATCCGATCACTCCGCCTCTACTCTTCTAAATTTCACACACACACACTTCTCTTCTTTCATTTTCTGGCTGATCTTCCCTCACACTCTCTCTTCCCTTTTCCCCTTTCATTCTCTCCTCCGTCCGCTCCCTCCCTCCCTCCCTCCTTTGCCTTATTTCTTTTCCCTTTCCCATCGGTCTTCCTCCTTAGCTCACTCTTTCTTGTCTCTTTCCTATCTTCCCTCCTCCGTTTAATATCTCTCGTTTTACTTCTCCCATGCCCTTCGTTCCACTTTCATCCTCCCTTTACCTTTCCCCCTTTCTTACCCTCCCTTCGACTCTGCCCCTGCCCAGGCCTTTCTCTCTCTCTTCCTCCCCCCCCCTCCCCTCATCCTCCATTTCCTCTTTCACTTCCTTCCTGTCCTTCTGTCCATCCTTGACTCATCCTTCCATCCTCAATCCTGTAATTCTTTAACTTCTGCATTTAGACAGAACTTTCTATTCATTTCAATGTCAGACTACCTAGAGAGGACCATCAGGCCTGTATGGTCAGAAAATTCTCTCCCTCTCTCTCTCTCTCTCTCCTGCTTGGGTGACCGTAGGAGGGCCATCCTGAGGAAGCGAGAGGACACCATGACAAATGGACAAGCTTTATCACGTCCTCATTTTCTCTTCTTCCTCTTCCTCCTAATCGTCATTTATGTATTTCTCCTCCTCCTCCTCCCCACTATTATCATCATCATCATTATTATCACTGCTTCAAACTCCTCCACACTGTCATCATCGTTAATTGTTCCTCATCAACATCACAAGTAACATCACATCATTACAGTACCATCATCATCATCATTTTCCCTCCCTTCATTTCCTCTTCCTCATCATCAGTTCCTTCTTTTCATGACTTCCTTCTCCTCCTTACCACATTATCTTCCTCTTCCTCTTCCTTCTCCTCTCCCCATGCATCCAACATGTGGCCCTCACACTCATAACAACCTAAGCCCCCCATTTCCCCCAATCATACAGACCTTGAGGGCTCCAACCACTCTGTCACGGCCACTCCAGGAACGTCAAGGCTGAGACGCTGAGCTATGAGGAGAAGGGGGGTCGAGGGGGAGGGTGAAGGGAGAGGCGTGGCATGTGGTGTGAGTAGATGGTTGGAGGAGAGAGAGAGAGAGAGAGAGAGAGAGAGAGAGAGTGTGTGTGTGTGTGTGTGTGTGTGTGTGTGTGTGTGTGTGTGTGTGTGTGTGTGTGTGTGTGTGTGTGTGTGTGTGTGTGTGTGTGTGTGTGTGTGTGTGTAAAAGGTGAGGTTTGTAATATTAGAAGGGTGGAGGAGGAAATGCTAACCGCAAGGGACGAGGAATGGAAAGGGTGAACAAGGAAAATTCAAGGTTATAAAGTGAGTGGTAAGTAGGATGAATAGAGTGTGAGATATGGAAGAGGTGATGGAGGGTTGAGAGTGTTTGAGAGATTTGAAAAAGGTGAGACTGTGAATGAAAGGTGTGAGGGGTTAGGGGTACAGTGTAGTGGAAAGGGTGTGTTGGGTGTCCGGGTGTGTGTCTGTGTGTGTGAGGTGTGAGGGAACTGCGAAGTGTGAAGTATGATTTGAATATAAATATGGCAGAACAAAAGAGAAAGGCCTGTCAGTTTATTAAGAGAACTCCAGTGACCATGGCAAGGTGTGTGAGTATAACTACATGAAAAAGTACAGCAGGACTAAAGACTCCCCTTTGCCTACCAGTCTCTTCATCAGTGCCGGCAGGAAGAGTGAGAAGGATGACCACACACTACTATAAATCTGACATGGACTATGATAAAAAAGAATAAAACGGAAAACTTGTTCTATTGAAATAAAGCCTGCTTGGGGATCAAGTGGGGGAAGCGATAAGGTAAGGGATGAGTGGTGTGAGATGGAAGGGTTGTAAGGTATTTGGTGTGACGGATATGAAATGGGAGAGCTGTAAACTATGGTATCAGGTGTAAGGAATATCAGAGTTGAAAAGAGGGGAGTGAGGCGTTTCAATGGAGAAGAAAAATACATTACCGACTCCCCTAAGTAAGCTACGGTACTTGTCATCAAAGGACCTGGGTAGACCCTCAATGGACATAAGTTTTAGTTCAATCAGTCGACACCCTACTCACTTATCATGATCATCAACAATCTACCCCTATTTTTCACTGCTGTAAATATAGCCCAGTGGACAGGATAAAATACAAAACAAAACAAAACACAGATCATCACCATCATCACTGTTTCATCGCTCCACTGTTACAAACAAGGTGGGCAGGATACAAAATCAGGAATACATAAAAGCCGGAAGTATCATTACAGCGAAAATCAAGTAGCAAAACGGGAAACGTGCACAGCAAACTGAAGTCAAAACATAATACCCTCTTGTTTTATTAATGCGGTGAAAAGCAGAACGTGAGATGTGTAAAGAATGCGATGTGAGCGGCATTAAGCAGGTGAGGTTAATGAGAGGTGGTGAAGGAGAGGATGTGGGTGTGGGTGAGGCGTGAATGAGGGGCAGGATGTGAAACGTGAGGAAAGGCGACGGGTGGGGAAAGAAGGATGATGTGTTGAGAGAGAGAGAGAGAGAGAGAGAGAGAGAGAGAAACCACACCCCAAACAACCTTAATCACCCACCACAATAATATTAATAACAGGTCAGGCACAAACCGCAACCTCCATACAACCATCACGTAACCGAACAAACAACTAATCACCCAGTATTAACCACGTCCTCGGCCAAGTGAGGCAATTAGCGAGAGAGGGTGAGAAATGGGTTACCTTTGATCGTTACGCTATGGGAAACTAAGCATTATTCTTGACGCAGGAGGTCGATGTTATGGGTGGGGAAAGGAGGAGGTGGGTGGGAAAGTGATGGGGGGAAAAATGGTATGGGGGAGAAGAGGGTGGGGGAAAATGTCTGGAAATTGAGAAGTGGATGAGGGAGAAGTGGGTGAGCAAAACTGGGTGGAGAGGAAAGAAATTGATGGACGAACACGAGAAATGGGAGAGGAAGTGAGTAGAAGTGATGTCCATTGGAAATATCAGTGGATGGGAAAGCGGAGTGGGAGGGAAAAAGAAAGGGATGATAAAGTGAAGTAGGTAGGGACAGAAGTGGGTGGGAAAGGTGATGAGGACGTCGGTAGGAAAGAGTGGATGGTAAAGAACAGGATAAGGAAATTATGTGGGTGGGGAGGATGTAGATGAGAAAAAAGTGGGTGGGCAAGGAAGTGAGTGGCAGAGATGAGAGGAAGGGAAGGAAATGGGTGGTGAAGAGGTGTGGGGAGAGGGAATCGGGATGAAATAAGTAGAAGTTGGTAGGGAAGAGAGTACCGCACAGACAGAGGTGGCTGACGAAACAAAATGGACGAGTTGCAGTGGTTGGAGGAGAAAAGGCAGGCAAAAATGGGAGGGGAAGAAGTGGTTGGGGAAACGTGTTACTTACTTCCTCTTCTACCTACCGTTCGCCAGTCTCTCTCTCTCTCTCTCTCTCTCTCTCTAGTTTTTCCCCTCCGTCATCTCCCTTCTCTCCACCTTACCTACATTCCTCTCCCTCCTTTCTCTCGCACCTACCCCTGGAGAAGCCGACATACCAACCCCAGGAACACCAATGGTCACTCATCCATCACGCCACCTTTTGATCCCTCACTACAATTGTTTATATAATTGGCGCTGCTGTTTGTACGGGATGAATTATGGCTGTCTTTCTTAGTGTGCTTCCAACTCATCACCGTGAAGCGTGTGTGTGAGGGGGGAGGAGGGAGGGGGTTGTGTAGTTGTGGTGTTGTGATTGTTGTAACCTCGAAGTACGTTTGTTTTTGCTATGTAGTTGCTGTTTTTGTGACTTGGACCTCGAAGTGTGTATGTAAGTGTGGTCTGTTTGCTTTAGTAAACTTGAAATGTTTGTTATGGTTATGTCATCAGGTTTTTGTGATTTATGTGCTTCAAGTGTGTTTGTTGTCCCTATGTACTTGTGGTATTATGATTGTGAGACCTTAAATTATATTATGGTTATGAAGCTATGATTTTTTTCATTGTGGCCTCGATGTATGTGTGTTTGGGTTATTTAGCTATGGTTTTAATGATTATGGGAGCTCGAGGTGTTTTATCTGGTTTTAGGATTGTGACGATGTCAAAGTATGTCTGTCTGGGATATGTAATGATGGTTTTGCAGCTGTGGTACACTGAAGTGTGTACCGTACATACTGAATGTACGAGTATAGTGACAGAAGTCATAGTTTTGTTATTGTGCCCAAAGTGTGTACCAAGGTTAGGTAGTTTAATTTGTGTGTGTGTGTGTGTGTGTGTGTGTGTGTGTGTGTGTGTGTGTGTGTGTGTGTGTGTGTGTGTGTGTTTTCATCAGGTAGTCGTAGTGTTTTACAGAGTGTGTTTGCCATGGGAAGTTTGATAAGGCTATATTAGCTAAAACAGGAGTGTCTTGGTTTTCTTTATGACGTTTTATCCTGAAGGCTTGTCTTTATTCTCAAGGTTCAAGAATATTATATATATATATATATATATATATATATATATATATATATATATATATATATATATATATATATATAATATATATATAAAATGCACACACACACACACACACACACACACAAGTACGCACGCACGCGCTCGCGAAGGTCTGAAAATCCATCTTATATTGTCGGTTTGGCATTACGATAACATAAGCAACTATTTATTTATCAACCTACGGTATACTGTATGATCTAACTTCCTGATTTTCTATCTGGCTGTCTAACTACCTACCTGCTCATCTGTTTACCTGTTTCTCCGTCCTAACTTTCACTCATCATTTCCGTACCCCATCCCCTTTGACGTGCCACACCCAAACACTCTCCTTCTTAGTCTCCCCCTCTCCCTGCCTACACACCCCTTCCTCCCCCCCCCACCTCTTTTCCCCTACTCCCAACTTCACCTGTCTTGCATCCATCACAGAAACAATAACAGCTAACCTGACCCCCCACTCGCTTACAGATTGGTTTGAGAGAGAGAGAGAGAGAGAGAGAGAGAGAGAGAGAGAATGTGCAATATTTGTTCTTTAAAATAGGACACCCACAGCATGCCGCTTCAGTAAACAGCCCCGAACTATTGAATTCCAAAAACTGTCATTCTCTCTCTCTCTCTCTCTCTCTCTCTCTCTCTCTCTCTAATATCAGTCTATCTCTTCGTTTTTCTTGCTGATTACGAGTGATGTTTACCCTCAGTTAAGTTTGGAAATGAACCGTTACGGTAAGCAGGAGCTAATAAATTTACTCCTATGTGAAGCAGCGTTGAAATTCTTTCTGCATGTGATAGGCTACATTCATTTTTTATCAACTGAAAACTCACCCATAAAGGCGTAGGAACCTCTTAGAATCTCGAGTTTTCCAAGGGAGTGTCCGGCTATAATCGGTGAACGACACAATTACGAAATCAAATTTTAAATAGATTTTCCGTCGTAGTAGTGTTTTTTGGCATCAACTCTAGCAATTAAATACTGGAGATACCACTTGTAACTTTACTTTAACGTTCATGCTGTTTTTTAATGGTCAAATCACCAAGAGAAAACACCCCATTTCTGGCTTTACTCATCAGTAACCAAGACTTTATCGATTCAGTTTCGTCGACACGGCAGGTTGGCACCGGAGGATGTAGAATTTAGCACAGCGCGTGTGATAAATGCTACACGTGCCTCACTTTTATATCAGAAATGGTGATAACAAGGCGCTCACTTGCTCGTCACTAGCTCACAACGCTCACTTTACAGGTAACTCCTAACCCTACTTGGCGTCTTTAATCCGGTACTCTTTTTTTTTTTTTTTATGTGTTCTATCAGTATAGGGAAGAATTTTCGAACTGGAGGGGTTAAATATAGCCTTAATTAACCTCTTCACAACAACAGGCCCTCCTTTACTGAATAAAATCGTCTGGAAATAGCATGAATTAATTAAATATCTCCTAAGGGAAGTATCGGAGACTACACCTAATTCCACTTCTAAGACCCGTAATCTCATTGGTCATGGAGGCTCCCTAACGCTTCTTCCTTTGCGATTTATTTTTGGACAGGGCTGGTTAGCTGATTTTTTTTTTCTGTAGGTTGTTTATGCAGAGCATGGTGATACTGGAAGGGTTTATGCAGCAAAGAAGAGGACAATAAAGTGTAGTAAACAAAGTAATCGCTTGGCAAAAAGTGTTACGGAGCTTCCTTAACCGACGAGAATAAACTGAATAAAACTGCCTGTGAGCAGAGGAAATAAAGGGGAAAATACCGAAAAGCCTTAAAAAAAAAGCCAGCATAAAGTAACCAGAAAACAATTTAGGAAAGTAAAATAATAGATTTCATATTACATATGCTGTGCATTATATGTTAAATACAATCGCATTACTTTTCTTCTATAAACCTCTATCGCAACTCAATTTTCCGTTGAACATTTGCACACACCTTCGAGTCCCACACGTAGGACACCAATTTCGCCTCTAATACCCCGAAAGTTAGGTTAGATTAGCTCAGATGCGTTACTACTGATCTGCTAAGATTATTTACAGCCAGTTATTTAACGTTACGTACGAGTTCTTTAAAATGGGTAAAATTCATGAATATAACACACTATTCTATTGATTAATCAACCCACTCACGTCTTCCTATCCTATACCACTGGAATGGGTAGCAGTGAGCATGTATATATCACATCAATAAATAAATAAACAAAAATAAAGCCATTAACAAATAACGCCATAAATACTTTACCTTACCTGGGCGGCCACAACAACTTTCTGCAGTCTCCTTATTCCCGCCATTTCAGTCCAAAACAGTCCTTCAGTAACACACATACGCAAAATTAATAACAAAACATCAGCACTTCAAGTCTTATGTGGCAGATGCGAGAGAATAATACTACAATATTAATCACCAGAATATCAACACTAGAAAGAGTTGCTCGACAATCGAGAGCAATGTTTACGTTCTTATCACGCTTATGTTTCACTATTTAATCGCTCAGTTTCACAAACCACAGTTAGTTCCGCTGATTGTCTGTGTGGTCAGAGTTGGCTGGTGATTGGCTGAGCTGCTGATGATGAAATAAAACGGAATAAATTACCGAAAACCACCCGACCCGACACAGATTACCATGACCACCGCGGGCCGATGTAGAGGACTGCGCAGGCGTACCAACCATCCATGAGCCAAACACCATAATTTTCTATCCCCATTTAGTATTTCTCTTCCTGTTAATCAGCATTCCCTTTCATTGCCAAAAAATGTCTATAAATAAATGAAAGCTAGTTAACTGGCATCATCATTACCGCAAAATGCCTTATATACAAAGTTTTTTCGCATCGGAAAAGCTGGTACCTTGTTAGAAACGTTCTATAGATGACCTGTATGAACTCAATAGGTACATATTGTTCCCACACTACATTTACGCAAAAATACGTCCTAATTACCAATTTTCTAGAATTGTTCTTGACACAGTCGATGCAAAAACATTTATTGCAACATTACCTACAGATCAGAACCGGTTAGCGGTAGGAAATTATGGTAGTTATCGAAAGATATATGAATGATCGGAAAGCGAACACAGTACAATATAAATGAACTCCAAGGCTAAACATAACGCCGTCTTTACACTAAAAATGCTTAATAACTAACCTAGCATTATCCCCCACAGACGATGAAGACATTTATCACGGCATTATCTGACGAAAAACAAGTTGCCAGGAAAAGAATTAGGTAATTACTGAAAGATATCCGAGTCATCTGAAGGCGAACACACTACAATTACGACTGCAGCAATCGATTACACATGAAGATATTAGCTATGAGAACCAAAAAATATATATATTTTACCTTAAATCAGAGAGAGAGAGAGAGAGAGAGAGAGAGAGAGAGAGAGAGGAGTGGTAGTGGAAGTAGTAGTAGTGGTAGAGAAATACAGAGTAGTAGTAACAGTAGTAGTAGTAGCCTATGGTGATAGTGGTAGCAGCAGCCTGATAGTAGAAGCATGATGGTAGTAGTAGTAGTAGTAGTAGCAGACTGGTGGTGGCAGTAGTAGTCGTACGCTGGTGGTTATGTGTGAGCGAGCCATGTTTACTCTGTTTAGTTTGGAAATGAGCAACCAAGCTGGACAAGCTGGACCCGACCGTCACGCTAAGCAGAAGATAATAACTTTAATGTGATATAGAGTTGAAATTCTTTCTGATTGCGATGCATTCTTTCAATATATATATATATTTTTTTTAAATCAACTAAAAGCTTACCCATAAAGACGAAGGAACCCCTTGGAATATCGAGTTTTCCAAGGAAGTGTTCAGCTCTAATCGGTGAACGCCTCAACTACGAAATCATATTTAAAATGATTTACCGTCGTAACACTGTGCTTTTTTTGGCATCAACTCTAGCAATTAAATAAAGAAGATTCCGTATAAAATTTTATATCGGAAACTAATCCGGCGCTGGCTCGCTCGTCACGCGCTCTCAAAGCTCATTTTGGTGGTGATATGTTTATCTTTATTTCACACCTACTTTTCCATTCTTTTGTCTTACTTTTTCCCCGGTTCCTACCTTCCTCTTCTGTCTTTCTTTCCTTCATTCTTTCCTCTTCCCTCTGCCTACGGGTGACTTTACACTCCCTTTTCTGTCTTTCTTTCCTTCACTCTTTCCTCTTCCTTCTGCCTATGGGTGACTCTACACTGAGTGACGAGCCAAATGGTTTCCTGTACATCAGGAAATCATTTACCAAACTGGGTGGTAACCATATATCCAAATAATGGCGCCGGGTGGTTTAGTGGGTAATTAAGGCGTTCCAATCGGATTGAGACAGTGTAGCTTTATCTTAAAGGGGTGGTTGGGGTTTACTGCTCACGTAATGCCACTCAGGGATGAATGTGGCTGGTCACTCATCTTAAATGTCAGGACCAACTTGCCTAACCCCGGGCTCCTACTCTTCTCATGGGGCGGCATAGGGTTGGATGATGGATGGATGGATTTTTTACCAAAAAGACAATTTTTAAAAAAGTAGGAAGTGAGAGATGAGACAAGAGGGGCAGAGATGAGAGGATCCGGAGGAAAATGAATGAAGATGAGTGCTATCAGAAAGTGAGGTGAAATGATGGGAAAGGAGGTTAGGGGAGGGATGGGGAGGGGAAGGAAAGGATATGAAAAAATAATGTAGGGTGATGGGAGACAAGAGAAAATTTGGAGGGAAGGACAGAAAGAAAAGAGGAGGAAGGAAAGAAGATGAGAAAAGGAGAGAAAAGAAAAGGAGGACATGAAGAAGGAGCAAAACATCTGGAAGATAACACCGAGGAACAATTGGGAGAGGAAAAAAGGACCATTAGAGAATTTCATACGAAGGGGGAAGAACGGAAGACAGTGGGCTGGAGAAGCAGAAGAGAAGAGAAGGAGAACAAGAAGCAGTGGAAAATGAGAGAAAGGATGGAAAATAAAACAGGGCTAGATGACGTGAAGAGATTTATGTGTTGAAATGTAATGGCAGGAAACTGATAATTAAATGGGGGACATGAGAGAGTTTGCTGAAAATAATGGTAGTTATGGAGATGGTGGTGGTGCTAAAAGTGCAAGGGCTGGTTGTGGTGGTGGTGATGGTGGTAGCAGAGGGAGAGGTGATTGTGGTGGCCGTGATGTTTGTAGCAGAAGAAGAGGTAGACTTGGTGGTGGTGATGACTACCGCAGTAAAAGGGGCGAGTGTGGTAGACGTGATGGTTGTCGCAGCGGAAGAGGTTATTGTGACAGTGGCTGAAATGGTAATGTTGAAACAGTTGCTGCTGGCACAATAATTTAAATATATATGGGGTTTGGTGGTGAACGTGGTTATGATGGTAGTAGTAGCAATAGTAGTAGTAACTATGGTGGCGATTGTGATGACTGAAGTGGTGCTGTTCTTGTTTTAGTGGTAGCTGTGATTGTTGTTGGGTGGCGGTTGATGGAATGTTGAATATGGTACTGAGGGCCGTAGCAGTGGTAGTAGCTACGGTTGTGGTCAAAGCGTAGCGTAACTGACAGGAAATGAAATCGACAAAAATTTCTCCACATGACGACACGTAACCATCCATTGACAAAATCAGACTCGTTTCATTATTAGGTAAGAAGAACTGGAACAGAGAAACTCTGAACGATGTTTAAGTAGAACTATAACTTTCTTGACTGTGGGAAACGTGATGACAGATAAATAAGATCCTTGACTGTGGTATTCGTGGCGAGTGTGATAATATTTGTGACTGGTAGTACCCGATTACTGTGATCGATACTTATAGTGATTAAAACAAAAAACTTTATTATTAGCATCAGCAAAAGCGTAGAATGCCAAGGATTGTGATTTTGATAATGGCAGTATTAATGAAACATAGGTGGTAGCCATGGTAATTGCGATGGTAGCCATGGTCGTTAAGTGTGGCTGAATTTGTACGAGTAATGATAACGATGGCGTGGTGACGGGGCTGTGGTGGTGGTGAGACCAGATGTGGGGGGAGGGGGAGGGAAGAGGGGAGGTAGGGAATGGGTTTGACAGATGGAATGATGAATGAGGATGGGTGAAAGGAGGGTAGTGGTAGTTATGGCGATTGTGGTAGTTGAGATAATTGTGGTAGTTAAAATTTCTTTGCTTCTTCTCAAGGTATAAAAAAGTACCAGTTCTTCATCTTTAGACCTTGCTCCTTCCTACATCTTTCTCTTCCCTTCCTCATAGTATCTTTATCCTTTCTCTTCCTTTCCTTTTTAAGTTCTGCATTTTTATTCCTTATTTGTTTTCCTCTGTCTTTCTTTTCCCTTTCATCATCATCATCATCATCATCACGAACCATTTTCCCACATAAGGAGGGATGAATGCAGGGAGGGAGGAGGAGGGGAGTGGAGGATAAGGAAAGGGTAAAAGAAAAACAGAAACAAGAAAAACAATTAGCCACAGAACTTCATACAAAAACAAAAGTCAGGAAAGTGATATAGAGAGCTGTTGAAAATAAATGAGAACCAGCAGTATTGAAGAAGCATTAGTAAGCCATCAATTAAGCTTCTTGGCAAAAACATGTATGATTTCATGTCCATTATGGAAAACAAAAATCACATTAATCTGTTCAGGACATTTGAAGTAAACTGAAAAAGAAATTTGTATTCACCCATACTTCAGCATGCCAACATCCCATACATAATTCATTTTATTTGAGATTAGAGGAACTTATAGAATTGGTGTGTGTTAATATTTGGTGTTTTTCTTCCATTTCAGGTGAGTACATGAAAGAAGACAAGAATAGGTGGTGGAGACGAGCAGGTACGGTAAGGGGACATGGAGAAGACGTCCAAAGTGTGTGTGTGTGTGTGTGTGTGTGTGTGTGTGTGTGTGTGTGTGTGTGTGTGTGTGTGTGTGTGTGTGTGTGTGTGTGTGTGTGTGAGATAGTTATGATAGTCTCCTCTCTCTCTCTCTCTCTCTCTCTCTCTCTCTCTCCCCCCTTTTTTTTTTCTTTTTTTTTTGACCGGTGATATATTGGTGAGTTACGAGACCCCATTTTGAAATACAGACGAGCAAGATTAAGAGACGGAGGAGGAAGATCTTTATGCCTAATATATCAACGTTAAAATAAGTATTGGGTGTTTGGGCAAGAAAGATATATTTAACTGGCCCGAGATGTAGAAGTAAGAGGAGGCTTAAGATGGATAGGTTACTTACTTAACTTGGAAGAGGCCTGAAGGAAAACTGTGTGTGTGTGTGTGTGTGTGTGTGTGTGTGTGTGTGTGTGTGTGTGTGTGTGTGTGTGTGTGTGTGTGTGTGTGTGTGTGTGAGAGAGAGAGAGAGAGAGAGAGAGAGAGAGAAGAATAAATGGGATAGAAAACAGAGAAAATATATAGAGGAAGAGGAAAAACAAGACTATTCTGAGAACACAAAAAAAGAACTTAAAGAAAAGAAAGCATAATTAGACCAAGCAAAGCCTTCATTAAACAGACTAACGACCCACCAGAGGCAATTACACACCAGCCCCGCCATTGCCCTATAAACCCGCCCAGCACACTCCATCTAATCAAACCCCTGCAATCCCATCACGACTTCCGATGTTTATCATTATTACCTCCAGACGATTTTCCTCAGCTCTGGGGAAACTTCTCCATCTGGCGAGGATAGATGCGTATTTTAAATTAAATTCCTGTAATTTTCAGACGATTTTACGTGGTTTAGGTTAGACATTTGGAACTGGAAGGGTCAGATACAGCCTTCATTAACCCCTTCAGTACCATTTCATTCTCTACGCTGAACATAATCGCCTGACAAATGCAAGAATAAAGTTGGAAAATAGTCATTGGATTGAATGACTTAATAAACCCCTTCCGTACAACAGATCCTTTCTAAGATGAACTAATAGTCGGGGAATAAGTAAGAATGAAGTAAAAAAAAACAACTACGTCCTCGGATTAAAGGTGCAAAGGCTGTCTCCACCCGGGGGTAAGTGGCTTCAAGCGGCGTAATTAGAGTCGAGTGCTGGGCTAATGACAGGATGCTGATGAGGGAGGCAGGGCCAAAAAATTTCCAGGTGTGTAATTGTGTGATTTTTGCATACTGGTGCTGGGTCACTGGAGGGCTGATGGCCACCTGATACTGCCATTTGAAAGTCTAACGCGGCGTGTCTTGATTCCAAATACGCGAACGAAGGAAAGTCTTAGAGCATCAAATGTGTTTCATGTTTCCGTAAAGACAAGATAATACCCCCAGACAGAATGCTATGTGTTAATGACAAACAATTTTCATATCGTTACTGTATATAACTGATTCTAATTACAAGGCTTATCTCGGCAAAGCTGTATATGTTGCCTAAAACACTTCCATTTTCTCAAACTCGTGAAGCTGAATACATACAAATATACCTTGCTCGTATATGAACGTCATAACTTTATCCGTTTCAAAGGAGGGAATTGGGACTAAGGAGATGATGATGATGATGATGATGATGATTTGCTTTATACTCAGAGGCAATATTAAAAAGACATACATGACCTATAAATTAAACAGCAGAATACACAGTAACTAAAATACGCGACTCATACCATCAATCTTAGAGCCAAAGAGAAACTGAAACCTGATCCGGCTCGTACAACTAAATGAAATATTGGTAAAATACACACAGATGTCATTAAAAGATTCATTCGTGGAAGGAAAAAATATTAACAATTCACTAAAGAAACAATAACATATCAAGAGACCACTTTTTCTTTTTCGCACTTCATTCTCCTCCCATTCTTCTTCTTTTTCTCCTCCTCCTCTCCATCATTATTTTTGGTTGGTTTCTTCTCTTTTTCTTTGCCGTTATTCTCCTCTTCTTTAGTTTTTCAGCCTTTCTCTTTTTTCATCTTCATTATTACCTTCGTCCTTGGATTCAGTATAATGTCTTCTTCCCTGTATTCTTCATCCACAGGTGCCTCCCTCCACCCCAAGCGCACCCTCTGCCTCCGCCACTGCCTCTGTCCCTGTCTGTGCCTCCTCTGCCTCTGCCTCGTCCACCTCTGCCTCTACCGTCACCTCCTCTACCTCTGCACTGCCTCAGCCTCTGTCTCTGCCTCTGCCTTTTCCTCGTCTACTTCTGTTTCTGCGTCTGTCTCCTCTGACTCTGTGTTTTCGTCAGCATCTGCCTCTGCCTGTCTCTGCTTCTGCCCAGCCTCAGCTCCTGCCCTGTCTATGCTCCTATCTTCTCTGTCTCTGACCCAACAAAACTCACCCAAGCAAAATAAGAACATGAATTACGGTGTCGGCAATTAATAGGCGACCATTACCCCCCATCATTAAGTCCTCTTCAATGCCCCAACTCCTTGAAATTAGCCAACGTCAAGGATGAACCGAGGAGAGTCGGCCCTAGGTTAATGACACACCTGGCCCATAAACTGCAGGTGTAAACAGTACATTTACATCAAAGCGGTTGCTTTTGTTTACCTTTGCCACAGTCTGACGAGCTTCCAGCGGTAGCCAGTGAGGGCGGTCAGGTTTCTTGGCCAATGAGGTGTGGTAATGGTGACTGTGATGGCTGTTGTTGTAGTTGTGATAGTTGTGTTGGCTGTGATGACTTGTGGCAGTTGCTGTGGTAATTGTGATGTGTAATAGCCCTTGTGGTGGGTTAAATGATGGTTGTTATAGCTGTTGTGGCAGCTGTAATAGTTGGTGTGGTAGATGTGGGACTGTGGTAGCTGTGGCGACTGTAGCTGTGGTTGTGTTGGGTACTGTTGTTCATCTTTCTGCAGCCTGACGAGTTCCAGCGGTAGCCAATGGAGAAGCTCGGGTTTCTAGCCAATAAGAGAACAGGGAAGTGGATTTATGTGTTTATTTTCCAAGCCGTAAAGCCTCTGTAATAGGCCAATGGAAATGTGAGAAGGCTATATTTCTTTGCTAATCGCAGGGCGAGGGCAGCGGATTTATTTCTCTACTCATTCAGTCATAAACTCGCCATCGCCAGCCCCATCAGCCAATGGACACTCAGAATGGTTCTATAGCCCAACAATCAGAAGGCACGGAGAGTGAATTATGTGTTTACCTTCGGAGCTATAAAGACCCTATCACCAGCCAATGAACACACAAAACACTTTAAAGAAGCGTCAGTAACAGGGCCCGGAGTTAATAAATGTGTATCAGTAAAGACTCAATTATCGGACAATGGAAACACAGAATGACTTTTATTATAAGTCGGCCACAAGGAACAGGGGGAGACATTTATATATTTTTGTTGTGTTGAAGACTCTATCACAAGCCAACTGGGAACGTGAGAAGGCTTTCCATCAAAGGCAATAGCAAGATGAGAGGCTATGCATGTTTTGTACGCTTTTTAAATACTGACGACTCCATTGTCAGCCTGTGGAAATTCGAGTACACTTTATATCTGGACTAAACAGATAATAGAAAATTGAATTTATTGGTTTAATTTCGAAACCTTGATGCAGCAGCCAATTAAGACAAAAGGCCTTAATCATAACTTATCAGAAAAAAAAAAAAATAGTGCTCTGTCTGTGTTCTTTCGTCGTCTTGAAGACGCCGTCGTCAACTTTAGTTCTTTCACCTTGGTTCAGGTTGTCGTCCTTTTCCAGCCCATTTCACATTGTTCAGCTGCAGGAAGCGGCAACGCTCCTCTTTAAAGTATTGTTTCGTGACGAGCATCATATTCTCGTGTTAATCTACCGTTACAATTGAGCATTTAAGATGGAGAGATGGCTATTCTAGGACAAATTTAAAGTATACAGATGAAACTCGAGAAGACACTATTTCCAACCAGTAAGAGGGCAGAGGGATCTGATTACTTATACTTTCGAAACTATTATTAGCTGACAGAACTGCAAGAATGTCAAATGTCCCGGGCAATCAAAGGGCAAAGAAAATTATCTATACACTCTACATCACAAAAATATCGATACACTTTAAGTCACATAATAAAGACCGAGAATTATGGCCACACTACATCACCCAACAAAGGCAAAGCTTGAACACACAACAAATACAGAAAATTGTGTAAGCATTTTAAATCACACTACACCGACAGAAAATTAACAATGCACTCCAGATCATACAACACACACAGATTTACACATACACTTTCAAAATAATCAACAGAAAAATTGATGCAAGAAAAAGCCTGAGAAATTACCATTAGGAGACATGAAAAAGTTAATTACTGTGTGTCTGCTTTGTTTCATAGACCTGAGGACTCAAACCTCTGCCAGTGCAACAAGAGATGGCATTATCTAATCAGAGGACAGGAAAAAACGAATATTTTATTTTATCTCATTCGTAAGCCAGGCGGCAGGGGACGGGATTAAGGTGCTGGCGATAAACAGACTGACAGACAGGCAGACAGAGACATATAGATAGATAGATTGATAGACAGATAGACAGATAAGCAGACAGGGTCAAACGCTCAGAAGACTCGATCACTAACCAAAGGCAGGCATAGGGAGGCATAACAGTCCAGCCAATCATGAAGTAGAGAAAGAGATTATCTACAGGTATACACTTTAGAAACCATCAGTAGCCAATAAATACAAGCGAATATTTTAATACCACCCAATCAGAGAGTACTAAAAAAGATTAATGACTGTTATCCATCAGACACCAATGGAAGCGCGAGAGGGCATTATATATTATCCAGTCAGACATTAAAAAAAAAATTAAGGGGAAGGAGGCGTTTGCACTCCTTTATAAGCACTAAAGATCCGATCACTAGCCAGAGAAAATCATGAGTCAACAGTGCAGTCCAGCTAATCAAAGTGTATACACAGCAGATCATAGACGTACAGTGACAATTGGAAATGTTATATGCATTATTTTAACGTGATGGCAGTAAGAAGCACACAACAAAATAGTATGTGAAGTAATGGTACTGTCTGTCGTTTAGTGTGGAGTTAAAAATATGGAAAGCAGGACACAATGATGACAAAGGACTGTCGGCAAACGTTTTATAACAGGTGTGCATTGTAAACCACCTGTGACCAAGAGATACACGACAGTGCCATAACACTAGTCAATTCAGTAACAAAAAGGTTCCATTTATTTGCCTTCTTTTGTAGTTCTTAAGACCCGATCATCGGCCAGTGGGGATATGAACAGTCATTGCAATTCATCCGGTTAGAGAGCAGAAACACCCAACTAACTATAAATTTCAGAAACAATTAGCGTAGAAGCAGGAGAATGCCTTAACCCTTTCAGTTCCATAGCGCCTTTTCTTATTCCTGATCCCAACAAACGATTCCACACAATTCTGGATAGGCCTCCGGTGGTGAAGTGAGTAATAAAGGCTAATTCTAATTCCCCCAATTCTAAAAGTCTTTCAGAGCTAAATAAAACTGTTTGATGGAAGTAATAATAGAATACGAAATACGCCGGAGACAAGCGGATAATATTCGCTAATCAGGGAGGAGAAAAGAGGGATGATAATAACAGAGCCAATAAAATAGCAGTTAAAATGCGTTACTACAAGGCAACTAGCTTTCCAAACCTTGAAGACGTCATAGGGAGTCAATGGAGAGAGAGAGAGAGAGAGAGAGAGAGAAACATTAAGAGGTCTGAGGACAAGGGGGCTATATTCTCCTTGCCATCTCGGTATTGGTTGGTGTTTGGTGGTTGATGATGATGTTTGAAAGTGGAGGTTATTGATGATTGTGGTTATCTGCTCCTGATGAATTGTGGTTGTTACGGGGCTGTTCATTGTGGTTTGGGCAAGTTGGTGGTGTGGATTTTTTTTTTTTTTTTTTTTTGGGGGGGGGGGCGGTATTTTAATGGTGATAGTGGATTTTTTTTTTTATCTGATGGTGGCAGTCTATGGTATCTGGCACTTGATTGTGAATGATGGTAAGTGGTTGATAATGGTGATAGTGGTTACTGATTGGTAGTTACTGTTAATGATGAGTTGTGGCGACTGTTGGTAGCGATCGAGGGTGACTGCTTGTAGTAAATGATGGCTGGTGATAAGTGGTGGTTGTAGGTAGTAATCTATAGACGATTTTAGTTATAGATGCCAAAAGATGATGGTAGTGATGTTTGCTGGCTGGTGGTGGTACATGATGGGGTCAGTGATGGTTACTCATGTTTACTGATGGTTATCTATAGTAACTGGAGGTGGGTGTTGATGACGGATGGTGGTTGTATGCGACTGTTGATGATCGTTAATGGCTGTTAGTTGGTGGTAGATGATGCTGGTAAACGGTTTGCAACTGATAACGACGACAATGCCAGTGGGTGAAGGTGGTCATGATATTTGATGTTGGGTAGTTGGTGGTGGACGGTGGCTACAGATGGGAGTGACTGGTGGCTACTCTTGATTGCTGTTGAATTTTTTTTTTATGGGTTTGACTCTGGGCACAGGTTTCACAGCCAGCTCCCTGAAGTCCAACAGTCCCCCTGCGTGTTATACACCTCCATATGTCACCACTTTGACATCAATACCCACAGTTCATATTGAATTCATGCTAGGGCTGTCAAATCCGTAAACTGTTCCCTGTCACCGCCAGGATTTGAACCTGAGTCCGTTAGGGCAGCGGGCAGCCTCTCTACCGATTCAACTAGTGACCGGTGACTGCTGATGTTAGTTGTTGATGATGGATGATGGTTGTGGGCGACTGACAGTGATGTTAGCAACTAATGATAATGACTGGTAGCAACTGATGACGGCTGTTGATGATAGTGGTTGATGGTTGTGCTTGCTGACTGTTGATGGAGGATGACTCATTCAAGATTCTATGATAACCATTGACGACTGTTGTTGGTGGAAGATAACAGAATACTGTACCATGGGTGATGGGTGGCAAACTATGGTAGATGATAGTGGCCAACGGTTGTAGGTGGTTGAGAGTTTGTACTGCAAGTTGGATGGTGGCTGTGGGTAGATAACGATAGCCGATAACTGATAATGACTGACCGTAGCAGACATTAAGTTGCTGATAGTGGAGACAATGAAACTATTGAAAAAGAGAAGAGGGGGGGGGGCGAGAAGAGTAGAGGACAAAAGGTGGGGAGGGAGGACAAAGGAAGGAGAGAGAGAAGTGGGGATAGAAGGGAGAAGAGGTAAAGGTGTGATGAGAAAAGAGAGAAAGGGGGAGGGGGGGGCAAGTGAGGGGGAAGGGCGCGGTGAACTATCCATTTAACCACAAGTCGTCCATTAAACAAGCCATCCATTTAACCACACACACATCTCCCGGCGCCTGCAATCAGCGGACACGAGGCCTCATTAGTGGGCCAGTGCACCTACAGAAGCGTCCTTAATTCGACCACTCAGGGTATGTGAAAAACGTCATAATTAACCCATCAACCCCACCAGCAAGGCGTCCACTGTACTGACCTGAGTTCTTAATTAACCCCAAAGCTAAAGTAAATCGCCTGGCTGTGGAAAGAGTAAGACCACAAGCTCATGAATTACCCGCGCCCAAGCAGGAGCCCTTTTTAACTGGGGACTCTGTTTAACCCTCCCACGGAACAAAATCATCCTGTTGTAAAATGCAAAGTTAAAAATGTGTCAGAACGAATAAAACCTAAAAACTCTTCACCTATTAACCCCCCCACTCCCCCAAAGCCAGGCGCCCCCCATGGACCATTACTCATGATTAATCCCCTTCGGTCCGAGAACTGAGGGAAATCGTCTGGTGGTACAAAGAATAAAACAGCACAATTAACACATCAACCCCCAAACCATGGCGCTTTCCATTAACCTCAGCTCTTACGTAACCCCTTCAGTGCGATGCTGGAGTTTCACATTAGGGTCAAAGTGCCACCAGACGACTTTTACACTTTAAGGGAAACCGACTGTAGCGAAGTGATTAGGAAACACTGCTATAGCCGGTTTATTTTCATCCAAGGGAACTGGTCCACTTTTACTACTCGAAATACTAAGTTGTAGCCGCGTGAATTATGATTAGATTTAGTTATGTAGTAGTAATGAGCCTTCCCGATTAGTAAGCAAAATTTCCCTCCCATCTTAATCACACCTGGCCATCCACTGAGCTAAAAGGGTCAAGCGAGAAAAAAACGTGCTATAACTTCTTCATACCAAGTCTCCATGAACCTGAAGAAAATCGTCCATCGGTACCGGAAACACATTAACTTGCCACTGTAGAATAGGTGTAAACAGACGCTTTTTTCAGTACTTCCTCCGAGACGTTCTGCTTCTTTAAAATAAAATTGTCTGGTGTAGCGATGGCATAAACAAGAAAAAAAGAAAAAAAAAAAAAGAAAAAAAAAGGTTTATGTAATAACGGAGATTTTGGAGACTATTACTTATCCTATTCACCCAAAAGGTCCTTCCTGTGTTAAAGATAATCGTCTAGTTGTTGCCAGAACATAACTGGTAGCACATCATCGTTGAGAATGGGAGAATGAAGCTCTGTGTTGCGGTGTGTATATGAGTATTTTCAGAACTCGATCCCACAGTCAACCATGTTCTCTCTCTCTCTCTCTCTCTCCTGATTAACCCCGACCTTCCGTACTAGGCGACAGAGGTGAGAATCCAGTGTCCAAGTGGGATAAAAATGGAGGACCAACACTCAGCACGTAATTAAAGCGAACGAGCAGTATCCAGAACACGATTATTGTGCTAAGACTGATACCCAATGAGGATATTAGGAGCTTAAAAGCCAGACATTTGTACTTCCCTCCTTCTACCCTTCCCCCCTTTCTCTCTCTCTCTCTCTCTCTCTCTCTCTCTCACACACACACACACACACACACACACACACACACACACACACACACACATCCACGTAACAGCATAACAGCAACAACAAAAAACAAGTTACAATATGAGCAGAAAATTTTAAGGGGACAAAAATAGCCACCCATCCAGGCCAAAAGAAAGAAGGAAAGAGGTCAGCTTTCTACACACAACAAGAAATACAGCTGAGACGTGCTTCGCAAACACAGAACAAGTGGGGATTACCAGCATTTACCCCCCCCCTCTCTCTCTCTTTCTCTCTCTCCTTATTCATCATGATAATTCGTGCCCCCCGCAAAACGCTCCTTCTGTCCGCAGTCATCACACACTCCCAAACACCCACCTCAAAAAGCATAATTAGGGGGAAAATGATACCCGGAGATTGCCCACTGATTGCAAGCGAAGTAGGCTGTTGGTTGAGAAGTAATAATCGCTGTGACGTGTGGGAATGTCTAACACCGCCTGCCTGGTTCAGTTAGGTTCAGCATGCACGTGTGGTTTGGAGGGCAGAAGGAGGGGGTGAATGAGAGAGAGAGAGAGAGAGAGAGAGAGAGAGAGAGAGAGAGAGAGAGAGAGAGAGAGAGAGAGAGAGAGGAAATTGCTGGCGAGAGAAGCTGGATACTACATAAGACCTCATCATTATCCTCACCTCCGTCACTATGTTAATAATAATCTTTACCATTTTATTGCTCTTAATTACACTTTAATTCCTCGTATTATTAACAGAGGCATGTGGGAAATCCTAATCATCGAAGGAAAATAGCAAGTCGAATAGATGACAGTCATTTTTCTACTCTCCCCAACGACTTAGCATAAAAATATACAAGGAGACCAAAGCTAGAGGAGAAAGGGCGGTAGAGACGAGACGAAAGCTTAAACAAAATAAAAATCGAGTCATAAGGGATAAAGATATAAGGAGAGTGACAAGAAAGAGGGAAGTAAAGAAGCAAAAGGGGGAACTGGAGGAGATTAGAGGAAAATGTGGGCACGAGACAGAAAATAAATGAAGACTGGAAAACGAATAATTTATCTCAAGAGCAGGCAAAAAGACGAACGAAAATGGGAATAAGGAAGGCTGTGAGCAGAGAAAAGAGTACAAAGAAAAGGGCGGAAGAAGAGAATAAACTTATGAAAAAATTAATTATCTGTGAGTCAGAAAACAGCTGAGGAGGGAAGACAAGAGGGGAACAAGAATAAGGAAAGAACTGAGTAGAGAAGGGGAAGACAGAACGGAGAGAAATATTGGAAAAAGAAAGGAAAGTAAAATACGAAATGCAAGGAACACGAAAATAAAAGGATAAGAAAGAGGAGGGAATCAAAATACAAACGCAAATACAGTGAAATATTACAATAAATACTTGAAAAACAACACAAAACTATAAAAAACAAGAAATTCTTTGCAGACAACGAAATATGGCAGAAAGGCACAGAAGCACGTAGAATGAAAACACGAAATGCGGTAGAGATAGATACAGAACCCAACACACATGGGGATAATTCAAGATACACAAGAATCAAAGTAACGCAAAGGGAATGTGAAATGCAACAGAAAGGCTGAGATAAAAGCATACAGAGATAATAACGAAAATCAGTAGAAAAGTAATGGTAGAAACAGGTAAAGTACATATAAAACATGAAATAAAGCAGACAGAATGAGACAAATGAATGTACAGAAGTATACAGAGAGAAAATACGAAACAGAGAAGAGACGGAAGCAGGCAGAAGGAAACTTTTGAATAATAATAAATGGAGCTTCGAGATTTCAACACTCGCGCCGTAAGAGAGCTGAGAGTGGCTGACAGGACGCGGTGGGGGGTGACGTGAAGGAGGAAGTGGAGGAAGGGGAAGAAAATGGAGAGGGAACTGGAAGGAATGAAGGAATGGGGAGAGAGAGAGAGAGATAGATAGATAGATAGATAGAGAGAGAGAGAGAGAGAGAGAGAGAGAGAGAGAGAGAGAATCTTATACCCGTGTCCATCCCACCCTTAAGCTATATACGTTTATCTATCCATCTATCCACTTAACAAAGCCATCCATCCCAGCGCTGGAGGTCGGCATATCCAGTTTCATATCCACTTGACCCCTCGCTCCCACCCGACCCACCTCACCCATAATACAATTTAATCTGCCACTCGTCCTCCCCGGGGCTGCTTGGAGTAAAGGCATGAGCGAGGAGAAATGGAAGAAGAATTATCCTTTACATTATTTATTTATTTACATATATATACGCTATATGGAGTGGTAGGTAGGGAGTCCACCATTCACTCATTTAATATAGTGCTACGTTTGAAGAATGGCTGGGGCTTACTGTTCACATTATGCCCCTTAGAGAAAACAACTGCTTTCACCTTACATATTTGTCTATCTATCTATCTATCGGCCTATGTAGCCTAACGGCGGACACCTACGCTTCTGAAGGGGCAATATAGGACTGGATGATAGAAAAGTAGACTGGGGGGGGGGAAGACGTAGAAGCAGAGGTGAGAAATGGGTGTGGGAAGTGTGTGTAAGTGGAGGGGGTGGAAAGAAAGGGAATTTAAGAGAAAGAAGGTAAGTATACAGAAATGGGAATGAAACATAAACAGAAAGGCGAAGAAGATTAAAATGAACAGGAAATGGGAGAGAGAGAGAGAGAGAGAGAGAGAGAGAGAGAGAGAGAGAGAGAGAGAGAGAGAGAGAGAGAGAGAGAGAGAGAGAGAGTGTTACCAAAGGTCATGCATTTTTCACTTTTACACTACACTGAATGTCATTCATCTTTTCCCCCTAATAAACAATTTCCCCTCGCCTTCATTAACTAATATTTCTTCTTTCTTACTCTAACTCTGTCCTTCACTGATCATACCTTCAGTTTTTCATACTTGTTTTTTTTTTCCTTACTTAATTGAACTTATCCTTTCTCCTCCTTCCCTTTCTTATATCCTTCTCTTTCGCTTCACCCAGTACCTTACCTTCCTCCCTTCCTTACTGCAGCATTCTTTCTTTATTTCCTTCATATTTGAATCTTTCCACTCTCTTCTCCTAACCAGTTCCACCTTTTCATCTTCTTCTTCCTCCCTTACTTTCCTACTTACCTCCCACCCTCCCTCCTGCGGTGATATGACAATCCTCTTACAGCTCAATCCCACAATCTCTCTCTCTCTCTCTCTCTCTCTCTCTCTCTCTCTCTCTCTCTTTCAGATACTTCTGTAACTGTAATATCTCTTCGTTTTATTTCTTTATTCTTCCATTGTTTATATATATATATATATATATATATATATATATATATATATATATATATATATATATATATATATATATATATAATCATCTTCAGCCGTTGGGTGTCCACTGCAGGACCGGCCTATCCCACCCAAAGTGGGGACGATACAACCTATGTATCTACCAAGTGGCTTAGACTGTCTAGTAGAGACTGTATGTATGGTGAGAAGTGCTTGTAAGTGTGATTATTCTGTTGGAGTGGCTTTGGTTGTGTGTGTAGTCTGTGAATCAAGTGTAAATGGCCCGCGCAAGCCGACTGGGTGCAAGCATATTTTATAGTATGAGACACTGATTCAACCACAGCACCCCTTATGTCCGCCAAAGCAGTACGTGGCCCAGAATATATATATATATATATATATATATATATATAATTACGGCATATATTCTTTCGTTAGGTTAAAAGCGTTTTGATTCTCTCCTTCAGTCTTTTCCTCTACTCCGTGTATAAAGCTACCTCAATTCATCGCCTTTTATCTTACACTCCTCTTGCTGAAAAGGTTTCTCTCATGGTTCCTTTTCCTCCCGCCTACATCTTATGTATTTAGCTCCGTCACGATCCCCACGTATTCCCCGAAAGTCTTGATGGGCAACTGAAAAAGGTATGTTCGGAGACTACTAAGATTCGACACTCCTACTGTCCATCAAGTGTGGTCTAAATAGGTTTGTAGGCCTTACGGCATCGGACTGGGGAAGATCGGTGCACGTCCATAAAGCATCAGATTACCAAAGAATCATGCACTCGACGCAACCCAGTGTGTGAACAGGGAAACACGGTGGTGGTGGTGGTGATTATGATGCTGAGGAGAAGAAGGACGATTTTTCCTTCTAAATTTTTGTTTTTTCTATACCTCCCTTCTTTTTTCCTTCCTTCCTTCTTTCCTGTCATATTTTCTCTCATTCCATCTTTCCGTTTTTTTTTTTCTTCTCTCGTTTATCCCTTTACTTTCTCTCCTTGGTATAGGTATCTATCCTATTCTAGTCTCTCCTATACATGTGTTACTCTCGGCCAAATTTTCCTCTCTTCCTTTATTCCATCTTTTCCCCTCTTCCTTTCTGCCATTTCTTTTCATCCCTGCTTTCCTTCCTTCCTGTCTTCCTTCTGTTCTGTCTTCTCATTGTTTCTTCCTTCGTATCGTCTCTCCTTTCCTTCCTTCCATCTTTCTTTTTTTCTTTCTTTCCTTCCTTCCTTCTTTCTTTCATTTTTCTCTCCTGCCCTCTATTTTTCTTTTACTTTCCTCGCCTTCCTTTCCTTTCTCCTTTTAATTTTCTGTTATCCTATGTTTCTTCCTTTTCTTTACTTCATTATTTCCTTGATCTCTTTTTCTTTTCCGTCCATTCTCTCTTATATCAATTCTTTCCTTCCTTTCGTCTTTCTTCCTTTCCACCCCCCTTCTCCAAGCATATAATACACAACACATAACAGGGGTCAAACCGGGGCAGAGAACAGGTATATCACAAACTATAAGATAGAATCCACTGATGCCTTCTTTCCTTCCACCTTTTCCTTTCTTCCCTCTTTCTTCCTCCCTTCCCTTCTCTTTCCTTCTCTCTTTCTTCTTCCCTTCCCTTCTCTTTCCTTCCCTTTTTTTCTTATCTCCCCTTCTCCTTTCCTCCCCATGAACCATCACACAGCACACAGCAGGGGTCAGGTCGGGTCAGGGAACGGGTATCTCACACACCATAAGATCGAGTCCACAGGTGCCAGCTGAATGATGGGGTCAGGTCATAAGAGGTTCAGGGGGTCAGGTCAGGCGCTGGAGAGAGGAATCGAGTGGAAGGGGAGGTTAACTACCGAATCACATGGGAGGGTAGGTCAGGTCGGGTTAGCTTAGGTCTGACTGTGTGGAGATTGGGTGATGCTGAAAATGTGGGGTGAAATAATGGACTGAATTGTGGCTACGTATACTGTGTGTGGAGATATGCACTGGAGAGAAGGGGAATGAAAGTAAGCAGAAGCAAGACTCAGTACATGTGTGTAAATGAGAGAGATGACAGGAGAACCGTGAGGCTGCAAGGTGTAGAGGTGGCAAAGGTAGATGAATTCAAATACTTGGGGTCAACTGTACAAAGTAACGGAGAGTGTAGTAGAGAGGTAAAAAAGAGAGTACAGGCGGGATGGAGTGGGTGGAGAAAGGTGACAGGAGTGATCTGTGACAGAAGGGTCTCTGCAGAAATGAAAGGGAAAGTTTATAAGACTGTCGTAAGGCCAGCCATGTTGCACGGAATGGAGACAGTACCACTGACAAAAAGACAGGAGGCACAGTTGGAGGTAGCAGAATTGAAGATGTTGCGTTTTTCACTAGGAGTGACGAGGTTGGACAAAATTAGAAATGAACATATTAGAGGGACAGCACACGTAAGTCAGTTTGGGGACAAAGCTAGAGAGGCGAGACTGAGATGGTTTGGACATGTGCGGAGGAGGGATGAGGAGTATGTCGGAAGGAGGATGCTGGAAATGGAGTTACCAGGTAGGAGAAAGAGAGGAAGGCCAAAGAGAAGGTTTATGGATGTAGTGAGGGAGGACATGCGGGTGGTAGGTGTAAGAGAAGAAGATACAGAAGACAGAGTAAGATGGAGACGGGTGATCCGCTGTGGCCACCCCTAAGGGGAGAGCCGAAAGGAGAAGAAGAAGAAGAAGAAGATTGTGTGTGTGTGTGTGTGTGTGTGTGTGTGTGTGTGTGTGTGTGTGTGTGTATATATATATATATATATATATATATATATATTTATATATATATATACACATAAATAGAGAGAGAGAGAGAGAGAGAGTTGCCCTGTCCCTGTCTAGACCACAAACATGTTTCTATGACCACTACCTCATGAGCTAATCAGCAGAGGTTGGAGAGAGAGAGAAGAAGGAGAGAGAGAATGGTAAAATAGGAGACGAGAGAGAGAGAGAGAGAGAGAGAGAGAGAGAGAGAGAGAGAGAGAGAGAGAGAGAGAGAGAGAGAGAGAGAGAGAGAGAGAGAGAGAGAGAGAGAGAGAGAGAGAGAGAGAGATGAATGAGAAAAGATGACAGAGCGAAAAATGAAAGACGAAAGAAGAGAGAGGAGGAGGATGACAAAGAGAAAAAGAAGGAGATGGGAGTGAACAGGACGGAAAAGAGTAGGCCAGATAATGGGCATAGGAAGGAAGGGGGGGGGGGGCGAAGACTAAAACATGACTCCGGGATGGGACAGGCGTGAAATGAAGAGCAGGGAAGAGGAGAAGAAGGAAAAGAATTAAGAAAGGAGATGGGAAGAGTTTCAAGGAAGGGAGGAGACAGAGGAGGTGGGAAGAAAGTGATAAGAATGGGGAACAGTGAGGGGAGAAAAAGAGATGAAAGTGGAGGGAACACACAGGAAATGGGGGATACTGCGGCAAAGGAGAGGGCATGAGGAAAGTGGAGAGTTAAGATGGGAAAGGGAGAGAAAAAGTAAGGAAAAAAGGGGAGAAAAATGAAGGAATGTAAAGGAATGAGAGGGAAAAGGGAAAAGAAAAAAAATAAGAAAGGAAAAGCAAGGAACCAAGGGAAAAAAAAGAGAAACAGGGAATACAAAGAAAATTAAAGAAACGGAGAGGAGAACGATGTGAGAGAAATGAAGGTAACCGAAGGATAAGAAAGATGGAGAACTAGGGTACTAGGAATGAAAATAAGAGGGGTGAAGAACCTTGTAGCGGCCAAAATAAGGAATACAAACAAAATATATAAAAAGAAAACAAAATAAGCAGATAAGAAGTTAGATAAAAGGAAATAAAAGAAAATGTAAAACTAACGCTCCTCACCTAAGCAACTCGACACATCACCAGAGTACCTCACACGCCAGAAAATCCACCGTCCACCCCAAAATATCCGCCTTCCACCCCCCCAATATCCACCGTTCACTCCAAAAATCCATCATTCACCCCAAAAAATCCACCATCCACCCCCCAAAACCCACCGTCCACTCCAAAAAGCCACCGTTCACCCCCAAAAAGCCACCGTCCACCCCCCAAAATCCATCATTCACCCCCAAAAATCCACCTTTACCCCGGAAAATCCACCTTCCACCTCAAAACTGGACACCTCAAATTCCAGTTTTCCAGTCCCTTGCGTAACACTGGAAAAAAACAAAATCTGGACATGTTCCTTGGCAAATATTGACCTATCTCTTGTCTCCTCAGTATCCATATTCCTGAAAACCTGAATGCTCACCGCTCTTCAACCCCCAAATCAAGAAACTTCATAATCCAGTCTTCCCTTGCGTCACAGTTGAGAGAGAGAGAGAGAGAGAGAGAGAGAGAGAGAGAGAGAGAGAGAGAGAGAGAGAGAGAGAGAGATTGTAGGAAAAACCCGAAAAACACCAACCAACACCTATCCCTTCCCCTGAATTTTCACACACACACACACACACACACACACACACACACACCGACAACTAAATTTCCCGAAGCCCTAAATACCCACCCCCACCACCCCAACCCTCCCCCGAAATCAGGAAAGGGCAAAATCCGGTCCTTCCTTGCATAACCCGGCGATCACCACTCCAGCCAGCCGAGAAATTGGGGTGCGAGACTGGACTTAATCATCTTGAGGTGGTCCGTAACAAGGGGTGGGAGGAAAAAAAAAAAAGAGGTGTGTGAGGAGGGAGGGGAGAGTGGGCTTGTGAGGGGGAAGGAGAGAGAAAAAGAGAGAAAAGTGTGTGGCTGTGAGAGGGATGGAGAAAGTGTGAGGGAAGGAGTGAAGGTTGTGAGAGTGCGGGGGAGTGGGCTTGTGAAGGGGAAGGAGAGAGATTTAGAGAGAAAGGTGTGGCTGTGAGAGGGATGGAGAAAGTGTGAGGGAAGGAGAGAAGGTTGTGAGAGTAGGGAGAAGTGGGCTTGTGAGGGGGATGGAGAGAGAAAAAGAGAGAAAGGTGTGGCTGTGAGAGGGATGGAGAAAGTGTGAGGGAAGGAGAGAAGGTTGTGAGAGTAGGGAGAAGTGGGCTTGTGAGGGGGATGGAGAGAGGAAAAGAGAGAAAGGTGTGGCTGTGAGAGGGATGGAGAAAGTGTGAGGGAAGGAGTGAAGGTTGTGAGAGAGGGAGGTTTGGTGGTGAGAGGGAAGTGAGGATTATGAGGGGGAAGTAGGGCGGTGAGAGGGAAGGAAAAGGAGGGGGAGGATTTGGTGGTGGTAGGGATGTGTGTATTGGTGTTACAAGGGGCGTGGGCGTGTGTTAGTATGTAATCAAGTGCCCGTGGGCCCTTCGGGCCCCTCGCACTTGCTCCTGCGGAGGGCTCTCGCGCTGCTGTAGTATATTTTAGTCGTACCTATGGGCAAAAAATTCTACGGAGATCCTATGCCGGGCGCCTGGAGCGACGTTTTTTGGTCAAAATGTGATCGCTCATTAAATATAATAAAAGTTTTTCAATCGTGATATGACCAAGTTTTTTCACATCAGCGAATTTTTTGCGATTTCTGTGCCAATTTTGGTGCGATTTGAATATGTAGTTTCGGCTGCCCCAAACACACACACACACACACACACACACACACACACACACACACACACACACACACACACACACACACACACACACACACACACACACACACACACGGCTACTGCTATAGTATATTAGATTGGATAAGTAGGATGGACTCAGTTTTGTTCATTATCTTGGGAAATCTTTCTTTCCTTTATATTTATATTATTTTCCCTTGTCATATTTTGTAGCTTGCAGCTACCTACGCATTTCTGAAATGTACAACTCTTTTTTTTCCGCGTGTCAGTTTCTTCTTTGGTATGTATCAATGTATGCCTGTCAGAGGGAAAAACATGCTTCCCAAAAGATGGGAAAAGGTCATGCATCTTAGACATGGATAGGTAATTGGAGAGAAAGACAGGGAAAAGGAAAAAAGATGATACAACCATTATAATTTTCAGCATGACAGAGAACATGTCACTATAACAAATTAATAAAGGAGGTTGAAGGAAAAGGGTAAACTTGCCAAATTAAGGGGAAAAAAAGCGTTCAGTTAGGAAAAGAAAAGGTAATACCTGCCTAATAAAAAGTGGAGGAGATACCTCGAAAATGCGAGTAAACGGATGAAAAGGAAGACACAGTCAACATTAAAAAAAAAAAAAAAAATGCTTTATTATGAAGCAGATGAGGGTAACATATATCAAAAAGTAGGGAATAGGCTGAAAAGGATGGGGTGAAAAAGTAAAGAATCAGTACTAGGGAGAAAAAGAAGTCAAGGAAATATGGAAAGGGCTTTACACCTGAGGAAAGGGAGAAGAACTGGTTGCAGAATGAGCGAGAATGGCAAAACTCAATCAATAATAAAGCGCAAGAGGATTTATTATGACAAAAAGGAATACATAAACACAAAGGGAGATGATGGGGAACCTCTGTATATAAGTCCCTGTCATATGGCTCCCTTTTTATATTACTTCTGTCGTTAATTCCTCAGAAAATTCCAGAAACATTGGCACTTAAATAAGATTGATATGTATAAAGCTGACATGACAGTGCTCCCAATTTACGACACAAAATATATAGAAAAACTGGTCTTCTTTTGCAACACATCCCTGACATAAAAAGGGTCACATGAACCTAAAACAAACGGGGGTACCGGCAGGAAAAAAGTGGAGAGAAAGGGAGTTACATGGAGCAGAGAGGGGACGGGGGCACCATCCATCATATGAGAGGCAGAAAAGGAGAGGGGAAAGGAGGTGGGGGGAGGGGCAAAATTAGCAAAAAGTTAAAGAGGAAGGTTTGACCTAAGGGGGCAAAGAGGTGCTAATTACTTGATGAGAGAAAAGAAGAGGGGGAGAAAAAGAGGGGAAGGGAAGAGGGATAGGACGGGGTGTAAGAGAGTGAATAATGGAGAGAGGGGAAAGGAAAAGAGCATTCAGGTAAAAGGAAGGCTAGAGAGGAAGGATGGGGAGAGGGCTTAGAGGGTGATATGGTCAGGGATTGAAGGTAGTGAGGGAATAGAGGGACGAGAAGCGGGAGAAGGGTTACATTTACTGAAAGTGCTAACTGCATTGTTAAAAGGTACCGTTGCATATTAAAACACTCATCACTAACTCGTTCACCTCAAAGGTTCCTATCTAATGTTATTTTGGCTGCCACTTAAATAATTTATTCGCCTTAAAAAGCCTTCACACTCGATAAAGATGGCCACTGCATATTTAAAGTGGCAGCACGACAGTACCGTAAATCTTAATGTTGGTGGTGTGTTACAAACTACAGCAACTTTTTCCATATAGCTGTTACTGTAAATGAGGGGAAACAGGCACATCCACATACTGTATCTCTAGAACAATGAGGCTTTTTTTTTTTTTTTTTTTTTGCTAACTGCTGTAACCAAAATGGCCGTAAAAAAAGCGACACAAACGAGAACTTCTCGTTTAACTTAGCAACCGAAGATGTAGGTGCTCTTATACTCCCACACAGGGCATCTCCACCCATTCTCCTCACTCTTCACACTCAAATCTGATTTTCCGCCCGACGTTGTACCTACTAAGTACTATACAAAATCTGCTGCAACTTTATGATGGCGCTGGAGGTGAAAAGAAAGGACAAGCGAAGAATTATAGGGAATGTGTATGAATATAAATTATTTGAATATCTCTATGCATTTGATATCTATCTATCTATCTATCTGTCTATCTACACTCTCTCTCTCTCTGACCGGTACCAAATTTACCTGTACGAGACAGTTACAGGTGACACGCCGCTCCTCCTACGCCCTTTTCCTTCCCTCCCTCACCCCTTTTTCACAACCCCCCCCACTCCCCCTACACCTTTTTGCCTCCCCTCTCTCCCTGCTTCACCACTGCCCCCCGGAGTTTGGTCAGCCGGTAATGGCTCCATCGATTACTGCACTCGTCTTTTTCCCTTCTTCTTTTTCTGGGGGGGAGGGGGAGTGGAATGAGTTTCCACTAGGCTTTGTTATACATTTTTGTTGGTGTTGGTGTGTATTTCATGATCCTAAACATTATTAATCTTATCATCATTATCACTGCATCATTAATATCAACATTGCTACTATTTTCATCATCATCATCATCATCATCATCATCATCATCATATACCAAGTTATTCCTCATCCTCACCGTCTTTAAATAAAATCATAACCAACATTCCTATAACAATCCTCATTCTTAGCTGTATAGTCTGTTTATTTTTATCTGACAAAATTGGGCCATTCCCATAACGTGAATACTAAGTCGTGGTTGAAGGAAACTCGGTGAGCGTTACTTATTATGCGGTAAGAATGAGTCTCCATGGTTACAAGTCAAATCCATCCTTCAGTGGGCTACATCTGGACATTAACTGAGGTGAAAGCAATCAGGGATCTTTGTCAGGTTAGAAATGACTATGGCATCATCATGATCATGATGATCATCATTATCTTCATCATCATCATCATCATCACTATTTGTAAATCAAATTGTTCTGCTTACTATCACTGTAATTCTTTGTGCTTTTTTTTTTTTTTTTTTTTTTTTTTTTTTTTACCTCGGCCAAGGAAGTTCTGTTTCTGCCGGCGTTGGTTTGTTTGTCTGTTTGTCAGTTGGCAGGATTACTCAAAAAGTTATGAGCGGATTTTGCTGAAATTTTATAGAGGGGTAAGGTATGGTCCAAGGAACAATCCAATAGATTCTGGTGGTGATCTGGATGATCATCCGTATCCAGGAATTTTTTTTATCTCACCCTCCTTGGCGAAGGTTTGCAATCTCGGATTGCTCCTGTTTTCACTGTAACCCTTATATCACCTGCTTACGACTCTCTCTCTCTCTCTCTCTCTCTCTCTCTCTCTCTCTCTTCTTCTTCTTCTTCTTCTTCTTCTTAATCAGCAGTATATAAGTGTCATTTCCCTTCTCTCCATTCCTCCAACACCCTTCCCTTTCCTTCAAAATCCCCCTATTTCCTCTAAAATCCTCCTCATTCCTCCAACAGTGTCCTATCTCTCCTTCTCTCCCCCTCCAAAGCCATCTCTCCCCTTTCTCCTTCCCTCTCTACCCTCGCAAACCTTCCCCCCCTTCCCTTCCCCTCCGAATTCTTTTTCTCCCCTCTCTCTCGCTGCAGCACCCTCACGACCCAACAAGTTAATTTCTTCAGTGGGAGATTAACCAAGCGTGGATGACAGGCGGACAGGGGGAGAGGGGAAGAGAGGGGCACAGAGGTAGGAGAATAAAGGGGAAGAAGAAAAGGAGGAGGAGGAGAAGAGGAAGGGGTGGGGCATTAGGAGGATGAAGGGCAGAGAAAGGGAGGGAATAGGATGGGAATAAAGTCGAGGATAGGATGAGGAGGGAAAGGGAAAGGGTGGGGCATGAGCATTTAGAAGGAACGATAAAGAAGGAGGGAGGAGAAGCCGAATAAAGGGAAGAAGGAGGGGGCAGGAGGTGGGAAGAGAAGGGGTATTAAGAAGATGAAGTGCAGATAACAGGAGAGGAGACTGGAAGACAGGAGACGAAGGAAAGATGAAGGGTCAAAAGAACAAGAGAGACAAAGAAGGGACTGAAAGGAAATAAAGGATTAAAACAAAATACTGGAAGATGCAAAAGGAAATGAGGAGTCAGAGGGATGGGAGATGAATATAAAGATAAGGGGAGAGAGAGGATATAAAGGGAACGTGGAAGTGAGAGTGGAACAGTCTTTTAGATGTCGGAGAGAAATGAGTTTATAGATTTCACCTCTCCCTTTTTTCACGCCTCTCCTAACTTTTCTTCATCTCTTCTCTCTTGTCGTCCTTCCTCCTCTCTTCTCGTCTTCTCGCCTCTCATCTCTTCTCATCTGCTCTTTGTGTGTGTCTCCCTCTCCTCTTCTAGTGTATGTCAGGGAGTAGAGAGGGCCGGAGGGTAGAGGCTAACATGAAGGGTAAAAACAAGATGAGAAACTAAAGAATGATGGAGATGGAGGAAAAGAAATTTATGAGAAATTAAACGGTGCAGAAAATGTGATAGGCAGAGAGTATATGATAAAGAAAACGAACGAGAGAGAGAGAGAGAGAGAGAGAGAGAGAGAGAGAGAGAGAGAGAGAGAGAGAGAGAGAGAGACTAATAATGAAGTAACCTAACCTCTCCTACCCCTCCCCTAACCTCCCCTCCCTTTCTCCCCTGTCCCTCCCCCTGTCACCACCACCGCCTCTCAACACACCCTGCTAAACAACTCCATCCTAAACTTTCAAAAATCACCAGAAAAAAGATAATGGATGGAGGGTTAAAATAATCAGCTCTGGTCTCCCTCTCTAGATTAAGGACTTTTTTTTTTACTCATTTTTTCTCCCTTAATTTACCATACAAGTCTTTGCTCTAAATTTTTCGTTCGTTTCTCACTCTTAATTCCTGTTATTTTTTTATGCTCAGTATTTAAATCTTATTAAAAAAATTTCCAGTTCTTTACTCTTCACTTTTTAATTTCTTCACTCTCAGGCTCTCAGTTTTTCACACTTTTTTCTTTTTCGATCAATTCCCTAACTCACTTTTTCATTCTCGTCACTCAATATTTATTACTTTCACACCTCCGCTTTTTATGTTTTGTCTTCAGGTCTTCGATATTTAGCCTTTGACTCAGTTCCTCACGAGATTTATCACCTATTCACATTTACCTTTTCACACAATACATTGTCTTTCACTCAGTATTTTGTTTTCAAGTTTTACCTCAATCTTTCACTTTCATATCAACATTCTCAGCTTTCCAACCCTTGATCTCCATTTTCTACTCGTCTTCTATTCACTCTGTTGATCTCATTTGCATATATAATTTTCCATGTCAAACGTGCATTCAATAATCCTTTCAGCTCGATGTCGTCTTTACTTATCATATCCGCTTTTCCACCTAACAATTCCATTCAGGTTAGAGGTCTCTGGTATTGAAGTGGTTAATGAGAACTGTTTCCAACCTTTTACCTTTGATGCAGTCTCTCCCAAGCAAAACAAAATGGTCTGACAGTAACGTGAATAAAACATAGAAGAGTGTCAGACTAATGAAGAGGTATTTTTTATTGGTGAACTTTGGGCATAAAATGATTCCGGCTAAGCTTCATTCTAATAGGCGCATTATTATATAACCTTTGTAAAATAATAACATCCTTTTTCATCATTTGTGTTACCCAGAAACGATTATACTGAGACCTCTCCAATTAAAGGGGTTAAAAAATCCCCATTAACCTTTTCAGTGATTTTTTTTTTTTATCAAACCTCTCGGAATGAAGTTAATTTTAATCTCTGAAACAATATGCATTTCTCACAGAAACACCTGAAAGTTCTTTGTGTGTTCTCAGTCCACCCATTTTTACGAATTTATAACTGAACGCTCATTTTTCGAAGTATTTTTTATCATTAGTTTCACAAAAATCCCTCTGGAAGCTCACATTGTATCCTCAAAAAAGCTCCTTAGGTAGAAAAATCATGCATATTCAAAAAGCCTTAGAAAACCCATGTACGGATTTGCATATTCACAAGCCCGCGTCGGTAATTATAACTTTTTTTCTTTCCCCTGAGCAACAACATAATTGGCGAGGTGGTCCGGTGGTGGTGTGGCAGTGACCCTAATGACTCTATGCCGGTGTGGTGTGGTGTGGTGTGGTGTGGCATTGTGTAGTGTAATGTAGTTGGTAGTCCAGGTGCCGCAGGAGGCAGGAACAAGTAGCAAAGGTGACGTTGGCTGCTACAGACGGAACACTTACTTTTACAGCCACACACATGCTCTTACTGCTGCACTTACTCTCTCCACCTGGTCGTACGTAACAATCTACAGTATATCCCGGTGCATTATGAAACTATGGAATTTTGAATGTATGAAAACAGTGTAAAATGCATTTAACATCCCACCATCCGCCACGTGTGATGCAAACAATTCGTTGCTCTTACGCGACTTGGTGGGATAAGTTTACTTTTAGGACCTTTATCTCCTGTGGGTCATGGCTGCAGAAAGATGAAGGAACCTTAACTTTTATCCACCCACCACCAGAGGATAAGGATAATATGATGACATTATGATGATGATGACGATGATGATGATCATTTTGAAGGAAATGACAGGATGGAATCAAGCACTGCACCAGGACTGATGCATGCTGGGTTGATCTGATTGCCTTACAACTATACCAACTCCGATTTAAAGATAGACAATCAACTGATTGTATTTCATGTACACCAAAAAGATTTGGCATTTTTTCCTACAGTAAGGCGATTATTTTCAGCATCTGATTAAAAAAAAAAAAAAAAAGTCGCTCTGAGCACTTACCGTTACTCGCACTAGTATGAATCTGATATTCTAATTAAGTGTTTTTTAAATGAACACCCGTGATTCAGAAAACACTCTGACCTCATGCTGGCCAAACCTTCTTTCTTCTTTCCTTCAACCCCTAATACCCTTTCATTCTTAACCCTTCCTTTCTCCTTAAGCACATGGCCTAACCCAGTCACCCTCAACACCCAACCTCCTCTCCCCAGCCCCTGCCCCAAACCTCTTCCCCAACCTTTTTTGTCACCGACGTGGAAAGCGTAGATGAGGGTGATGGCAGTGTAGGTAATGGGCTTTAATATACAAGTGGGTGTAGGCGATTGAGTCATTGTGGCCGCCTACTTAGAGAAGGAGGGGAGGGGGGAGGAGATGGGGGAGGGGATGGGGAGGAAAAGGGAGAGAGAATGGAGAGGGGAAGGGGGAGGGGAAAGGGGATGGGAAGGGGGTAGTGGGGAGGAGATGAGCGGATGGAAAGGGAAGGGAAAAAGGAAGAGGGAAGGAAAAAGTAGTAGAAAGTCAGGGGAAGAGAAAAGAGGAAAGGGGAGACGGGAGAGGAAAGGGTAGACGAAGAATGGCCGAGGAATGACTAACGAGTAGGGAAGAGAACAGAATGGAGGAAGGAAAGAGAAAAGAGAGGCTGGGGAGAGAGGAGAAATGGAAGGGGGAGAGGACAGAGAGTGAGGAGAGGAGAAAATGATGAGGAAGTAAGAAAGAAAGATGAGAGTGGGATGGAAGTAGACGGCAAGGGGGCGAGTAGGAATGAAGTTGAATGTGGAGAAAGCAAGACTAGACAGGGGTGAGAAGAGAAGCAACGGTGAGGAGGTGAGAAAGAGGGACCTGAAGAAAAGGGGAAGGGAAAACGAAGAGATGGGAAGGAAAGGGAAGGGAATGGGGAGTAGGAAGAAGAAGTATGAAGAGGATTTCGGAAGGACGTGAGACGAGAAAAGAGAGAAACGGGGACGATAAAAGGTAGGGGAGAAGGCGGGAACCAGAAAGGAGAAAGAATGATAAAACCGAGGAGGAAATAGGAGAGAGAAGGGAAGAGTGGGTACACGAGGAGCGAAGGCGAAATGAAAGGTAAGGGGATAACATGTGAAAAAGCTCTGAGAGAGAGAGAGAGAGAGAGAGAGAGAGAGAGAGAGAGAGAGAGAGAGAGAAATGAGGGAGGGTAACGGGTTAAGGGAGAAAAGAGATAGAAGAGGAGGGAAGAGAAAGATAAGAGTATAAGGGAAGGAAGGGTGAGGGAGGGGTTAGAGGTGGGGGAGAGATGAGGGAAGGAGGGGTGAGGAAGGGGTTAGAGATGGAGGAGGGATGTGGGAAGGAGGAATAAGGGAATAGGGTCAGGGGTGCAGGAGGAGTGACTGGTAAGGGAGGGGTGACAGTGAAAGAAGGGTAAGAGGGAGAGGTAAGGGAGGGGTTAGAAAGGGAGGGAGGAGGTGTGAGGGAGGGAGGAGGTGTGAGGGAGGGATGGAGAGGACTGGGAAGGGTGACGGGTGAGGGAGGGGTTAAGGGTAAGGCAGGGGTGAGGGAAGCAATAAGGGTGAGAGGTGAGGAAGGGGTGAGAGGTGAGGGAGGGGTGGGGGAGAAGGGAGGGGTAAGGAGTAAGAGAGAGGTGAGGGGAGACGGGAGAGGGGTGAGGGAGAAGCATGACCACCAGCATCCATGAAAGTATTACCTTGAGACGCTTTTACTCTCTCTCTCTCTCTCTCTCTCTCTCTTCTCTCTCTCTCTCTCTCTCTTCTCTCTCTCTCTCTCTCTCTCTCTCTCCTGCTGTGTGGGATAAATGTCCCCTTTACTTAACTACCATAGGGTTGGAAAAAACTTGCCCCCTTTATCTCTCTTTGCTTCCCTACCTTACCCTTACCTTACCTAGTGATTGACAGGTGAGAGAGAGAGAGAGAGAGAGAGAGAGAGAGAGAGAGAGAGAGAGAGAGAGAATAGAAGAGGAGAATTTATCGAGGCACAACGAGAAAGCATAACTATATAGCAGAGTGGAAATAGATAATGATACCGAAAAAGACTAAAGAAAGGAGAGATAAAAGAAAAAAATCAAAGGAAAACAAAATGCAAGATAAACAAATAATATCAAAACTAAAACACAAAAGCAGGCACAGCTTCAAACACCTCCCTTTCCATCCCCGTCAAAAAAAAAAAAAAAAAAAAAAAAAAAAACTCATGTAAACACCAAACACGCACGCACACTGGGAAAAAAACAGAATATACAAACGGGCTGAACAAATTTACCACCACCCCTTCCCCTGTTTTTTCCTGCACTGAAGCCCGTATCAAGCTGGTTTTTTTTCTCATATGATGAACGTTTACGGGACCGGCAATGACTGTCAATGAATCAGCTGGGAAAAAAACTTAAAATTGGGCAGTTAGAGATAATGTATTCCTCCAGTTACGGGAATGCGATAAATAAAAAAAGAAAAGAAAAGAAGGATGTAATTTATTCTATCATTCCTGTCTCGCAAAAAAGACAGTGAGAATTTCCGTAAAATATCTAGACAATATTATACGTTTTCCAGCAAATTCTGACCCACGATATCCGTTGTGAAATCCGCCTTATTGCAGTGTCGAAAGCAATATAAGTCTCCTAACTTACAACAATAACATTAATCTGATCTAACTCATCGTATGCTATGTTCACCTAATATAACCAGTCCTAACTTGATCTATCTCAGTCCCTTCCAACCTAACCTAAGATAATCACTCACTTAACTTGCTAGTCCACATATAAACCAAATTAACTACTGTAGCATTGTAAACACTGTACGTAATCGGGTAAATGAACACCTGTGGAGGAATTATTCACAAGTACGGAAATGGCTGTGCATTTCTATGCATATTTAGAAATCAAGAGACACAAGCATCTCTGTATCTGCTGCAGAGGTCACACAATAAACACCCAGCTGTGCATGCCTAACACGGCCTATTTCTGTCCAGTCTGGATTAGCCTAACCTCAGCTGCAGCCATATCCAAGTACGAACCGGTATACAGCTACACAGATTAAAACACACACACACACACACACACACACACACACACACACACACACACACAGTGGAGAGCACTGTCATGGAGATGAAGGGAGCTTACGTATTGAATTATATAAATAAAACTATGATTTACACTGAAGTTAAGCTACCGTAACTAACATCAGCCCAGCCCATTCACATTCAACCACAACGGCAATTACCCAAAACTCAGTCTTGATAAAAGCTTCCAGTGAGGTAAACACACAAATCATTCCTTAATACAAAACTAACCTAACACTTACTTAACCCAGCCTAAGTAACTCAGCGCTATCTACAACCACCTTAGGGCACACCTTCTGATAAAAACAGGCCTCAAGACACAAGCACTAATTTCTCTTGTATGTAAACCTAACCCAATAAACAGTAAATTAACGTAATCCCAGTTGCAGTCACCTTCAACATGTACTCGTACCTTGGTGTACAAAAAGTGCTCATGATAATACTGTAGCTGTAAGTGCTCATCTGTGTAAATTTCATCTAATATAATCTAATTTATCATACCTCAACCTAAACTGCTATTGCCTTAAAACTACATCCTGATATATAAATAGGGTTTAAATTAATAATATCGCGCTTTTTAGCTTGATCCATACTTACTTAATGCGACTTAACTCACTTGAAGCCCACACCTACCTTCTGGACCCGGACAAGATTAAGCACGTTGCATGATGAACATTTTAACTTATCATTTCAAAAATCTAACATGCTTTCCCCAAACATAACTTAATCCATCTCAGCCAATATGCATTCATCTCAATTTAGCACGTCACAGTTTAATTTCAATTTAACCCACCTAAACCCAACCTCACTCATCTCAGCATAACTCAGTCTGGCTTAACCCACCTCAACCCCAGCTACAGTCACATCATAACTTAGTCTAGCTTGACCTCACTTGCACCCTCCTCCTTAACTTAACTTAACTTAACCCCAGCACCAGCCACCTTCACAACACAGCCCGGCACATAAACATGGTGGCAGATAAATGCAGCATCTCCTCGTGTTCAGGCCAGCGACACCTTCTTTTAAGAGTAAGAGTGGGTTAGGGCCAGGATCGGGCGATTAGGGAGAGAGGGCGTCAATTTTAAGAGTCATTAAACGCCTTGTAATGACCTGGCAGAGCCCCTTCCTCCTTCACACACTCTTCTTCTTTCTTTCGTCCACCTCCTTCCCTTCTTCCCACCTTGCTTCGCCGTCATCCTGTTTTGCGGTTTCCGAGGTATAAAAATCAACTTATCTTTATGTATGTGCCTTGCTTTTGTTATTTGTCTCTTCTTTTTGTCGTCTTTACCTTTCTACTTAATATTTTTCTGCCACGTTTTAGTAATTACAACTTTGCTATTCCTGTTTCCTTCTATTTCTATTCTCAGTGCATCTTTGTGGCATTTTATGTTCTTCTGCACTTAGTATTTTTAGACAGTTTTCATAAAATGCAATCTTTATTGCCATCCCCTTGTTCATGTTTTCCTATTTTCCTTTGTCGAGTTTCTTTCTCTGCTCACTAGTTTAAAAGTTTTGTATTATTCTATCTTTGTCATTTTTCTACTTTCATGTTCCTGTTTGTACATTTTATTTTATTTTTTTTTTCTTCTCACCTTGGCACGATTTTTTTTTTCTCTCCAATCGTTCCTTTCCCTTACCTTCCCCGTGTAATTTTTCAGTACCTCTTTCCATCTCCTATTATCTTGATTTTGCTCTTCTATTACCTTATTACTTTCCCTTTCTTATCCCAGATCCTGTTTTGGGTGTTCCTTTTATCATCTTTATTCCTCTGCCTAGTATCGTCTTGTTCATTTGCTTCCATCTCCATTTTTTCCTTCCCTTTACTGTTCATATTTTCACTGTTCCTTTCATTTCCCTCTTTGCTCTTCTCGGTTCCGTCTTGTCCCTGTTATTCCACTTTTCCCTTTTCTCCTTTCCCTGTTCCATCCTTCAGTGGTGTGAGGGTGTGCTGGGGTCGGTGTAAAACTCATTAAACACCTGTAATGACCAGGCTGCCTCTCACTTGCCTTCACACACCTTCTTTACCTTGACGTCCCACACCTGTTCGCTGTTCTGGGATTTATTCGGCATTTTTCGTTTTCAGCTTTGTAATAATAATTCTTGTTATTTTGTCTTGGTAAAATAACAAGAGATACATGGTGATACTGTAACCATGTGGCAACGTTTCGAATTCTCTAGAGGTGATATTTTTTTTTTCTTAAGTGTTCTGGACTACGGTATCCTGACCTTGGGCCCCTATCCTCTTAAAGGGTGTAATTAGGGAATGGATGTTACCCATACAATTATCTTCGTGTTTTTTTTTTCTTACACTGTTCTGTATTTTGTTACCTTTTCGTCGTCGTTGCTTCTTTTTTTGTCATTTTTATTCTCACATCTTCCTCTCTTCCTCTTTTTTCTTGTTATCGTTTCTTGCATCGTCTTTGGAAATATTTATCGTCTTGAAATTCTGTCTTCTCTTTTTTTCCCGTTTCCATTTCTGCTCTTATGGTTCCTCTTTCCTCCGCTTGGTACCTTCACGTTGTTGCTATTCCTTCTTCGTTTTTTCTTTTCCGTTCTTATTTCTGCTTTATTTTTCGTCCATCTTTCTCTATTTACATCTTGCCATTTTCCCTTCCATGTTTTAAACGTTCTCTTGTATCGAATTTCCACAGTCTTTGTGTTTCCTTTTATATTTGTTTTATTTTCTTCAATGTTCCTGTTTTTAGGTCTGCCTTTCTGATATTTTCTTTTCGGCCTGTTATTTTTTTCTCATCTCTTCCCTTTATTATTCTATTTTTTTTTTATAACCTAAGTTGTTCCTGTACTCCCTTTTCCTTTGATCTCACTGCTTTATATATATATATATATATATATATATATATATATATATATATATATATATAGTATCTACAGTATGTCTTCTGATTAGTATTACATTAACCTCCGTTTTCGCCTTATATATATTTACTGTTTCCTCTCATCTTCTACGTTTCCTCTCGTTCATGTTTTTTCGGTGTTTGATTAATCGTTTCATTGCGATGGCCTCTTGTCATGTTTTATTCTTGCTACATTCAAATATTTTTTACTCAGCACAAGACTTCATAAGAAAGGTGTTTAAATTTTTTTCCGTTAACACCATCATTTCAGTATCTCCCTCTAACAAGAACAGAATCGTCTAATGGTAGCAAAAAGTAGAAAAAGAAACTAATATTAAAAAAATGTCCTTGCACTGGAGGGGTTAATCGTTTCTTTCCATTGTCTGCTTAGGAATTTCACATCTCTCTTTAAAATCCTTCTGTATTATTCTTCATCGTCCGTATTGTCTGATTCTCGTGGTCTGTGTACCTAATCCCTCATCTGTTTTCAGTTCTTTTTCCTCCTCATTCTTCTCCAGTTTCTGTTTTTTTTTTTTTGGGGGGGGATGTGTATTTATTTTTCTTCTTTAAACCCCCTTTTCGCGTTTCTTATCCTACTTTAATTATGTCTCTCCTTTGCTCTTTCTTTCTTTCCTTCTCTCAGTCGCGTTCATTGTCTCTTGTTTACGTCTTTTCTTCCTTAATCACTTCAGTACAGTGACGCCAGTATCAATATATTGCTGCTACCACCATGGAATTTTCTTCAGCTGAGGGAAGACCTTGTATGGTGGAGGGAACAGGAACAGTCTCCACCATCCAGATTTCAACGAAGATGTTTATTTTCCAGTTCATAGTCTTGTTACCATCCAGTGATTATATTTAGCTCAGGCAAACCATGAAGAGTCAACCCCCCTCCCCCCAAAAAAATAGGATGACATTTTTTTTTTACATAATTCTTGCTATTTGTATTTTATTCAGATCAAGGGAGACTTTCTGAACTGAGAAAGGTGGATATAGGCTTCATTATCCCCTTCTTTATAACTGGTCTTCCCATGGTTGAATAAAATCGTCAGAAGGCACTAAGAAAGAGTCGCTTGCTCTAATCTCAATTTTTACTACCTGCCTTGTTTTTCCCTGTTCCTTTTTTTGTTCATTTATCTTCGTTTCTTTTCTCTCATCTCTATCATCTCTCACGTTTTCGCCTGCTTTTTCCATCATTCTCTACCTCCATCTTCGCCTATCTTCTCATCTATCTTTCATTCCATCTTGCTGCCCTCTCTCCTACTTTCCTCCACTCCCTCTCCTTGACCCTTATCTCTCTCCCTTTCCCCTTGGCCTCCATTAGCCTTTCTCCTCTCTCTTTCTCTCTTTTTCTTCAGTTTTGTTTTTTATTCCTTCTACTATCTCTTTTTCCGCTTTCATTTCTTTCTTTTTGTCTCTTTGTGCTCTTCTATCTCTTCCATGCAATTTTCTTTTCACATCTCTCCCATACCCTTGCTCTACCTTCCTCCTTTCATTCTTTTTCTCACTATTGTCTTTCCTTCTCCTCTCAGATACTCTCCTTTACCTATATAGTTTCTTTTTCTCATGTCCATTTCCTTCTCTTCTTAAACAAATTTTCCCCTTTTCTTCCAGCCTCCTTCCCACTCCTTCCTAATCCTTTTTAATCCAGTACTTTCTTATTCATTCATTTCATTATTTTTCCCGTCCGCTCGTTCTTCTTTAGGTAAGCTCTTTCTACTTCCCTCCCCTCTACCTTCGTTCGTCTCACCTCCTCGCCCCTTCCTCTCATTATCTCACTTCCATCTCTCCTCTCTCTCACCAAATCACACCCCTCTTTTAATTCGATGCCATATATATATATTTCGCCTTTCTTGTTTTGCTATCCTTAAGACTCATGTTTCACTGTCATTCACAATTCATAACGGGAAAGGCGGCGGTTCGATGGGTAGCGCACTAGTCTCGCGATACGTGGTTCCCTAGCGTAAAATTTGAAACCCAGACCGTGGTGGACAGTGAAAGTGAGTTCTGGTAGTATACCACTGATGTATACACCCTTGTTGGTTCTACTGATGACATATAAAGATCATGACAAACGCAAACATAGCCACTATAACACTTCAACTTTCATATACATCACTGCACCTACATACAGTACATCCCATTCCAACACGTACCTCGCCAGCTTGGAGAAATGCGAATTATGGCTATCACTCTTCATCCGAGGAGAAGGTCCATTCGTGCAATGAGCTAATATGGATTGTTAGTTACAATTACGCAACAAGAAACATAGTGGGGACTAAAATATTTTTCTTGTATTTGCTTTTCTTTGTCCTTCATCACCCCACCCTTCCACCTCTCCTGCCTCTGACCCTTCCTCCCATTCACCTCCCACTCCGTTCTCTCGCCTCGCACGCACCCCTCCTGCCCCTCCCTCACCCATCCCACACTTAAAACTTGTTAAGACAAGTGACACAAGAATTTAATTAAAACTGTCCACTCAGGTTCACTTAATCGCCTCTTTAACTGCCGTGGAAGCTGTTCAGGAGAGAAAGCACACACACACACACACACACACACACACACACACACACACACACACACGTAAAAACTGTTGGTGGGAGGTTTAGAACGTTCGATCTCTGGTTGCAATCGTCCTGAACATAGTTTTGAACGCTTGTATGGTTGTTCGTTTGTTCACCTACCCAAGCCCTCCCATTTTCTCACATTTTCTTCTCCTTTTTCTCCTTTTTCTTATGACCTAATCTACATAAACTGTCTGCCTTACGGTGTTCCTCTTACTATCTCTTACTGTTTTCTTTTACCTTATAGTTAATATCCTTTTTATGTCTTTGAAGCTCAGTTTTCCAGCGTAACCAGTTCGATTTTGCGGTTCCATCCTACATACATCTTATTTTATCTTCTCATTATCCTCTCAGTGTATATTTTCCATTAAGCTACACTCTCTCCACACTTACTGCATTACCTTTCCATATGTCAAAACTTCGTCAGACTGTTTGCAATTTTTCTTCTCTTTCTGTAGTTTTATTATTCTTGCCCTCTTTCTCCATTCCCCCTTTTCCTACGCTCATTTTCTCACGTACTCACTCGCTCACCCACTTGCTCTATCTATCTATCCATCTATCAATATTGTTTTAAAACTACACCTATTCCTACATCTATTCCCTTGTCTCGTGTCTTGATAGTTCTGATTATTTGCTATTTTCTTTTCAGCTTCATGTCTTTCTTGTCTTATTTTTTTTTTCTCCTTTCCTTGTACAATGTCCATTCGAGTTCATATCTCCTCATTTCAATACCCTTTACCTTGTCCTTCATCTCCTGTTCCCGCTCCTTCTCTCAGCTTCTCTACACTCTGTTACTCTTACAAATAATGGCCTCTTCCTTTTCTCCTCCTCCTCCTCTCTCTCCCTGTTCATTCTTTCTTCATTTTGCTTTGCTGCTAGTGTCTCGCCTTCCATACAGTTTTCGCTCATTTTTTTTCTCTTGCTTCCCCCTTCTCTTATAATCTTGTCCCCTCACCCTTAACTTTCTCTTTATTATATTCTTCCAAAAGTTTTCAGTTCTGTCTTCCCTATTTTGGTCTTTTCCTTTTTTACTTTCTCTTTTTTCCAGTTTCTTTACATCTTAGCATTTCTCTCAGTTCTTTTTCCCTTCTTCTTTCTTCCCTTTCACATATCTTCCCCTGCTCCAAATATTTCATCTCCTTTGTTCCTCACACCCATCCAGCCCACCCACTTCTACATCCCAACCTTGTTAATTTCGACGCCAATGGTTGTTATCAGAAACGAAAGCTTTACAACGGACAGCAGGTAATTACAACATTCCTGATAACACAAACCTAGAAATTACCCAGCCCAACAATTGAAAGTACAGGAATTAAATAAGATACAAGCGAGTTCAACCACTGTCATTCCGATCTCGAGGGCGTGACCTGTACTTTCGATGTTTACGTATGCGAACTTTACAACCTCGCTTGCTTCGACCCCTCACGTGTTCAGAGCCCGTTTGTGGCCGGATCGATGCCAGACTATTATATTTCTCGTATACACAGCTCTGGGTTTTGGTTTCTCCTGATTCTGGTTGTTACTTACTGTATATGTCGTGTTCGTCTCGAGGGTTGGGACTGAGGTTACTTTGGCGAGATTGTGGGAAACGGGAGAGGGACTGTTACGGTGGGAACGGAGAAAGGAAAAGATATACTTGGAGGCTTGGAAAACAGAGGGGCTTGGTAAGAGCAGAAAATATATAAACACACACACACACACACACACACACACACATATATATATATATATATATATATATATATATATATATATATATATATATATATATACTTCATATGGTTTGGTACATGTCAGCTCTGTTCGTCAATATCGCTTGGAATCATTTTTTCCCCCCCCTGCTTCCGGTGAGATATTTATACTATTTGAAAGGTGTTATGGCTTCCAACTGCCACCACTATCACCTGCTCTTCAGGATACCTCAGTGAATACGGGGGTAATAGTCACTATTCTCATATAATGTACAATACACACACACACAACTACATACATACATACATATATATATATATATATATATATATATATATATATATATATATATATATATATACAGATAGATAGACAGACATAGATAGTTTTATACTGATATGTGTGTGTGTGTGCGTGTGTGTGTGTGCGTGTGTGTGTGTGTGTGTGTGTGAGAGAGAGAGAGAGAGAGAGAGAGAGAGAGAGAGGGGCTAACAAGACAAAAGGTGCCAAAGTGAGAAACAAAATCCTCTCTCTCTCTCTCTCTCTCTCTCTCTCACACACACACACACACACACACACACACACACACACACGAGTCAGAGGTTAGAAGGCAAAACGGAATGCCCTTCAGCTGGAATCGGATCCCCTTGAAGACGATCATTTTAACTCATTCACTTCTTAACTGGATCTGATTTGACGATGCTGCAAGGGAGAGAGAGAAAGAGAGGCAGGTGGAAGGGGGTGAGGAAAGAGAGAGAGATGGGGAAATGCCTGAGGGAAGTAATGGGTAGAGAGACTGAGGTAGGACAGATATAGATAAAGATTATAATGTCTGAGGCTGGAGGAGTGGAAAGAGTGGGGAAAACAGTGAAGAAGAAAGGGAAGAGAACCTAAAGTAAGGACAGAGAGAGGAGACAGAGTTGAAAATAGAATCATGAGGGAGATAAAGAGGATAGCAGTGAAACGACTAAGGCAAGGAAGGGTGATCAGAGGTAGAAATGAAGGAGGAGCATGAGGGAGAAAAAGGAGGATTGAAGAAAGGGTGACAGGGGAAAGGAGAGGGGGAAGTGAAACAGAGACTGAGTGAAGAATTATTTTATATTATCCTGCGTTCAGTCACTTATCTACCTCCTCTCCTCTCCATCCGTCCTGTGTTCCTGTATCTCTGCACACCCTCATCGCAATGCTGTATTCTTTCCATTCCATCTCATAACCATCTGCCTTAAGTTCCATCTTCATCTCTACCTTGCAACCTTTCCTGTTCCCACCTCCATCTTTCCTTCTTTAATGTCCCCCCTCCCCACCCACCATCACCATACACGTCCCCACTGACCGCTTCCCCTACCCTAAATCAATCTCCCCTTCACCACCCTCGGCCTTCCATCACCCTCACCTGCATCTCTCCCTCCATCACCTCCCCACCCCACCCCCAACTCCCTTCTTCACCCACACCCTAATTTGCATCTCTCCCTTCATCACGTCCTCAAAAACCATTACCTCCATCTCGCCTTCCCTTATCTCCATCCTCTCAGCATCCATCATCTCCCCCCACCACACCATCTCTCCCCCTCACGTCCCCGACATTTCATCTCTCCCCCTTACGTTCCTCACATCTCCATCTCTCCACCTCACACCTGTTTCTCTCCCTTTCTCACCCTCCCCTCCCCACGTCCATCCTCTGCTCACTCCCCCTCTTTCCATCTTTCCTTCATCATTCCTGCCTCCTTCTCTCCCTCATAACTTTCCCCCACTCCCATCTCTCCTTTATCACCCCATCCTGCATCTTTTCCTCATCATCTCTCCCTCATTGCCCACAGTTCCGTCTCCTTCTTATCCCAACCTCCATCTCTCCCTCATTACCCACAGTTTCATCTCTCCCTCATCACCTCCCGCTTCCCACCTCCATCCTCTGCCCACTTCCCCCTTCCTCCAGCCCTCCCTCATCACCCCCACCTCCATTTCTCCCTGATCAACCTCCTCCCCCACCTCCATCTCAATCGCATCTGGCCCTGGTCCGAGTAGAAGCAGGTCGTGGGCTCTATAAACACACCGCTTATTACAGGCGAGAGATATTGAGCGCTGTGCGTGGTCGAATTAAATCCCTGTGGCTCTGATAATTCTCTCTCTCTTCCTCTCCCTCCCTCCCTCTCTCTCTCTCTCTCGCTTTATGCTTCTTGTCGGCAGCTTCTTTTCTCTCTTTGTGTCTGTCTATGTCACTATATTTAACTTTGCTCTCTCTCTCTCTCTCTCTCTCTCTCTCCCTCAGGTCCTTTGTATCCATGACTTACCTCCCCATACTTATCTATGCATCGCTTAATCTTCGTGTCTACTAGTTTTTTCTGTGTCTTTGTGCAACTTTTTCTTTGCACTGAACTGAATGACAGGAAAAGCTCAAGGGGGTGCCTAAGGAAAGGTGGGGGAGTGAGGGAGGGGTAGTGGAAGAAGGAGAGGTCAGAAAGGTGCAATGGGGAGAGGTTTGGAGAGAGGATGAGAGGGATCGGATGAAGAGACAGTTGGAAGGAAGTGGTAGAAGTGGAAGGGGAGATGAAAAGTACGGAGAGAAAACTGTGATGTGAAAATGAGAAAGAGAAATGAAGAGACTGGGTGAGAGGGATGGGAAGAGGAAATGAACTAGTTACAGGACAGAGAGGCAGGTGTGGAAAGAAGGATGCGAAGGGTAGAGGAGAGGTAAGAGATGAGGAATGAAATATGTGTGGAGAAGGTGAGAGGTGGGGCAAGGAGAGACAGATGGGTTGGTCAGAGGTGTGGAGGAGATAGACTGATGGTGTGGAGGAGATAGACTGATGGTGTGGAAAGAAAGGTGAGAAGTGAGCATAGGGTAATGAGAAGTGTGAGACTGAAAGAGGTTTGGAGAAGGGGAAAGAAAGAGAGAGACGGAGGCAGGTCGAAAGATATACAAAGAAAACAAATGGACAGATTTTGAGTTGAGGAGAGAGGTAGGTCTGGAAGAGGCGAGAAGTGTACAGGAGTTAGTGAGGAGAAGGAGGTTGGAGGAGAATAAGGAGCGATTAGTGGTGTGAAGAGAGAGTATGGACAGGGTAAGTAGACCTAGAATGTTTAGAGGAGAGCGTTTAGTGGTTTCAGCTGGGTGGTTAAATGTGGGAAGTGTGGAAGAGAGGCCGTGGACTTGCTGAAGGTGAGAGGTGTGGTTGATGGAGGATGAAATGAGCGAGTATTATAGAGCAAGATAAAAAAAAGGGAAAAAAAGAAACGTGTGTGTGTGTGTGTGTGTGTGTGTGTGTGTGTGTGTGTGTGTGTGTGTGTGTGTGTGTGTGTGTGTGAGAGAGAGAGAGAGAGAGAGAGAGAGAGAGAGAGAGAGAGAGAGAGAGAGAGAGAGAGAGGGAAAAAAAGAAACGTGTGTGTGTGTGTGTGTGTGTGTGTGTGTGTGTGTGTGTGAGAGAGAGAGAGAGAGAGAGAGAGAGAGAGAGAGAGAGAGAGAGAGAGAGAGAGAGAGAGAGAGGAGATTAAGTAGACCACAGGCTACGCTTTTTACCTCCCTAATAGTGTGATATTTTTATGAAGCAGTCTCGTCTGTCTGCTGGATGTGGCTTGTTATATTTAAGCCGCAGACCATTTTCTTCTGTTGGTTTTTGTGTTTATATAAATATTTTGTCACTGTTTACGGTCCTCACAGCTGTCAACATCATATTCTTATTAGATATTTGAAAGTAATGATGTTTTTTGCAGTGGTGATATTGTTGGTGCACTTGATATATGGGTCTTTAGCAGCGGCAATAAGTTGATGCTAACGCTGAGAGTTATTGCTCTAATGGTGTCGTGTTATTCCTCGCTGCTTTTCTTTTTACTTATACCCATTATTAACTCTATCTCTGTTACTTAAAACATACGGCCTTAAGTGACTATGATAAATGAAGTAGAGCAATTGGTACATATAATCATTTCTATCTACTGGTGCGATTCGATAGCGAGACTAAGATAAGATAACCAAGATGAATGAAGTCCTATTCCCACCCTCACAAACTGCTGAAGCCACAGGTTTCACTTCCATTGTTCGCAGTGTTCAAATGGTAGGTGATCATCCTACCTCCCTGGTGGTAATAATACATGGTCGATATAGCCGCAGCCGCCTTAGTACTTACATTCGAAGTGTGAAGTGTGTGATCTTCACCTCGACTGAATCTTTATCACTACACCACCAAGCGTTCATACTGGTAACCCCACTAAAAATATAAAAGGTAAACAATTCAACAAATAATAAAAAAGATAATTCTAATGATGATGATAATGATGTCGATAATAATAATAATAACAATTATAATAACAATAATAATAATAATAATAATAATAATAAAAAATAATAAATAATAATAATAATAATATAATTGGTAGGGCACCCACAATCCACTCACTCGATGTAGCGCTACCTTTATAATTAGTGACATGCCACGGATTTTCTTGCAGCCCTGGAAGCCATTTGCTAGGCTGGATGGAAACAATATGACCAAGTGGACGCCTGGTGGCGCAGTGCGTTCAGGATCTTCAACTATATACTATAACCTACTGTATATGGATTTCAAGTCGAGAGTAGGTCGGTGATTCTTGCTGACATACTGCTACCCAAGGATCAGCGACCGGTTACCTTTGCCTTAAATGTCTGGACCAAAGTATCCTACCCATGGGGCCCTACTCTTCTCAAGGGACAATAATGAACTGGACGTGAAATAGTAAAACAAAAAACATTACTATAATTTCATCACAATCAATGCCATTGTTACGAACATATCATTATCATCGATGTTATATTATCATTACAATCACGGTTATTAAATCATGACCGCCTTAACACAAAAATTGTTACCTTGAACCACACACACACACCAATTATACTCAGCACTGTAATTATTAAGGGTTTTTGTCTGCGGTCATGTAATTCTACTCTTCCCAGGCCCGTGTTGCGGCGGAGAGTGGCACAATGGCTAGGTTTCGCTGTTAATGGGTCAGGTCAGCTTAGGTTGAGGTGTTTCGGCTATGCAGAGTCTCACCAAATCAGCTGTGTGACTGGTGTGGTTTGGCTACGTTAAACTGGACTAAGTAAGGTCAGGTCAGGTTGCGTTACGTTTGGTTAGAGTTTCCTTAGCATAGGATATTGTCAGTTAGGTCTAGCCAACTATCATCTCAGCTTAGGTAAAATCAAGTCGGATTAGGTAAGGTTAGCTGAGGGAGATTACGCTGGAAATTTAAGCTGGATCAGGTCAAGGAAAGTCATAATGCCACAGGGTTATGTCAAGGTGTCTGGGGGGTCAAGTCAGTATGCCAAGAGGAGTCAGGTCAGAGTGCCAAGGGGATGATATCAGGATGCTGTGGGTGAGGTCATTGTGGTAGGAAGAGTCAGGTCAGGGTGCCAGAAGGATGACGCCAGGGCGCTAAGAGGGCAAGGTCTGGGTGCCAGGAGGGTGAGGTCAGGGTGCTACGGGGTGAGGTCAGGGTGCCACGGGATGAGGTCAGGGTGCCACTGAGTTAGGTCAGGGTGCCAAGGTGTCCAAGTCAGGATGCCATGGGGGTCAAGTCGGGATGCCAGAAGGGTCAGGTCAAAGTTCCAGGGAAATCAGGTCAGGATGCAAGAGGGGTCTAGCCAGGGTGCCGGAGTCAGGTCCAGAGGGGTATAGTCTGGGTGCCAAGAGGGTTAGGTCAGGATGCCAGGGGTCAAGTCAAAGTGACAGAGGGTCAGGTCAGGATGCCAGGGGGAAGGCAGGTTTGAGTGCTACTGTGTTCACGTCACGAGGTCAGGTCGGTATCAAGTGACGTCAGTTATAATGGCAAAGTACTTAATTACCTTTAGAATTTTTCAAAGCTATATTAGCCCATTTTATTCAATATACCACGCAAATATGCGTTGTGTGTGTGCCCACATTTGATCCTCTCGGATTTCGACGTGCCATCCATCAAAAGACGCGGAACAACGAGCTGACAACAATGATGTGAATTATAATTGCGTGTGGTCACTTGCGTGCGAGCCATGAACACTTTGTGGCCGAATTTCGCCAGACATTGGCAGTCCTCAACAGGTCATACCGCTGGGTGGAATGCGCTGAAATTTCGCATGGATATGCCCGGTATGTCTGAGCAGGTCCATGTCAAGTTTGGTGTCAGTGCGTGTCTCAAGGGCCGTGTGGCAGGTAGTATTGTACACTAGTGCCCTCAGCAGAAGCAAGGGCCGCTAAGCGCTTGTTACACCTATTCAGTTTTCAGGTCCTTTCAGTGCTGTCACCGCCGACAATTTTATTTTGCTTAAATTAAAAGTCTCATTGAGTGAAAGGATTAAAACTGTCTCCAGCCTTTCAGGAAAATGACTTTCTTTACATTTTTTTTTAGTCTAGCTGCCTCAATGCGATACAGAACTCCTGTAGTGACGGGGTTAGTATCACATAAATAGCAGCAGAATCTTTAAAGCATGTATGATAAGCTTTCAGAGCTCCAGTAATATCAGAAAATGCAAAAATTACATAAGTATTAAGTATAGGGTTTTCCTGCACCACACAGCACCACTTGGTAGTCTAAGAAAGTAATAGTAAAACAAAAAGTAAAAAAAAAAAGGAAAAAAGAAAAAAGCCTGCCACGCTAGTCTTGTTTACTCCTTGAGAAATAACACCCTTTGAGACGTGAGGGGACTGGGTAACTCTGTGGGAGGGATGGGAGGGGAGGGGAGGGGAGGGGAGGGGAGGGGAGGAGACGGAATGGGTGGCAGGAGGGATTAGTGAGGGGGGGAGGGCGAAGAGGAGGTGAGTGAGAGGGAGTAGAGTGGAGAACTAGGGCAGCGAGTAAGGGGGAGTGGGGAGATGAACTGTAAAAGATAGGGAGTGGGACTGGGAGAGGCGAGAGAGAGAGAGAAAGCATCGAACAGAGAGGGGAGGAGTGGGAGTGGGTTCGAGGAGGAGAGACAAGAAGTGGAGTGGGGTGGTAGGGATAGAAAGAGGAAAGGTACGGAAAGAGTGAGGAGTGGCAGGCGAGAGTTAGTGGAGAGATAAATGAAGAGAGAAGGGGAGAGATGGGAAGATGAGAGGGGGAGAGGGGGAAAGATGAGAGGGGGAGAGAGGGAAAGATAAGTAAGTGGGGAAGCGATGAGAGGAGAGAGACGAGGAACTGTGGCTGGAATAAGATACGGGAAGAGTGGAATGGAAAAAGAGAGTGAGGAGTGAGGGGAGGGGTGAAAGAGGATGAGTGGTGATGGGAACAGGGGAGCGCAGGAGAATGACAAAGAAATGAGTAGGGAAAAGAAGTTGAGGTGGGAGAGGGGAGAGGTATATGGGAGAAGCGGGTATTGGCTGGCGAGTGGAGGAGAAGGGTAGAGATAAGAAAAGATGGAGGAAGGATGGAAGAAGACGAAAGGTGGGTCAAAGGGGAAAGAGAACATTAGAGAAACAGGGTGGGGAGGGGGGAGAATCGCGAGGAGGAGAGACGCAGAAAAAAGAAGTGTAGCGGTGTAGCGGAAAGATAAAGAGATGATGGAGGAAGAGAGAAGGGGATGACAGGTGAAAAAGGTAACAGGGGAACAGAAAAGAGAGAGAAGGATAGAAGGGGGGGGGGGAGGAATAGATGGGAGGTTGAGAGAGGGGATGTGAGGAGAGAGGGGCACAAGTAGGTGAGAAAATGTTGGGGACAGGAGAGAGAGAGAGAGAGAGAGAGAGAGAGAGAGAGAGAGAGAGAGAGAAATTGTCATGTGCAACAGACTCTGCAACCTGGAAACAGATAGCTGATAAGTAACTGCATCTTGCCCTCTGCTCAGTTACAGGTTTGGTAGTACCTATATTTAGAAGGCATCATTAAAGTTAGGAGGAGGAGGAGGAGGGGGGGGGGATAACTAAGTATCTGATTATGATGATGATGATGAGGATGAGGAGGAGGAAGAGGAAGAGAAGTTGGGGAATGAGAAGAGGAGACCCATGAAAATTGGAAGAAAGTGAATCAAAAGGAGTGACTGATGTGGATAAATAATATGGAGGAGGATGGGAGGAAGACAGAAGAGAAACAGTGAGATGCAAGAAAAGGCAGGAGAGGAAGAGAGAGAAGAAACTACGAAAGAAGCGGAAGAGAAAGAAGAGGGAGAGGAAAACAAAGATGACGGAGAAGATGAGGCGAAAGAGCTAGACAAGTAAAGGAGATTAAAAAAACAAAAAAGTGGAGTAGTAAGGGGGAGAAAGAGAAGAAACTGAGTAGGGTGGGAGGGAGGGTGGGAAGAAGAATAATGACATCAGGGAGGGACTGAGGGAGGGAGGGAAGGAAAAATGGAGCTGGAATTGGAGGGGAACTGGAACAGGGACGGAGGGAAGAACTGAGCTAAATGAGGAGAAATGGAAGTGGGGGAAGTATGCGACGCTGAAGAGAGAGAAGGGAGAAGAAATGAAGCAGCGGAGGGGGGAGGGGAGAAAAGTAAAGAGGAGAAATAGAATAACAAGCCGGTAGGCGACGATGGCCAGCTCTAAGCGGACCAATCTTTGTCAGCGACCGGAAGTTAGTTTCGACATTAAAAGATTTTTCTATATGGAGGTACACTGCAACATTCCACCCAAGAATCATGGCCCTGGCTCAATAAGCTTTGGAGCCTTAGAATTTCGCGCGAACAAGGTCGTAATCTTAGCTCCTTTCATATTTTCTGCACTTATGACGTTTGACCCCTGACCCCGAGGATATAGGGCATTCATATACGAAGCACACTTGTAGTCCTCATTAACGTCTATAAACATGCAAAGATTCATTTGATTCCATTCACCCACTGTGGAACTAAGGAACTTGAAAGCTGCAGAATGGCCCACCAAAGGTACAACTTCTAGGTGGCGCTGCCAACGACTGGACGTGAGTTTCGACATAAAATGTCATTTTTGTTATGGAGGTACTGCAGTGCAATGTTCCACCCAAGATTCATGGCCCTGGCTTAATAATCTTCGGAGCCTTAGCATTTTGCGTGAGCATAGTCGTGATTTCAGCTATTTTCATCGTTTTCGCATTTGATGACCCAGTCACCCAGACTCCTGATCTGGCCAATGAAGCACATAGGTGTACAACTGAAAGTTGTAGTACTAGTCAATGTCTGCAAGTATGCAAACTTTCATTCAATTCCATAGCGCCACTGGGGAACTAGGGGGACATTTTTTGAAAACCGGTACTGGTTGCTATGGACGCAGAGAGCAATCTTTGCAGGGTTGCCACTCAAAAATTAGAGAAGCGAGGGGAAAAATGGATGACACACTTCCGACAGAGAATGACCTCAAGTTTGCGCCTAAAGAAGTCAGCTTTCTCCGCCCATTAGTAGTGCTTTTACAGCTCAAAACGTGAAAAAAACGGGTTTTCAGCCGTTGCTAGGCAAAGAGTACTTGCCTAGCAACCAAAACCTTGCGGACACAACTAGGTCACAGGCTGGTCATTGTGTCCAGGTTTGGTCGGAATCGGTTTATTCTGAAGGGCAGAAGTGCCTGCCACAATTACACATACACACAAAAAAGAATACACGAGAGAAAGAAAGAAAAAAAACGCGACTAATAATACGGGCAGCATGGAGTTGGCCAATGAGAAAAGTAGGAGACACTGATGACAGAATGAGGTGAAACAGAGAGGACGAGAAGGAAGGAAGGGAAATGGAGCAGGGAAGGAACCAGGAGACGCAGAGGAGGGACGGAAGAAGAAGTGGAACAGGGAGGAAGAAAGATGGAACGAAGGAAGAGAAATGGAACAAGGAGGAAAGGAGGAAAAACTGAGGAGGGAAGAAGGAAAGGAGGGCGAGAAGTGAGAAGTGATTGAGGCTAGTGGTGGTGGGAATAGCACCTCATTTCCTGCCGGTTAGTCAAATGGGGATGGGAGGGTGGCGGAATGGGAGGGGAAGGGGGAGAGGTGGGGAAGGGGGGAAGGGAAGACAGGGGAGGGAAGAAAGGCAGGACCAGAGAAGATGGGGAAGGGAGAAGGGAAGAGAAATGGAAAGACCTCGAAGGGAATAAGGAAGAATGTAAGGGAAGGAATCAGGCAGAGGTTAAGGGAAGATATAGGATGAAAGAGGATAGGTTATGGGAAAAGTGCAGAAGGTGAATGAAGAATGTACAGGGAAGAACACAAATGAAAGGAAAATAGATGAGGGAATGAGAGGGGGGATGGAAGTTGGAAAAGTGAGTGAGAGAGAGAGAGAGAGAGAGAGAGAGAGAGAGAGAGAGAGAGAGAGAGAGAGAGAGAGAGAGAAGGAATGTGTGTAGAGGTATCTAGGAGAGAATAGATGGTGGAAGAAGCGGTAAATGTGTGAAGGGAATAACAGATGATGGAAATGGACAGAAGATGGAAGTGTACAGACAGACAGAAAACAGAGGCAGGCAGAAGACAGACAGGGCCATACCGATACTGGATGGAAAATAGCAGAGTAAATCAGAGGTCGAATGATGGGAAAATACAGCAGTCTTGTTATAAGACAAGGATGTGTTACAAATATTACTCTTTTCAAGACATCTAATATCGAAATTCTGGAGAAATGGTACATTAGCTTAAAAATATCAACTGAACTTCAACAGACACATCTACTGTAACTTACCGTATATTTAAAAAGAAAAATGTAAAAAATAAGACATAAAACGTAGACTAACTAGATAATAAAAGAAAGAAAAAAAAGGAAGAATATGAGGAAGACACTGATGGTAGAAGTCGAAGGGAAGGAATATTATCAGAAAACTAAAGGGTACAATGGAATCTTAAAATCCAGAATTATATTAACATAAAGGAATTAACTGGGTAAAAAAAAAAACTAAGACATTAAATTAGTTGAATTCGGAGTAGCCAAAATGAGGAAAAGAAATCCCAATGTGTAAAAAACATGCACGGAGGAGAAATGCCAACAGAATAAAAACTACGAAACTTAAATTGGATATACTGTACATTACAAAACACGAAGGAAAAAAAAAAAAGGCAATACAGAGGTAGAGAGGGAAAGCGAGTGCATGTGTGGATGTCAGAGGGAATGGGGGCGAGTGAGAAGGATGGGGGAGTCTTTTAAGGAGAGGGGAGGGTGGGAGCGGAGCTGTAGTGAGGAGGGTAGAGAGGGGAGGAGGGAGGGAGAGAAGATAGAGAAGGAGGGAGGGATGAAGGGGGAAGAGGGGAGGGGTAGGAAAGGAGGGTGGGTGCACAGGATTATACAGACACTATAGTAACACGAGATCCACTGATACAAAACGAGATTATCTGCCAAGGTAAAAAAAAAAAAAAATGATACTAACGCTCTAATAATGTTTATGAAAAATTAACAAAAAAGAGTAATGAGGAGTGGCCAGAGACGGAGGGTGAAGGGTAAATGGGTGACACAGGTAGACAGAGAAAAGAAGTAAAAAGGAGCATGGGTGAGAGGTGGACAGGAGAAAGGGTGTAAAGGAAAATATGAGGGTGAGCGGATAAACGAAAAATACGTGATATGAAAAGCTCAAGAAGAAACAAAACAAGAGAAGTGTATGTTTGGAAGGAGACAGTAAGATAAGAGAGAAGCAAAAGCAGATAAATTTCGACACTGGGAAGAAGGTGAAATAGTACAGATTAGGAATGAATGAATAAAGAGAAAACTTTAAGATAAATAAAAACTAATAAAGCAACAGGAGAGAGAGAGAGAGAGAGAGAGAGAGAGAGAGAGAGAGAGAGAGAGAGAGAGAGAGAGAGAGAGAGAGAGAGAGAGAATGCATGACAAAATAGGAAAAAAAAAAGAAAAAGAGAAAAACATGAACACAGACAAAAAAGGAAACAGATTACAGGACATACACACACACACACACACACACACACACACACACACACAGATCAGGAAAAAAGTGAGAGGGAGGGAACGGGAAAGTGAGAGAGAAGTAAAAGGGATCAAGTCGGGTCACCACTGTGGTTTGGTGTAAGGGGTGAAGAGTCAAGTGTAGGGTAGGGGTGGAGGGAAAGGGAGGGAGGAGAGGAGAGGGTGAGGAGAGAGAAGATGAGGCGAGGGAGAAAGAAAAAAAGTGGTAGACAGAGATAGGAGAAAATGAAGAGAGACAAAATGAGAATGGAATGGAGAAGTAAAAGGGTAAAGACAAATGCAGGGTTAAGAGAATGGGGAAAGACAAAAAAATGACGAGACATGAGTAAAAATGAAAGGAAAAAATGTGAGATGGATGGGGGTTGTGGTGAGGAGTCTGGCTTAGGAGGGGGGTGGAGGTGATGATTATGCGACAAGGAGGAGGGGAAAGGGAGAAAGGGAGGGGAATAGAAAAGGAAAGACAGAAGAGGTGCAGGCATAAGATCGATAGAAGAAAGGAATGAGAAATATGGAAGAGGATTCTATCTATCTATCTATCTATGTGTGTGTGTGTGTGTGTGTGGAGAGAGAGAGAGAGAGAGAGAGAGAGAGAGAGAGAGAGAGAGAGAGAGAGAGAGAGAGAGAGAGAGAGAGAGAGAGAGAGAGAGAGAGATTAAAAACTCCAGAGCCATCAAAACCATTACACTTAAAATTGTACAAAATTAATTACCACACGTACAGTCTCAATCATCTATTATTTGCTTTCATGTATGGGGTTCCGTAGTAATGAAGTGTAACTGCAGCTCATCTGATTGCTCTCCAAAATCTTATTCAGACCCGTCCCTGTCTGTTCCACTCTGATCACTGTCCAACGATTTTACTCAGCTGTAAGAAACTCTAGAGTACGAATATACCGTAGCCTTTACCTGGTTACATCACTGTTCTGTTGCGACTACCGTCTGGCAAATGAATCCAGTAACAGAAAAACCCTCGGGGCCAAATGGAGTATAGGTCTGCAATGTTTACGGTTTACCTCAGAGTGCACGCAGGTCTGATACATTTGTTTCTTGTTTTCACGTGACACCACCGGGAGGTTTTATTCAGCTGCAGGAAAACTTCCAGGCATGAATGCGTTACATAAGCATCCAAATCGAATAACACAATGGTGATATACAAAATCAGTGCTAAAAAACATAGTATTTTATCGTCTTTTGCGTCTGATTGTACGAGAAAGCTGACAAATATCGCACTTTGCCACATATTTCGCAGTTCTGACTCTTCACTGCGGAACGTGTTTCTTAACATCAGCCAAGCAGAAAGAGGTATGTTGCTTCTTTTGCCACTTGGTTTATCAGGAGCAGAAATTAATCTTACTGGCTTATTAAAATAATATATTCTTAAAATAAATGTTCTCTTACAACAAAGTAAAAAAAAAAAATCTTCATATCAAGAATAAAGTATATCGTATCATAATTTTTTTTTAGTGAAATAACGTTTAAGTATTAGATCAGGCGAAAAAAGGCAGTTAAAACGATGGTAAAGCAAAACATAGCAGAAGACAAAGAAAAACAAGCAAAGGATAAATAACGATAGGCAAAAAGTACATGCAGTTCATCTAAAATAAAGTTAAAAGTACGAAGAAAGACAAACAAATATTATACTGCACGGGACGGCCCTGCAAAGGCGGTTGCTTGCCTGCGGTTAATGGGTCTGCTTGGGAGGACGCATATTTCCGTTCTGTATGGGTATTCGTCTCATCACCACAGCAAGCCTCCTCAGCCAAGCAGCCCTAGTGAGATAGATTTGGTGTTGAGCCACGTAATTTTGCCTGGAAAACACACCGAGCTTATTTTCGAGAAGAACCTATGGTTAGTTTTGAAACGACGGGGCGAGCGTAGTTCCTGGCTGAGGGTTCCTGGTGGTGAGATGAATGTGCATACAGATCGGAAATATTCAAGCCGTACTGACTGGGGCTGACAAACAACAATAACAGTTATAAAACGAATAACACATAGATAAATGTAAATCAGGCAAAACAAAAATAACAATGGACATGCAGCATCAATGATAAAGGAAGCGAATAATGAATAGATATATATAAAGAGCAAACAGCATAAATGCTAGAGAAAACGAAACGGCCGGCAAAAAAACGGAGGCCGGAGGCAATTATTGAAGTGGCAGTAACGAGTGAAAAGTAATTAAACAAACGATTGCCAGTAATTAACGAGGGCAGACTACCCATGCGAGACCGTCAGGGTAATTACTGGTATCGGTTACATTATGGCAATTGATTTTTGCGTAATTAAAACAAGGGAAAAAAAGGTAATGCGATATAGCTTACTTGACCATCCATGCAGAGTTAAATACCGGGGAAGCTAAATATGGTTATAAGACGATGTTAATAATAATAATAATAATAATAATAATAATAATAATAACCCAACCAGTGACAAAGTGTAAAAATTAACAAAACTTAACCACGCAAAAAAATAATAATGTGCATAAAAAATACAGCTACGTGCAGCTGGCGATGAAAACGAAGACAGTAGCTGGCATCTTTCAGCATAATTATCAAAAACAATATAATCACTCGAAAAAACAAAACTGGAGAGAGAGAGAGAGAGAGAGAGAGAGAGAGAGAGAGAGAGAGAGAGAGAGAGAGAGAGAGAGAGGTGAAATCAGAGAAAAAGAGAACACGCATATACATAGACACATACACCTCCACCTTACACCACCCCGTCTGCGAATGTGTCTGCAAGTACAAAGATTCACTGTCTCTTTTCCCCAACACAATATTTATGGAGTCGAACTTTCTTGTGCTCTACTTTCGCTACTGCTGATATTTTTCCGCCTTAGTTTCTTTTTCTTTTCTTTTTATTTGTGTTATCTACTGCCAGACAAAAAAAAAAAAAAATAATCATGAGTGGTCGCGGGAAAAATGTTAACACTGAAAAAAAAAAAAAAAAAAAAACTGTCTCTCACGATTATATTTGCTTTTCAATGATGTCTGATTCAAAGTAGTGATTAAAGAACTTGATTTTATAGCTCTCTCTCCAAAATGTTAGTAGGATGATATTGATAATGATGTTACATTCTTCTCTCTCTCTCTCTCTCTCTCTCTCCTTCTTTCCATTTCCTTCTGTTTTTAAGGTATGTATATCGCCTTTTTCTTCTTTTTCCTCCTTCTCCTCCTCCTCCCCGTCTTCTTTTTCTTCTTTTCCCTCCTTCTCTTCCTCCTCCTCATCTTCTTTTTTTTTCCTTTTTCCTTCTTCTTCCTTCGCCCCAAATAAGCCACCAGGTCACTTCTTCACCCCCCACCCCAGACGACTTTTTCCTGGGGGGGGGGGGTAAAGCACCTCACAAGGCACCCTGATGCTTCGTGTTTTCTTTCGTTTTTTTTTAATACATTTAGTTCATGATCGTGTTGGTATTTTTCTGCTGTGTTTATTTGGTGTGTGTGTGTGTGTGTGTGTGTGTGTGTGTGTGTGTGTGTGTGTGTGTGTGTGTGTGTGTGTGTGTGTGTGTGTGTGTGTGTGTGTACTTTTGTTGACCCTTGTAAGTGAAGATCTGGTTTTGTTTTTCTTTCTTTTTCCGCTGTGTGTGTGTGTGTGTGTGTGTGTGTGTGTGTGTGTGTGTGTGTGTGTGTGTGTGTGTGTGTGTGTGTGTGTGTGTGTGTGTGTGTGTGTGTGTGCGTGTGTGTGTGTGCGTGTGTGTGTGTGTGTGTGTGTGTGTGTGTGTGTGTGTGTGTGTGTGTGTGTGTGTGTGTGTGTGTGTGTGTGTGTGTGTGTGTGTGTGTGTGTGTGTGTGTGTGTGTGTGTGTGTGTGTGTGTGTGTGTGTGTGTAATGTATGAATGTATGGAATTTTTTTCTTAAATTGTTTTGCTTCTTTATCTTCGCATTGCATACATGTTTTATTTATTATTTTTTTGTACTTCATTATTTTCATACGACTGTGAAACTGTGCGTGTTCGTTCATATTACACTAGCTTATTTTCGATTTTTTTTTTTACATATTACTAGGATACGGAATACTTTAGTGCATCTACGTCATTATTTCCCTGACTGGTATTCTACAGTTCTTCTTAATTTCATCTGCATACTGGCTTGGTTTTGTTTAACTGCATCTACTGTTTTTCAGGCGAACTTTATGCGGGTTCATGTTTGTTGTGGTTACGTGCCGTCATGTTCTCCTCCTCCCACCACCACTGTTTTCAAGTCTGACCTCCTTTTGCTTCATCTTTACTGTGCCATATAGGTTTGACTGATTCCATATTGCGTCTGCCTCTGTGTGTGTGTGTGTGTGTGTGTGTGTGTGTGTGTGTGTGTGTGTGTGTGTGTGTGTGTGTGTGTGTGTGTGTGTGTGTGTGTGTGTGTGTGTGTGTGTGTGTGTGTGTGTACGAATACTTTCTTCTTACATGTTTTTTTCTTTTGTACCTGGATTTCACTTTAGTTTGTGACTTATGAAATCTCTATTATTTACACTTTTTATATGAATTCTATAGTTTATCACTGTAATTAAAGCTGGAAAATTGTAATTTTGCTAAATGTGACACTTTTTCCTTTTTTTTTTTTTTAGGTATGGAACTTAATATATTAATGAGTTTTGCACATTATCTTGCCATGGTTTCAATACATAACAGTTTGCTTAAGTTTTGAAAAAAGCTTCTTATAGTCACAATGATGATTACCCTAACCCTATTTACTCTATATCTAAAGGGATATTCAGTAGTAGGTACACACAGATGTTAACGTCAAAGTTCTAAGGAAAGTGGAATTTAGTCTACATCATTCATCGTTCAGTTGTTCAAAATTCTTGGTTTAAGAGAGGAGTGAGTGAATATTTGACTCATTTTTATTCTCACGCACATTGCTTCACAGATCCTCACCAACACAACTTCATTCACATGATCTCTCATCGTCCACTCACCTTCCCTCACTACAGCTACTTTATTCTCACCTAACAATTCTGCTACCAGATATTAATTGCTGAGCTGTTATAGGGCATGGCTATGAAAGTATGTTGCTATGAAGAAATGATAAGGAAACGAAACATAGGTGTAGCGTTTTCCTATTCAGCCTGCAAATAACACGAATCGACTAAAACGGGACGAAAATCACTGCCAGGTACGATCGAACTGAATCTAAGACTTTCACCTTTTTCTTTGATTTCATCTTAACCTTATCAGTCCGATGGCACATTTCCTGTTTTTGTCTTTGCAAATGCCAGGCTATTTCACTCATCTCAGGAGAGGCTTTTCGACCTGGAGAGTTAAGATGTAGCTTTCATCACTCTTCCTCCACTTGAGATCTTTGTAAGCCAGGTAAAACCATCTGATAGCCACAAAGATAAACCTTATAATACGTCTAATAAGGGAAGTAATCTCGTCCGTTAAGATCCCCCATATCTGCTTCCTAGCGAGTTGTCTTATATTTATGTATTTATCAGTATTGTTCTTTTATATATCTTTTACGACTGCGCTTTCATATGGGATTTATACTTCTTTTTTTTTTCCTTAACTTGGTTTGCATAAATATAACTTGGAAGAATATGGCCGTATTATATGGCGAAATACACTGATTTAGAAGTGGTGCAAATGGAAAAAAAAAAATAATAGAAAAAGAGGATACGGCTCATTAACTTCTTTTTTCCTTGCTCCCCTCGCTGTTTTCATGCCTCTTTTTATTTTGGGTATTTTTCTTATATTATTTCTGACTTGGCTGTTTTTATCATCAGCATTCCATCGTTTAAACAAAATTATATATATGTGTCGAACGTCAAGGTTGTCTATCTTCTTACTCCACTGGGGAAATCCTCTCTCTTTTAGCCTACTTTTGTTACTGCCCGTCCGTATAATCATCCTTAAGCCATTCAGCTGCATTCCTTTTCACTTTAGTACTTCCTCTTACACACACACTCACACGCAAAAGCCCAGCCCTTCTCCACCCACACCTTCTTTCACTTACATTCCACCCAATCCCTCACTTAACCAAGGTCTTCCCTCTTTCTGTCTGCCTGTCTACCGATTTATCTATCAGCCTGTGTATCTACGTCTCTCTCTCTCTCTCTCACACACACACACACACACACACACACACACACACACACACACACACACACACACACACACACACACAATGAGTTTCTACACCTACACATTACTCCATTCACATTCCTTCACAACCAGGCACTTCCCATTACCTCGACTTTCTTACACACCCACATCCCCCCCCCCCCAGCCATAGCCTACGCATTCTTTCACATATTCTTCCTCTCCTTGCTCGGCCAGATATCCTTTCACCCACATTTTCTTTAACTGCCGTACTTTCTGCACTTCTCGTCTTTGCATCCATGTCATCGCGTTAGCCTATTCCCTCACAGCCACAGCCTTTCTTCCACTCTCACTCCCACCTATCCCCCCCTCCCCCACCACACATATCTCCACTCCCTCTTCCCCCTCCCAGTTCTCTGTCCCTCCCACCTACACACACTTACCTCCACTCTCTCTTCCCTTCCCCTTTCCCTCCACCTACACCTCCTTCACAACCCTTTCTCTACCCCCTCCCCCGCTGCGGTCGGAGTGGCAGGGTGAACGTGTACGGGTGTTGTAGATGCATATGCGATTAGGGACGGTGCACGCTATGGATCCCTCCCTGTCATGTCCACCTCGCTCTCTCTACCCTCATACCGCTCTTTTAATAGACTTCTTTTTTAGCTTCTCTCTTTCTTGGTCTATAAACCGATCACCTTCCTTTCTCTCTTCCTCACCCTGTCCTCATGCCTTCCTTTTAACTTAACTCTCTCTTGCCTACTGCTTTTCTTTCTTCGTCCCTCATTTTTAATCCCCAATCATGCTATATATATATATATATATATATATATATATATATATATATATATATATATAATATTGGTTTCTTTCTTCGTCCCTCATTTTTAATCTCCAATCATGCTATATATATATATATATATATATATATATATATATATATATATATATATATATATATATATATAATATTGGTCTTCCTTTTACCTTGCCCTCACGTCCACCTCACTGTCTCTCTCCTCATGCCTCCGTTTTAACATACCCCTTCCTCTCAATATCTTAACTTTTTCTTTCTTGGTGTCTTCCTTTTTTACCCGTCTGTCATGTACACCCACTTCTTTCTCATGCTCTCCTTTTCAGTCTTCTTTTTTTTTCTTAGTATCAGTTTTACTTCTCTGTCATGTTCATCATTTTCTCTCTCATGCTCGCTTTTAATCTCTTTCTTGGTCTGTCTAAACTCTCTGTCCAACTCCTCTACTGATTCCTTACCTCACTTTTAACCTCTACCTTCCTTGGTCTCTCTCCTAACCCTCTATCATGTTCATCTCTCTCTCTCTCTCTCTCTCTCTCTCTCTCTCTCTCTCAATCACTAATGCTTTATTTTCTGCTCTCTTTCAGGCCCCTCTTTGCTCTGTCTTCTGCCCCCTTGGCCTCCTCTCTGCCTCTCTCTCTCTCTTTTCTATTCTAAGCCTCTCTCACGTCACGCATCTCTCTCTTCCATGACCCCTTTCTGCCACGTCGATCTCTAATTCTCTTTCTCTTTCTTTCTTTCTTTCCCTTTCTCTTTCATGTCCATTACTTCTTTAGCATGCCCTTTCACTCTACCATCTCCTCGCTTGTTCATTTTCTTGTTACCTTTCACTTTTTTTCTCTCTTTCATTCCCTCCTCCCTGGTCTTTATCCCCCTATAGTTTTCTGTTCTCTCTCTCTCTCTCTCGTTGTGAGCCCTTCCTAATTTGTTTTCATCCTTCACCCCCCCCCCAACACCTCCTCTCCCTCCTCCCTGTCTCAGCTTCCTTCTCTTCTCTCTTCTCTATTCTGTCTTCTCTCTTCCATCTCTGAAGCTCTCTCTCTTTTTACAGCTGCTTTTATCATTCCTCTTTTCCTGTTCTCAAGTTTATCATTATTTGCCAACTTTCATTATCTATATTTTTACTTCTTATTCCCTTGGTTCCTCTTTTATTTTTTTTTATTGTCTGTGTTTTACTAATGACCTTTTCTTTGGTTCCTCTCCCAAATCAATATTCCTTTATTTACTCCCTCATTAATTCCCAAATCTATATTCCTTTATTTTCATATCTCCGATTTCTCATAAAAATTTCCATCTCCGTTGATAGACACAGAATCATATGCAAGAACAAGAATAATATAGATACATATATACATTGATGAGAGAGAGAGAGAGAGAGAGAGAGAGAGAGAGAGAGAGAGAGAGAGAGAGAGAGAGAGAGAGAGAGAGATACGCTAAAACAATCACTTCTCACACTATCTACAGTATCCAATTCACTCACAGCAAAAGATTCGATTACCAAGACACCAGGCCGCTTTCACACACACACAACCCCCCTCTCCCCCTCCCTCTCTCTCTCGTAAACCAACCCCATCTTCTGATCACTCCTAATTCCTCCCCACCCCACAAAAACCATCCCTACACCTTGCCCAAGACACACGTAAGCCCATTAATCCCCAACGAAACGACCCCATACTTGACGCAGTGCCATCTCTTCCCCTCTCACCCTCAGCCATTAAAGCTGGAGAAGGGGGAAGGGGCGCTTCAGGTTGGTATCAAAGGAGTAAGAGGGGACTATAAATCTTGAGTAGTTTCCCCTCCAATCCGACCTTTCTTTCCCGTTCTCTTCTTCCTGCACCCCCTTTCTCTTTATATATATATATATATATATATATATATATATATATATGTGTGTGTGTGTGTGTGTGTGTGTGTGTGTGTGTGTGTGTGTGTGTGTGTGTGTGTGTATCGTATGTGGATAAACTTTACTTCACTGTGTTGAAATATATGCAAATTAACCACAAGAGCAATGAAAGTAAAAACAGTATTTTCGTACTTATGTAATATATCTACATATTTAATATATTAAAGTGCTTACTGTCTCTAACTTCATTTCTGTTGTGTTCAGTGCATCTATCTGTCTATCTATCTATATATCTATCCATGTAGTTATTGATGCCTATTCTTCCTTTTCAATGCTTTGAATTTTACTCCTCTCTCTCTCTCTCTCTCTCTCTCTCTCTCTCTCTCTCAACATTTACCAAAAACCTGAGGTGGCCAATGCAGCAGAGGTGATGATGCAAGGTAGATTTTATGGCTAATTTCTGATAACCTCTAAGTGTCCTAACCTATTAATGGACTTTCTGATAAAGGGAAATCGCTTCTTGCACCACAGAGGAGAGTGTAAATTTTTCTTATTAAAGGAAAGTGGAAGGAAGATAAAAGAAAAATAAGAACTACTTTCACTATATCTATTTCAGGCAATTATTTTTCTAAGATATACACATATACACGTCTGCAAAGTAAATCTCTCTCTCTCTCTCTCTCTCTCTCTCTCTCTCACACACACACACACACACACACACACACACACACACACACACACACACACAAAGGATACACACACTGAACCCTGAGCACCAAGAAAATCCAAAGCAATTTAAAATGCGGTTACAAAAGGCCTTTAGTAAAATACACTCACTCACACACACACACTCAAGGGTCATCACGGAGGAGAGAAAGTGTGTGAGTACAAAGGCAAACTGAAAGACTAGAAAAAGTAATGAGAGAGAGAGAGAGAGAGAGAGAGAGAATGACGAACCGGTCTGTTTCATGTCTCTCTCTCTCTCTCTCTCTCTCCAACGTAGGCCATCTGTTACATTTAGCTTCCTGCCTGTATGTCTAATAATCTCCTACCTAAAGCTCAATACAAGAATTTATCCAGGGGAGGGGGACGCGATAAAAATGCCTCCAAGTTCTTCTCTCACCTCTCACTCCCAGTCCAAACCGCCTTTCCTTTCGTATCTATTGTCCTTTATTTATCCATTAATACGCCCAAAGCAACCTATCCATTTAACCAACCAACACAAATGACTAATCATGTAACCAGTAGTCCTCCCCATTCTGTTAATTACGCTCAGTACGATGTCGCCTTCATCATGTAATTTTCAACCCCCCACACAAAAGCAACACAGGAAAAACATTAGGGAACACCACAGACCGGGGAAAAAATAAGTGACATTTTAACCGAGTTCACAATATTTTAAACACGAACACTTTCTCACCGACAGAATTATGCGACCAAATTTAACGTAACATAGAACACTGTAGTTGTAAAGCATCATAACGTGGACAAACTATCAGCCTTGTTGATTCAGTAGACTAAAATGGATTAAGCAAATACAATACGTAACCGAAGAGGGGCAAGGCGGCAAAAAGGAGGGTATGAGAGATAGATAGATAGATAGATAGAGAGAGAGAGAAAGAGAGCGAGAGAGAGAGAGAGAGAGAGAGATGGGTAAAGTTCAATCGTAAGAATACTGATTCAAAAAAACGATCTATCAGAGAAGTGCAGACTGACATACAAGAAAGAGAAGCACATGAAGTAAGACACAGAAAACAGGAAATATATACTAGGAACAAAAAATGACAGACATAAAAGAGACAGCAAAAAGTAGATGACTAGGAGACACAGAGGGCACACTTAAACATACACACAGACAAATTAATTAAGGATGCAAACACAGAAACGGGAAGCAGGAAAAGGAGTACAGACAGACAAAACAGAGAAGCAGACATAAATAGGCAGATAAAGACAAAAAACCACAGACGGCACAGGAGGACAAAGGAAGCACACATATGTACAAGGATTTGGCAGACAGACAAGCTCATTCAGAGCCTATTCTCTGCTGAGGTTGATAAACTCCTAACATACATGGGACACAGGCACAAAGAGAGGATATTGAAAACCATGGAAACACAGACGCAAACACAATGAGAACATGGGTACAAGTAGGCACACACACAGACATACATACAGAACACACAGACAGACATACAGAACACACAGATAGACATACAGAACACACAGACAGACATACAGAGCACACACAGAGACAGAGAGGTATAGTCATGCAGAAAAAAAAATGCATAAAACCAAAGAAATACCGCAACATTACAGAGAAAAGGTCCCAGACAGACACAGACATCAAGCATACTTTGACCCCCTGACCCTATCAAATCCTCTTTGTGTGACTGCACTTAAGCGGATAAAGACGTCACAAAGAAATGGGACAGACAAGAGTGAAAAAATGCAACCAGACAAAGATAACGCAAATCCAGACAGAAACAATGAAGACCAGACACAATAAGACAGAAAACGAAAAAGAGAGAGAATCAGAAAGCAGAAAGAAAGACATAAAAAAAAAAGACATGCAAACTGACAGGGAGTTAATTCGATCCTCGCCTCCTCGAGTTCTCCTAGTAAGATGGAACGCTAATTTGTATGAGATGCTGACTCAAGGGGAAGACACAGGCAGAAAAAAACGAAGACTACAAAAGACAGAGGCGACAGAAGAACCCAAAAACGGTACAGACAAATAGAACAAATGTAGAAGATACAGAAAAGATAAAGACAGAAACTAAAAAGACAGAGGAAAGATAGACAGAGGCAGACACAAAAGGTACACACATACACACTCACAGACACGCAGGTACAGACGACAAAGGCAATCAGAAAACACACACAGAGAAAAGAACCACATAGACCCAATGAAAAGCCACACATACACACAGACAAAGAACCTATTTTGCCCCCTCCCACGCTACCCCTACGCCTTCCGTCCCCCCCTTTTCCCCTCTCAACCCCAAACCCTACCCAATCCCCGTCCCCCTATTCTCCCCCTCGACCCTCTTGTTTGACGGGGCTCTAATCTGCATGAGGCCCTTTCAATGATACTGTTTGCTGGGGCACTGGCGAACCGCGGTGATTGGAGCTCATTTTATCTAAGGCATTTTTTTTATCGTTCAGTGGAGTGTTTACTGAGTCGGGGGAGAGGGGGAGTGGGAGAGAACGAGGAGGAGTCAGTATAGAGGAGGAGGATCTTGAGGAGAAGAGAAGAGGAGAGAGAGAGAGAGAGAGAGAGAGAGAGAGAGAGAGAGAGAGAGAGAGAGAGAGAGAGAGAGAGAGTGGAAAGAAGAGCCGGCAGATAGTATTTTTAAGGGATATCTTTTAACCTAACGAGGTGTCTGCTTTCACTGAGATAGAAAACGAGGAGGTGGAAAGAAAGGAAAGAAGGAGCAGGAAAAATACGAAAAAGAGAAAGTATGGAAGGGGGGAAAAAGCACAAAGAAAAACTGCAAACATAAGATTAACTCCTTCAGTTTGATGACGAGATTCATTGGTTGGTTCTTCCTGCCCCCAAATTATTTTACGTGTGCTAGGAATATAAGTGGATAGATGTAGACAAACACGGATAGATAGATAGTTAGATATACAGATAGACAGACAAATAGATAGATATAGATGGACATACCATTCTTAGAGAAGGGGGTCTGTGAAATCTATCGTATATCTTACACACCAGTTCCAAAACTCTATAAAGTAAATAAATTATCTGGAGGTAGTGGGAATGAAATAATGAATACACCATCGGAATGAAGAGACAGAAACAGGAAGTGAAGAAAAAATGATGGAAAAGTAGGAGAGGAGAATGGTAAAGCATAAATAATTTAAAATGAAAAGTAAAGCAAGGAACGGAAGAGGAGAGGATATAGGAGGAAGGATGGGAGGAGGAGAGGATGTAAGAGGAATGAAGAGAAAGGGAGAGGATATAAGAGGAAGGAAGAGAAAAGGAGAGGATATAAGATGATAAGAAAAGAGGAGAGTAGAGATGACAGGAGGAAGGAAGATTGGAGGCGGGGAAAGAAAGGAAAGCGAATAGGGGTTAAAGTTATAGATAGGGTGAAGAGCACACACGCACTTGAAATTCTAAGTAACACATGGACAAAAGGATGAGGGAAAGGAAGATATGAGGGAAGAGAAGAGAAAAAAAAATGAAGAGAAGGGAGGACGAAAAGAACGCAAAGCACACTAGTGAGAAGGAAAGAAGAGGAGAGAGAAGGAGGAAGAACAGAGGGAGGGAGAGGAAAACTGGAGGGAGGAGGAGGAGGAGGAGGTGAAGAGGGTGGGGCAAGGGAGAAGACAGGGGCCAGGAATGTACTCAAGTGAACTGTACAAAGACTATCTGTGCGCCCTGTGCATGATGTGTGTGTGTGTGTGTGTGTGTGTGTGTGTGTGTGTGTGTGTGTGTGTGTGTGTGTGTGTGTGTGTGTGTGTGTGTGTGTGTGTGTGTGCGCGTGCGTGCGTGCGTGTGCTGGGGAGGAGAAAAAAAAAGGATTAAAATGTGTGTGTGTGTGTGTGTGTGTGTGTGTGTGTGTGTGTGTGTGTGTGAGAGAGAGAGAGAGAGAGAGAGAGAGAGAGAGAGAGAGAGAGAGAGAGAGAGAGAGAGAGAGAGAGAGAGAGAGAGAGAGAGAGAGAGAGAGAGAGAGAGAATTTTCTATTGGTACAAAAGCCTGAATGACTTCGTTGGAACAGTGAGGTTTCCCTGATCTGTATATCTACTGCAGTACATCCTGGCCCATACTTTCGTCCTTTCGCAGGTTACTTCAGGGGGCTAAGTGGAAGAAAAAGATTATGCTACAAATCTACATCCTTGCCACTGCACTTCTTCATGACTAGCACCATACTCTAGCGTTAATCCCTTGCTATAGCTCAGCATTCAAGATGGAGAGATGACAATTATAGGACAAGTTAAAAAGACGAGAGTATGGCATAGAACACACACACACACACACACACACACACACACACACACACACACACACACACACACACACACATTCTCTCTCTCTCTCATTCCTATATCACGTCCCCATCCCCAACTTTTCTAGGCCAAAAACCAACACTAACCCAACCCGCCCACGTCCTCCATCAAAAGTTTGGTCACCACAGCCAACACTACAGCCGGACGCAAAAGGCAGCTGGACACACATTACATATATACTTTGTGCCCAGTGGATTATATATGCACAGGAGGATATTTTTGAACACGAGGGCAAACAAGGTTGACGCGGGAATAAGTAAGGCAAAGAAAATAGTTATGTTCAGAAGGTGAATTACTTGGAACTAAGGGAAAGGTTTTAGGCCCTGATCATGGTGGCATCTTTTGACGACTTGTTTATTTTGTGTGTGTTATTGAGGAGATTTTTATTTTTATCTTTTTGCATACTGTTTTATCTTTTTTGTCAATTTATTTTTAACACTTATTATTTTTTATCTATTTTTGTCAAGAGGTGAAGAAAGCAACATTACGAAACTGATGACCAAATCCTTTTTTATCTGCCTCCTGTTTATATTTATTGATCCAACTATCTTTACCTGACGCCTCACACTGGGGATGATGGCCCTGGGACGAGAACCTCCAAGGATCTGCGTCCCTAATGAGTAACAACCACTCCTATCGCTACAGTACGGTAACGTTAATGCATTGCTTCTTGCTAGCATCTGGCGACTTTATTCATCTTTGGAGATAACTCTTACTAGCGACGGGGTTAAGTAGCGCTTTATCTCCCTCTCCCAACTGTGCATTAAATCTTTTCGTAGCAGCAAGATTAAAGCATAAATAACGTAAGTCAGGTTGAAGGGCAGAGAAAAATAGATGAGACATAAATAAATGTTTGTGAGTTTTGGATAATAGGAGAAGAAGAGGCTGACCATGAACGAGGCGAAGTAACAGATCTGGAAGTAAGCAAGGAAGGGTGCAGTGTTAGCAAGGATCGTTAGCGAGACCGGATGGGGCCACAGTTAGTTTGAGACAGACAGACAGACACACAGACAAGTAGACAAAAAGACTGACAGATAAAGACTGACTGATAGACGGACAGACAGAGAAAAAATAGAACAATATATAAATAAAGATACAGATAGCTAGACAAGAAGTGGACATACAGACACAAATATAAATAGCCAGATACAAACAGAAGAACAGATTGGCAGATAAACAGACAGTGCAGGTGATACATAAACAGATAAACAGAAACAGCATGAGCGGCACATGAATTTATATAGGTAAAGGAGAGCGCAATATGCATAGCGAAGTGTTTACATAATATATTAGGGGCTAGGCAAACACATTACATGCTTCGTATATTTAATCTGAATACATTAGTTGAGAGGCTGATGAGGATTGATATGAGGAAGGAGGAGGAGGAGGAGGAGGAGGAGGAAGAGGAGAGAGAGAGAGAGAGAGAGAGAGAGAGAGAGAGAGAGAGAGAGAGAGAGAGAGAGAGAGAGAGAGAGAAAAAAAATGGCCGGGAAGGAGTAAAAAAAAAAAAAAAAATAGTGAGACCTAAGGAGAGTGGTAGAGAGGAGTAGTCAATAAAGCTACGAACCGTAAAAAAAAAAAAAAAAACGGAGAGGAAGGATAAGAGAAGGAAAACAGCAAAAAAAAAAATAAATAAAATAAAAAGGCAGATGCATGACTGAGGAGACAAAACAGGAGGAGGAGGAGAAAGGTGAGGCAGGAGCAGCTACGACGAAAAAAAAAGGAGCAAACTGAAGTAACTTTAAAGAAATGGGGAGAAAAAGGAAAGAGAAAGGAATGAGGAAAAAAAAATGAGGAAACTGAAGTAAAAACAAGAAAGCGAGGCCATGAACATAAGAACATAAGAACATAAGAAGAGAGGATAACTGCAGTAGGCCGGTTGGCCCATGCTAGGCAGCTCCTAGAAGAGTAACTGAACTACTAGAATGAGATAAGGATAGCAAAGAAGAAGGCTCTCCCCCGCCCTCCAAACCCTCCAGCCGAAGCCGGCAGGAAAAAGTCAGAAAGAACACCACGCCGTACAGAAAAACTGGCGTGGACATTTTACAGGAAAGTGTGAAAGGAGAATAGAGACTATCATAGTGTAACCTGAAAAGAAACTATCATAGTGTAACCTGTCCTGAACGGACAGGAATGAATAAAATACAGAATACATGATGAAAGAAAAGGATAAAATAACTGAAGAAAAATAGGAGCAACGAAAAAAGAATGAAGGAGAAAGAAACAACGGAAAAAAGCCCATGCGAAGAATAATAGAAAAAAAAAAAGGAGGAAGAAAAAATGGAAGGTGGTGAAGATAGGATGTAGACAGCGGCGAGGGACGGAAGAGAAGAACAACGAAAGAAGATCTGAAAGATGGAAAAATCGATGAAAAGAGGGAAAGTACGTAAGACAGCAAGGCGAACACAGGATGGGGAGAAAGAGGAGGGAGACAAATGCATAAAGGAAGGAGAAGGAATGGAAGGAGGGAGAAGGAAAAGAAGGAAGGAAGAAAGGAAGGAAGGGAGGAAGGGAGACACTTGCTCGTATATAACCTTACAGTTCAAACATCGCCAAACTCCCTTCCTAATAAGTCATACAAGGAGAAAAAATTTGGACGTCTGTTTGTAGTCTGGTTAGAGAGAGAGAGAGAGAGAGAGAGAGAGAGAGAGAGAGAGAGAGAGAGAGCAAAGCAAGGTATGTGGGTTTTAAGGTGTAATGTGGGCCAGTGGGTGAAGATGTGGGTGGAATAGATATAACAATACTAACAAATCAACGACATGTGCTGTACGTTTGGGCTGCAGAGTAAGTGTGTGGGTAATAGCGTGGGTTGGTGGTGGGGGTGGGGGTGAACGGTGTAGGTCTGGGTGTGGGCTGTATGGGTGTGTAGTGTGTAAGTATGAGTGTGTAGTGTGTAAGTATGAGTGTGTAGTGTGTAAGTATGAGTGTGTGAGTATGCAGTGAGTTGGCTGAGGTGTGTGAGGTATAGGCCTAGTCATATAAACTCTGACAAATGGTTAAGTATATCTCTAGGTTGTCAAAATATGGGCATGTAGGTGGCCGAGTTGATGGGTGGTGTAGGTGGCGTGAGGGTGGTGTGGGCGGGAATGGGTTGGCGCGTTTTGACCAGCACCGCCCATGCCCGCCCAGTGTCCCGCCCTCTGCGTCGTTAGCCACTTTTATGACTCGTAAATTCTGAGGCTCGTTCACTGGAGGAGGGGGTATGGGGTCGGAGGTGGAGGGGAAGAGGAGGGGATGGAAATGAGGAGGGGCTGGGAGGGGAGGAAGGGAGAGAAAGTGAGGTGGGGAAGGGGTGAAGGGGAGCGCAGGAGAAAAGGTGGAGGAGGAAAGGATGAGAAGGTAATTGAAAGAGAAGTGGAGGATGGAAATGAAGTACAGTGGCGGAAAGGAGAGGTGGAAGGGAAAGGTGGAGAAGTGGAAAGGGGGAGGTGGGGGTGGAAAGGCAGGATGATTGAGAGGGGGAGCATAAGTAAGACGAAATGGAGATCAGTAGACGAGGAAGAGTGGAGGAGTGGGAAGGAGAGCATGAAGGTATAACAGGGAAGAAAGGGGGATTAGGAGGAGAGAAGAAAAGAGGAAATAAAAGGAAATGGGAAAGACGAAGAAGCAGATGATGGAGGAAAAGGGAAAGGTGGAGGAGAAGGAAAGGGGGAAGAGGAGAGGTAAACAGGAAGGGAAAGGAGTGTAAAAATGGGGAAACTGATGAAGTGGGTGGGAAAGAGAAAGGGTGGGGAAGGAGGAGGAGAAAAAAGAAGGGGAAAGGAAAGGAAGGAGGCAGAAAAGAACAGGAAAATGAAAAGGAAGAACTCAAAAGTGGGAGGGAAGAGAAAAAAGAGTAAAGGGAGCAAGACAGACGGGAAGAAAAGGAGAAGGGAGAGAAAAGATAAACTGAGGAAGCAGACAGCAGAAAAAGGGGAGAAATAAAAGAAGAAGCAGTAAGAAGAACGGGGTGGAGGGGGAAAGAAACAGGAGTAAGTAGAAAGAAACAAGTGGGGTGAAGGTGATGGCAATGACGATAATGAAGAATGATGATGATGATGATGATGATGATGATGATGATGATGATGATGATGATGATGATGATGACTTAGCAAGGGAAGAAAAAGAAAGGAGGAAGGGGTGGAAGGAGGAAAAGGAGAGAATTAAAGAAGGAGAGGGAGGGAAAGAATCAGAATAAGAATGAGAGAAAGGAACAAAAGATACGTCAGAAGAGCTAAGAAAACAAGGAGAAGGGAAAAAGTGAGGAAGGAGAGAGAGAGAGAGAGAGAGAGAGAGAGAGAGAGAGAGAGAGAGAGAGAGTTTCTTTTGGTAAAAAAGGCTACAATATATATATATATATATATATATATATATATATATATATATATATATATATATTGTACAATACAATCGATGAAATACTGATTCCATGATACTGATATAAATTTGTTTTTCCTTTCAGGTGAGTATACGAGGCCGTGCTAAGGTGTGGTGGTGAGGAGATATGAAAAGTTGGGACGGAAGGTAGGTGAAGAGACAAAAAGTGAGAGGGAGAGGTAGAAGGGGAATGGTAGGGAGAAGGAAGAAAAGTTAAACTGAGAAAATGGGAGGGAGGAGAAGAATGTGTGCAGGTGAGTGGAAGGCGTGTGAAAGTAGCGAGGGAAGGAGATGCCTTAATAGAAAGAAGAAATGTATGAAAAAATTAAAGGAGTAAACGAGGAAGGGGAAGGGGAGCAAGAGCGAGGAAGGTGAAAGAAAGATAAGAAGAATGAATGAGACTGGAATTGCAAACCGAAAGATGATGCGACAGTCCCAGAATAAGGAAAATGAACAAAATGATAGAAAAGGACAAAGATTTAGGGGGGAGAGAGAGAGAGAGAGAGAGAGAGAGAGAGAGAGAGAGAGAGAGAGATCCATTTTCCCTTCTATAATAATGAAAATTCCCCTCTCTCACATTTTCAAGTAAATGAAAAACTGGATTAGACTCTACACACGACCAGACATTTTCCCCCCCGCCACGTACCCTGCTCTATACTTTCCCCAATTTTCGCCTTTTATCAGTTATTACTCTCTCTCTCTCTCTCTCTCTCTCTCTCTCGCCACGCCTCACGAAACACGCACCAATCAGCACCACGTATCGATCCCCCAGCGACCAATGGGGCCCCGAGTATCAAACCGACGCGACCTCTCCGAACCCTGATTGGCCAGATAGGTTTTACACGAATACGTCAACTATTATTCTTTAAGCGAGTAGTAAAAATCGTTCGCTGGTTAATGGGTAATCTTAAAGGAAATTTGAACTTGGAAACTACCCCGAGATAAAGGAAGGACGGCACGATCTAAAGTTTTTTTTTTTTTTTCTAACACTTCACAATTTTAATCAGCTTAAGTGATATTTCTGACCTGGCGGGATAAATTTAGCTCTCAGTAACTCCATCGCGGGGAGAGATTCTACAGTTTGACGTTAGCTAGAACAATGCCATCGTCGGGCTGAAAGGGTAAAAAGGTTTCGTACCACCACTTCTTCAGTGGTTCCATTCCAAATGACACCTAAAGTTCTTCATTAGAATACTGTACTCGTCACCGTCATGAAGAGTTTGACGACTATGTTCTTTGCCAACTACCATTTGTGCGTCATAAGATATAAGGGTTTAGTTCTCAGTTACGAAGGTGGTGTGATGGGAAAATAAATTGTCCTTTCTTTCGAAAATAAACGAAATATATCATCATGAATCAAGACCTGTAACACTAATAAATCGTCAGCATCCTAATTATTCCCACACTGATAAATGGGGACGGTCTGACCCAAAGTAGGAGAACCACTATCAAGAGTGTCCGAAGAAAACAGGTCGCACCTCCTTTCACTCATCACCCACACCTGCCAGATTCCTGACTCTCATAATATACAGTAAAGGGGGAAAAAGGCATGTAAGAGACCTGCAGACAAATTTCATCGTGATCATCATCATCATCATCATCATCCTTGACTGGACCACTGCATGACCAGGCCTCTCAAGAACAAAGCGATAAGGCGACTTTATGATCAACACAATTAAACTCTCCCTCCACTATGTTTTCCTTTTATACTGCGCTGCCTTTTCCCTCATTAACCTGTTCAATCCCAAGAAGTATTTTTCATTTCATTCTTACTATAACCTCACAATTTTACTTAGTGTACAGGAGACTTTCTGCACTGGAGAGATTAGATATTGGCTCCAATTACTCCGCCAAAGCAAGAGATATTTCCTAAACTATATATAATTACCTGACGGTAGGTAGAATAAACTAGAAAACACATCATCACACTGAATTAAAGTGATGGGAACCCCTTCAATTTCAGTGACGTCTTCTAAGTTCTGTTCTTGTCACCAACACATAATTTGCAGAACTTAAGAGACACTGTTCTACCTGAAAGAGTTAAGTTAAGCATGTCATTAAGCCTTCCACTACAAGGAAACTCTCCTAAGTTGAATAAAATCATCTGAACGCAGCAAAAATTAACCACTAATTACGCCCTACGGAAAGTGCAGAGGAAGAAGGGTAGGTGTAAGTTAAAAGTATCGTAGGTGTAGGGTAGGGAGTGTAAGGAAGGCAGAGGGAGTGGAGAGGAGGGAGGGGTTGGTGTAGGGGATGGGGAAGGGACCAGGTAAAAGAGATTATGGAGGGAAGGGATGGGCAGCATAGAGGGAGTGAGGGAGGAGTGGTAAAGGGGGAGGAAGGGGAAGGGGAGTGTAGGGGACCTGGGGGGGGGAGGGAAGTGATGAAGGGTGAGTGGTGAAATAGAGCCATTAAGGAGGTGAGCCCAGCCATCAACGCCCCGCCCCTCTCACCACTCCCACAACTTTGATCGATCCACCATGATAATGAGCTGAGGAGTGGCGGGCGGCGGGATGAGGGATGGGAGGAATGGAATGAGTCAAGAAAGAAAATTAGAGAAGGTAACGTGGCAAGAGAAAACCAGAAACAGAGAAGGAAGAAAATGACAGAGAAGGATATGAGGCAAAGGAAAAAAAAAAAAACTCAAGACAGAGAAGGGAGGTAATGAAAAGGAATGTGGACGGGCAGAATGAAAAAGGAAGGAAAACTTGAGAATGGATATGCGACAAGGGGAGTAATGAGAATAAGGCAAAGAAACAGAAGTGAAAATAACAGAAAAAGTAAATGAGGAAAGAAAGAATGAAAGAAGGGAAATGTGAGACAGAGATGTGGGAAGGTTTTCTATGTTCAACTGGTTGCATTAAGGCACTGACTTACATACAAACAAAAGGAAAGAATTTAGGAAAGAGAGAGTGAAGTAATAGAACAAGGTAAGTTGAGATAGAAATGAGTGAATGGACTGACAAAAAAGCAGATGATTATGTGAAAAGAGAGAAAGCGAAGACGGGAGAATGAAAAGAACAAGAAAACGAAGTATTGGAAGATGAGTTAATAATATGAAGTGAAGGAGAGAAAGAATGAAAGAGGAAATATGTGAAGGGGATATGTCACTAATACGACCCGGACACGGCTCTCAAGCACGACCTATGAACTGCTTTCAAGTGTGCTGGGTGACAAACGAGAGCATTACCACTCCACGACATTGCATTCTCTTCCCCACCGATTTATTTTTCCTACTAGCTCCTAATATCGTCTTAAGTGTTACTGGTGCAAACTCTATCGATAATGGAAAAAGAAAAAGGTACCAGAGAATATTACGGTATATATAATATGCAAGATAAGTCGCTTACACAGTGTAATACGAAGTTTCCTTTGTCATTCCGAACACGATCCTTTCAGATAACACACTGTCAAGTGACAGGGCTCTTTGTTTGTCACCTAGTAGCCTGAATTCTATATGGTCACTCTCCTTTGTTTTTGCTTGCCTATACAAATTCTTGTATTATGCAGACTAACAATATACGATTTTCTGGCAGTCAGATTGCAAAGAAATTCATTTATGAGAAGCAGACAGCACTCTCATGAGAATTTTTCCACAAAGTAAGGATATAATGTGATAACCCCGAGAACATTTGGAAGGTGATAGCGTGACACGGGTCCATCATGACGTGTGCTTAATGTAGGAGGGAGTGACTGTGAGAAGTGAAGACAGCGGGTGAGGTGAGGGGTCAACGTAGGAGTGGCACAAAGCTCAACACCTGCGATCCGACGAGGTATTTATTCATTATTCTTGCTGCTATCAGACGATATTATTCATTACAGGAAACACCTTTAGCAGTGAACAGGTAAGTCAACGCTAGCCTGTATCTGACGATTCCAGTTAGGAAGGTCCCTTAGACTGAATAAAATCATTTAGTGGAAAAAAAAAAAAAAAAAAAAAAAAAATGTCCTCTTAATAAAATGGTGCATCTGGCAGACAATGACTCTGAAGTGAAGGCGGCGGGTGGATTGACAGAGACTGATGACCTAAGCTTAAGGAGCTCGTGATGAGTGAGATCCGTAGCTCTGCACTGCTCGCAGGCTCCGCACTTATTACTGCATCTCCATCAGAGTTTACTATCCTCGTTATCATTCAGTTTTAATGTTTCCCTTACACTCATTTCTGTCACTCCTCCTTTCGTCGTCTTTTCCCAATCCCGATTCCAGTCTATCCTCTTCCTCTCCCCTCTTCCCACTTATAGCGCATTCTCCTTTCCTTCTCTGTTCTTATCCCCACTTCCTACCTTTAATGTGTACTTTTCTCTTCTACTCAGTCTCTTTCCCTACCACACTTCGTCTCACTACCTTCCTTCCCTCCTCCCCAGTTATATCACCCATTTTCCTCCTCTTCCTTTCCCTTCCATTTCCAATCCCCTTCTGATCTCTCTCCTTCCCTCATCCCCTCTCACCTTTGGCCTCTCCCCTTCCCCTTTTCCCTCCCTTTTTGGCTTTTCCCCTTCCTCTCTCCTTTCCCCCTCTAATTGTGACAAAGTCCCCCACCATATTTGTACACCTGGCGAAGCTCATTAATGCACCTGCTGAAATCTGACGGACCCGGGATTTGACAGGTGCGATAGTTACCTGGCTTTGTTGAAGTGCGCGTGATGGTTTTTTTTCGTTATTTCAGAGAGAGAGAGAGAGAGAGAGAGAGAGAGAAAGAGAGAGAGAGAGAGAGAGACCTATTTTCTAAAACCTGCTGAGAAAAAGGGTTGGATAATACAAATTATCCCCTAAAGTAGATAAGGTGACAGTAATAATAATAATAATAATAATAATAATAATAATAATAATAATAATAATAATAATAATAATAATAATGATAATAATAATAATAATAGTAATAAGCACTATCATTCTTACCCAGTTTCCCACTAATAAATGAGGCGGCTACTAATAACAGTCTTAAATTCCAAGCCAAACTCACAAGTGTTGAATACATTTTGGGCCTCATATAATTTCACAAGTCATTTTCATCACTAAACTTCCAACAGACTGGTTATATGAGAGTGAAAGTGGCTACAGATTACAGACAAGCCACGGAACAAAATATTACCCGGGTCTACAGTGAGCAGTATATGAGTGAGGTGGACTTGTATCCTCTCTGCTTCTTATACTGCTCCTTGTCTTATCCGCATGTCTATCTTGGCTCACACTGTACCCCTCATCTTTAATTCCAGTGCTTCTCTGAACTTAAATACTCTGATGATAATACTGTCTCTGATTTTCCTTTTTAGGTGCTATTTACGTCTCTTGTTTTTATACTTCTCCTTGTCTTATCCTCCCTGTCTGTCTTTATTACTCCATGTCTTTAATGCCAGTGTTTCTCGTTTATTCAGTTCTGTGATGATATTCCTGTCTTTCTGTCTTTTGCTTACACTCCTTTTTATGGTGTTTAGTTACCCTCTTTGTTTTATGATCATACTTATCTTCACGTGTGTCTTTAATTAGAATGGTTATCTAAACAAAATTTTCTCAGTATTTTCCTGCCTCTCTGTCTGTATCTCTCCTCATTAGTTCGTATATACTTTCATTTAGTTAAACTCTGTGTTGATATTCCCCTGTCTTTCTGGCTTTGCTTACATACTCCTCCTTCTCTAATTCACATGTTGCTATTCTCTCTAAATTCTGTGGTATCGTTCCGTTTTTCCCGTCTGTAATACTTCCCACTAATTCGCATAATTTCTTTTATCACCTGTTAAGATGTTCCTCAGATTGTTTTTGCTTGTATTTCTCCTTGCTTGAGGTAGTAGAGTGTTTTAAGTATTTGAGGTCACATGTTGCTGTGGATGGAAGAATAGATGCAGAAGTGAAGTTTAGAATGAATGAAGTAGGAAAGGTGCTGGGAGGAATGAAAAAAGTGTTTAGATGTCGTTTACTTAGAATGGATGTAAAGAGAAGCCTGAATGAGGGTGCTGTGGTACCGACTGAGTTATATGGGGCTGAAACATGGAATGTGGGTGTAGCAGAGAGGAAAAGTCTGAATGTAATGGAGATGAGGTGTCTGAGGAGTATGTGTGGAGTGACGCGTATGGATCAAGTGAGAAATAACGGAGTGCGAAGGAGAACTAGAGTTGTTCGGGAGATGGCTAATCAAGTTGAGCAGAGGGTGTTGCGATGGTTTGGGCATATGAAGAGAATGGATAATGAGTGGTGAAAAAGATAGCTAGATCTGATATGAGAGGTGTAAGGCTGAGAGGAAGACCACGAATAGGATGGATGGACAGTGTGAAGAGAGCACTGGATGCGAGAGGGATGTCTGTTGAGCAAGGAAGAGTGGCTGTGCGTGATGGAAATGCCTGGAGAGAAATTGAGAATGAATAAATGATGATGCAGCCCTGAGGGGATATTCTCCCGCATTTGGTGTGATCAGCTGATCAGGTCAGGTGCGGGTAAGGGGATGGGTCTATTATGATGTGGCATGGGTAAACCAGTTCTGCTGTGGGGCCCTGCTGCGGATGTCACTGATTGCACTGCGTAGTTGACCCTCGTGCGGTGTGGTGCAGTGAGGATCTGTCCCTTCTCCCCTTTGGGGCTAGGCTGCAAATGAATGTGTTTGAGTGGATGAGTAGATTGGGAGTGTGTCGTCCAGTCTCGGCTACCTCCCTTTCCTTGGGGAAGCAGCCTAGGTATATAGATAGATAGATTTTTCTTTTCACCAGTTAGCATTTACTTAATTTCTGTGGTGATATTCCTCTATCTTTCTGTCTTTGCTTGTGTTCCTCGTACCAAGAGGCTTATATGCCTGAAAATTTTCATTGGTATGTTTGTCAATAAGATACACCTAATTTTTTTTTATATTTCTCACCTTTAGCGTCTTTGTTACTATACCGTATTCTCATGGCTATCTGTATCTACACTGTGATAATATTCTTTACAAGTTTTACAATTTTCCGTTTCTCCAAAATATTAATCTATATTCTCTTAATTCTTATTCGAATCAATAATCTGCGGTGAAATTATCGCTATTTATGCATTTTCGTATCTTTCTATGCTCTAACACATATTTATCAACGTTAGCGATGACAATTTCATTTTTTTATGAATCTGCTTATCAGTCTTTTCGTGTGTTTATAGCCTACTCTCGTCAACTGTAAGGCTCTGTTTATTTTGCATCTGTTTTCATTCAAGTTCTAAAACTTCTTATTAACTGTATATCTGCTTTTCATTATAATCCTTTCGTCTCTTATGTTTTCATTGATTACATAACTGTGTAAATATTCATCTCATTTCTAGTGCTTTATTAAACTTCACTTCTGTATTCTTCCAACCATCACAACATACATGTTCTCCCTGTATGCATTTGTATCCTTGTTTATACTCCGGCAGGGTGTCAGATTTTGAGCCAGGGACACGAAGTCGATGGTCATTATTTTTGTGCGAAATGTATGTGTGTGTGTCTGTGTCGAAAACTCAAATCTCAGAAAGTACTGACTGTAGATGGAAATGTTATTTATTAAAGTTGTTTGGAGTCACAACTTGAGTTATGTCACTCAACCTGCACTGGGAGTCATCCAGGATAGATACATAATAGTCAAGTTTTCATCTAACAGTATTATTGCAGTCTGCCTGGCTCACAGATGCCGGGTAGTCTTGTCTTGTTGTTATTGGCGTGTGACTAAATTCCTCTCTTTATCAACAATATTCCACCTCTTTATAATACTCTTCCTTATGTACAGGTCTGCCATTGCAAATACTCCAGTCATTTCTAGTATTCTTCCCGTTCTACGTCTGTTTCTTACCTATATTTCTTACCATTATTTTTGTGTGATCATATTACTCTCATCTTCTGTGTACCGTTTCTCCACAACTACATTCTTGATTACCTTCATGCTAACGGTTTCTCCTTATCTACACTTGTCTTTGCTTATGCTCTTCCTTATCTACTTTTATATTTCTCACTGGGAAAATTTTCTCCCACTGTATCTCTGATTATATTCCTGCTTAATATTACTCCTTATCTGTATATCTATCTTTGACATTATTTCTCTCTTCTAGTACTCTTCCTTATCTGCCTTTCCCTGTTAGTATTTCTCTTACTGCAAATATTTTCCCTATAAATACATTTGTGTTCTTCATCCTCTCAGGTCTTATCCTTCGCCCTATCTACACATCCATCTTTATGTCTGTGGGACTCTGATACATGCTTTCCCAATACCCAGGAGGACAATAATACTTGAGATATAAACACTGACAGCTCTGTAATATATGCACGAAGTGAGATGTTACAGGCAGTCGACGTGTTAGTGGAAATTGCTGAACGAACACTACCACTGCAATGAACACTCAGATCAATGACATACATGGCTTTTCAATTGGTCTCGTGCTTGCTTCATCAAGAGCTATATTTCTGAAATGTTATAAGCAGCCGATACGTTGACAGAAATTGCTGAACGAACACTGTCACTGACATGAACACTGAGATCACTAATACATGGGTTTTCAGTTGATCTCATGCTTGACTCGTATTAGTGGGTCTTTTACATTAACAGGTACCTTTCCGAAATTTTTATAAACAGTCAATCCTTTCCTGGAAATTGCTATACGAACATTACCACTAACATGAACGTTAAGATCATTGTAGTACATGGCTTTTCAGTTGTTTTCGTGCTTGGCGTATATTAGTACAGCATTTACATCACCGAGGTATATTTCCCCGTCTGAGTGGCCGCCTGTCCATCGATTCCAGCGGTATAAACATCACTCCCACCTTCAGCACCTTCCCAGCCAATCAATGTCGCCCTGGGAACCCAAATAAAGCCTAGGCCAATCACATTACTGGGTACATGAGTGTCAATCAGGTGGTAAGAAAAGACATGCGAAAAAGGCTTCTGCGATGAGTTGGTTTTAAGGTTGATTTCGCCGTGGTGTGTGGATCCGGGTATTAGGCTGATAGGGTGAGATTGGGAAGGGAGGGTTTAATGTGCTGTGATAGGATGAGGGATCAGAGAGAAGGTTTATGAGGTTTATGAAGGAAAGGGGAGATAAAAGAGAGTCTTGGGAGGAGGACGAGGGAGTTAGGATGTGGGAGTTTAAGGGGAGAGAAGAAAAGGAAGAGTGGAGAGGAACTACTAATAACCTAAAGAGAAATAATGAAAGAGGTAAGTAAAAGTTAAGAATGAAAGTAGAAAGTGAAGATAAAATAAACAAAAAACACTGGGAGGGTCTACAAAGGAGGTTGTTCGGGGGGAGGGGGGAGGGGGGAGGGAGGCGTTCAAGAGGAAAGATGGAGTGTGAAACATGAAAAAAAAAATGATGAGGAGAAGAAAGGGTCAGGAGTTAAAGGATAAAAACGGGAAACTAGGGAGGATCTGAGGAGTACGAGGGAGAGGAGGCAATCAGGGGGAAAGGAGGAAAAGGCTAATGGAGAGAATAAATATAATGAAAGGAAGAGGAGAGGAGAAAGTTTAGGGTTAAAGGACTGACAGGGAAGATAAAGGAATATTTGGTGACGTGGAAGGTTGGGTTTAAGAGAAGATGGAAAGAGGGAGAGTAGGGAGGGGTGGGAAAGGGAGCGTAGGAAAAAAAAATAGGGGAGAAAGAGAGGAGAATGAGTGAAAGAGTAAAATGATGAGGACAGAGTGAAAATAGGAAGGGATCACTTTGACTAGAAGGATTTCACTCAGTTAAACAATAATATATGGCGTTAGCCCGAATGAACTAGTGGAAAAAGGATTAAGTGAGATGAATGGAGGAGAAACGTGTAAGATTAACTAAAAATGAGAGAAAGGAAGATAAAACAAATGATATAGACAACTCAAAGAAAGGAAAGACAAAGGAAGTAGAAAGGCTGATGAAAATAAAATAGGGAAAATGAGTATAGAAGAAAACTCAATTAAAGGTAGGAGAAAGAATGAGATGGATAGAAGTGGGGATCAGAGACAGCGAATAGGAAAGATAAAGCACATGATGAATAGTTAAAAAGAGAACTTAATCTTACTGTTGAATGACATAAATATTACCATGGCAACCAGTTAAAATATTTTATCATATCGCCCTTAACTTTCTGAGATTTTTTTGTTTTTGTTTCTTCATTAGGTACCACTAACTGAATTATACACTTCATTCTTTCAGTCACCTACTTTCCCTTCTGATTTTCTTTGTTTTTGTCTTCTCCTTCATTATTTGCAATTCATTATCACTACAGCTCTTCTCTCTCTCTCTCTCTCTCTCTCTCTCTCTCAGACCACCCACATGTCTTAATAATTTGTGCAACATTTGTCTCTTGAATTTATATTCTTTCCGCTCCCTAACTCTCTCTCTCTCTCTCCTCCTTCTCCTTTTCTTCCTCTTTATCCTCCTCCTCCTCTTCCCATCTCTTTCTTTTTTTTCTCGCTTT
>NC_137004.1:28162884-28205384 GCF_032717465.1 Coenobita brevimanus
TGACACCATTTCAAGGAGTGGTTCTTGAGTTGTGAAAAGCCATCTAAGGTTAGCACGAACACCATCTAAACGTTGTCTTCATGGTAATTATGTTAATATATATGACAATGAGTTTTGGCATTTCATATCCTCTTCTCTTCTGAATTTCTCATATATTACACAATTTCTCTTGCCTTTTATTTCTTTCCCATTGACTTCGTACTTTGATATCCGCTTATATTTAGGCTGTTTCTTTCTATTAATTTCCCCTTGACATCTTTTGTTTAACTTTATCTTATTCCATATCATGAACCAAATTTCTGTTCATATATTGAACATTCAGCTCTTTTTTTTATAACTACGCCTCTCTGTCTGTCTGTCTGACTGTCTGTCTGTCTGTGTTTTTTTTTTTCTCTCTCTCTCTGCACACAAGAAACCAGGACTTCTTTCTTCCTTTCCTTTCAGCTCACTTACTCACTGCCAATGGTATCGTTCTTTTCACTTATCCTTTTCGCTTGACCCCAATTTCACCTTCTCTTATTGGTTCTTTCACTCTCAGGATCTTTTTCGCACCTCTCACCTCCCTCTTTCATAACATTTTTCTCGCTCAGTTCATTATTCTTTCCCCTGCTTTCCATTTCAGTACTTCTTCTCCGGTATTTTCTTCTCTTGCTCCCTTTCACCCTCGTTTTTTTCCCTCCCTTCCCTCTCACATATCGTTCTTCTGTTTTCATTTCATTTTACTTCTGTGAATTCTTTATTTTTTCTTCTTTTCTCCTCTTGTTTATATGCCTATTTTTCCTTAGTTTCTTTGTTTTTGGTTTCAAATTTCTTCTTTTCGCAGCCTTACAATATTTTTCCATTTTACTCCTGTCTCCATATTATTTTCCTTCTCTTTCACTCAGTTTTCCTCTTCTCTCTGTGTTCTTCATCTGCTTCTCCATTTTGCTTGCATTCTTTCTCATCTAATATTTTTGTTCTACCTTCCTTTCGTTGCACATCCCTTTAACCCATTCCCATCGACCCCTGTATGATTTCAGTTTGTTCTCTTCTATTCCATTCTCATTTTCATGGTTAACCATAAATTTTCCTTGTTTCCCTACATTTCCTTCCCTTTTTACACTTCATTTCCGTCCTCATTCCTCACTTCTTTCCTTCCATTCCTTCATTTACTGTACTTTCCCTTTCTCTCTTCATCCCCCTTCCCTACCCTTACTTCATTCATTTCCGTCCACCTCGTACATTCACTTTCCCTTCCTTCACTCCCTTTCCTTCCCCACCCATTATTCCTTTTTCCATTTCTTCTTCCCTTCCCTTTCCCCGTCTCTTCCATCCTCCCCTTCTTTTCGTTTCCTCCCTTCCTTTTCATGTTGCGCCTCCTTTCTGCGCCCATTTTCTAACCTCCTTTCTCCCTTTTCATCGTTGATTTTATTTCCCCCTGTTCCTTTCGTTCCCTCCCTTCCATTACTCCCTTTCTTCTCTCCCTTTCCCCTGACCTCCCTGCCTCCATCCCTCACCGCCACGCACCCAGAATGACAGCAATGCTCAATTAGACGCCCATAAAACCTCCCTTATTCAGAATTCTATTACCACGGAGACCCCCATAACGCCGTCTGCTCTCTCTCTCTCTCTCTCTCACACACACACACACACACACACACACACACACACACACACACACACACACATGCACGCACGCACGCACGCACGCACACACACACACACACACACACACACACACACACACACACACACACACACACACACACACACACACACACACACACACACACACACATCGGCGTGCCATGAAAGACTGCTCTTGAAAATGGCATGTGTTTGCGTAACTGTAAACGCAGTCCTTCATTCCAATTTACTGCTTTTCCTTATACTTCCTCCTCAGCAACATTCGGCAGCCTCAGCAGATGAAAGCGTTCTCCTTATTCATATATTCAGAGTCAGTCATATTATCAGGGAACCGAACCTGGAGGCCAGTCTGTTCGCAGGAGCCGCTGATCTTTACACTTGGTTTGCTTCGATCCTTTAGTGAGTTTCTGGTGTGGCAAGAGCACACCGTACACTGAACATTCGTATTGCACGGTACGATAAACTGTTTTTTTTTTTTTGTATGAAAAAGTACTGGGACATAGTTTTGGTACAATATACTGGCCTTCTTCAGTTTTAAAAAAGTATTGAGATGAAGTGTTGTTGATATACTATCGAACCAAACTGAAACTCTCAAACTCACAAAAAGAACCGAAGCGTTGACATAACAGCAGCTCTCACCCACAGATAGAAATGGGGAAGCAAATGCAAAGGGTAAAATGGTTTACGTACTCCGAACAATCGCATCATTATAAAACTCGAGCTTTTAGCAGAATAAATTATGGATTAGCACCAAAAAAAGAAAAAAAATACCACCATATATAATGACTCTTCCCTCCAGCTTTACATAATTCATGACTGGCTGTTTGCTCCACCAGTTTCTACCAGCGCGTTCTATTTAGAAAATGTTGTATTTGTTCTCAGCTTTCGTGGTGGTAAAGAAATTCGATAAAGAGGTCATTGCACAAGAACCAATGCAGTGCAGCTTTTTCTTCTGCTACATTAGAAAATCATGCTCTCAAAACCTTTTCGTTGTTTAGTTATAAGAGCGTCTGCGTTAATAAACCCTTCAATGAACAGACAGGTTTATTAAAGAAAATTAGCAGTGCTTTTCTCGTTCCTTCATACCCTCAGCTACCTCAGAAGGATGGCGCTATCACTTTTTTTTTTTTTTCCTCACAAGAAGAAAACCGTTCGCGTTACCAAGGCCCTCGGAAAATGGGCAGTTTGGTTGCATAATTGGCACTTCATTACGGCCACCGACATCACGCTTTCTTTTCCTTCCTCTTTTCCTTCGCTGGGGTGGTCCGGCATCAGGCCCCAAGGCAGAACGTTCGCGCTACCAAACTGCTCTTTAGAAGGTCGCAAAGGCCGGTTTTTTGGGGGTGTAAATTATGGCTTTAAAAATCAATGAGTGAATGGGTGGGATTTTTTTTTTTTTTACTCTTTATTTTGGGAGTTTAATGTAAAGACGAGTGGTGGAAGTGTGTGTGTGTGTGTGTGTGTGTGTGTGTGTGTGTGTGTGTGTGTGTGTGTGTGTGTGTGTGTGTGTGTGTGTGTGAAAACAAGTAGGTATAAAAGAATGCATACAGTATTATGTCTGGCTTTGCGCTCGTCCCCTCTCCTCTCCCCTCTGTCTGTCTGTCTCTCTCACGATCATAATTTCACTCACACAAGGGTACACACATGTTCACACACACTCACATTCTTATTCGTGCACATGCAATTCCAAACATACATACATACTATCACATACATAAGAACAAACACTAATGTTCGGGCGTTCTCTCGCATTTCAAATCACACACACACACACACACACACACACACACACACACACACACACACACACACACACACACACACACACACACACACACACACACACACAGCACGAGCGGCAAAAAAACGAAATAATTTGGCGGGCCTGACACGCCAAATACGGATAAACAGGAATTTGGGAAAGTGAAAATAATTGCTCTCGTAAATTTATCTTGATTTTTTTAGCACTGTACGTGACACCATTTTCTTTTATTTGTTTTCCTTGCTCTCTTTTCTTTCCATCTTTCGTCTCTTCTTCTTTTTAATATTCGTTTCGCTGTTTTGTTTCTAGTCTCCATGATTCCATCCGTCTTTTATTGGGTTATGTTCCACTTCCATTTTTACATTAAGCAATTTTAATTCATTTTTCAGCTATTTTCCTGTTGCTTTTCATTTCTCTCTCTCTCTCTCTCTCTCTCTCTCTCTTTGCCTCAGCGTCGTTTTAATATGTAAATGAAGCAGCGGGTTAGTTGCTGGGCTGAACCTTGAGAGAGAGAGGGGGGGGGAGAGAGAGAGAGAGAGAGAGAGAGAGAGAGAGAGAGAAGCAACAGTGAGGGATGAGGAGAAAGAATGGAAGAAATTTAGTTCTGAGAAATGAAAATGAATACAAAGAGAATAGAGGGAAGGTATAGAGTTTATATATAATCTTAAGTTGGAAAATTCTCCCCTCTCTCTCTCTCTCTCTCTCCTTCCTGCCTTTCATTCTCTTACTTTGCTATCCTGTTCATAAATGTCACTGATCAGAATGTAAGTCTTTCGTTTAATAAAAAGTATGGACATCTATCAAGAAACGGAGTCTACCTGATATATATAACTACGTATCTGTATATTATCCTCTTCCTTCCCGACTCTCTCTCTCTCTCTCGTAAATTCTCCCTCCCCCCTTCTTCCGATCTCCCACTCATCCTCTCCCACCTCTCCCCATCCCGCCCTCAGCGCCTGAACAAAGTAAGGTGTTATCAGGCACGGGGGTTATCAGGTTATCTTCCCCCTCCCCTCCCCCACCACCTGAGTTATCACAGTCACCGCTTCTTCAGGAGGGGTGGGGGTGGGGGGCTGAGGAAAGCTAGAGGTTGAAAAGGGGGTAAAAAGGGTGTTATAAGGGGTTCGTGGTGAAAGGGTTGAGAGGGGTGATGGTGAGAAGTTGAGAAGGTTACTGAATGACTGGGGTGATATTAGTGGTTCTGAAGTAAGGGTTTGTTATGGCTAAGGGAGAGGTTTAGAAGAGGAGTGTTGCAGAAATGGGGGAATAAAGGTAAGGGGGTTGATTGAGCCAGACTAATATGACGGGTTGAGAAGAGGGTTACAGGAGGAAAGAGGGGGCTATCTGTGGGTCAGGGTAAGGAGACTGATAAAGTGTGAGTTGTGAGACGGAGAACTGAGGAGTGGGGCTAGGGAAGAGGGGATAGTGAGGAGAAAGAGAGAGGTAACGATAACATTAACAAAGATAAGAACGACAGGCATGAGAAAAAAAATAGTTGGGAGAGAAACGATCAACATGAGGCACAGACTGAAAAAAAAAGAAAAGAAAAAAAGATGGCTTGGAGGAGAAGACAGATTCCGGGGTGAGACAGGGACAGAATAAGAGTCAATGTGGCGAGATAAGGGGCAGATGGAGAGACAGTGTGTTGAGAGATAAGGGGTAGATGGAGAGAGAGAAAGTGCTGAGAGATAAGGGGTTAGATGGAGACACAGATAATGGGGAAAGGTAAAAACTAAGTCACAGGAACTGATAATGTGGAGAGAAAGCTAATTGGGAGAGACAACAGAGAGGGAAAGTTAAGAGGGAGAAACAGATAATACGGTGAGATATAGCTGAGACGGAAAGTCAGATTACGAAAAGGTACTAAAATAATATGGAAGAAAGCTGAGATGGAGAGACATTATGCATTTTGGAATGAGAAGAAAGATAATGAAGACGAGAAATATACTGTATATCAATAAGTGGTGCTGTGCGTTTTGAAGCCTCAGTAGGTAAGAGGTGAAACATGTACCATAAATGAAACTGTTAAATGAAATATAAGCTAACAGGATGTATCATGGTGAGGATGATATTAACGAGTCCAAGAATTCATCTCCAAAGAGGTTAATGGGTCAAGTCTTGGTGGGAGGTAAAGGAAAGCTAAGGGCTACTGGTGTGGGAGAGAGGGGGAGTTGATGGACTGAGGGAATGCGCATAGGTAATAAAGAGAGGAAATGGTGATACTTACGCCTAATGGGTATGGGAGAATGGGACGGAGGGAAGCTAAACAGTCATCACATGTCTAGTTACATTTACTGTATCTACCTTTCTATCTATCTTTGTTCCTTCTTCTCTTGTTATCTTCCTACTTCCTTATTATGAGAGAGAGAGAAGCAATGTTCACATTCAATTGGGAAATGAGCGGCCCGAATACGACCTAACCCGGCCCGACACGACACAGGCCGACTGCGATGGTTTTCAGAGGTTAAGAACTTTTCTACTATGTGAGCTAAAGAAGAGATTCTTTCAGCAGGTAATTGATACATTCAATAAATTTTGGTTTCAGTCAGTTACCTACTCATGAGACCAAATAAACCCCTTGGAATCCCAGCTTTCCATGGGAATGTACCGAGGGCATCAATTGACGTGCTCCACTATGAAGTCAAATAAAAAAAAAATTTCCTGTTGTAACACCATGTTTTCTTGCATGAATTCTAACAATTAAATATCGGATATTACACTCATAATTTTACATGAACGTTTTTTTCTATGTTTAGGGGGTTAAATCAGCAAGAGTAATCGCCCCATTTCTGGGTTTTATCATTTGATCAATACCGACGCAGTTCGTTGACACCAAGGTTGACACGGGAAATCGGCAGCAGAGAACTGAACATTGCTTGTGTGATAAATGCTACGGCGCCGTGCAACATGCATATCCTGAGAGAAAACGTGAGAAAAAGTGAGAAAGTAAATATTTTAGCTCATTTATTCTTCTGTTGTTGTTCAACTATCTCACCAGAAATGCTGAAAGTTTCCACCAACATGAAATGATGACAGGCGCATGTACAAACGCTCGCTCGCTCGTCACACGCTCACAAAGCGCACTTTACTGGTTTTGTATGTCTGTGTCTATTTATCTGTCTGTATCTGTCTATCTATGCACGTATCCACCATTCTAACTATCTAACAGCATCCTTACAATCATGACCAAATTTCAGTGCATGACCAGACAGACATAGAAGAATGTGTGTTTCATATGTACTATATGTGTGTGTGGCGGGGTGCTTTTGGGAAGTGTGTGGAGGGGTTGAGTGTGAGATTGGGTTGCGTGTGCTGGCGTGGATTTGCTTTTACGTGAATAGTATATCATAAGATTTACGTTAGGTTTGCGTGTATGAAACGGGATATGAGTGATAGTGAACGTGCAAGTGAGAGTTATGTGCTTGCGAGAGTGAGTTTGCAGGTGAAAAGTGTTAATGAAAGTGAGTGAGAGTGAGTTTGCAAGTGAGAAATGAGAGTGATGGTGGATTTATGAGGGTGAGTTTATGAGTGAGAGATGAGAATGAGAGCAAGTGAATCTGAGTGAGAGTTTGCCAGTGAGAGTGAAACTATGGGTGGGAGTCCGCGTGGGAAAGTTAAATCGAGTGTTAAAACCATATCGAATATTCTGAGGCCGTAAAGCTACTCACAAGCTGAATAAAATCGACTGAAAGTAAAGGACAAAAAGGCAAATATGTTTTTCTTTTTTCTTTTTCCTTTTTTTTTTTTTTTTTAAACATCCTGCTAAGTCACAAGCTGTTACAGACTCGCATCTTGGAATTTGTTTTTCACCCTTTAACTGCTACAAAACTACCCTGAGCTGAGTAAAATCGTTTGGGGGATGCAACAGTAACCCCTTCAGTTCGATTATGTATTTCTCAATATAATCTTTCCCTCCTGCAACTACATTATTCATCTTTGGAGAATTTTTTGAACTGTTCCTTGCAACATGATGGTAACTGTTTTGATTCATGTTAAAGCGTACACACACTCTCGAAAGTCACAATATACCTTAACTTGCCTTTCCCTCTTCGTGGCACATCCTGCTTCAAAACGCAGAGGACAAACACTCACCACCTGAAAAAAGAAAAAATCAAGAAATAAATTTCATCATCATCATCATCATCATCATCATCATCACCACAACCCTAAGCACACTGCCATCAATCGGGTAGGTATAATTCAGAATTAAGAAAAGGATGTCCCAAAGTATGGGAACTACTGTCAGACTCCCCAGAGAGAATATGCCATACCTCAGCCACATCATCATTCAAATCTTCACATTCGAAATAGGAAGAAAGGAAAATAGATACATGTATCACAAAAATATCCTAAAAATATATTCTCAGTGGTTGTAAGATGTCATGCAATACCTGTAACATTTATCTTATTCATGGGTGAGGAATATAACCTACGATATCAGTTCATCTAACATATAAAAGGTACAAAAGTAAAACTTGCTACACTGGCATTATAAATATCACAGTGCAAGTAGAGCCAGAAAGTACTTTTGTGTATTACATCCTCCAGACAGAGTGACTGTCTGAGAATGTAATACATGAAAGTATCGTTTTTGCTCGCACTTCTCCTGTGGTTATTTTAAATTCATTTCTTCACGGTGAGGTGAAGATTTTGCGCTATATATATATATATATATATATATATATATATATATATATATGAGAGAGAGAGAGAGAGAGAAAGCGCTCCAGTGGACATAGCAAGAGACAGGTTATGGGAGCGGGCAAACCAGTGCTTCCCTGACCCCGTCTGACCTCATGACCCCACCCACACCACACACCACACACGCAGGCTCGCAGGCAGGGGGGCAGGCTGGGGACAGTATCACAGGCAAGGGAAGGCAGAAAGAAAGGAGAAAGGCAGGGTAGGACTGAGGAAAAAAAAGTATAATGAAAGAGCATGGGAGCGAGGGAGGGAAGGGAGAGGAACAGGAGTGGGAGAAAGGTAGAAGGAGAGGCAAATGAAGAAGGGAAAACAGGAGGAGAGGGAAGGAGAGAGGGACAGAGACGGGTTGAGAATGAGAAAGTATGGGAGCGGGTGAGGAAGAGAAAATGGAAGTAGGAATGGGAAGAGACAAGGAGAGAAAAAGAATGGGTGTGAGAAGGAGAAAGGGAGATTGACAGGAGAGAAAGAGGGACAAACAAAATGGAAGGGTGAAAAGTGAGGGGAAGGAGAGGGAAAGAGAGAAGTGAAGAGTCTGGGAGAGAAACAAAGAACCACTAAGGGAGAGAATGGGGAGAGATTTTGAAGGAGTGAGAGATAGAATGGGGAGCTGTGGAAGAGAAAAGTTTAGGCGAAGGAAAGGAGAAGGGAAAAAAGTAGGATGGGAGAAGGAAAGGATGGAGAGGCAGGGGGACGATGGAAGTACGGTAAGAAAATGAATACAATATAAAGGAGTCTAACAGGAGGATTAAAAAAGGGAAACGTGGAATGAAAAAAAAAAATAGTGTGCTAAAAACTGATAAAAAGGAAAGGAAAACCAAGAAGGAAGGAACAAGCCAGACGTACTGTAGAACAAGGAAAGGAGGGAGAAAATGGGAACACTAATTTCAAGCCAAAAAAGGTTAAGGTGGGGAATTTCTGTTTAAGTAAGAAACACAACATGATACAAGGAAAATGCCATGTTGTCGAACGTAGAGCCCCTCTGTCTGTCTCACCACCTGCCACCTACACACCGCCACCCACCTACCTTTACAGGTCATACATTCATACATACATACTTGTGGCCTGCCTGTAATTACGGGCCGCGACACAGGTAACATACATACGCCAACCTTCTGTTACCTTCCTCATTTGTTACCCGGGGCTCTGGGCTGGAATTACTCGCAGTTCTCATATATCTTTGACGTGGTGTTGGTGTTCGGACATCGTTGGTATTGGTCTGTGTATTTTATTGATGCTTCCTGCTGACGGCGAGATTTTTCGAGCGGCATGGGCTTCGTTAACCCCTTTATTTCTATGACGTGTGTGTGTGTGTGTGTGTGTGTGTGTGTGTGTGTGTGTGTGTGTGTGTGTGTGTGTGTGTGTGTGTGTGTGTGTGTGTGTGTGTGGAATGGAAAAGTGTTGGTCTCGTCGTTTTCACAAATCCTTGCATTACTCCTATTCTATTATACATTTTCCTTAGACGGATATAGTAGGTGTGTCAAAAGATGTCAAGCATATACCATACTTAACTACTCTCTGAATTTTAGCGATACTTTAATGTTCATGTAGCTTTTTTCCTCTTTATTTCCCTTCTTCCTTTACTCTCCCTGTCTCTCCATTTTCACTATTCCTTCCTGTAACTTTTTTACTTATTATATTCTGCTCTCTTTAACACCACCCCATTATTACCCCATTCTTCCCACATTCCTCCTTTCCTTACTTTCCCTTTCTTTCTCTTCATTTTTTTCCGTTTAATCGTTAGTTTTCTCCATCTCCCTGGTTCTCTCTATTCCTTCCAGTTATTTTCTTTGATAATATGTTGTTCTATCTCTTAATTTTTACAGTTCCTCTCTACCTTACATCTACTCTTCCCTCCCTGCTTATCCTGTTTTCTTTCTTCCATTTTCTATTCACGCCGGTCTTTATAATTATATTTCTTAGTTATTTTCTTTATCAGCACATTATTCTCTCTTTAAATCTACCTCTATATCAATCCATCCTTCCTGCGCTCTTCCCTTCTTTGCTTTCAGTTTCCCCCTCTTCCAGTCTTCTATTTAATCGTCTCTTCTTCTTATCATTGCAATTTTCTCTCTTCCTTAATGTTCTCTTTGTCACCACATTCTTCTCTCTCTCAGCTCGACCGCTCAATCAGTCCATCCTTCCTCCACTTCCCTTCCTTACTTTCCTTTACCATCTCTTCCTTTCTTCTATCTATTTGCCCCTGCCTGCGCCCCGCCTTTCCTCCTACGCCTCTTCCTTCCTGTGCTTGCTTGTTCAGGCATGGAGAATGACTGCGGGTGTCTTTCGCTTTCTTTCTCTTCTCGTCCTCTCACGTTTCTTTTCTTCCCGCTATTGTTTTCCCCTCTCTTTTCTACTTCACTCTCTCTCTCTGTTTCTTTCTTCTGTTCTCTCTCTTTCTTCCGTGTAGAGTATTTTCCTTGCTTTCCCTCCTTTTCTGTCTACCTTCTTCCCTCCCATACCCTTCGTTCAGTTACCTAGTCCTGCATTTTTGACTTTCTGCTTCTTGCAATTTTTCTGTCCCCTACCTTTTTCTTTTCTTATTTTTCTCGCACGCTAATTTTCTCCTTTATTTTTCATTCACTGCTTTTCTTTGTGTCCTTTGTTTTTATTTTTCTCCTCTATAATATCTTCTCTGACTCATTTTTCTTTCCTTTCATGCCTTGCTTCTCCCTCTCAGTTTTCATCTCTCTCCATTTTCTTTTTTTTTTTTTTTTGTTACCACGTTCCCTTGTGTCCCACAGTTTCTTCCCTCACTTCTCCCTCTGCTGTCTCTTGTTCTTTCTTTTTGCTCAACCTCTTGTTTATCAACCTCCATTTCGATCATCTTCCTACTTCAACTACGGATTGGAAGCAACATGCAGGGATCAGCAGGCATTTAACTACTCCTGCCATTAAAAAAAAAATAGAGTTCTTTAATACAACCAGGACATTAATGGGTCGAAAAATGAAGTCGCATCAGCGGAAGTCCGAATTAATCAATCACCAGCCACTCAGTCCATCTGCACATCCAGCCAGTGTAACCCCAAACAACAGGTATCCCTAATGAAGTCAACAATCAAATCCAGCCACAAAACTGTATTCTGAAGGCTGGTGCATCAAAAACACAGTGCTGCGTGAATAATAAAATCCTCATCACCCGACTAATCAATCACCAGGAGTGCCTCTTTAACCCCCATCAACCAGACGACATTCTTAATCCGGCTGCCATCGGACGATTTTATTTATCTGAGCAGAGACCCCTCTGGGTAAAGGAGAGAGCTACATTTAGCTACGAGGTAAAGTATTCTAAACGCTGAACATTAGGAAAACAATACCACAAAATAGCCAATCAATCACCAGCACTCTCTCTACCTAACTCATCAATCACACGTAATTACACCACACATAATTCTTAAGACTGACACTGGAAACACAGTGCCACAAAATAACCAAGCAATCATCACCACCAGTCACTGTAGTTAACCCATCAGTTACACCTACACAGAAGACACAAGATAACAAATCAGTCTGCCCTACTCTCTACTTAACCCATTACTCACAGCCAATTATAGGACGCAGTACTCTGAAGGTTGACATTAGCAACACAGTGCCAGGAAATAACCAAACAATACCATCAGTTGCTGTAATTAACCCATCAATCACATTATGCCATAAGACATGGTACTCTAAAGGTTAGGGATTAGGAACACAAAGCCACATAAATTCTTCTTGCAGCATCGTCTTCTATCGTTTAAATTAAAATTATTCTGTATTGTTCTATTTCTAAAACTTTCTTTTTCTGTATTTTCCCGTCATTTCTTTAGTCGCCTATTATCTTGTTCATTAAAAAAAAGTATATTAATTTATTGATATTCCCGCCGTATGTCCCTCATAAATAATTAGTATTGTTATCGTGTTCCTATTAAAGTACTTTACCAAAAAAAAAAAAAAGAATAAAAAAAAAGTTTCTTCTCTGTCAATGCCCTTTTATGCAACAGAGAGATGATGACGGCATTATGTAAGCTGTGAGGAGAACGGGGGTGGCCTGTGTGCATGCCCCGAGCAGGAACAATGCCTCGTAAAGTGGGCTTGTGTTGTGGTGCTGGCGCTGGTGGGTGTAGGTGGTGGTGGTGGTTGTGCTTCTTGCTTTTTGTTTTGGTTTGTTCTGTGATTTTCTTGCGGGGGACTACGGCTTGTTTGGAAATGGTATGACGTCCACTTGTGGTGTTGGTGTTGATGGTGGTGGCCATGGTGCTTCTTGGTTTTTTGTTTTGGTTTGTCTTGTGTTGCGGTTGGGAAGGAATGAGTAGGATTCCTGTTTTTCACTGAACCTTATATTTACTCCATCTACCTGCAGTGCTACAGAGAAAACGGATTTTCATCGTTGCTGTTGTTTTTGGTGGGTGTTGGTGTGATCGTATTTCTCACATTTTGTTTTGGTTTGTTCTGTATTTTCGCTGTGGGGGATTTGAACTTGCTTCAAACTGGTATACTATCTGCTCACTTTTCTCCCTTCTGTTCATTTATCCAACTCTTAATATAAAAGCTGTGCTTATTTTCTAAAGACATTGGAGGATCATTAAGTTGGCGCCTGTGGTGGTTTAGTCACTCGTGCTGTTCGGGTTTCGTGTTGCTTTGTTCTGATTTATCGTTTGGGGTATTTGAAGTATGTTCGCCTAGCTTCAGTTTAAGTAGTTATCCAGTTCATGCTTTAAAAGACATAATTCTTTTTTCTTTCTTATCAGTTCTAAGTCTTTTGTTGTGGATGAGCAAAGTTTCTTCGGAACGGTATGATGTTTGTTCGTCTGTGGGGGTTTAATTCTTATAAGTCTTATTTTATGGAACGGAAAAAAAAAAAAAAAAAAAAAAACGAAGCTGTACCTGACATGTAATTTGGCATCCACTACACACGATCATTTGTTTCAAACCATTCCCAGCCATCCAGCCACCAACCATACAGCTCCATCCACCTCTGTAGGTCATCTTTCACCCACACCAACACATTTCTCGCTCCACTACGTTATTTTGCAACTATACATACTTTCCTATTCCGCATTCTGGCTTAATCATACTCATTCATACTCTATCGCCCTCCTGCCCCACACAAATTTCCTTAAACTTAGGTTGCACCTGAGGAGGGTTTTCTCAAATGGTAGAGAAGTGGGCTGTTGTCCGAAGAACGCGAGGCTGATCTCAAACTATTCAGTGAAACAAGTATATATATATATATATATATATATATATATATATATATATATATATATATATATATATATATATACAGTATATATATATAAACAAATCATTAAAACAGTCGTTAATAATCTTCTACAAGACATACCACCATATCATTAAAACATCACCACTAATACCAACACATCAGAACTGAACAAGAGAGCCTTGACATGTTTTCAGTATGGACGGTGCATATTAGCTCGAAACGATGACATGTGAAGGTGTATGATACGCAGAAGAGCTTCTGGGCCTCAAGAAATGAACTATCTAGCGTAATGTGAAAAAAAAAAAAGTTACTTACAAATGCAGTATATTTTTTCCGAACTGATCCTCTTCCATCGTCCTTACCATTTCCACATCTACCTCTCCTACACACACCTCACCCGTCCACCTTACATCATATCTTTCTCATCTTCTAATCTCTTCTCCCTCTACCCATAATAACTCCCCAGCCTTCCCTTTCCTCTTCTTACCCTGTCTCCCTACGCTTCATCTCCTCCCCCCTCCCACCTTTCCTCAACACATTTCAAACATCTTCATTCCTCCTCCAGAACCTGTCTTAAGGAACACTAAACTCTCTCTCTCTCTCTCTCTCTCTCTCTCTCTCTCTCCTTGTGTGTGTGTGTGTGTGTGTGTGTGTGTGTGTGTGTGTGTGTGTGTGTGTGAGGGGTGGGGTGTGGAGGGGCTTTGTCTGGGCTCACGGGGAGGCTTCACGGCACCACGGGGGGTTTGGAAGCCTCGCCCTCCCAAATATTGATAAACGGAGGGGGTGTTGGCCTAGGAAGGATGAATAAGACGTTGTAGAAAGGAAGGGTTTATGAAGGTTGTGTGAGTGTGTGTGTGTGTGTGTGTGTGTGTGTGTGTGTGTGTGTGTGTGTGTGTGAGAGAGAGAGAGAGAGAGAGAGAGAGAGAGAGAGAGAGAGAGAGAGAGAGAGAGAGAGAGAGAGAGACTGTCTGGCAACAAAGAAGTCATTCTTATGGAAAAAAAAGAATTACTTGATGTTACCTTTCAGCAAGTGACAAATAAACTTAAAAAACAAAAAATAAAATAAATCGGAGACAAAAGTATTATATCTTGGTGAGGTGAGATGTTTTAGGCTGAAATTTTAGAAACTCCGTCATCATCATCATCATCATCATTATTACCACCATCGTCGCCGTCGTTGTCATTATTATTATTTTTAGCTTCATCATTATCATCATCATCATCATTATCATCATCATCATCATCTTGGGTAACTATTGTGCTTGTGGGACGTAGAATATGAAGAAACCAGGTTCAACTCGTAAAAGCAGTGTGAATGAGTTGGCCAAGAGCAGAGCTGGACAACGCAAGAGGAAAACATAAAACTACGTAACATAGGACCACACTTGTATTGGGGTTAAAGCACACACACACACACACACACACACACACACACACACACACACACACACACACACACACACACACACACACACACACACACACACACACACAGAAATAAAGGACATCAGTGGCATACCCGGGGGTTTTACGGAACACTATGTAATTTAAATCGCAAGCAAATAAATCCTACAAATCCTCCTAGTGTGTGACCCAATGACCACTTTCGATACCAGAATAAAAGACAGGAAGAATGCAACTCCACCTACCCCCCTCTAGTCCTGTCTACTTCTGCTCTTAGTTATAAAAAGTCTTGGGTACTTTGGGAAAGGAATATAGAGGAAAGGAAGAAAAATGAAAGAAGAAAAGGAGAGAGAGAGAGAGAGAGAGAGAGAGAGAGAGAGAGAGAGAGAGAGAGAGAATAATAACCCCCATTCCCCTCCGCCGTGGCTGCAAGAAGGTGTGTGAACTTCCGATCGGTAGTGATGTGTGTGTGTGTGTGTGTGTGTGTGTGTGTGTGTGTGTGTGTGTGTGTGTGTGTGTGTGTGTGTGTGTGTGTGTGTGTGTGTGTGTGTGTGTGATAGGCAAGTATGGTGGCAAATTAGAGCAGGGACGGCCATTGTGCTCGAGATAAATGGAGATGGGGGGGGTAAACCTGTTCTGAATGGGTTGTAAGAAATTTAATTGGAAAAGGGATTAGAATCGGTTAATTGAGCTGTGCTGGGAAGGATACGGCCCGGCTCCTGGACATTACAGAAACCAATGGAGCATACAACACACGGCTGGGATGGGGTAAGAAAAATATTGTTCAGAGTCCAATTTATTACCTTTTATATGGGCTAATTTAATTTTATCTGTCAGGCGTAATTAATCTAACTGCCTTTTAACGGGGACTTGATTTTTCTTTACTCCGAGAAGGTTCCTTTAAATAGAAAATAACAGTTCTCTGGCAGCAGCAAAGATAAATTACATGAAACTGTCTTGGTGCTGGAGGTGTTAAACGATTTTATTTTTGTCCTCATTACTGCAATAAACAATCCGTAAAGGAAGTATGTGGCTGGAAAATGAAGAGTCACAGATAAACTAAAGCAACTAAGGAATGCTCGAGTCGGTGGAAAATGAGAGAGAGACACACACACGCGCAAAAAAAAAAAAAAAAAAAAAATGGAGACGGATTGATAAGCAAGCCATTTGACTGGGACGTAAGTACTTGTATATACCCAGGTAATAAGATTCATGGCGAGAGAGAGAGAGAGAGAGAGAGAGAGAGAGAGAGAGAGAGAGAGAGAGAGAGAGAGAGAGAGAATGGCAGAGATTAAAAAAAAAAAAATGGTCAGAACAGAGAAAGTTGGGGTAGGTCTTTGTCTTGCTGAGGTCTCAACTGGGAGAAGATTATGATAATGATGATGATGATGATGATGATGATGATGATGATGATGATGATGATGATGGCAGTGCTATAAAGAACGGTAAATTTCATCGAAGCAGATAATAGAGAGAAAATGACATAAAGGAAGAAAATCAAGGGGGGATAAGGAAGAGAGGGAGAATAGTAGGGTATGAAAACAGGGTGAAGAACTGAGTGGGAGGGGAACAAGGGATGGAGGTGAAGGAGGGGGTACGAGAGGAGTTGAAGGAGGAGAAAAGTAAAAGTGAGGAAGGTGGGGAAAAGAGGGAGGGGAAAAGAGGGAGGGAAAAGTTCAAAGAGGGAAAGGAGTAAATGAGGAAAGGGGAAAGAAGAGGAGTAAATGAGGAAAAAAAAAGAAGAGGAGTAAATGAGGAAAGGGGATAGAAGAGGGAGGCTAAATGAATGGAAATTAAAAAAATGGGTAAATAAACTGAAACAGGGGCAAAGGGAAGGAGGGGCGAAGGAGTGGTTAAGAACTGGAGGAGGAGAAAGGGAAAGGAGGGAGCTGAAGCAGGGGGAAGGGGATGAGAGGGAGGCATAAGGATGAAGAAGAGGAAAAATATGGAGGGGAAAGGGAAGGCGAGGGGAAAGCTACAGAAAGGGAAAAGAGAGGAAAGAGGTGAAGCAGAGGTGAGGAGAAGAAGACGGCGAGTTGAAGGAGGCAAAAAAGAAGGAAAATGATGAAGTAGAGAAGAAGAAGGGAGGTGGGATGAGATGAAGGAGGGGAAAGTGGGGGAGAGGAGAGGTTATAAATGAGAATTGGTGGGTGAGTTGAAGGAGAAGAAAAAATGATGCAGGGGAGATGGAATGAACGACGTGAAGTGGGGGAGAGGGAAAAAGTGTGGGATGGGAGGTGAAGAAAAGGAAAGAGAGGGGAGGAGGGAGAAGTTAAAGGAGGGAAAGGGGAGACAAGAGGTGAAGTAGAGGAGATGGAGAGCGAGTGAGGTGGGAGGTGAAGGAGTGGAAAGGAGGGCGAGAGTAAAAGTCTTGGAGGGGGCGAAATACCAGCTGCGCATTTTAGAGATTGATCGTCAGCTGTTTTTGTCTTTAATGAATTCCACCCCTCTCCCACAGCCCCATTCTTCATTCCCTCTCTCCCACTCAACATTCCACTCGCATTCAGCCAGCACCTCCACTCCCTCCACACGTACGCACTCCACTTATATTTGATCTAGTTCAGCTGTGTGGTATACTTAGACTCTCTCTCTCTCTCTCTCTCTCTCTCTCTTTCTCTCTTATTCCTTATTTTTCCACATTTAACAACATTCTTCCTCCTCGCCCCATCCACCTGTCATCGCTAGCCAGTGACTTACTCTACTTTTAGCTGATCGTTATTCCTAGATTTTACAGCAGTTTTGCGTATTCCACATTCTTCTCTCGTGTTTCAGCATTCGTCCATCGTGTATCATTTCTTGTTTTTAGTCACTTACTTTTGTCTACCTTTTCTCGCCATTCCCCGCCCCATACAGTATTATTTCAATAGTTCCTCTTTCCACTCCACCAGTTCGAATTTCTGCCTAAAATGCGTTTCTCACCTTTCACATGCTCTCACTTGGTCTCGCCCACATACAGTACCTTACTCCACTTGCCACTATTTTTGAATCCATATGTATGTATTCCACGCACTCCACTTATCCAGTTCACCTGTGTGGAGTATTCTTGCTCCCTCTCCTTATTTTCGTTACTCACAATTTTCTGTATTCTCCCAGTATCTTTCCACTTTCCCCATCCACTCTTGTTACCACCAATTGCTTATCATACTCCACTCTAACTCAGCATTTTTTCAACTTTACCTTACTTCCACCTGGCCTCATCCACGTACCTTAATCTACCAGTCACTAATTTTAGTTTATTCCGCACGGACGCACTGCATTTACGTGTATTCTACTTCACCTGTGTGGTTTACTGTTGCACTCTCCCTTGGTTTTAGTAATTCCACATCTCTCAACATTCCTCCATCTCTCCCCATCCACTTTATTATTTCATCAGTTACTAGTTTCTATTCCACCTGTGTAATCTGCAGTTTTTCCACCTTTAGCATTATTCCACCTGGCCTCACCCACCTAACGTATGCCACCAGCTACTGATTTATTCCACACGTACGCACTCCACTAATGCTAGATCTAGTTCACTTGTGTGCCTTTTTAGTCCACTGAACTGAACTTTTGCTTATTCCACCTTTTTATAAATTCACTCAGCCTATTTGCACTTAGTTCTATCGAAAGTTTATTTTACTATTCACTTTTGTTTTCACACGTTATGCAATGATATTTGTATTTAATTCATTTCTCCACTCTGCATCTTTATTTCTCTCCTTTTAGCACTCGCCCACCAGCTCCCATCCACTCAGCTAATTCCACCAGTAACTGATTTTATTTCAACTCTCCCTTTATTCTACACTACATCTTCAAATCTCTTCTCTGTTGACTGACTTTTTGCCACGCGATATATTTGGTGATTATAATTAGTTTTCTTTATTCCACTCTGCCTTTCCACCTCCTCCTCCACCCTCATTTCCATCCACCACCTGCAAGCGAGATTCCATTTGACCTCTTCCATCCTCAACCAGCCCCGCACAAAACCCTCTTCCACCTACCCCATTACCCCCTTCCAACCACCACCTTTTCCACCCCACACCCCCTAACTCGTCCTGTCTGTCTTGCCCACATCAAACAGATCATCCCCCGTCCACTCAGGGCAGACTCCACCCACACCGCCTCTACTCGCTTGCCCCGCTCCACATCATGCTCGCACGCCCAAATACGTCCACACACTACCTTTCAAATTCCACCATTTTCATCCACTTTTACCCACTTACTTTGCTCCACATGAGTCCGCACACATTTTTTTTTCAATTACTAAAATTCAACATACGCTTTTGGTTTTATCATTCAAATTACATCCCCGTCACTTACACCCACTTTTATCCACATTTGTTCTGCTCCACATCACACATTCATCTACCAACTAGAACTCCCACACACTTCGGATTTCACCTTTCAATCTCCACCCACGCTACATCCATCCGTTATTACCTGACTTTACCACATCCCGTACACCACGCCAATCATGTATTAAAATCTTCCACCCGCTTTGACTTTATTTTCCGCTTTACAGTGTGGCACCACTTAATTCACCCACTTCATCCACCTTTACTGTAAACTTTCAGTCATAATTCCACTTCACTCCACCTCTCGAACGGTGCATCGCTTCATCTTTCATCCACCCTCCTCTGCCTACATACAAACTTCATCCACTCATCCACATCCCTCTGTTTCATCACTACACTTTTCTCATCCACCTGACCTACAGTACATGATAGTATGCCACAGCACCACCAAACCTCCACTTTTCTCACCTCACCTGTTTCCACTCTTACCACCTGCTCCACATGCACGCCTCCACCTTCGACACTCAATCATCCACCTGACACCTCACAATCAAACACACGCTCAGTTCTATTTCCCTCTCTCTTCCACCTTTAACCCTTTCCCACCCCCACACTGCCCATCTTACTCCATTTTCAGTCCTTCATTCCACGACACACACACACACACACACACACACTCTTCCACCTGACACTCCACATTTCCAACACCTGTTCTTCTTCGTTCCTTTACTTCCACACACACAATCTCTTCACCACAAGTCAGCTTCACAGACAGTAAGATCGTCCACTTCATCCCAGAGTCATTCCACTCCTACCGGGTCTATTCCATTCCACATTTGATTCTCTCTCTTCCTCTTAGAGGAATCCACGCCCTCACTCCACCTTCCCATCCTCCCTTTTTCGGGATCATTGTTCCATCTGTTCCCTGTCTCCCAGTGCTAATGCTACCACTCTTCTGAACCCCTCCCTCTCCAGTAACACACACCCTCACCCCCAGCTTCCCATTCCCACAACATCTTTGCTTCCCTAACTCTCTATGGCCCCAACCTCCCCCACCTCAGCACCCACCCACTCCCTCCTTTATTCACCCAACCTGCCTCCCCCTCATCTCATCTTTTCCAACGTTTCCCCTTCTCCAATCCCCTTATCTCATCCCCTCTTTTCTCCCACCTTTCTCCTCACATCTCTCTTCGTCGTTGCCCATTCATTGCCTTTTTCTTTTATCCCGTTACTTTTATGCCCCAGTCGCCATGTCTCTCTCATTTCTAACTCCTCATCGCCTCTACCCTCTGGCTCCCTCATCCGATCTCCACTCCCCCTCCTAGCCCCCAGTCCTTCACCCCCTTATCTAACTTACGCTTCAAATATATATCGTAGTCATACCCTACTCAAAAAAAAAAATAATAATAATAATAATAAAAATAAATAAAACTCAAAATGACTAATGGGTTTACTGTTCCTTGGTTTCCTTTGTACTCTTTTATACTCATCACACTCTCAACCCATCCTACCTTCCCTGCAAACTCCTACCATTTCCTTCCCCTCACATCCCCACCCCATCCTTTCCTCTTCACACCCCTTTCTCACTTCTGATCTCACCGCACACCCAATATCACTACCCATCTCACATCTCCATTCAACTCCCTCCTCCTTGCACCAAACACTCACCACTCCCCATCACATCTACATCCCCACCACTCCCACCTCACACCCAACACCACCCTCACCACTCTCTTCATCCTCAGAACCCCACCCCACCCCACTCCACCCCCACCCCCAACACCACCCTCACCACTCTCTTCATCCTCAGAACCCCACCCCACCCCACTCCACCCCCACCCCCAACACCACACCACCACAAGTACCCTCCTCGGCCCCTTAGTCCACATACAGTGAAAGTAAGACCAATTCGGGCCACCTTACAGACGCGCACACACGCACACACACACACACACACACACACACACACGCATACACAAACAGCAACATCTGTACGTACAAAAACATCTGCACACATAAATAAGGTTACAGACGTGCATGTACATTTGTATGCTGGCCTACATGCACACGAACACGCAAAGCGACCACATGAATTATACAGGTTCACGAAAGATGATGTCAGCGTAGGATATGTCTACTATGCACATAAACTCCTGCGTACATGTACACATACATAAACTCAGACTTACACACACATACGCTCACATGCAAATGCACGTGTATATCTGTCATCCTTTGAATGAGCAGAGAAACATAAAGCTGTTTCATAATTAATCTCTGAAGGTTTGTGATGATAGTGTGTGTGTGTGTGTGTGTGTGTGTGTGTGTGTGTGTGTGTGTGTGTGTGTGTGTGTGTGTGTGTGTGTGTGTGTGTGTGTGTGTGTGTGTGTGTGTGTGTGTGTGCAGACAAGTATGTATATGAGGCCGTGTGCGTTGTGTGCAGATGTGGGTCACATTTGAATGTGTATTTTTGTGGATGAATGTGTGTGTGTGTGTGTGTGTGTGTGTGTGTGTGTGTGTGTGTGTGTGTGTGTGTTACAGGTGGAAAGTGGGCGGATGGGTGGGATGGGAGGGTGGCAGGTGTACTGTAGAGTTCCTCTCTCTCCCTCACCACCCATAACTCAGCTCCTCATGCCCACGTCCAGAGAGGGAGTGAGAGGGTGAATGAGGGGGTGTGGGTAAGGAATGGCGAGTGGGGAGGCGAATGGGGTAAAGAGGCAAATGAGGTAGGGAAGGGAGTTAGGTGGGCGGGTAAGGGGGATGTGGAAGGAGAACGGGTTGGAGAGGAGAGTGAGCGAGGAAAGTATCTGGAAAGTGGGGCGAAGAGTAGGCTGGGGAGAGTAGTAGGAGGGAGCAGTGGATTACAAAGCAACACACAAGAAGCAAAAAGCAATGGACTTATGGATCTTCACGAGGCCGTTTAGTGCAGGGTAAGCTGCGGGTGATACCTTATGTGTGAGTCCATGGGTTGTATTCTTAGATCCGTATTTCTGTCGGTTGAGGAAGCTCTCTAACACCTTTTCCTAAGCGATTTATTTTGGCTATTACACATTTCTGTTGTCTTCTGTGTTACATAAATCCTTCCAATATCGCCATACTCTGCATAACGTGCATAACGATGTCAGCCAACCATGTCCAAAAGTAAACTGCTAAGGATGAGGTGCTAAGAAGCTTCTTTAATCGACGAGAATACGAGACGAAGTGGCTTGGGAGATGTCGTAGCACTTCTTTCTTAGCGATTTTTTCTGGATATTACACTTCAGTGTCCTTTTGTATAGTACAGATGCAAACTATGTCGATGCTGAAATGGTAACAATATGACAGGATGATGTCATTGTGTAAAATGCCCCCCCCCAAAAAAAAAAAAGGTGCTCTCTCTCTCTCTCTCTCTCACACACACACACACACACACACACACACACAGACACAGACACACACACACACACACACACACACACACACACGACCCCACCCAATATAAACAGATCTCCCCTAAGGTCTTCACTCGTCTCCCCCGAAAATTTATACACGGTCGTAAATAAATCGACCCTGAGCCCTACGGAAAGGTTTATTAATGTCGTAAATTGCTTGTTCATATTACCAGGAGGAGGTGGAGGGGTTGGGTGGGGTGGCTGGTGAGGTTGAGGGTGGGTATGGGTGGGGGGGGTTGTGATTGACTTGCGTGGTTGGGTGTGGCTGTGGGTGGGATTTTGGGTTATGGTGTTATGTTGGTGGTTGGTGCAAGGAGTGTGGTGTGTTGTGTTGAGTTGGATTGTGAGTTTGGAACATGGAGTGGTCATAAGGACTGAGAGCATTTGTAATGCATAATCTTTTAAGTGGCAGGATGTGTGATATTTAATAGCTACAATCTCCAGACTTTATTCATCTCTGGAAACACTTTCAAACTGTGTGTGTGTGTGGGGGGGGGGTTAGATGTAGCCTTCATTAACCCCTTCACCAAGATAGAATCTCCTAAGTTGGATAAAAGAGGATGACGTTAGCTAGAAGACTCCCTCGTGCTGAAAGGATTAAGGTGTAGATGGTAATAGTTAAGTTGGTGGTGTATTTTAGCGAGACGGACCGTAGGTGTTCGATTTGGTGGTGGTGAGGTTCAGATGAGGTTGGTGGGTTGGTAGGAAGGTGAGTTTGGAAATGTGGTTAGAGTATAAGGCAAAAGTGATAAGTGGTGGTACAGATTGTATGGGGCTGGTATAGTCGATCTGTTTTTACCTGATGGAACTGGGCCAATCTCACTATCACTGCTTCGTGCTTGCCTGAAATTAGGTGAGCCATACTTATGAGGTAGGAGTAAGCCTATTTGATTACTGTACTGGCAAGACCAACCTCTCAATCTGACTACCATCAGTTGGGTTGAAGCCGGTTAGAGATTATCGTCAGGTTAGAAGAAACGCCCTACACTGAATAGAGAGTGGCTGTTATGGGTGGTGACAGAAACTGATGGTGGTGGACAATGAGATTACGACAGGGGTGTGGTACATTGGCTTAGAACTGGGTTAAGTGATGATGGAGGGCAGATGGCGATAGATGGTGCATTTGGTGGCAAATGAGGTTGCTTATGGTGGTGACGATGGTATGGCTGGGAACATGCATACTGTAGTGAACAAAGTGTAGGGTGTTGTCAGAATGTGTGTGTGTGGGGGGGGAGGGGGTTTAATGATAATTCAGATATGGCACGTTAATGATACTGTAATTACTGACAGTGACATTAACAACAAATATGGTTATTTTGGAGGATACGGGGTCAAAGATAGGCATGAATGACATCTGAGGTGGAAATGAAAGTGATGCAAAGGCAGGATATAGATGAAATAAGAAGTAGTACACCCAAGCCAGGCAAATCGGTAATATTTCTTTTGCATCCTGCTTTGTACCTGTCTAGTCAACTTCTCCACATTTTTCCATACATCTCTAGCCTTCGTCACCATTCTACTCCAGGCAATATTCTACATTTCATCCTTCCTGCAGGAGTCTTCTCCACATTTAATAAGCATTTCATTTTTTTCCTTGACTTTCTTTTCCATTGGCCAAGTCTTATCTCATTTTTTCAATTCTGACCCATATGTCATTCACGTTATTAACAAAAGCATTATGTTTGGTTCTTTCCAATTTTCTTACTTCATCTGATTCTCTCACATTTAGTATTTCATATTCTTTCCTTCACTTTCCCTTTTTCATCGACCTCCTTCCCATCCATTCCATCCATTCGATTTTCTTCTATTCCTTCCATCCATTCATACAGACCACTTTCATTCATGTCTGATCGCTCTTCCTCTTACACAGTTTCCGCTTCTCCATCAACTTTCCAACCTCTCACCCCTTTTCCATATTTACAACCACACATCTCACCTACCACTTCACACCCCTTACATCCATCTCTCCTTCCCTGTCATTCCTCTTCCACTGGTATAATACTTTCTTCTCCCCTTCCAATTATTACTCTTCCACACAAATTAGCTTCTACTTTCATCTCTCCCTCCACACATTATCCTCTCTCCGCTCACACTATTCTCTTTTCTCCACCTATCATCCCTCTTTCTTTCAAGCAATTCCTTCCCATTTTTCCTACACTTATCTTCCTGCAACATCTCCCCCTCATATATCAAGTCTCTTTTCCTTTTTTTCCTTCATATATCATCCCTCTTCTTCATCTCTTGCCCATTTCTCATCCCTCTTCCGCTCATGCGGTTTCCTCTTCCCAATCTTTCCTTCATTTACTCTCTCTCTCTCTCTCTCCCACATCTACAGTTCCCTCTTCCCAGTCTCCTCCACTTATCATCCCTTTTCCACTCAAGCAATTTCCTCTTCTCCGCCTCCTCCTCTGCTCATTACCATCCCTTTCCACCTCCTTCTCCACTCACAATCGCTCTTCCACCTGTTCGACGTGTGGAGGGTGGATGAATGGCCGCCCCGCCCCACCTGTGACACCTGGGCAATAAACCCGACTAATTGGTTACCTGGTTCATTAGGATCTCAGGTAAGTAGACAAGGATGAATGGCAGTGGCCGGGTTTTAAAGGGTGGAGAAAAAATGGGAAAGACGAAGGTGGGGTGAGTGAAGAGAGAGAGAGAGGGAGGAGAGAGAAGGAAGATTAGCCAGGAAAGGAGGAAAATGAGACAGAGGAAAAGAGGAAATATGGAAGAGATGGAGGGATGAAAGACGAAGGTGAGAGTAGAGACAAGAGAAACACAAGACAAAAGAAGGAAAAAAAAAAGAGGAGAAAGACGATGTATGAATGCGAGAAATGAGAACAGATCGGAGAGGGGGAAGAAAAGGAGAGAGAAAAATATGATGAAACAAGGAGGAGATGGAGAGAGGAAAGACAAAATTGGAGAGAAAGAGACAGGAAGAAAGTAGGAAGAAAGGAGAGCTGGAGGGAGGAAAATGCTGAAAGGTGCGAAGAAACGAAGATAAGGGTGAACTACAAAGGAATATAAAAAACAGTGAAATATACGGAAGGAGAAGATTGAGAGAGGAGAGAGCAAGGAAACAGAAAAAGAAACGGGAGACAGAAGGGTGGAAAAGTAAGGACCAACTGAGTAAAAAGAATGTAAGCATGGGCAAAGTTAACAGAAACATCAGAATCTGATAAATCTAAGGGGAAAGAAAAACACAGATGTGAATAGGTAGAGAGGAGGGAGATAAGTTTCGTAAATGAAGGTGGAAGGGAGAGGAGCGTGATAAATGGGAGAGGAAAGGGAGAAATGAATTACCGAAATGGACGAAGAGAAAGAAAAACGGATGTGCAAAAAGTGAGAAAAAAAAAAAATGAAATGATGAAGGACAGTCAGGCGCCACTAGCAAGTATGATGACAGGCAATTTTTCTTGCATGCAGCTCATGCCCCCGGTACTTGCTAGGTAAGCAATTTAGTATCTGGTCGCAAGAGTTCCTGCTTCCTTATTTTAGAAGGGCTTACGTAGAAGAATGGGGATATCCTGTCCAACCTCCGCCACTTTTAGTTGCCCTCTGCAACACGGGGGAATTCGTGTCTAGTATTCTTTCTCAACTATCCCCAGCACATGCTCTAATGCACAGGTGAATACAAGGAAATGTGGCTGACACAAAGAGTGACGAATACATCGCATAAAAACTCAGGTGACAGCACTAGTATTCAGCATAGTGAAAGAATTTCAAAGGTACTAGTAGATAGTAATCCAAATTTATTTATTCCCTTACACTTCAACCTGTGCACCTGTCAACGTTTATGATAGAAAGGCTTTCAGACCTAAAAGAAAGAGAGCAAGGTATGTGAAAGGTCTATTGCCACAGATAACAGAATTCATTATTGCCTCCCTCACCCCTCTAGAGTCAATAATGGATAATTAAGATTTAAGCAACTCGTATCAAACGCCGTCCGGCGGACCTGTCTCGTCTCCCAAGTACTTCATTATCTCCCAGCTGTCAGTAACCTCACTCCCAAAAGCCGTAACGTGTCAAAGTGATGGCCGGGGCTTGGGACATGAATGGACAAAGTTCGCGACATGAATAGGGAGTAGTTTGGGGTCTGAAAGGGCAGCGAAGGTGATAACGGCAGACGTGAACAGTGTAGGGAAGCGAAAGAAGGGAGAGAGGGAGGGAGACTGAGAAGTGTGTGTGGGTGTTTGTAAGGAATTCTGAGCAGACTGAGAAGTGTGAGTGGGTGTTTGTGAGGAATTCTGAGCCGTTTTATGGAGCTATTGTCGGTGGTTCAGAGAGTGGCGTAGAAGTTCTCGGGTCATTTTATCCAAGAGTACCCTTAGCCGGAGCTGTAGAGAGACAGGTGATTGTGTGAGTTCCTAAACGATTTTATGGAGAGAAGCTAGGAAGGGAGGGCGAGAGAAACGGGAGACGGGTGTGGGTGTGAGAGAATTCCCCGGCCATTTTATCTCAGTCTCCCTTTGATTGCAACTTACAGGAAGGTACAGGTGTTGGAGGCTTCGCTGGGGCCAGTTTATCGAAGTCTTCCTTGGTCTGGGCTTGTTTTGTTATCGAGGATCCGAGTTTGCCGGGTAGATCGGAGATAAATTACACCCTTTTTGCCGGGTCGTGTTGTGCTATCAGGGCTTGGGTGTTTTGTGCGATGACAAGAGCAAATTATGGCTTCCTTGGTCGCCTCTTGTTATCTGGTTAGCAGCTCTGATAACCACTTCACTCCGATTATTTGATTCTTGCTATACCTAGACGAGTGTATTAAACTTATCAGGTATTCAGAACAGAAGCGGTTGGATACAGAAATTATTAAGTCCTTCACAACTAGAAATCCTTCCTAACCTGAATACAGCTGCCTCTTAGTTGCCAGAATAAAATGAGAAATACGTCATCGCAGAGAAAGGGTTAACAAGATGAAGGCCGCACCAGCACGCTTCCCTGCATCACGCCCTCCACTGTTATCGCGAGGGGGCCAGTTGTGTGAGAGGCAGATGATCGATAAGGGGCCGTCTATTAATAACATACTGGTGGTTTCAGAGCAGGATGTCTGTTGTCTGGCTGGCTGGTTGGTCGCCCTCTGTTTGGGATGGAGGTGGAGGGGGCTGTTTGTGAGCGAGGTTGATGGGAGAGGGAAGGAAAACTGACAACGTACTGGAAGGAAAAGAGAAAGGAGCAGGGGAAGAAGAAGTATAAAGGTTAGGGTTAGAATGGAATGGGGAACGGTTAGGAGGAGGAGGAAAGACGGCGAACGACAGAGGTATATATGGAAACGGAGTGAGGTGAAGATGATGGATAAGAGGAAGTGGAAACGTTGAGGGGAAGTGGGTGAGAGGCAGATGCATGAAAATGTTGTGAGGAAGAGAGGAAAAGTGAGAGGAAGGGAGGGAGGGATTAAAATGGGGGAGGGGAAGTAAAACAGAGAGAGGGAGGACGAGGTTTTGAACCTACAGAGGGGGGAGAAAGGAAGTGGTTGTGGTTGGCTCTGTTATTATTGTCGGGTTTTATCGGAATCAAGATGGGGTACAAGAGAGGTAGGATGGGGTTGAAAGGAATTGGGGGTTTTATCACTGGGCTAATACGAGGCTGGAAAGACGCGGGGGATTTGTTTGACGGCAAGAAATAAGGGATAGCAATTATCAGTACAAATATTTAAGAAAAGAGAGAGAAGCTTGAAATCAGGGCCGAGTTGGAATGGAAGGAAAGGGTGGCCTGTATCTATATGTGGAGGTTAGGGCGAGGGAGAGAAAGTGAAATCGAGGGCAAGGATAGGAAACGCTCAAGTTTTATTGTGTCCATAATGTTTTATCTCGAGCAGGAAGCTGAGTTTACAACGCGGGAGAGGCGGGGCTCAGGACGAACTGGGAAGAGGGTTACTGTCTGTTGAAGCGTTTAACCCCTTTAGCACGAAAATGTACTTTGCGTATTATTCCGACTAACGCCAGATAATTATATTTAGCTTGGGACATATCCCCTCGGAACGAAGGTTTTAGAAAAGACTTTTATAAGCTCTTTCCGCATGAAGACGTAATTTGTAGTTTACTCTGGCTAACGCCAAACTATTTTATACAACTTGGACGAAACCAAACTGGGCGAACGGTTAACCCTTTCAGTGTAAAGGGCCTCTCCAAAGCTTAATAAAATCGTCTGGCGGTAGTAGGAATAAATCGTTTGGCAGTAGCACGAATAAAATTGTCTGGCTGTATAACACGTAACACAAAAATGACGGGGCTCAGGAATTGGAGAGGAGGAGGAGAAGGGTTTTGAGGGCAAGGATGGAGGGGAAGGCATATTCGTGCAGGGTCATGCAGGAAGCAGGAAGAGAGTTGTAATGAAAGCAAGGCGGAACCGGGGCCACGGGATACAGTTGTCTAATACTGGGGTGTTTTTCTTTTTTTTTTCAGGGTTGGGGGAGAGGGTGAGGTGAAGAAAGATGGAGGGGAGAATGGGAAGAGAAGATAAAGGAAAAGTGGAGAAAAGAGACTATTGGGAAAAGCGTGAAGCGAAGAGAGAATACTGAGGAAGGAAGTGAGGTGAAGTAGAGCGTGAGGAGGAAAGGAGAAGGTGGAGAAGAGGGAAATGAGAAAAGAAAGAAGTGAAAAGGAATGAACGGCAGGAAAGATGTGGAGGGAGATGCAGCAGGGCAGGTAGAGCAGAGAGGAAGGTGGATGAAAGGGAGAGAAAAAGAGAGCGGGAAGAAAGGTAGCTGAAGGGGATGAGGAATACAGTGGGCAGGAAGAACAAGAGCTGGCGGGTTTCAAGTGAAGTGCAGCGTCTAATCACAAGTAACAAGTGTATGATTAGGTTGGGCAGTAACTCGAAACAGAAAATAGCGAAAGACGGTGAAGATAAAGGGTGACGAGTGTGAAGATAGGTAGGGAGTAACGAGTGAAATCAAAGGAAGACGAGAAAATGTGGGAAAATGATCACGAAACTATGCAATGTGGAACGGTCAAAGAGAACAAATAGTATGCCATTAGGATTACGTTTGAATCTGGGAGGAAGATAGAAGTACAGAAAGCTATGAGAGTCCGGAGGGGAGTGTCTGAAAGAGAAGGAGTCTGGGTGAAGGGGTGTCTTAAAGAGGAGTCTTGGGGAGGGGCTGTCTGAAACAGAGGGAGTCTGGGGGAGGAGCTATCTGAAGGAGAGGGAGTCTGGGGGAGTCGGTGTCTGAAGGAGAGGGAGTCTGGGGGAGGGTGTGTCTCATGGAGAGGAAGTCTAGGGGAGGAGATGTCTGAAGGAGAGTGAGACTTATCATTTAGTGTATGAAGCAAGGGTAAATCTGGACGAGGAGAACTTAATTACTACTAGTTAAGTAGTTAAGAAAGTTATAGAAATAATAAAGTAAGGTAATTATACTGGGATAAAAGAAGTAGAGGAGTAATACAGTAAACAATGAAAATAATGTATATGTTTTGCCGAACAGATGTGAATATGGAAGATTATGAAAACGCTGATCGGATACATTGAACAAAAGGAAAGTGCATGAATGACAAAGTGTGTACACGAGTGGGGTGTGTTGATGACAGAGTTAGAACGACAAGAGGGTGTAGGGACAAGGTAGGGTAGTATTAATGGGAGAGTGGTGTGTTGTGGGAGGAGAGGTCGTTACTGAGTAAGGACAGAAATGCTTGGATCTCGCAGAATTCGGCATCGCGCAACACATAAGACAGAATTTTCAGGAAGGTTTGGGAGAACGAAGGGGAAACTAGCAACTGACAAGAAATCAAAACTGAAGTCTTGAATCTTGATAATTACTCTTGTCGTGATGACTGTGTTCAACTTTTCCTTGTTTTATCTGTAAATCATTTAATTTTCCTGCTTGTCTGCTTACTGTTCAACCTGGTTCCGGCCTCCAGAAAATGCCAAGGCTGGAGCTCCCCAAATATGACCATTAGCACATTAAAATCAACACGAACTCCATCAACTTAGGTGTTGCTCAGAGATAACACTAATATCATCCATCCCGCCTCGCTCTCTCCTCTCTCCTTCTGCTTTCCCTGCTTCTCTCTCTCTTTCTCTCTCTCTGCATACCTGGAGGACTTTCGTGAGTGAGTCACACTGATTTTAATCCTTGGCCTTGTTGTTCATATTAATGTTCACTCTAAATGCAGTACTGGGGGAAACAGGGTAGATGGATGAAAGTATTTTAGCTGATGATGATGATGATGATGAATTCTGGCAGGTAAGATAGCAATACTAGTCAGGAATTATATCTGATAATTATAAGTACACTTATAATCACTACTAACAACATACTTCTGGCTATCATTATTATTATTATTGTTATTATTATTATTATTATTATTATTATTTGTATTTTCATTATATTATTACCTCTATAGAACAAGAACTTCTAAATATTCAGGATCGTTACAGTTAAATGTGTGTGTACTGTATGTGTGTGTGTGCACGCACGCACGCACACACACACACACACACACACACACACACACACACACACACACACACACACACACACACACACACAAACTGAATCATTTTTAGCGTGTGTACCTACTTAAAGATTCTAAACTAGTACGCGCTGGCCTAATTAAAGTGACGGTCAGGGGGTGCTAGTGCATTAAGAGCGACGGGAGGAGGAGGAGGAGGAGGAGGAGGAGGAGGAGGAGTAATAAAATGGTGAGGAAAGAAGAAAAAGCATAAAAGGAGGTGAAAAGGAAAAGAAGATTTGGAAAAATAAGGAGGAAGAAAAAAAGTGGAAAAAGAAGAAAGGACTGAGAGCAGAAATATATATGGAGAATCAAACAATACAGACTACGAAATGAAGGAGGCTGAAGAGGGAGGAAGGAAACAGAAGAGAAAGGTAAGAAAAGGTGAAAGAAGTGAGCGGAAGGAAGGAAAGATTATGAAAGAGGGAGGGAGGAGGAAGGGACGAATGGTGAAGAGGGAAGGATGGAAAGGGAAGGAGGAAGCAAGGAGTTACAAGAATGAAAAAAGAGAAGGATGAGAAAAAAGATGAGAAAGTAGAGAGAGAGAGAGAGAGAGAGAGAGAGAGAGAGAGAGAGAGAGAGAGAGAGAGAGAGAGAGATGGAGCTATGAGGTAGAGAGAAGAACTAGAGGGAGGAAATAAAGGCAGAGAAAGAGACAGAAGGAGACAAGAGAGGTGGGGAGAAGACGTAGAGAGAAAAGGGTGAGGGACAGGGAAGGATCACAGATAGGGGGAGAAGTAAGGGAGAACAGGGTGAGTGCTGAAGAAGGATGACAGGAAAGGGAGATAGAAGAGAGGGAGGGAGTGACGAGTATTAAAAAGGAAAGAAAACAGAAAACAGGTTGGCGAAAGGAAAGGGAGTGTGGGGGGGAGAAAGAGAGGAAGAAGGGAAGTAGAAATAGAACAGAGATGGAGAACGTGAAAGGGTGATGGTGAGGGAGACAGCGAAAGGAAGGAGACACAGAAGAAGGAGGGACAGCAAGAGAGAAAGGAGAGACACAGAAGAAGGAGGGACAGCAAGAGAGAAAGGAGAGACACAGAAGAGAAGTATAGAGAGAGGGGACGGAGACAGAAAAGCGGGGGGAAGAAGGAGGAAGGGAGATAAAGTAAAGGGAGAGGATGTGGGAAAACTGATAAGAAAAAAAAAGGGGGGAGGGGAAAGAGGAGGAGGAATTAGGCTGGGAGAGGGAGGGAATAGGGTGAGAGGCGAGGTCAGGGGGGCTGAGTCGAGCAAACAGGATGCGAGGGGTAATAAGGTGTAAGGGGCTAGGGCAGGGCAGGGGTAGTAAAGTAGGGGGAGGGACGTGACGGGGGTGGGGTTATGGGCAGGAGGGGTGATGAGGGAGAGGATGGGGCACTGCAAGAGGGAGAGAAGAGGTTAGAAGGTAGGGAGGGATGAGGTACGATGGGGAAGAAGAAGGGATGTAGTTGGGGAGAGAACGGGAGGAAGAAGAAGGCTGAAGGTATCAGGGGAGAAAAACGGAGGAAGGAGGTATTATGGAGGAAAAGGAAAGGAAAGGAGAGGACGAGGAGAGGTGATGAAGAAATTCGGAGAGGGGCTAGGTAATGGCAGCGAATAAGAGGAAGGAAGTATGATGGAAAGAGAGGGAAGGAAGGAGGTTAGGATGAAAGAGAGGAGAGACAAGAAGGGGAGGGGGAGACAGGAAGGAATGAGGGAGCAAAGGAAGGGGGAAAGAAAGCAGGAGGATGCAAAGGAAGAAGAAGGGAAAGCAGGAGGAAACAGACAGAGGAGAGGAAGGTAAGATGGAAGAGACAGGGAGAGAGGAAGCAGGAAGAAAGAGAAAGGCGGGCACGAAATCAGAAACAAGGAATGAGAAGTTTGAGTGAAGGTGTGAGACTGAAATGACAGACAAAAGGTACAAAGACACATGCAGTCACAGGTGTGCAACAGACAAGTGAGAGGACAGATGTAAACTCAAAAATCAAACATCCGAACAAAAGCGAGTATACAGCTAGCTCTGACAGGAGGAGAACGGCTTTTCAACTTCATTCTTCCCATATGAAAATGATTTTATTCGGCTGAAGATAGAATTTTCGAACCAGAGGAGTTACACACTACATCAATTCCTAAAGTACCTACGTGGCTATACCAAGCTAAATCAAATAATCTCGTACAGTCAGTGAAAAGGAAGATGGAAGAGAGGAAATGTGGGAATGGGGTGAAAGAGAATTGCGGAGAAGCAGACTGAAGTTGAGAAAGGAGAGAAACTTTAAAGATATCAAAATTACTTCATCGTATTGACAGGGTTGAGGAAAGGTGTGATGACAGCATCAAAAATGGGCGTGAAGGCTCTGTGGAGGCAGGTGTGGAGGCAGTGTGAAGACGTGTGTAGGCAGGTGTGAGGGCAGGTGTGAAGGACAGGTGTGAGGTCAGGCTGTGTGACCTCCGACTGTCACTTACACACAGTGGGTCAGCACGAGAACGGGTCATCGGGGCAGGCGAGGTCACACCACCTAGCCAGATGGTCAGAGCTGGATCGGACTGTTCGGGTGTGTAGATGAGGAAGAATAATAAAGCCAAGTGTGAGGCTTAAGTCAGGGTGTACTATGGATTTCAACACAAGAGGATGTGGTGTTCATTTTAGCTGCATTAAGACAATTATATTAAGCTCTGAACAGATTTCTTAAGCGTGAGATGATAGATACAGTCTTCAATAATACTTTCACAGCCGGGAGCTCATCTGAGCTAAATAAAATTGTATGATAACAGTAAAAAAAAAAACCAAAAATGGACGTCCCGGCGGTGAAAGAGTTCGTGAGGAGACTGGTTAAGAGGTTGTGTGGAAGTGATGTGGCTTTAAAAATCAAGAAATAGATGGATGGATGGATTAATAGATATACAGGCAAACATAAACATAGGTATGTATACCAACATACACATACACAAACACACACACAGACACACACAAACGCACACATATATACAGACAGACACACATACAAATACACACACACACACACACACAGAGATAGGTAGACAGACAGACGGATAGACAGACTGACAGACAAGCATAGATATAGATGAATAAATACCTAAACACAGACAAATATAGGTAGTGACAAGCTACTACAGTAACAATAATGTGTATATGCGTTAATTACCAGGCGTTAAGCAAATCGGCAATAAAGATGCACCAATATGATAAATTGTATATATATATATATATATATATCCCCCCCAAAAAAAAGTCCATTCTCTACGCACGCCAAGTCTCTCTTAATTTCCGTGGCCTAATAAAGGATGGCCAACCAACTTTTAAATATGCTGCGAGCGCTGATATATCTATGCTTTACCTCTGCTGCTATCAGATGATACACAGCAAAGAGGTATATATAATATATTATTTATATTTTGTATTTTATATATATGATATATATTAATATATATTATTTATCTATCTATACACAGAGATAGATAGACATATAGATAAAAGTACAGATATAGATACAGATTTAGATACAGATATAACTGAATGAATGTCGAACTTGGATTGGGATACTAGTCATCAAAGTGTCTTATATTATTTAAAAACTTTTTTGAGTTTAAGCACATACACAAAGAATCATGAACATGTTTTTATATTCCCCAGGCTGATATACAGTATACTGAACAGATCTGTATTCTTTGATGCTTATGTAACTTTCTTCATTCTTTCAGGTGAGTATACGCGAGTGTTAAGATGCTGGGAGAAATGGGAGAAGAAAAGACGAGAAGGAAGGTAAGTGAAAAGGGGGAAAAAGAAAGGAAAAGCGATAAAAAAGGGAAAAGAGAGAGAGAGAGAGAGAGAGAGAGAGAGAGAGAGAGAAAGAACAAGGTAATGGTCGGGTCAATGAGAGAGAATTATTATCATGAATGCCATTAGTATAAGACAAGGTATGTGTCTGCCTCTTATCTGATTACTTTATGGGGGGCCTTGGGGCTAGAGGGGATGGGGGGATAGGGTGGTGAATGGGGTGGAGATATGGGGTGGAGAAATGGAGTAGGGGAACGGGTGGAAGAAAGGGGTGAAAGAATGGGGTGGAGAAATAGGGTGGAAAAATGGGATGGAGGAATAGGGTGAAGTAATAGGGTGGAGGAATGGGGTGGAGATATGGAGTGGAGAATGGGAAAAAATACGGAGGGGGAAAATGGGAGTGAAATCAATAACAATAGGAAATTAGAGAAATGGGTGGAAGAGTGGTTATGCCAATGGGGGAAGAAATGGGGGGAATGAGAGAGGAGAAGGTGGAGGAGGGGGGTGGGAAAGGAAGGTAATGGATGTGGAATTATGAGGATGAAAATAAGTGGGGGGAGAGAGAGAGAGAGAGAGAGAGAGAGAGAGAGAGAGAGAGAGAGAGAGAGAGAGAGAGAGAGAGAGAGAGAGAGAGAGAGAGAGAGAGAGAGAGAGGAATAACTGAACTGAGTGGACTGACAGGAGGAAGAAACAGCGTGAAAGAGAAGGGAATTGGACAAACAATGTGGAAAGAAACAGGGTGACTGCATGTTATCTGATGACTCTAGAGACGGTTCTTGAAGTAGGGGTGGTGGTAGATCGGGAGGTGAAGGAGAAGACAAGGAGAGAGATGGAATGGAGGAAAGACAAAAGGACAGAGATGGGAGGGAGGGGGGGGGAGGAAGGGAGAAAAGGTAGGGAAACACGGCAGGTTGAAGAAAAGTGAGTGGAGAGAAAAATGGACTGGAGAAAGAAAAGGGGGTGATGGAGAAGGTAGGGGGTGAGATGAAATAAAAATGTGCTCTCCTCTCTCTCTCTCTCTTACCAAATCTTTATATTTTTCCTTGACTCCTTTCCTCTTTTCCCTCACCTTATCTCTCTCGCCCCTACACCCCTCTTCCCTCTCCACACATCCATTACCACCCACACCCTACATCCTCTCCCTCTCACTGTGTCACCTCTCCACCTACCCCTGCCCATTATTCTCCCCTTTGTCTTTTTACTTCCCCTTTCATAACCCCTTCGTCAATCCCCCTCCCTTACCACCTCACCTCACCATTACTCTCTCTCTCTCTCTCTACTATTGATTCTCCCTCATCCTCTGTCTATTACTCCCGTCCTTGCTCCCCCCCTTTCTCTCTACGTAGCCCTATCTATTACCCCATTTTCTCTTTTCCCAGCCTCCTTTTCCAGTCACCGCTTCACCTATTTCGCTTTTTTCACCATCTATCCAATAACCCATTCCCCGTCCCTCCCCCCTCTTCACCCCATCATTTCTCTACATATCCTCCTTCACCAGTCGTTCATCCCCATCCTTCCTATCAATTACCTCTCTGATTGTCCCCCATCTCCCTCCCCCATCACCACTCTACCCACTCCCCTTCCGCCTCTCCCTATCCATTACTCCCCCCACCCGCTACCGCCCCCCATGAGATCTCTATCAGCAGACAATACCATACTGAAGGAGGGGTCACGCCCGCCCCTAAATCATGTCCACCCGCCCCAGCCACGCACCTACCCAGCCTCACTTGCTCTCACTCGCGACACACACACTCAGGGACGCGTATGGTGTAAATTCTGTTGGCGTGCTGTTCTGTGTGTTCGCTCTGATGTATGAAAGGACCAAAACTGCATGAGATACTTTTTCGTTTGTACACCGTGTCTATGAATATGTCACTGAGTTTTTGCTTACCCTGTACCTTTCTTCAGTCTATACAACTCTGAACATAAGCAAGGAATATTGTTTCCCAGATTTACTCGTCCACCTGGTGCTGGAGAGGGACGCCTTCTCGTAGTGACACTGAAATAATCGGGCAGCAGTTATACAAACGTCCCTCATCCCCTCCCTACCTCCCCCGAAAAAAGGATGGGGACTGCAAGTGATGGGGAGCTTTAGCTTACAGTACTTAGGGTTCACGTTCAAATAAGCCAGAGAACACAACAGCAACAACAACTTGTCCAACTATGTACACCAGATTGCACCTCACACCATCGCACTCCGCCATTTGGCTAACATTCACCGCTGAGACTCAGATACACAAAGGGTATCCCATTCAGAACTGGTGTAATGGTGCTGGCAGGGGGTTGGTTTATGACGTGTCGCTGGGCCTTGAGGAAAGCTATGAAAACAGTTTGAGATATTTTCAAGCCATCAAAATGGTATTTGCAACAGCTAAGAGTCTTTCTTGCAAGCATCACTGTTAGTATCATTCTGCCTATGATCATTAGCTTTATAATAATGATCATAATAATTAATAATAATAATAATAATAATAATAATAATAATAATAATAATAGTAAAATAATAATAATAATAATAATAATAATAATAGTAAAATAATAATAATAATAATAATAATAAAATAATAATAATAATAAAATAATAATAATAATAAAATAATAATAATAATAATAATAACAACAACAATAATACAAAGAAGGAGAGCAAGTTTTTTTTTTTTTTTTTTTTTTTACACGCCAGGTTGTTCACAGTTCTTGTCTAATAATTTAAATGTTTATTCACATTTCACTAAGTGTAAGGTATATTTCCACAGCACAATTTGCCGTTCATTGTGGTACTGACTGCTTTCACAATGTCCAGTCTTATACCTACTCTAGTTAAGCGCATTCCAACTCGACTTGATGCGAAGCAACTTGAATGAAAAGGATGGAATTGAGGAGGCAAAGCATAAAGGAAGAAAAGCAATAGAATAATTTGGTCCAGCTGGTCGAAAGTCAGCAATACCAGGCAGGAAATTGGTTCTTAGAGTCGAAGGGTTTACGGGGCACCCTGGATTCGTGGTTCATTTCCTGAGACGGGCTTTATAAAGGACGGTAATTAAAGGCTGGCAAAGTTGAGAGGGGCTTTTGCATTACCGTGTAGCTATCAGGGTATATCATGATAGTCTATAGCAGGTTGGGGAGGAGACGGAATAAGAGGAGGTGGAGAGGGCGGGAGGAAACGGGGCTGAGATGGAGGGAGCTAAGGAAGGAGGGGTAAAATGGTGGAAAGTAATAAGGAACAAGGGAATGGATGGACAGAAGGAGGACTGGGAGTTAAGGACAGTATGACAGAAGAAAGTGGAGGAAAAAGTAGTAAAGGAAAGAGCTGGGAGGCAGTGAAGTATGAAGCAGGGAGAAACTCCAGCTTACGGATAGATTTAAGGAGGTTGAACTGTCAGTGAATTGGAAAATCTTCACTATAAATACTCTACGTGCAAAAATCACCATCATCATTTAACTTCCACTGGGAGAAAAAATGAGTTTGAGAAAATCCATTAGTACGAAAGGAAACCATTAAGGTGGGAGACTTTATCAACACAGAACAACACAAAGCTCAGAAACTGGTGGACACAGCCACATAATCATTATAGCCTTCTAAGTTTTCGACTCTACTGGAAGCAAAACCACCCACACAATAATATTGTTTGTTCTTTCAGTTTAAATGCCCTTCACAAAACGCTCGTGAGATGGAGCCATTCTGTCGACTGCTGAGTTAAAAATCGGGTTAAACCCTGGTTACTGCTGTACAATGAGGCACTTAAAATATCCCACCAATTCAAGTTATCATCAATTAGCTGCATATCACACAAGAGACACCTTCTCCCTCAGCAACCATCATTTTAGGCTTATCTACATTTACCTTCAGACGTCGTCGCTCACAGACATTCGCAGAATTATGAACCAGTCTGCAGAGACCTTGTTCATTCCCAGCAAGCAACTACGCTGAATGCATTAGGAATGTGATTTTACGGTGCAACAGATATTTTCCACAACTGCCAGTGGGTTCAACACATGGCGCTTTGACTTCAACTTAGTCTCTTCGCCCAATTATTCATATATTTCTCATCTATTTTTTATGCCCTCTTTCCTATATATACTTAGTTCTTGCTTTATTATGATAACTGAAATACAATAAAATCCTTCAATTATGTTTCCTTTCACCCCTTTACCAAACATAAATCACTACCCTCTTCTTTCTGTCCATTGGCAGAAATTTTCTCTCCACTTTCCTTCACATTTTCTCTTCCGCCATAACAGTTTTATATTAAATATATATATATATATATATATATATATATATATATATATATATATATATATATATATATATATATTATTTTAATCATTCATTAGAGAGGAATAAGCAAGTAAATGACAAAGTAAGTTAGATTATAATATCTTTTGTATAACAGAGGGCCAATTATATCTAGTGCAATTTAAAAAGCTTAGATTACTGCCTAGGAAAGCATCAAAATCCCCTGAACGAACTTTTGAAGTAAACTGCTGAACAGTTTTGCCTTATGTAGACAAGAATGGTAGATGATGGTGACCATCATCCACTCATTTGATGTAATACTGCCTATTTCTTCCTTCACTTTTATCATTCTTTACCTGTGTCTGCCCTCTATTCCTACTTCTCCCATCTTTACTGTCCCTCTTTATTACTCTTCCTTCCTTTTCAGGTAGCCTTAAATGAATGACAAACCTAATGGTTTCCTGTATGCCAAGAAACCACTTACAGTACTGGGTGGTAACCATATAACCAACCCATACGTGTTCCCTACGTGTTAATAAGTAGGTTAGTAGAGGGCCAGTGCCCCACCCCGTAAAATAAATAACTCAAAGACAAACGGCCACCCCTTATGGGATTATGGCATCTGGCAGAGACAGATAGATAGAAATGGTTTTTGTGAGCACTGAGTACGTAGGCATTTCTTCGGTGACTCGGATTATTAATGAAGCTGCTTTGGCTGGAGGGAGGAATGGGATTACAACAAGAATTACAAAAGGGGACGGTACAGATAGGAGGATAATTAAAACAAGGATAGATGATAATGCAAGGAAAGAGGGAACGGTAAGTAGGAAGGAGAGGTATAAGGGTATGAATGTATATAAAGAGAGATATAGGGGGAGAAGTTTGTTTAGAAAGGAAGATATGCAGGAAGGAGAAGTATAAGGGTATGGGTGCATTGTATGAAAGGAGAGGTATAAGGAGAGGTGTATATTTAAGGGGGAGCGGTACAGAGGCATAGGTGTACTAGGAACACTTATGTTGGAAGATGCGGTATAAGAGTGTTCTGTAAGTAGGAAGGAGGTACAAGGGCAGGGGTGTATGTAGGAAGGAGAAGGTACTGCATAGACTTAGAGGTGTAAGTAGAAAGATATGAAGGAAGGAGAGGCGTTTATGAAGGAAGCTGTGTAATTAGGTCGGAGTTTATGTAAGAATACTATATAAGGAGGGTATGCAGTAATGAGGGTACGACATAAAAGATGAAGGGTTTGAAGGATAAAGTACATAAAGGTAGAAGAGTACGTAGGTTGTAGGGTATGTAGAAATGAAAGTATACAAAGCTGGATTCGTACAGAACTGAACACTCAGTTATGCAAGCAGAGGAAAAGAAAAAAAATAGGAAATAAAAGAATGCAAAGAGAAAGCAGCCAAAGACAGAAGAAAAAGGTAGGAAGGAAAGAGAGAGAGAGAGAGAGAGAGAGAGAGAGAGAGAGAGAGAGAGAGAGAGAGAGAGAGAGAGAGAGAGAGAGAGAGAGAGAGAGAGAGAGAGAGAGAGAGAGAGGAGAAACTAAAACAAGAACACGATATAAAAACAGGGGAAAATACCGAGCTAAAAGAGAACAAGGAAGAGATCGTGGGGTGGGGCGGGGTGGGACTGGGTATAGCGGAGTGGGGTGGGGTTAGACGGGGCATAGTGAGGTGGGGTGGGGTGGGGGATATAAGAGGGTGATCCGGGAAGCCAACCCTTAACCTTTGAGAAGTGGTCCTGCCTGCGCTGCTTGTTTACACCCTCCATAAAACCATCACGGCGTCTCCTTTGGCACCTGGAAAAAAATAAGCACACGTACACTTACGCACTTACACGATTAAAGCTCACACACACACACACACACACACACACACACACACACACACACACACACACACACACACACACAGAGAGAGAGAGAGAGAGAGAGAGAGAGAGAGAGAGAGAGAGAGAGAGAGAGAGAGAGAGAGAGAGAGAGAGAGAGAGAGAGAGAGAGAGAGAGAGAGACTTTATTTCTCTCTCTTTCTCTCTCTCAGTTACTCCCTTCTTCTCAACTTAAAAACAGTGAATTAAGATTTTTTCCCCTGAATATGGATTACGTACAACGAGTAGTAACTGCATTAAAATTATGACTCTCGTAACTATATTATTGTCAGTTCACGAGGATGGCGGCAACAATAATCCTTCCATGCCTCTTATCGCCACTAATCGCTACATGCTCCACCCAGATCCAGCCTCCCTTTTGTATTCACTCGTTTGATCCACCCAGCCACCCTTGGTCATTCATTCTCGCATCCAATGAGGCTGTTGTTTGCTTTCTCTCTCCTCTTGGGATAATTTTTCTAAGAGATCCCGTACCCACCAAACCACACCCTTCCTCCTTTCAGTGACGGCCCACAAAATGCAGGGAGTTCGAGGGTAATGATATTTTTCCTCTTCCCTTATGGACACCTCATGTACAGCAGGTAAAAGAAGTATGAAATGTACATTAGATTTGTAACAGTGTTGGTTTCATTTGGAATATGCGTTCTCGTGACTGTATACCCAGCCTCATAATAATGCCTATCCAAATTAATAAGCTTGAAACCACGTATTCTCACAGCAGTATATCCTAGAGTCTGTGGTGTCCAGCTATCTACCATCCTGAATCCACCAACTAAATTCTGTAACACAAGCGTATCTGCGGTGAGTGTTTTAATCGTCGGTATCCAGCGGTGTACAAGACGTGCGACAGGTATGACAGGTGTGGCTAAAACAAGTGTCAGGTGTGAGCGTTAATGAGGGCCACGGGCAGGTGAAGACAGGTGATGAAGATTAACACGTGGGAGGACAGGTAAACAGACAGGAGATAAAAAATATGATGTTTATTTTCGACGGACGCACAGATGATGAAGATAAACATGTGTGTAAATTAATGAGACAGAGGAAGGAAGGTAAGTAGGAGGAGGAAAGGGATGGAGAGAAGTAAATGAGGATGTTAGGATGATGTACGTGTATGAATAATGATGAGAAGGAGAAACAACTGCTTTGTTTGTGAGAGAGGGAAAGAAGTAACTATGGGGATTTTAAAAGAAGTATATGAGCCTGCTGAAAAATAAATCGAAAACACGAGAGAGAGAGAGAGAGAGAGAGAGAGAGAGAGAGAGAGAGAGAGAGAGAGAGAGAGAGAGAGAGAGAGAGAGAGAGAGAGAGAGAGAGAGAGAGAGAGAGAGACGAGAAAAAAAGAACCGCAAAATGGAGAGAAAATGACAGAAATGAGGAATAAGAGAAAGGAAGAAAAAGAAGAGATAAACGTGGACTGTTACAGCAGGAAGAAAGGGTAGAAGAGAGAAATGATAGAAAAGAGAAAATGAAGAAGAAAAAGTGAGAAATGAGAGAAAAAACAGAGAAAAAAGAGAGAGTTGGCGGGGTAGTGAGCCACAGGTATGTAAACAATGCAGCACAGGTAACGAGGCAGCTAAGCCCCCGTTCATTTGCATGTCCCACTAACTACCTCTCTACACCATCACGCCAACCAGACCGCTGTTAGCCCACCTCGTTAGCAACTAATGAAGAGAAGCCTTCGTTCGCTCAGTATTTCCACATTTCCTCACTCTGGTTTCCATTAGTGTTCTCAGGAACTTTCATTTCATTAACACTATTTACTTTCTACTGGCT
>NC_137004.1:28210384-28460384 GCF_032717465.1 Coenobita brevimanus
CAAAGCAGATGCCGGAAAAAAAAAAAAATGGCAAGACAACCGCTATGGAAGGAAGGACGGAAGGTTGGAGGTGGTCAAATGAGGACACAAGGCTCAGGTTGCCTAATGACTGCTCCTCCTAATGGCGAGGTAAACTCATCTGGCTGGGGATCGAGACCACGTTTTACTCATTCACTCTCACTACTCCAGACGCTTACTTCTGAACGGGTTGCAAGTGTGGTGAGGCCTAGAGTTGTAGTTTTTCTCTGCCTTTCGTCTTCTTAGCGCTTCTAGATATCAATTTCTTTTTATAACAGCCTCTTACTATTGACTGGATCTGAAGTTTGGTGAGCTTTTGAACTTGTTTTGATTTTCTTATATTTTTACTTGTTCTTTTATTTGTCACTCTTTCCAGGATGATGATTAACTTCTCTTACTTTCTTATTTAGTCTTTGCTCTCTTCATCCATAACCCCATTCAGTCTCACTCTACTTCTCAATCTACTCCCCACTCTTCTTATAAACCATCATCACCACCACCACCACCCCCCCTCCTCCTTTGTACTCCTCCTCCTCCTTGCTATGTATTTTCAGCTTTCGTCTGCCACTCTATTTCGCCTCTCTCACAACCCTACCTTCCTTACCATCACCATCATTACTTTCTTAGCCTCTTCTTCCTCATGTTATTCTTCAACCTATCACTATAAAATAGGCGCGAGAGCACCCGCGCGCGCGCACACACACACACACACACACACACACACACACACACACACACACACACACACACACACACACACACACACACACACACACACACAGACTCCTCTCTCTCTCTCCTCTCCTCTTCACCGTAACGCAAACCCACTCCTCTCCCCCTCCATCCAATTCCTGGCTGTAAGCATCCTTCCTCTTCCAGCCACCGAGACTCAGCCCAACTCAGACTAATCCAGCCCAACACGACAAAGTCCACCAAGCCAACCAAGCCCAACCCAACCAAATCTAAATCAACCCAATTCAGATCAGATTAGCTTCTTCATCCCTAAACTGATTCGCATCGTTTCCTAAAAATCTTCCTGTATATTCGGCTTCTGCTTTCATCTCGCCATTTTTCCTTCCTTGTTTTTCGCCGACGTTCTCCTTCAACATTTTTTTCTTGTTTTTTTCCTCTCCATCCTCATCTGTTTTCATCCTCTACGTTTTTTTATTTTTAGGTTTCTTTGCTTCTTATTCTTCTTTTATCCCTCTCCTCCTCCTCCTCCTCCTGTCATTCTTTTACCAGTCATATTCTCTCTTCTTGCATTCTTTGTTTCTTTCGTTTATCTTCCTTCCTCTACTATTCTTCTTTTCAGTTGTTCTGTTCTTCTCTCTTCTCATAATCCATTATGTTTTCCCACTATTTTTTTCATTTTTTCATTGCTCCTCATGCTTTCAGTCGTCTATATAGTCTTTAACCATGCTTCCTCCCTCAATATCTTTATTTCCCTTCCCATTCCAACGCATAACTATGTACCCTAACTCTTAATTATTTCCTGAACAGAAAGACTGATGGACTGACACAGACAGACACGCAGACAGACAGTTAGATAAATAGACAGATATACAGATACAGACAGCAGCACAGTAGTTATAAGATGTTTTTCACAACGAGTTTGAAGTCACATTTCGATATTACTTTTCTACACATCACATCCAATGCTAGTTCCATCATCCTTAGGCAATGAATCACTTACACTGCATACTGTTATGGCCAACGTCACACAATTACCCTAAGCTGAAGAGAAACGAAGGAGACTGAAAATGTTAAAAAATTATTACAGTCAATATGCTGTCGGAACATTACAGCTTAGTGTTTTATTCCCTTTTACTACGGACGATTATCCATTTCGTCCAAACTCGCCACTGTTGAAAGGTTACAATCACCACCAGTCCCATACCGTTCGATCAAGTTTTTCGGCCTCTCACTTTAACCCGTTCCATCTGGCGAATTAACCTCAAGATCATTTTATTCAGCTTGGGATACACTTTTCGACCTCGAAGGGAAAAATATGGCTTCCATTGACTCCATCACTGTTTAAGGCCCTCACTAGCTTGAATTTCAGGTTAATCTCTTTACCATCGCTGCTCCTCTCTTGCAATTCCAACAAGTGTTCTGTTACATCCATATAATTTCTATCTATCTGTCTGTCAGTTCCTCACATGGTTTTCCAACCCATTTACTAGGTCTTCACATTCCCTCCATCCTCACCTGCCAGCTTCTCACATTCCAGATTATTCTATCCATCAACTCTGCACATCTCGAGCCAAGGAAACTACCATCCTGTTACATCCCCAGCCTTTCCATCAACCAACTTTCAACATCCCAAACCATCCATCCAAGCTATTCACATCTCCAGCCACTGAAAACACCAGCTTCCATCATGACGTTTCCTCCCTTCTTTCACTACATCCCTAGTCATGTCATAATCCAGTTTCTCAGATCTCAAACCATCCCATCAAAACAACCCTTTCACATCTCTAGCCACTTAGCGCCACTCTCCTCCCCATTACCGCCATCCCATCCATGACATCCCTTATTTCTTGATTAAACCAACCCATTCACATCCCTATTCCTTAAATCCACCAACATTTCAACTCACCATTACATCTCCCCACATTCCTATCCAATCAGTCTACCAAATCTCCACTCCACTATGTCATCTTCTCTGATCCCACATTCCAAACCATGCACCTACCAACTTCACACATCCCAGTCCATCCAGTCAGCCAACCCTTGCACATCCCTAGCAATTCACTCCACCAACCTCCTCCGATCCCATCTTTACCCACCCCAAATATCTAGCTAACCCATCTACCAACCCCTTCACATCCCTCGCCATTCAGTTCACCAAATCTGCCTCCCTCCCACCATCCCATCCATTTCCATCATCTCCCATCCCAAATTCCAAACCATCCCATCAACTCAACCCCTTCACATCCCCCATCCATTCAGTCCTCCAACTCCCCCATCAGCCTCCACCCTTCCATCTTCTACCGCATATCCTATCCCATCCCATCCATTCAACCTTTTCACTTCCCCAGCCACTCAATCCACCAACTCCCCCACGCTCCTCCACCAACCCATCTCCTTCCACGCCACTTCACTGCAGACCATCTTATCCCATTCGTTCCACATACCACACTTCGCAATCCCATTTCTTACCATCCCACGTCGCCCTCTGATCTCCCGACCAAGCTAACCTCTCGTTAAATGATCACTGGGGGCTGAGACGTGTGTGGGGGATTAGTGGGGGGGGGACAGGGATGGGATGGAGTGGGGGAGAAGAGGAGGGGAGGAGAGAAAGAGTAATAAAGAAGGAAAGGGGAGGTAGTAGGGTAAAGAAAGGGAACTAGGTGAGGGGTGAATTGATGAGGAAGTTGGGGACGGATAGAAAAAGGTAGGGATAGATGGGGAGAAAGGAGGTGAATGAGGAATGGTGGGGACGAATGGGGTGAGGTGAAACGGATGGGGAGAGCGGGGATAGATGGAGATAAGGGAATCGATGGAGGGAGAGAGAGGAAGGTTAAGCAGAGAAGGATGGATGGATGGAGGGGAAATGGATATGGAGAGTGGACTCAAGAAGAACGAGAGGAGGGGAAGAGATGGGGTAAATGGGAAGGGAAGAGGAGGTCTAAAAAGGGAAGGGAGATGGTAAGCTAACAGACGGAGGATCAACGGGAGATAGAAAGGAAAAGGTATGGAGAAAGAGACAAAGGGGATAGGACACAGTGAGGACAATGAAGACAGTGGAAATGCAAATGAAGAAGAGAGAGAGAGAAAGAGAGAGAGAAGGGTGCTGGTAAGGTCCCAATATAGTCATCAGCATGAGAGAGGGAATGTTGGCTCAGGACTGTTGTACCACTCACATCCCTCTACCTGTCCCTCCCTCCCGCAGCCTCCCTCTCCCCACACTCTCTCTCTCTCTCTCTCCTTACTCCTTGTGTTCTCCTCCTGCATTCTATCCTCCCACGCTACTTTTTTTTTTTTTTTAAATTCCCTATAGATGCTTCCATTCCTTATTCCTAAAAGATTTCTTTAATTTTTCTCTCTCGTTATTCCTTAGCTCCTCCTCTCTCTCTCACTGTTCCCTTTCCTTCCTCCCTATTCCCGATCCTCCTCTCCTACTCCTTTTCTATTTTCCACTCTCTATAAACTCTCTCCTTCCTTTTTGAAGTTTAGTTTTCCAATCACTTTTGTACCTTCTTCTTTTCTTCCCTCCCTTCTGCCTCCTTCGCTCCCTGCTTGCTTCCTCTCCAACATCCTCCATCCTTTCTCTTCCTCCCTGTTGGTTATCTCCTTTCCTGCTCCATCTTCTCCTTACATGCTGCTTATCTACTACTTAGCCTCTCCTTTCTCCCTAGTTTCTCCCTCATCCTCCCTTCCTCCTGTGTTCTCCCTTTCCTGCTACTCCATCGACTTCCTTCTTTCCTTCCTGCACCTTTTCCTTCTTCCGTCCTTGTTCCATATTCTCCCTCCCTTCCTCCTTCCAGTCTTCTCTTCCTCCCTGCCGCCTCATCTCCCATCTGCCTCCCTTGTCGTCTCCGCTAAGGCAGACATCAAGTAGGTACAAAGGTGAGGCAGCAGGTGTAAGGCAGGAACAGAAGGGCAGGGAGAGAGAAGCTGGAAGGGTAGGGCACAGAAAATGAAGACAAGGGTGTTAGGCTTGAGGTTGAGGCAGAGAGAGTAAGGCCGGGGAGTGAGGCAGGGTGAGAGATGTAGAAAGAAAGAGGCAGGGAGAATAAGACAGAAGAACTGAGGATGGAAATGTGAGGCAGGGAAGAGTGAAGCACAAAGTGTCGGGTAGGGAGAGTGAAGATATAAGAATGAAACAAGGTGAATGAGACAGGGAGGGTAAGGCAGTGGAACTGAGGATAGGAGCATAAGACAGGCGAAGTAAGGCAGTGAGAAGTAGGGGTAGGAGAGTAAGGCAATAATAATGAGGCAGGGAGGGCAAAACGGCGGAAATGAGGATAGGGGAGAAGCAGCAAGGAGACTGGGGCAAGGAACGTAAGACAAATGGAATGTGAGGTAAGAAAAGCGAGGCTGAGTGAGGTTAGGGGAGTGAAACAAATGAGACAGAGAGAATGAGAGGAGAGAACAAGACAAAGAGACTAAGGCAAAGGAAATGGGGATGAAAATGTGTGGCAGAGGAATGACAACGAAGAGTGAGGCAAGGAGTGTACGGTAGGATTAGTGAAGTAGAAAAAACCAATGGTACAAGGAGGCTGGAGGAACAGGAGATAGTGATAACAGGGGGGAAGCAACGGAGAGGGAAAAGGGAATAGGAATATTGTAGGTGAGAGAAGAGGAAGGCACAGTGAAGCAGGAATGTGGCAGAGAAAAACAGAGTAGAAAATGAGGTAGATGAGAAGGAAGGGAAAGCAGAAATGCAGAGGAGGAGGGGAAGAAGGCGAAACAGAGAAAGTGGCGGATAAAAAAATGTAAGTGATCTAGGTGGTGTGAGGAATACTCGGAGACTGAAAGGGATGCTGCGGAATCGCGAATAGCATGAAGTAGACAGGAAGAAAGGAAGTTGGGTAAGTATGGGATGCAAATAGGGAGGCACACAACAAAAACGGAAAGCAAGGAGTGAGAAAGGGATGGCCAGGGGCCGCTGAACACTTAAGTGAGGGAAGGAAGGAGACAGGAAGAACGGAAGGGAGACAGAGAGTGTGTAATGGAGGCAGGAAAAGTGGAAAGCAGTGTGCAGAGAAGGAAACAAGGGAGGGAATGTGTTAAGGGGGCAGGGAGCAAGGCAGGAAAACATAGAGGGACGCAAGAAAAGAAGACAGGGAGTAAGGGAAGCAGGGAGTGAGTGGGGGAGTGAGGGGTGATTGAGCAAATTCCAGCGGACCTGTGTCACGAGGGTCAACTTGCTCATTAGGGGCTGTCAGACCCTCCCTCCACACCGAGGTAATTGGGGCAAGGGGCAGGGAGGATTGAAGAGGGAAGAAGGGAGGAGAGAAGAGAAAGAAAGACGGAGGGGAAATGGAGGGGGGTGGAAGTCCATGGGAAGTGAGGGTAAACAGTGTGGAAAGGAGGAATAGCAAGAAGGAAACAGGGAGACGAGAGAAGGGAAGAAGGCAGGGGAAGAGAAGAAGCAGAGGCAGAGAAGGGAAAGCGGGGGATACGGTAAGGAAAAGAAAGAAGGAGGAAAAGAAATAAGAAAGATGGAAGGAACGATAAAAACAAGAGATGGGGAGAAGAATAAAGGAAAGAAAGTAGGAAAGATGAAAATGAGAGAAAAAGGAAGGAGGCAGTGACAGAGAAAAGAAATACTAATAAGAACAACTGAACGATAGAAGGAAAGGAGATAATGGGAGACAGGAAAGAAAGCAGGGAAATGGAGAGGAAGGAGGAGGGATGGATGAAGAAATGGAGAAGAAAAGAGAGAAGAAAGAAAGAGGGACAAGTGAGAGAAAGAAGGGAGGAAGAAGAAAGACAGAGAAAGAAAATGGATATTATGAAAAGGTAAAGGTGTCCACTGATCCACCTGTAAATCACTAACCAGGGGGACCGCACTCTGCATACACTGTACCCAGGTGACATTAAGTGCCGGGGTTCAAAGCCAGAAAAGATCCGGGTATATTATGATCTGTATCTATCAGTACGTATGTGGCTAAGTGCATGGACAACTATTCCTAGGAGGGAGAGGGATAGCCATAATCAATTTCGTGCATGTGAAACTTAAAGTGTTGTATTACCGATGTTAGTGTGCGTCAGGCCGGTGTATATCTTTGGCAAGTATTAAGAGGGTGTGAACATTATGCTAGCAAGGACAAGAATATAAAGCCAACACTCACTTTCAATGTCCGTTGCTTCTTCATTTTCGCTCCTCTCCCCCACTCCAGATTACATGCAATCCGTAGGGCGAACGCGGTAATCCTGAGCCACCATGTTTTCTATTTATGAAACTTGTACTTAAGGAAAAAAGCGCAAAAGTGATGTGGAAGGGGAATACAAGGGGAATAAACTGAGAGAGAGAGAGAGAGAGAGAGAGAGAGAGAGAGAGAGAGAGAGAGAGAGAGAGAGAGAGAGAGAGAGAGAGAGAGAGAGAGAGAGAGAGAACAACAAGAGGAGAGCAAACAGGATGACAAGAGGAAAGCACTCATAAGACCCACTCTGGCAGAAGGGTGCTTGTCTGGCGGTGAGAGGGGGGCAGGGGAGAAGATGGAGTGGCCACGGAGAGAGGGAGGAAAAAGGAGGAAAATGGGAGAGGGAGAGGAGACAAAGGAGAGAGAGGGGGGGCTGGGGAGAAGATGGAGTGGCCACGGAGAGAGGGAAGAAAAAGGAGGAAAATAAGAGAGAAAGAGGAGAGAAAGGGGAGAGAGAAGGGTGAACGACAATAAGGAGGGATGAAGGGAAAATGTCAAGGGGGGGGGAGAGAGAGAGAGAGAGAGAGAGAGAGAGAGAGAGAGAGAGAGAGAGAGAGAGGCGGGGGGGAGTGCAGAGAAGGATGAAAGAGAAGAGTCAGTACTATAAAGAGGAACGAGGGATGAAAATGGAGAGAGAGGTATAACACAAGGAGAGAAGAAAGAAGGGGGAATAAAGAAACAGGAGAAGGAGAGGGAAGGGGGAGAAGGAGGGAAGAAAACCGAATAGGCATGGAGAGGCGGAGGAAAGAAAGGAGAGAGTACAGGAAAGAAAAGAAAGAATGGAGAGACAGAGCAGAGAAGGATAGGTAATAGGGGAGAAAGAGGGAAGAGGAAAAGGGAATACCGGCTAGAGATGAAGGCAAGAGAAAAAAGAAAAACAGTGTGTGTGTGTGTGTGTGTGTGTGTGTGTGTGTGTGTGTGTGTGTGTGTGTGAGAGAGAGAGAGAGAGAGAGAGAGAGAGAGAGAGAGAGAGAGAGAGAGAGAGAGAGAGAGAGAATCACTAAAGCCACACACCTCTCTCTCTTTCACACCTTCCACTCCACTAAACACACACATCTCACACGTCCGGCACACTCACTGGATCTCCCTTTCGTCCTCCTTCCCTTCTCCCTCTTGTCCTCCATCCTTCCCTCTTCTCCATTCCTCTTTAATAAAAATAAAAAAAATCCCTCTCTCAGTTCCCTCATCTTGTCCGTTGTCTAGAACTTCTTTAACCCTTTTTATTCGATATTTTTATGTTCCTCTCTCTCTCTCTCTCTCTCTCTCTCTCTCTCTCTCTCTCGTAAATCCCCCACCTACATTCCATCTCAGTACCACCCTCATCCCATCTACAAATTCTCCTATTCCTTTCCTCCACTCTCTCCATCTCTAAAACAACCCCCTTCCCTCCCTCCCTTCTCCCTAACTCAACATTCCTCTCTTCCCTTCCTCTCAACTCTCCCCATTCGCTCCCCAACACAGCCCATGCAAGTCAGAGCGCCATTATGCAAAACAAATGTGGGGAGTTGCAAATTTGGGAGGAAGAGTTGAAGGGAGAACAGGGCATTAAGGGGTGCTGGGGAGAAAGGAAGGAGGAATGAGAGGGGAGGGAAAGGAATGAGGGAGGAGGGAGAGGAATGAGGGAGAAGGGAGGAATGTGGGGAGAGGGAGAGGAGGAGGGAAGGGATGAGAGGAGGAAAAGGGGTGAAAGGAGTTGAAAGGAAAAGTAGAGGGAGGGGAAGGGATGAAAAGCGATAGGGGGTGTAAAAACAGGACAGGAGTGGGAAAGGTAGGGTACGGAAAGGGAAGATGGGATGAAAGAGAAAGAGAGAGAGAGAGAGAGAGAGAGAGAGAGAGAGAGAGAGAGAGAGAGAGAGAGTGTGTGTGTGTGTGTGTGTGTGTGTGTGTGTGTGTGTGTGTGTGTGTGTGTGTGTGTGTGTGCCGCAAAGAATCTCAGACCACACAGAAATGAAATTCATCTCAAGCTGACGTGTCCTGCGTTATACAAGAACAAGATACATACAAAATGAACAGTTATCTAAAATGTGGTTACAACATAAAAGAAACATCATCCATCCATCCATCACCCAATCCTTTTATGTCCAATGCGGAACGTGCTGCCCCTGGGTTAGTCACTCCGTCCCGTCGTATGCGACGAATCTGACCAACCTACCTCGCCCATGAGCTGCATTTTTGTTACTTAACCACTCCTCAGACGTAAACCCCTGTGGGCTCTACCTGGCTGGAACACCTTAACTCACTAATCACCAAGCATCATTTGGCTAACTGGTTAATGCACGGGGTTGTAAGCGGTTTCTGGAGTTCCTTAACCATTTTGTCTGTCACTCGGTGTAGAAAGCAAATGGAGGAAAATTCTACGGCTTTAACTAGCTACATTTCAAATCTTCATAGAGTAGCTGTTTATAAATTAAAAAGTTACTATGTACTGTGGGTTTGCACTTCATGGGCTGGTGTGTGAGTTCGTGTGTGATTGTGAGAGCTTGTTATGGATTAGGAGGTAACATCTTCTCTAAGTGTACGTTCATTTGTGGGAAGGATGTGTGTGTGTGTGTGTGTGTGTGTGTGTGTGTGTGTGTGTGTGTGTGTGTGTGTGTGTGTGTGTGTGTGTGTGTGTGTGTGTGTGTGTGTGTACCCCTCGCCTGTGTGCCTGCCAGCGCTTTCATGTTCTTTTAATAGGCATTCCAACCTTTCTACAATTTATGCCCAATGTAATAATACCGTCCCACCCCCTCACATTACCGCAACCCCCCACCTCTTACAGCCCCCAAATGCTTGTACTTTTGCGTGTGTGAGTGTGCTTTACATGGACGGTTCTTGCGTGTGTGCGTGTAAATGTGTTCTGGTTCATTAGCGTACGTGTGTGTGTGTGTGTGTGTGTGTGTGTGTGTGTGTGTTATATCAAAGCACGTGGACCGAAATATAAGCAACAAACCCTACTGCATTGCTCTCTCATCATCCGAACCCCAGATTACAAATATCGTCCATACCAATTTCCATACCACACATACATTAATAATAAAACATAACTGGCTACGTGACTCCATGCAGGCGACGTACGAGAGTCAGTTTACATTATAGGGTATTTGAGACTTTCCTGGACCGCCGCTGTTTCTTTGTCTTTATGGCGGAGAAAGAAACAGAGAAAGGAAGTGGAGAGGGAGGGAAGGTTTAGGGAGGGATGGGAAATGGAGGGAGTGTGGGAGTTGGAATGGAGGGGGAGGGAGGGTTGGGGTGGAAAGGAGAACAGTTTGGATAGAGAGAGAGAGAAGTTAGGATGGAAAGAGGGAGGTGTTGAGGTTTATGTGGAGAGGAAAGGTTTGTGACAAAGAGGGAGAGTATTTAAGAAAAGAGTGGGGATGTGAAGGGATGAAGAGTGAAAGGGAGGGAAAGGATGGACAGAGAGTAAATAAAATGGAGCTAGAAAGGAAGAGGTGAAGGTTAAGAAGTAAAGGAAAGGAGATTGGGGTGGAGACGGAGGTAGGGGTCGGTGGGAGACAGACGGAAGAAGTGGGGTGGAGAAAAAGTAGGCATGGAAAAAGTACTGTAGAAACAGCGAGAGAAAAGAAGAATGAATGGTGAAGGAGGGAGATCGGGAGAGGCAGAAGGATGATGATGAAGGGAGAGGAGAAGGAAAGGGGAAAGAAAGGTGTAAAAAACAGGACAGTGGAAAGGAAGAGAGGAGAAACCAGAGAGGAGGAAGTGAGACAGGCAAAGAGGGGGATAAATCATGACAGGCTAGCAGATTACATAGCAAAGCTGCTCGTAAATCTCTGTCAATGTAAGGTATACTGAGGGATGCGGTGAATTCTACAGTTAGGTAAAGAGTGAGAATGGTTTTGATATCTCTGGCAAGCAAACATACCTGCATATAAAACCATGTCAAGAGTCCCAAACAACAATTGAAGAATGCAGAAAAACTTTCAAATATGCATAGCACTGTGGGCTATTTCTAACCTCTTTTTTTGTCTGCGTGGTCCTTCTGAATATCAAATCATTCATAAGAAGCCAAAATGGAGAAAAGTAAAGGATGTTAGGTTGAAGGCTTAATAAAAAAAAGAATGTTTACTGTGAGTTCCATATAACCCTCTTTGGGATTCAAGGAGTGAAATGCATAATATTTTACTTACCTTGGAAAAATACCAACAGTGTGCACTTACACTAAACAGTGCCATTATTATTGTCATTAAAGCGGGTTACCAGTCTGAGAGTCAAACAGATATTAATAATGAAATAATCTCATTATCAAGCTAACTGCATAAGCAGTGGCTAAAAATTTCTTGCCTAATGATGTAGAACAGTTAAGTCAAAATGATACACTTTTAAGTAAATACGGTACATAATATGTACCAGCCACTAAAAAGCACCACAGAGGAAAACAGGGGAAAGACGAAAAGTATCAGGGAACAGATTCATACCTCTCTCTCTCTCTCTACTGTATACATTATATATATATATATATATATATATATATATATATATATATATATATATAATGCTTATATGTATGTATGTATCTATCTTTGCATGCATGCATGTATGTATGTATGTACAGTATGTGTGTGTGTGTGTGTGTGTGTGTGTGTGTGTGTGTGTGTGTGTGTGTGTGTGTGTGTGTGTGTGTGTGTGTGTGTGTGTGTGTGTGTGTGTGTGTGTGTGAGAGAGAGAGAGAGAGAGAGAGAGAGAGAGAGAGAGAGAGAGAGAGAGAGAGAGAGAGGAGCAATTAAAAGGAGGGAGTGGTTAACAATTAGAAAGTGGTGGGTTAGGCTATAGGAGGCAACAAAGACGACCTGGTTTGTGAGAAGCATTGTGGCCAAGGTCAAGATAAGGGAGGGGGTATCGGAGGTGGGAGAGGAGGGGGGAGAGATCGGGGAGGCGTAGAGAATACGAAGGAACGGAGGGAAGAGGGAAGGAAGGAAGCAAGCAAAGAAGGAGGGGAGGAAGGGGAAGGATGGAAAGTAGGAAGTAGGGGAGGAAAGGAAGCGACTCAGGGAAGGAAAAGAGGGTGAGGAGGTAGGAGAGAAGGAAGGGGGAAAAAGGAAGAAGGAAGGGAAAGAAAATAAAGGAAATGACATTATGAGAGACAGGGCAAATTAAAATGAAAAAGGTGGAGGGCAGTACGAAGGAGGGGAAAAGGAGGAAAAGATGGGGAAAAGAAATAAGAAGAAGGAACGGCGTGAAAAATAAACTACAAGAAAGGGAAGTGATAGGAAAAGAGACAAGAAGGGATTGAACAGCAGGCAGATAACGAGAGTGACAATGAAGAAGAGAGAGAGTAAAAGAGAACAAGAGGAAATGCAAATGTGAATGAAAAAAGTAGCTGAGAATAAGAAAGGGAGAAGTGTGAGAAGAAGGGAAGGAAGGGAAGGGAAGGAAGGGAAGGGAAGGGAAGGGAAGGGAAGGGAAGGGAAGTGAGGAGAAAGGAATGGCAAAGGTGGATGCAAAAGGACAGAGGGAAGAGGGAGTTACTGACATATGGATGATCAGAAAGGCAAAGAAAAAGTAAAGGCAAGAAGGAAGAAGACATAGGCAGAAAAGTACAGAGAAAAGGGGAACAGATGAGGAAAAACTAAGAGAATGATGAAGAGAGAGGAAAGAGAATCTTAAAGTACAACTGACAGATGGACGATAAAGGAAGGGGAAAAAGAAAAAGAAAGGGAAACTGAAAGATTGACGAAAATGGAGAGAGAGGGAAAGGAGTGATGGAGGAGGGAAGGGGGAAGGAGGGTGGAACAGGGTGGGAAGAGGGGAGGGGGAAGAAGGGTTGGGAAGGGGGAGGAGGAGTGGGGGAATGAGGGTGGGGTCGAGTGACAAGGGTATAGTCACGATAAGCCAGCCAGCGTATCACACACCTGAGAGATAAAGAACCGGAGAGAGAGAGAGAGAGAGAGAGAGAGAGAGAGGGAGGCGGAGATCGAAGGTGCTGGAAAAAGGTACAATAAATTAGAAAAAAAACTAGAAGGATGGACAAGAAGATGAGGAATAAAGAGGGGGAAGATTATTAAGGATGAAGAAGGATGGGAAGGTGAAATGGGAAGAGGGTCACGCAGTTCCTCGGTGCAGTGTGGGGAAATTGAGGGGAAAAAAAAAAATGGAAGAAGAAAGATAAAGGTTGACGAGAAGAGGTGGGCATAGGAAGAAGAGGAAGGGGAGAAATGAACGAACACAGAGGGAAAGATGAGGTGGAGAAGAGGAAAAGGGAAGAGGATAGAAGGGAGGGGAAAACGAAGGATAGAAACAAAGAGACTGGGGAAGAATGAGGAGGAAGGAGTAATAAAGATACTGGATAGGAGGAAGGCCAACAGGAGAAGAGGAGGAGGAAAGAATAACAGAATGAGGAAGTGTATGGAGAGAGCTAAATGGCGAATGGCTAAAGGGGAGAGGAAGAAAAGGAAATGGGGAAGGGGGGAGGTAGATGGTGTACAAGGGAAAGGGGAGGCAAAAATGGCCAGAAATGGGGAGAGAAAGAAGGCGGACAGGATATCCTAGATGAAGAAGGTATACAAGCGAAAGGGATGAGAAGGAAAGGAGATATGGGGAGCAGGTTGGGAGAAAAAATAGATAAAGAAGAACAGAGGAGGAATTATGTGAGGTCAGACTTAATAATGGGGATAATATCTTAATTCCTTATCACACTTGAGGAAAAGAGGAGGATGACTAAAATAATGAGGCGCAGAGGACGAGAATGAGTATGAGACGGGGAGGAAGAGAATGAGTATGAGGCGGAGATGAAGAGGATAAGTATGGAAAATGAGGGTAAGAGGAATAAGGGAGGGGAAGGAGACAAGGAGTACAAAGAAAAGTTAACAGCATCCAAGCTCTAGATCCTTTCGAGGCTGTTTGTTACAGAGTTGGTTATAACTAATGTAACTTTCTGTGGATCAAAGACAAAACGTAGATGAACAGAAAGGCTTCTCCCTCAGATCCATGGAGCCCTCCATTCGAAGCAGGCAGGGAAAAGAAAGAAAAACTACCGTGGAAGTTAGAGGCTGTTATGGTAAGGAAGAGTAACATCAATTTGACTTGAGGTAAATCGGTTATCGATGCTTTTCTGTGGTTGTGTCCTCCACGCTTGGTAATGCAGGGAACATTATGCTTCAGAAATGCATTATTCAGGAGTGAACATGCTCAGCTGGGGATTAGATGCAAAATACTTATCTGAGGGACTCACAAATGTTAGTACCAGTACTGTGTCACAGTTAACCACATTGAAAAGTTGTTCCATTGCATCAGTATCTCTATTTGGTGATTTTATTAAATATGAATTAGATCCCATCGTAGTTTGCGCTTAGTTAAAGTATGCATATTCAGCTCTTCTACGAGTGTATGTTTCTCGTTTGGAGAAGGAGGAAGGGAAGATAGCGGGGAGACGGGGATGGGAAGAGGTCCTGAAGAGAAGGAATCATCTGAGGTCTAACTTAACCTCTTCAACCCGAGGATGTTGCATTTCTTATATTCTTGCCGTTACCGCACTTTAGTTCAACCTATTAGTGCAACGTAAGAGTAAAGCGGTCACTGAAGCCTATTTCTAACACGACCAGTTCGAAATCTCACTCCTAAGCTAAATATCATCGTCTGGGGAGAAAAGAATACAGTGTTAAAGACGTCCTCGGACTGAGAGGGGTAATATGAGGAAAGGATCTTAGTACTCTATCATACTTAAGCGATAGTAAGCGACGGAAGATGGAAGAGAAGGGAAAGTGAGAATAAGGGAATGAGGTAAGGACCCAAGACAATAGAGCAGGAAGAACAGGGCTGAGACGAATGAAAAATATGCAGATGAGAGGACGGAGATATCAGAAGCTAAAGGTAATGGAAGAAGTACGCAGAAATAAGAGGATTGAATAAAGTCACATTATAAGAATAGGAGAGGTAAAGGCATCAAATGACGGGTTAGGGAGGAAAGGGAAGATGGGAAGATGAAGGGGAGGGAGATATGGGACAGACAGAGAGAGAATGAAAGAAAAGGGTAGATAAGGGGAAGAAAGAACCCCGAAGGAAGACAGGGAGAGAACAGAAGGGAGGGGAGAGAGATAGAGAAGATGGAGTGGCGGTGGTTCTGGGACTTTCACTTCTAGGGGACAAGAGAAGGCATGCCGTAACAAAGAGGAAGAAGAGGATGGGGGAGGGAAACAGCGAAGGGGGAGGGGAAAGGGACAGAGTGGGGAGTGGGAAGAGGAAAGAGGCAAGCAAGGAGGGGGAACGAGAGGGGTAAGGAAAGGGGAAAGAGGAGCTGGTGTCGATGAGTGGGAGAAGAAGGGTGAGTGGGAGCTGAGCTGAGGGACGGGAAGATGGAATAAGCGAGGGGGAAAGGGAACAAGAGGAAGCGGGAGTGAGGGGAGGAGGAGGGGACGTGAGGGAAGAGATGAGGAAGTACAAAGGTACAAAAGAAAGCAAACAGCAATAGACCTGTTGGTCCTTTCGTGGCTGTTTGGTGTAGGAAAGGTTATATAAACTAATCTCTTAGATAAAGACAAGGACAGACATGCAGGAAGGAATGTGGAAAGGGAGTGGAAAGATAGTTAAGGGTATGTGAAGTGGGAAAAGGGGTATCGGAAGGGGAGAGGAAGAGGAAGGCACTAGGGAAGGTGGAGGGAAAGCATGGGGGAGATAAATGGTAGAAAAGGACGCTGGACGAAAGAAAGGAAGGTGGAGGAGGGAGAATGGGGCGATATAAGAAGGTGAGAGAAACGAGACGGGGGAATAAGATGACGCTGGGAGATGAGAGTCAGGGAAAGGGGAGAAGGGAGGAACGGCAGCAAGAAAACTGATGGTGAGATTGAAATCAGTTGGGGAGAAATTTATGAGCAAAAAAGCATAAAAGGAACTGCGAAACAGTAAGGTTTATATGAGGGACAGAGAAACAATGAAAAATAAATAATAAATAGAGCGACAGAAAATTAAATATGAAACGAGTCTAATACCTTTTATTTCTTCCTTCCCACCCCCTTCAAGAATCGTAGATAAAATTGTTTATTGTTGCAGAAAGAAACTATTTAATATTTAATTATTTTCACTCCCAGTATGTGTGTGTGTGTGTGTGTGTGTGTGTGTGTGTGTGTGTGTGTGTGTGTGTGTGTGTGTGTGTGTGTGTGTGTGTGTGTGTGTGTGTGTGTGTGTGTGTGTGTCGTTGCCACCAGATGAATTTAATTGGGTTATAAGCTATTTCAGTGATGGGTTAAATATATTTCTCATTTACTCCGGCAATGCGAGGGGTCTTTCACAAACTAAATAAAATCGTCTTAATACAGCAAGGCAATAAACTATAATAAGAAAATCCTCCTATAGAAAGTGCTGGCAAAAATTTAAGAAGCTTTGAGCAAAACGCAGAAAAAAAACCTAAGTCCTAAACTGATAGTATATTCTTGCAGCCTGACGACTTTCATCTACATGCTCAGTCTCCGTATTCTATATTTTCATCTTTTCTTTAACCGTTTTTCAAATTTTCAGGTATTTCAGTTTAGAAGAAAGGAGTTACGGTTTCATTTAAAAAAAAAAAAAAAAACTTTGAGTCGAGTTTCACAAATTCTTAAGCGTCCCCAGAGCGTTTATGGATGGCCTGGTCGAAGTGTGTGCACGACTGAGGGCAGGGTTCCAGTAGCCTCAGGAGGTTCCCTACTCCTTGCGTTATCGTAAACCGAGGAAGTAGCACCTCCTTCGTAATTTATATTGTATATTAAAGCCTCGGTAATTTTTTTAGTGCCATATCGGAATAACATGTACACGAGCTGCAAAAGTAGCTGGCAAAGAAGTAATCGTTGACAAGCAGTACTGAAAAATAGACTGGTATGTGTGAGGTGCTGAGGAAGCCTACATGTCAAAGGGAACACGGTCCAAGTGAATTATAGGGAAGAGATCCTGGTACTTTTTGAACTAATGATTTCGACTGTATCATACGTAGGTTCAGATTCGCGTGCCCATCGAAAATACGCAGTGTGATATAAGTTATGTTGAGAAATTGGATACTGTTAGATAAGTCAGAGTTGGCTGTTAGTTACGTTTAAGGACTTAAAGTGGCGTAAAAATGACGCATGAGCAAGGTAGCTTGAATCTCCGTACATAATGTTTCACTTTTTCTGACCATTCGATTGAATCCACCCAAGCGTAAAGTGGGAAGCTAAGATGGGAGGACGACGACAATAATAATAATAATAATAATAATAATAATAATAATAATAATAATAATAATAATGATGATGCCAAGTTATAGATTTCGTCAATGCAATATATATTTATTTAAACCTGACTTGACGGTATAAGTCACGGGTCGGACACGGACGTGCGTTAATGGGCTGCGGATCAAATCCAAGATGTGGTCGAAGGTTTATCTAGCATGTTAAACGGTGCAATGGACCCTGGGTGGCACTCCTGAAATGATCTGGACTATGGCAGCCTAGAAAGGGTATCAGAGGAAAAGGGTAAAAGGTGACTAGCTGTCGCAATTATCATGACTAGCAAAAGGTGGAAAAGGGGAATACAGTATGTTATTTCTGAGGAAGGGGAAGATGTCGAAAGAATGAGGCACAGTCTTACTTTTACTCATGTGCTGACTGCACTCAACATGTACAAGGAACATATGCCATTATTATCGGGAGATTGCGTTATGTGCTGCTTTACATCTCTTAATCTTACTTTATTACTCTGTCTTCTACATGTATGCTACTTATGCTCAGCAAGTAAACCGGTACATGACTGAAAACAGATCGGTTAAGTAAGCGCAGGACTTGAACACATAATATACTGTAGGAGGAGGAGCTGAGAGAAAGAAGGGTGTGGTGAGAGAGGAGAAAGGAACGAGGGAGAGTTGATGAGAGAGAGGGAGTAGGATGAGACGTACGAGAGAAGAGAGACGAAAGACAAGTGATGGAGGTAAGAAGGTAAGAGATGAGACGGGTGAGAAAAACACGAGTGGGGAAGGAAGGGAGCTGAGGAGGGCCAGATGGGTGAGATTACATATTTGCCTCGGCTTACACTAGTCAGTCCTTTTCCTGACACCCATTAGCCTTTGTTTTCATCACGCACCCTCTAGCTTTAGGGCCACACTAGGCAGTTCTTGTAAACCGCATATCATAGAGTGGGAATCTCAAGTAAAAAGGTTCTATGGTATATTGGTGGGTTTATGGATAATTACCGCGACTAAAAACAAACGAATCCCTGCATAACCTCGAAGTATACTGTGATTCTGGGAATTACCACGTCAGTATTATGTTCTGTAAGAGTGCTGAGGAAGGCGAGATATGAGTGAGATGAGGGTGAGGGAAGAAATGTGAGGAGGGCGAGGCCGGGGTGGGGTGAGGCAGGAGTGGGGTGAGGCAGGGGTGAGGTAAGGCAAAGGTGGTGAGGCAGGGGTGGTATGGACGGGGTTAGGGGGTGAAGCGTGAGGTGAGAAGGGTGTGTTGTCCATCTAAACACAAACAACAGAGGTCTACATTACCCTGTTTGCCTCCCCTCCCCTTCAGTGACCCTCTAACATCTCCCTTCCTCACCCTCCGCCTCCCCAATCGTGTGTGTGTGTATGTGTGTGTTCTCTCTCTCTCTCTCTCTCTCTCTCTCTCTCTCTCCAACATAGATTTATCTCAATCTTCAGTCTCAACTTTTCCTTTCCTTTCTTGCGATTCAGGACGATTTTTTGAACAAGGCCGCGACATTTATTTCCAAGCCTGTCTCTGAGCCGCCCTTTCTGAATTCGGGGACCTTAACGAGATAGGAGAATAAAATGTAATAGAACATGAGGGAAAGTGGATTTTCTTGGCAACCAGAAATAAGATAAATGGTCATAGAAGAGCTTTGAGAATGGAAGCATAGGAGGGCAAGTACCCGAGGAAAAGTTATTTGGTTGGTGGAGGGAAATGGAAAAGACTGATAGAAAAAATAAATGAAGGTAAAAGGAAGAGAGCATGAGGATGAATGGTAAGGAAAGGCAGAAAGGAGTAGAGAGGAGTGGTGACAGAGAAGCCTGAAAGAATGAAAGAATAAAAAGAAGAGAATATAAGGAAGGGTGGGATGGAAGGGTAGAAGGGAGAAGAGTAATGGCAAGGCTTGAGGAATAAAAGAACAGGAGGAGGAGTACATGATAGAAAAACAGCTTGAACTGTCAGCAGTGGACTGAATGGAGTGTCAACAGAGGACACTAGACTTACTTGTGCTGTGGCTACTCTAGATAAACTATAGGATTAGGAGTCTGCCATTTCTATACTCTGTTCACTTTAACGAGAAGTAAAACTGTCGTCGCTCTACCTTGAATGCTGATCTGTTGCGAGAGATTAACACTACCGTATGGTGCTAGTCAGGAAGATGCACTACGAAAAGGATGGAGAACTAAAGTATTGTGTTGTTTTGGCACTGTGAAACGAAACATAAGCTGAAAAATGACGAAAATCTCAGCCAAGTTAATGAGGACGAAGTTAAGTAGATCTCATTATTTCGTGACCTTTAACAATGTCTAAAGTTCAATAGCTGATTATCACCTTTTGTCATTTTCTCCACTTTCAGCTGATCAACAATTCTTTACCTACTCATTTTAGTGTTTCCAATTGTTCTATTTATTTACTTCGTATTTAAAACTGTAACCCTATTTGCTGTTCTGCCTTTTCCTTATCTTTGTTTCTCTCTTTTTTATTTTATTTTAACCTTTCAAATTTACCTTCTCTGAAAATATGTCCCTACAAGTTAATCTGTTATAGTTTCTCTCTACATCTTTTCTTCTTCTTCTTCCTGGTCTCCTCTTCCTCCTTCCTCTTCTTCCAGCCTCGCCATAACTCGTCAAGCGGAACTAGGAATTTTACTGCCCCTTTCCCCAGTCCTTATCTCTATCGGCTTTTTTCCCCTTCTTTCTCTCGTCTTTCGTTTTCTTCTCCTCTCCCATTCATCCATCTTCTTTCAGCCTCTCTCTGTTAAACATTTTCTCTATTTCGTCAGTCACATCGTTAATCTCTTCCATTCTCAATTTAATCTTTTCACATGGCCATTATTTTATTTTTTTAGTGTATCTATCTCTCTTACTCTCTTTCATTATAAAATGTTACATTTTACACACACACACACATACACACACACACACACACACACACACTCATACATACACACACACACACACACACACACACACACACACACACACACACACACACACACACACACACACACACACACACACACTCAATTATATATACTGTATCTATGTCTATCTATCTATCATATCTCTCTCTCTCTCTCTCTCTCTCTCTCTCTCTCTCTCTCTCTATATATATATATAAAATCTCTCCCTCTATTTTCTCAGCTCACCTCCTCTTTAACACAATTCTACCTATATTTATCTCCCTCCATTCCTCTCTCTTTTTCTTTCTCTCTCTCATGCTCGAGTGAATGCAGGGAACTCGAGCACAGTAAATCACTCTGCTCCATATTCAGACACCTCCTCCTTCCTTCCTTCCCCACACCTCTTCTTATTCTTCCTCCCCTCCTTACACCTGCTTCCTCACCTCCTTGTTTCTTTAATCTCTTTTCTCTCCCCTATCTTTCTCACTACATTTTGTTCCTCTCTCCAATTTTTTTTTCTTCCTCCTCGACCAACTCCCTCCTTCTCTTCCTTACAGCCTTCATACTTTCTTCTCTCTACTTTTCTCTCTCCAGCCTTCCTCCTTTTCCTTTCCCTCTCTTCAGTATCTCTTGCCTCTTCTTCTTCTTCCCCGTTTTCTTCCTGCTTCTTTTCCTTTTTTTTCTTCCCTCTCTTTCTCATCTTTTTCCTTCTCCTCCTCTCTCCCAAATCTTCCTCACCCCCTATATCTTTCTTTACTTCCTCCTCCTCCTCCTCCTCGCCACACACTTTACTTCGCCATCCATCATTTCCTCGCTACTTCCCCCTTCATCTACCTCTTCCTTAAACTTCCATTTCCTCCTCACCTTTCATTCCTCTTCTTCTTTTTTCTCTTTTTTTCCAACTCAATATTTTTCATTTTACTTCTCTGTTCATTTCTTCTGTCGCCCTTCTACCTTTTCTTATATTCTCTCCATATTCATCTCTCCGAGTCCTTGTATTTTTATATGATCTCCCTTTCCCATCACCCCTCTCTCTCTCTCTCTCTCTCTCTCTCTCTCTCAGTTAATCCATGTAAGAAAAGAAATATTTACCCGAAAGAGTTTCAGCGACATCTGTGACCATCTTTTACTTTTACTCAACGAGACATTAGGCCTCCTGTTACCTGTACTTCCTGCATACTCATCAGTGGACTGCTAACGGTACCCTGAGATCTCTTATTTCCTTTCATTTTATACCCCTAACCCAAGGTCCATCTATTCTCTGGGTGAGTGTCCTCCTTATGAAAGATTATTCCATTTCAGATTTCTTTTATTATTTACTTCCTCCTGATGCCCTGCCGGATCCTCATCTCCCTTCATATTCCGGTCCTCTTTGCTACCCATCACCCACCTTGTATAACTGAGCTGTTTCTTTTGTTTACTTTCTCTCCAGCCTTCTCTGTTTCATCAGCCCACTTTGAACTGTTTCTTTTACTTTCCAGTCTCCTTCCTTCTTTCCATTCCTCTTTGTTTCATCACCTCACTCTCATTTCTTACCTTTTTTCTCCCCTTCTCTTCCACTTCTTTCCTCAGTCTTCCATATGACCACTCCCACTTCTCCCCCCCCCCTCTCTCTCACGACCTTCCCTCCCCTTCGTCTCCTCTCCCCACCTCATATTTCACGCAACAAGGCCCTCCTCTTCCCCTCCCCCTCCCTTCTCCTCTTTAAACCGCCTCTCTCCTCTTTAACAGTCCTCTCTCTCCCCCTCCCCTCTCCCCACCTCTCTCCCTCCCGACGCCTTGCCGTAACCCATCATTCACCCACTAACTTCGGATACGGTTCGGGTCAGTGAAGTTTCTCATAATAAGGGGCCCGGGTTCGAAACGGGCCCTTTGTAAGAGGAACCGGTTAGTCTGCAGTCCGTACCGTGTGTTACAACCATTTCCATATTGATAAATCTCCCCCCACCTCCTTTTTCGCTCGCATCAAATTAATTCTCTTTGCTTTCGTCTGGGTTTAATCACGTCTATTCTGCGCCGTGATTTATTGAATGCCTCCTCGTCTTGCTCTGTTTATTCGTCTAGCTGTTTTATTAATTCTCTTTCTCTCCCCTGCTTTAATCTTGAGCCTTTCAAGAGGGTTATTACTCCTATCACTCTGCACTAATTTATTGTCTGCTCTTTCTTGCTTCCGTCATTCATCTATTCTCTCCTCTTTTCTCGGATTTCCTGCTCTGTTCCACGCCATTGTCTTCCTTCTACACCTAATTTTTCTGTAATTGTATTGCTGATATAAATGGACAGCGTTCTAAAAACCTTTGGTCCGTTATACTTACGCTCAACTAAGTTAAATTCCTCTTGCAATTTACCGATAAACTGATTCGTTTATATGGCCAGCAAAACACATCTGCTCTCATTCACCCTTTCATCTTTATCTTGTAAAACTTGAAAAATGGGGTAACCCATTATACCAACAGCTCTTTATTCCATGTCCTCACTTTAATTGCTCTGAAATTCCATATCTCCTACTTCCATCAACATCCAGTCACCTATCTGCCCCCTCTCTACATTCCTTCCTCATCTGGCTTCCCTCTACATTCATTCCTCCATCTCCTGCTCTGGACATCCATTCCTTCATTTATTAGCTTCCCTTCACATCCACTACCCCATTTACTACCCTCCACATCTATACATTCTTCTACAGTATTTACCTCCAAATCAGGTCCTCCATCTCCTGCTCTCAACATACCATTACTTCTTTTACTGCCCTCGACATCCACTTCCCAATCTAACCAATTTACTGCCCTCTGCCCCTCTAAATCCATCAGTATCTATCTATCTATCTTATCTATTTTTATAAGTAAATAAACAAACAAATAAATAAATAAGAAAATAAATAAATATCTATCTATCTATCTCTCCATGTCTATCTATCTATCTATCTATCTATTCCTTCATATAATTAGGGAGAGAAAGAGTAAGAAAGGGAGAACACGAATGGAGAGATTGGGGAAGGGTGAAGAGAGGATAAAAGGAGAGGAGAAATAGGTAAAAGGGAGATGAGAAAGACGACAAAAGCAAGAAGGGAGAGAAAAAAAAGAGTTCAAGAAAGAAATGGTACAGGGGAAGGAGGAAAGAATGCAAAGAGAAGGTGGAAACAGCAAATGAGAAAGAGGGGAGAGGTCGGGTTCATCGTTCATCCGTCTACATCATCCACACACCTATCCATTCCCCCCGACCCTCCACAAACCGAAATCATCCAGTATAGCCATCCGTCCATCCATCCATCCAACCAATCATCCGTTTTATCCATCCCTCTATCCGCCCAAATAACCCCCACACATATGTCCGTTCCCCCAAATAAACCCCCACAAGCATTAATCCATCTAACCGATCCCTCTCGCCTTCCATCCCTCCATCCCTCCCTCCTTGTGTCCACCCAACATTCCATCCAATCAAATAACTTACGCATCTATCCTCATCCACAAGCAAGGAACTCACTTAAGAATACAGGACCCACACGATATATCAGTAGTTACTTAGTCCCGTGGTCGCGCTGTATTGGCTAAAAACCGAACTTCGTGATTCACTTGGATGGAAGAGCGATGGATATTAATGAATTTGAGGAAAACGGAAAGATGGAAGGGGTCTGAGAAAAACAGGGGGAAAAAGTTGAGAGGGGTTGAGAAATACTGGAGGGAAGAGTAAAGAGAGGAAGGGAGAAGGAGCGAACAATGGAGGGATGGAAAGGAGAGGGAAGAAGAGATAGAGGAGAGGGGTGGAGAGTGGACTGGGCATACAGAAAGCATGCCCGGTAGCAGAACGCCTACTGGATAATAAGAAGGTTATCTGTTAAGGCAAAAACTAAATACATTCCAGATCTGATCCACGTGTATCACAAAATATAAATATTAAGGGACAGGTAGTGAGAAGATGGAGGGACTAGAGAAACGAAGAAAAGCATTAAAAGGAAGGTGTGGCGAGGCGAGAGGGATAAAAGGAATATTAGAGAGAAACAATGAGGTATAGAAAGAAAGAATTCGTGCTGCAGAAACAAATGCCGGTAAACCTTTGAGTAGCGACCACCTGCACAGTAAGGTGTTGGGGTGCAGCCAAACTCAGGTGTTCCTTCAATTAGCATGCAGTCAGTCCATCCACAGCTGCCAGGCAGGTGTCGGGTGCATTAATATTGGGCAGGGGAAGGTGTGAGGTGGTGGGCAGGTGTGGCATGGTGGGTGTGGTGTGATGTGGAGCAGTAACTTTTTCATTCTCTAATTCTTGGAAAGATGCCAACATCCACTCAATTCTGATCCCTCTGATTACAGACCTATAGCTATCACATCTTCTCTTAGAAAAGTATTTGGGATTGTCATTATTAAGCACATTGCTGATCATCTTGAATACAACATCTTAATTAGTGACAAACAGTATGGTTAACGCCACGAATGATGCACTGTTGATACGCTCAGTCTCTATACTCATACCATCCATCAGTAAACTGATCAACATGGAGAAACCTATGCAGTAACCTTTAATACTATTGACAGAGTGGGGCATCGTTCCCATTATCCAAGCTCCCTTGCTATGGCCTGTCATCTTTTGTTCCACTGATTTCCTCATATCTCAGAAACAGAAAGTTAAGAGTAAAGGTAGATGATATATATTCCAATTTTCACTCAATTAATGCCAGTGTGACACAAAGATCAGTCCTAGCTCCAAAACTGTTCCCCGTTCATATTACACAACTCTTGTCTACCGCCCATAATCCCATTCGCTCATATGCAGATGACTCAACGCTTCACACTTCCTTCATACTTAAACAACCAGTCACAAAGTTTGATATCTCTGACTTCCGACTCAGCTCAGCAATCTCCTTAATTCAAGACTTACGCAAGATTACTGAATGAGGACAAATTAATACTGCCTCATTTAATGCTACTAAAACTAAATATATCCAATTTCCTAATAGGCAAGTATTGCCTGATTCCTAAACTCCCTTCAATGACATCAATATTTATAATTATCTCTAAAAGTAGTGAAACTCTAGGAAGTCCGCTCAACACTACGCTCAGTTCGATCTCTCGCGTTAGATCACTTACTAAAACCGCCTTAAAGAAACTTGGATTATTGTACAGAATTCCTAATTTCTTCACTGACGAGCAGTTAGCTATAATTTACAAGAGTCATGTGCGCTCTCAGCTCGAACATTACTCACCCTTGTGGAGCGGATGTGAAGAGGTTGTACTAAAACAACTGGACAAAATCAGAACAAAGCTCTGAGAACAATTAATAACCCAGCAATTATAAATGAACTACCTTCCCCACAAGTCAGACGGAATGTTGCCTCCCTTGCACTGTTTATGGATGTGTTTGTGACAAAAGCCCAGACGAAGTAGCATCCATTGTGGCACCATCTTCACGCCTTCCCCGTGCTAAACGAACATATAGTAGCACTCATGACTGTACTATCACACTGCCATTTTGCAGAACTTTTGCCTATCAGAATTCATTTATTCTCTTCTCTTTGCAACTCGCTTCGCCAAATTAGTTTTCACCCAAACTTCAACCTACAGCAGCTCAAGTCAAGGTGTATGGAACTTTTTTTTAAATTTAATTTATTTTTCTTTCCTCTGTTTATCTTCTGTAAAAAACGAAAAGAAAAACTGTTTAGTGGTATTATACGTGTGGTGTGGTGTGTGAGGGGTTGTGGGGCAAGTATGGGACGGTACGTGTGGTGTGGCGTGGTGTGGTAGGTGCTGTGTAGTGTGATGAGGTAAGTATGATATGATGTGGTGTGATAGGTATAATGGGACGTAGTAAATGGTAAAGAGTGTGTTAGGTGTGGTGTGGTGTCGTGTCATGTGGTGTGAGGCAGAAGGAAATGTATTTTTGGTGTGCTAGTGTAGGTGTGGTGTGGTGAAGCATGTGAGGAGTGGTCAACGAAGTGTTATATGGCGAGGAAGGTGAGATTTTGTGAAACAAATGTAGACTTGTGTGATTCGTGTGGTGTGTTGCGAAGTGGTGGGAAAGGTACGGCGTGGTATGATGAGGTGTGTGAGGTGTGCCGAATCATGTGTTCTGTGATGAGGCAGGTCGGGTGTGATGTGATGTGGCAGGGATGATCTAGTGAGACAAAAATTGTGTGGTTAGATTGTAGTGATGTTGTATGCTGGTGTGGTGTTATGGGACAAGGATTGTCTGGTGAAGCAGGATTGGTGTGGTTAGGCTGGTGTAATGCGGTGAGGCGGATGTTTTGTGATGAACCAGGAATGGTGGGATTAGGTTCATATGGTGTGGTATGGCTGGTGTGGTATGGTGAGGCAGCTGCTGGTGCAGTGGGTCTGGTGTGGTGTGGTGAAGCAGGTGTGATGGTGAGACAAGTGTGGTGCCTAAGGCTGGTGTGACGTGGTAAGACAGGTGTGGTGCGGTAAAGCTGATGCGATGTGATGAAGCAGGTTGATGAGGTGAGGCTGGTATGGTGTGATGAGGCATGTATAATGTGGTATGGCTGGTGCGGTGTGATGAGGCAGGTGTGATGTGGCGTGGCTGGTGCGATGTGGTGTGACTGGAGCAGTGTGGTGAGACTATTGTGGTGTAGTGGAGTGAGGCTGAAGAGATGTGGTCAGCTTGTGTGGTGCAGTTAGGCTAGTGTGGTGCGGTTAGGCTGGTGTAGTGTCGTTGGGCAGGTGTGATGTAGATACAGTAAGCTGGTGTAGTGTGGTTAAGTTAGTGTGTTGTGAGACAGATGTGGTGTGGTCAAGTTTATGCGATCAGACACGTGTGGTGTGGTGACTTAGATGGGATTTGTAACGGGGAAGGTGTGGTGTGGTGAGGCTGTAGTGAGATACGTGAGTAATGGTGAGGCAGGTGTGACTCGTAACTATTTAATATCAATAACAGCAGCAAACAGAAAGGAGAATTTTGGATGGAGAATGAGAAAAGGAAGACAGAAGACAAGATGCTTAGACAGAGTACGTCAAGGAGAGCGAGAGCGACTTGGACCAGAGAGGAGTGGAGATGAGTAGTAATGGAGGAGAATAGACCTTTTTATTTTTATTTTTTCTGTCGTAGTCTCTGGATGATATCTAGGGTTAGACGTCTGACAATAGCAAATAAATTTTAGTTAGACATGTTATTTTGTCAGCTTGAATTACTAGTTAAACTTTCACTTATTCATTTTGTACTGTGATAATTTTTAACCTTTAACTTCTAGAACGAAACACGATTATCACAATTATCTTTTACGCCTAATCAACACGGCTATTCGGTCAGATAAAAAAAAATTTAATAAGTTGTTCAATATTTCTTAACTATGTAGGCTTACCTTCACTCTCGAGTCCAATCTGACGGCAGCCATCCTATCATCAACATCACTTCTCCATTATCCTCTTCGCCTACATCATTTCTCCATTATTCCCTTCGTCTACACCACTTCTCCATTATCTACTATGTGGACTTTATTTCTTTGTTATCAACTGTGCCTACATGAACAAATTTTAATCATTATTCTTACTAATATCTCTCACCCTACTGTAATTCTGTCGATGTCAATTTTTTTACTTTTTCGTCTCCCCATACTTTTTTTTTTTCCCCATTATTGTCACATCTTTCTCCCTTTCCCACCCCCGCATTTCACTGTTCTTTTTTTAATCAACTGTTTCCACAAAAGATGCTTCTGTCCACCTTCATTCATCTGTAAATCTCTCTATTACTTACACTCTTAAGATGAATTATTATCTCTCTCTGTTCTTATTTACTTCATCTGATTTCTGCTCAAGCGCAAGCACGCACGCAAACACGCAAGCACACACACACACACACACACACACACACACACACACACACACACACACACACACACACACACACACACAGAGCAAATAACCACCGGATCTTTAGTCCTTGCACCTTCCATCTTCATCACTCTCTCTCTCTCTCTCTCTCTCTCTCTCTCTCTCTCTCACATACACACACACACACACTCTATGCAAATAAACCCCGCGATAAAACTGCTGACCCCCAAGAAAAACAGCGTGTATGTTGGCAAGCGTCTGGGGCGGGGCCTATAGCGAGGGTGGCCTGACTGACAGTAATGATAGCATGAACTTCGAACTTCCCCGGTCAGCGCGTCAGTTCGTCGAGAGAGAGAGAGAGAGAGAGAGAGAGAGAGAGAGAGAGAGAGAGAGAGAGAGAGAGAGGAATCGGGTTATGAACGAGTTAGGCTGGGTGGTTCATGTAGTTAATAATTTAAATTCTTCAATGTCAAATTCAAATTAGTTATGCCATTCAATTATTTTTTCATTGATAATTGTTCGTATATTCAGGGCGAATTTCAGCAACGAACTTATTTGCACTCATTTTACTATTATTTCCATCTATGTGTTAAATTCTAGTTACCCCTAGCATTATATATCTATGTATCCATTTATCTGCCCATCATCAATATCTACTGAACCACCTCTATATTTATCTATCTACCCAGTGTGACTTTCACCTAATAATTAAAGAGAGAGAGCAGATCTGGCTTTACATCAGTTCATTTTATCTTTTACCCATGACAAACAATAATCATACACTAGTCTCACTTTCCTTCTAGTACTCATAACTCCTCTTAGGAATTACGACCAACGCAGCCAGCCTATCTTTATCATCTCTCTCTCTCTCTCCTACACCCCTACGCCATCACCATCTTTTAAAAAACACCATTTTTTACAGCGTGCGGTCTTTCCCTTATCTCCCTCTACACAGTTTCTCACCCATTCCATTATCCTTACCATCCACCACCGCTTACTGATTTCACACACACACACACACACACACACACACACACACACACACACACACACACACACAAAGCTTCCTTCTTTTCACGGTATATTCGTTGTGTTCACTTATACAGTTTTACCATACACTCTCTACCCTCTTACTTCTCATTCACCACACCTCACTCTCCACCCACCACTCCTTCATCTTCCATTCACAACATATTCGTTTTCCACACAACATTCTCATTTTCCATTCAAAACACCTCACTTTCCACTCACCACATGCTCACTTCACCCAGTTGTAGATTTATAACCATCCCAGCTTTTTCTACATTAATTATAACTGTCTACCAGAGTCTTCAACCTATCCTACTTATTTACTATTCTCTCTCTCTCTCTCTCATTTTCCTGTTTTTTTTCTCAATTTCACACATTTCTTTACCCTCCCCCCCATCCACTAGGTTATCCTCTCAACTACAGTTTTTTCCTTCCACCCTCTAGTCAGCCCTCCAATCCTCCCTCCCTCAAGTTCATTCTGCTGTGTTCACTTTGCACTCTTTTGTTCACTCTTCTCAAGTTCTTCCTCATTTATCCTCCCACATGTTCAGCCTACTACTCTCTTATTTACTTTCCCACAAGTTCACCCTTCCAACTTCCCTCTTGCTCACTTTCCCACCCACCCACTCCATTGTTCTCTCACACGCTCATTTTTTTCTTTTCTCTTGCTCACACTTTCACACGTTCACCCGTCTGTTCTTTTATTCACTCTCCCACCCACTCACCAACTCTTATTCACCATCACAGGTCCAATTTTCACCCTCTTTTTCACTCCCGTACCCATCATTCCACTACCACAAGTTCATTCTTCGCTGTCTCATCCATTTTCCTACTTTCCAGCCTTTTGCTCACTGCAGTTCACCTTTCTACTGTCGATTTACTCTCCCAACCACGCTCTCGTTCTTTCTGTTAAAAGTTTACTCTTTCACTGTATTATTCACTCTCACAATTTCACTCTTCCTCTCACAAGTTCATTCTAACACTGTTATTCGCTTTCTATCAAATTCACCCTTCCACTTTCTTATTCACTCTCCCACTCACTCTACTCTTCCACCCTCTTGATCACCCCCATAAGCTCTCCCTTCCACATTTTTATTCACTCCCCCACAAGTTCACTCTTCCTCCTTTCCATCTTCTTCATCCTCTCTCCCCATCCATTCAATCACTCCCACAAGCTCTCCCATCCACTCTCGAATTCACCCTCCCACAAGTTCACCTTTCCACTCTTCCTCTTTTTCACTCACTCTCCCCGCCTGTCCATTCACTCTCACAAGCTCTCCCTTCCACTCTCTTATTCACTCCTCCACAAGTCCACTCTTCCCCCCTCCCTCCCTCTTCTTCACCCTGCCTCCCCACCCGTCCACCCGCCCCAGAGTCATAACCACACACCCACCGCCCACACGCTGCGTTTTCAATTCACATCCAGACAAGTTTACGATCAATTTTCTCCTTTCGGATTCTGGGTCGCACGATCAGTTAACACCTCCATCATCGGCCTCTTTTACTTCCCCCCCACTCTCTCTCTCTCTCTCTTACTAAGTCGTGTTTCTCCCTCTTAGGCCCACTAGCTCGCCTCTCAGTATTAGGTTTACTCTTATTTTTACTCAGTCCAATAAGCATTACCATTAACGCTTAATTTCCTCCCTTCTTAGTTTTTCCTTATGTGTTTTTTTTTTTCCCTCTTTCAGTGTCTTCATCAGTATTCCGATTTATTTCTTCCACTACAAGAGATATTGAATATTGAAGAAATAGTGCTATTCCTTTATCACGCTGTAAACTTTATCGTACAGCTCCCAGTTGTCTTATTCACATGCCGCCCTCTGAATAATCCCTCCCTCCACTAGTTCCCGCTACCTGTCCCTGTCTCAAGTGCCATTAGTGTATAAGCCTGCCTATCCAGTTTCCCAACCTTAATGTACCTTTATGTAGTCCTATTTGTCTCTTTCTTTGCTCCACATGTTATCTAATATTCTCCTTATGTACGTTTATGTCCTCTAATTTGCTGGTCATGTCACTCTTATATTGCCCTCCTTGTCCTGCCCACCCTGCTACCACAACCGTTCAGTAAGTCCTTGTTATTATGTCGGGGATGTGTCTGGGAATATCACATCGTTCCATATACTATGCATTTCCTTACTGTAAATTACTTTCCTGCAAGTTAAATTAAATTCATTAAATTCAAATTTAACTTTAAATTCTTTACTGTAAGTTACTCTGGACTTGAAGGTAGAAAAAAAAGTAGAAAAAAAAAATCAACTAAGGATATATATCGAGGACTTTTTGTATATACATGCCACCTGCACCACCTAACCAACCTGCTTCTCGTTACAGATGTGGCAGGACATCGAGACGGTGCTGTTGGGGGACACGGGGGGCGCCACTGACCCCACCCCTCTGCCCGCCCTCGTGCCCGCCCCGCCCCCGGTCACCTCGTCCTCAGCCTCATCCTCGTCCTCCACCACGCCCGTGTTCTCCGCTCCAGGGATGCCCCAGACTCCTTCCATCCTGTCACAAGCACTGACAGCCCCGCTGACGCCGCGGCCGCACTCCCTCCACTACTCCAACAGCTTCTGTCCCCCCAGTGAGACACTGCTCTCTGGGCTGGGGGGCGACGAGGGTCATGGAGGCAGCTATCCAGAGGACACTCACCATGGGTTGGAGGGATACCAGTACGCCTCACCCTACCACGCCTACATGGACGGACTGGACGTGGACGCGTACGTGGCAGAGGAGGTGCGCCCCTCCTACCCCACTACACTGGATGGCCCTGCCATGGGCCAAGCTGAAGACTTCGTGGACCTGGACGCCCTGGCAAAGAGCGCAGCGGAGGGCAACTATCCTGCTCCCGCCCCTCAGCCTCCTAGCCAATATCAGTTCCCTCAGCCTGAGCCCCCCACCAAACTGCCTTCCATCACCACCCTCCAGCCCCGCGGTGTCGCCTTCCCCAGCTACGGCTCCACACTGCCCCCAGTGTCAGCCGTTACAGCACCTCCCTTGGCCCCACCCACGCCCTCGTCGGCCCCCCAACCGCCCGGCCCCAACCTGCAGGGCATCACCCAAGTCACCTACACCCACGGTCAGATGTCACCTCCAGCCTCGCCAGACAACGAGGAACTGCCCCCAGGAGTAAGGGTGTCGGGAGCGCTGACACCGCGGGGGGTCAGCGCTCCCCTTACAACTCATGCTCTCACCCGCCACACACTGCACACGCTGGTCAAGGTGATGACGCCGCCCTCTTCGCCCAATCTGTCCGAGCTGTTGTCCACACCCTCCACGCCCGTCACCACCGCCCCATCCTGCCCGGCCGTCACGCACACCACGGATTCAGAGCGCAGCAAGCAGGTGACCCAGGATGCCAGCCTTTCCCTGTCCCAGCCCCGCTCGCAGCCCCCGCCCCCGGCCTCATCCCAGGCCCGCCCTCCGCCCCCGCCCCCACCCCCACCAGACCCAGTGGAACCCAAGGCGACAAAGAAACCAACGGGACGAAAGAAAGTGACGGCGCACACGTGCCAACATCCAGGCTGCCACAAGACGTACACCAAGTCCTCACACCTGAAGGCACACCTGCGAACGCACACGGGCGAGAAGCCGTACATGTGCCACTGGAAAGGCTGTGGTTGGAAGTTTGCGCGGTCTGACGAGCTGACGCGACACTTGAGGAAGCACACAGGAGACCGACCTTTCCAATGCCGCCTCTGCGACCGCGCCTTCTCCCGCTCCGACCACCTCAGCCTGCACATGAAGCGCCACGTCAGCGTGTAGTGAGCAGTCCTGCCCTGGCCCCCATGTCCCTACAGAGTGGCTGGCGCCCTCAACTAGAAAGCCGCGCCCTCCCTGACCCCTGTCTAGGTCGGTTTATCTCAGCCTAGGTCATACGAATCTTCTGAAATGCCCTGCCCTGACCTCGGCAGCACCCTGTACGCTCTGACCTGCCCTGACCTACGATATCAGCACATCGAAGCCCGCCCCGCTCAGCGCAGAACTAGCACCTCACTACCCGCTACAGCCCGACTATCAAATTTGCGGCGACAGACCCACGGACGAAGAGAGCAACAGCTCTTCATAACTAGCTGTTTCTTATAGGCTACGTCTCTCTCATACACCCCTATTCTTTGCCCATCTCTACTCTCCCATTCTTATCCCCCATTCCCATACATATAAATTTACCGCTCCCCCTTATATTTACTCATCTCATAACCAGTTCCCATACAGTCCCTCTCAATCAACCTCCTTTATTCTCTCGTGAAATCTTTCTCCCTTTTTCCACACTTCGCTTCAAGGTTCAGCCCCTAGGTTAGCACGGAAATGATGGCGCCCGTCTAAATACTTTGCCCATAATAACCTCTCTACCTTGTACTTGATGCAGTATTACACATGGTCAGAAATACATACTTTAAATGAAGACTATCTAATTCCTCATTGAAAATACGGAGAAAATGTTGTCTAGTGGGAATCTAGAGGAAGAAATGAGTGTAGAAAAACAACTGTGAGAAAGAATTGGAGGAAAGGAGGGGAGGATTTGAAAGGGAAGAAGGAAGGAGGAAAGAATAGGAGCACGAGAATGAAAACTATTAAAAGAAAATGCTGAGACAAATAACAGCAAGGGAAAAGAAATTAAAAAAAGAAAAGAATCTACAATCAAGTAATAAGGGAACAACATGAAACTGAAAAAAAAATGCCGAACAAGGATTAATGTAAAGAACTGACGGAAAAGAGTAATGAAGGAAAACTGCCTAGAAAAGAGGAAGAAAAAAGAGAAATGAAGCAATAGATAGGTGGACAGGAAGGGAAAAATGAAACAAAGAGAGAAAATGAATTGGAAATGACAAATGGAGAAAATATGGGAAGAAATTTAAGAAAATATGGAAGGAAAAACGGACAGACAGAAAATGAAGGGAGAAAATGGAGACGAGACGAGAAAGAAAACTGGACGAGAGGGAAGGAGGAAAATGGATGACAGGGAGGATAAAATCGAGGAGAGGAGGAAGGAAAATGCAGGGGAGGCAGAGGGAAAGATGGAGGCAAGAGGGACAAAAAAATGGGTGAGGAAAAGAAAAAGGAGAGGATGGGGAGAGATAGTGGGAAAACGGAGGAGGGAGGGGGTGATAATGGAGAGGAGAGGAAGAGAAAAAGGAGAGCATATCACACGACCGGTCATTCGTCAGGACGGTAACGAGGCACTGGCCATTTCGCATGCCTCATCCTTTCTTCTCTCTCTTTCCTTGGATCACTTGCCTTTCTCCTTTCCTCGTTTCCTTCCTCTCTTTCTCTTTTACTTTTTTCGTTTTCTTTCTCTCTTTCTCTTCATTTCTTTTTGTTTTGTTTTTCTTTCCATCAAACAATGATTTATTTTTAATTCCGTCTCCCGCTCACTTTTTTCCTTGCCCGCTGCTACTTCCACGATCCACCATCCCTCCTCATCTCCTCGCCTTGCCTCCCTCTCTCCATATACAGTAGTTGCCTATGCGTTTAGTACAAGTACACCGATCATTTAATGTCAATCGTACACACTACAACCATTATTTTTAGTCACAACTTTCTCGCCCAAATCTCTCAGCGTTGCTCACAGAGTGCCATATAGATAAATAATATGCAAAATTATATCCACTGTGTACATAGAAAGATTATAGATATATATATATGGAGAGATGTATATATATAACAGAATACTTTAATATATATACGTAAAGTTTTATCAGTGAGAAAGCTCTATACATATTGTACAAAACTGCGAATGGTAAGGCTAGTCTAGAGTATGCCATAACCTGACCCCCTATGGGCTAACTTCAGCCTCTGTGTAGGGATGGTACAAGGTTCATTTTCGCTTCCCGGTGTTGCTGCCATATAGAGGGGGAAGGAGGGGGAAGAGAATGCTATAATAAGAGGAAGAGAAGAGATGAATATGCAGAACATATGGGGTTGAGTCTAGGTAAAGGTAATCTAATTATCCTTTATTATGTGTTGTTCTCATTTGATCCCCATGCACTCTTCTTCCCTAGCTCTCTCCTTTCCTTCTGAAACGGTCTTCCTCCTTTTTTCTTGATTTCGTTCTCTCCTCCTCATTTATCACTTCTCTTCATCCAACTATTTCTCCTTTTCCTCCTCTCTCATCTCCCCTCCCTTCTTCTTCTGTCTCATCTCCTCACATATCTCGCTTTCCTTTCTTTCTCTCTCACTGAACAGTTCTTTTCTCCCCCTCAACTTCATTGATTCATTTCCTTGTCGTCTGTCTCTCTCTTCTTACTCCCTCTCCTCACTTCTCTGTGTCGTTTTCTTCCATTCCCCCTCCAGTACGTCACTCCTCCTCTTTTTCACGTTATTACTCATATTTTCTGTCCCACTTCCTTTCTCTTTTTATTCCCCGTCCTCCTCCCTCACGCCACTTCCCCCTCTGCCCCTCCTCCTCCCGGCGTGGAGGGGTGCGTGAGGTGATCATGGTAATGGAGGTGGCGCCATCTGTCCGTCCCCCCCGGGACACTACCACTGATACCTGGCACGAGCACCCAGCACGCCACCTATACCAACACCACAGCTATATCCACCATCACCAAGACAACCACTACCATCACTGCTACCACCACCACTACCTCCAACAGTACCACCAATGCTACTAATATTACCGGCTCAACTGCAACCACTGCCAATCCTACCACCACTAACATTGACACTACCACTAAAACGGATACTATCACTACTACCACAGATACTACCAATGCCACTGACACTACCTCCATTATCACTATTAGTACCACCACCATCAGTATCGTAAAATTCAGCCACAACCTCACAAATACAACGGCTTACAGTACTGATCACAAACTCATATACCATATAGCCCTTACCATCACTATTTATAAAGCCAACAGCATTTCCCATCCTATCCAAATGAATACATATATGAGGCTAATTAATTAATGAAAATGCGGGCCGTAAAAATAATGCGTGGCTCTCACCCCGCGACGGCCGGCATTAATTACACCGGACGAGGAGTTAATTAAATGAACTCCAGGAAAGCGTGACGGGGAAGAGAGGGAAGAGAGGAAAGAGGGGAGAGGGGAGAGAAGAGGGGAAGGGGAAGATAAGGGGACAGAATATATGAACAAGGGCAAGACTGATTCCCATTCGTCTTCTCTCCCCATATTATCTTATGTCACCAATGAATTAACTCTCCCTACATGAAGATAAGAAGGGAACTAGAAAATAACTCTCCTCCTTTCCCATACATTCTCCCATCTCCTCATTTTATATTTTCTCTCACCATAACTTCGCTTCGTTCTATTGAACCTTGACTGTTCCTTTTCGTTTTTGCTCTACGAACATACATTTCACACCAGAATATATCATCTTTACCTTATTTTCCACTTCCCCATTCACTTTCCTTTACTCCTCTTCCTCACTTCCTTTCACTGCCCGTTTTCTCTTCTATATAAACCTTCTTGACTGTCTCACCTCCCCTTTTCCCCCTCAATATTTCCCTCCATCACCCTCCCTCACTTCCCTTCCTATTCTTCCCTCTCCCTCAGTCATCCTACTCTCCTCACATGCACTTCTTTCCCCCTCAGGATATACTCTCCATTAACCTTCGTCCTCTCTTCTCTACAAGCAACCTCTCCTCTTCCCCTCACATCCACTCCTTCCCCCACGATTCTCCCTCTTCCCTCAGCTACTATCCTCTATCAGCACCAGTTCCCCTGTGCTCACCATCAGACTCGGAACAACAGCAAAGACAAAATGACTCCAAGGCGCCCATGGTAGCTGAGGTAGAGGAGGTATATACAGTACATTTTTATTTTCTTTTTTACTTCTTGTGTGTGCGGGGCGGGGAGGAGAGAGGCTGGATGAAAAGAAGAGAGGAGGAAGAATGAAACGAGGAAGAAGGAAGAAAATATAAAACAAAGATGAAATATGCCCTGAAACTAAAAGAGTGAAAGAAGGGGGAATGTATAGGGTCTGAAGAGCAAAAAGACGAGCAAGAAGGAAGAAGAAGTCGATAGGAAAAGAGATAATGCACGAGGAAATGACTAGTAAATATAAGAGGGATAACCTGTTCTTATTCTCTATTGAAGCCTTTCTAAACCTCAGACACGAGATTAAACACACAGACAACAGGAAAATAATGTTACGAACACACAATACACAATTGCGGGAAAGTTGGAAGTGCGTAAGTGTTTTTTGCCTAAGCTTCCCAATCGCCGCTTTAGAGTGTATGATGGTGTTTGGGAACGTTTTGTGTGTTGCTGCTTGGGTGAATGTGTGGTTAGCCTTCGTGTGTGTGTGTGTGTGTGTGTGTGTGTGTGTGTGTGTGTGTGTGTGTGTGTGTGTGTGTGTGTGTGTGTGTAAGAAGCATCAGTGATGTGTGCAAGCGTGAGTATGTGCGTACGTGTACGTGTGTTAACCCATGTGTGTGTATGATAATCTGTATGTGCTTATGCTGATGTATGTGTATGCTTGTGTGTGTTGCCTTCAGCCTCGGACAAACACTCGCCAAACGGTACATAAACAAGAGCAAACAGGCGGCTGATCACACACGCACACACACATACAAACACACAAACTTTTTTCTATTCCCCCACAACTCTATTATCCACCGAGCAGAAAATCCACATGAAACCCAACCCAACCTGACAAGGCACGACCAGAAGGGGATAAAACTGCAAATATAACCAAGAATATCGACCTTCAGGAACACAGTGGAGAAAGTAGGCTAAGAAAGGCAAAAGCGTAGAGAACAGTGAACTAAAAGTAAAAAGAACTAGAGCAGAGAGAACATTGATGAGGAAGAGTACGGAAGATCAAGAGGAGAGGAAATGTACTAAAGGTAGAATAAGGAAGGAAAAGAGCAAAGAAACAGAAAAACAGAGAAGTAAGGAAGAAAAAGAGCTAAGGAAAACGGAATGAAAGTTTGCACAGCATGGGACGAAAATTATGAGATGAAAACAGAGGATGCGTGCACAGTGAGAAGGATAAACATGAAAGATGATCTACAAAGCAAAGTATGAAATGATAAGAGAAATGTCAATGGTGTAAAAGAGTGGAGAATAGTAAAAATGATTGATGGAAAGCACTTCGACAGGCAAAGTGTAGTGAAAAATGTAAAAGCTGTATAACAAAATGGGTCAAAGGGCAGATCAGAGTTCGAGGACGAGGAAGAGACACCGAGATAAAACAATCATCAATGGACAAGATTGGAACAGACATCACTGAGGAACAAAAATGAGGCTGTATGTATCCCAGATCTAATAATGCTTTTCTCGGTGCTTTATCAGTGAAGGTGATGAGCTGTCAGTGTGTGCGGAACGAGAACACCATAGGAAAACATGTAGACTTATTACCCCAAGTCAGCCTAGTTTTTATATGACAGCTGACGAAGAGCACAAAAAGTCTTCTAAGCTTGTATCTCAAGGTTGTCAGTTAGGCATGTACATATTAATTTCTCCCCTTATAGTTCATCAGACGACTCATATGCGTAGTTCTTTCTTCTGTTAGCAGTCTTTTTAATTTGTGAGCGAGGCAAGTGTTCATAGCCGTGCTGTCGTGCCCTTTAAGTGGTACTCTCAAACATTCAGAGTGCAAAGTAACTCACGAACTCTTAAGCGGTCATGCAGCCTCGGGGAGAATACAAAAGTGGACACGATTAATTAAGGCAGATAAAAAACTCTCAATTTTGTAGTCCTATTTTTTTACTCATCCCATTTGACTCCATCACAACGATGACATGAATATTGTAATTTGTTTTTTGCTATCACTGGACTATTTTTATTGAAAAGCTGCACAAAATCGTCTGAAAATAGAAGGAACATAACAGTGACGATGTCACTGGATTCAAGAGGATATGGATAGGAAGAATAAACATGATGACGTCAAGTGATGATGATAGTTATAAGGATGATGATGACGATGATAATGATGATCTTTATAACTGTTATTGGAATGCAAATCTCACGATACTAATTTCACGAAATTTACATCATCATGAACCGAGTCATGTTTTCTTGTCCATGTCTGCTTTTATTACCTCCCCAAGGCGCTAATGCACGACTAATTGCTGGCGCGTACTAAGGAGAGACGGAAAGATGGCTGGACGGGGGGAAGGAGAGAGAGAAGTAAGGAGGCAAGACAGTCACACCCACACCCACACACCTCCTCTTGACCATCAATTTAAGCGTGACAATAAAAAACAAAATAAAAGCACATTAACAGAAGACGGGTGCGAAAGAGACAACGGGAAAGAAACCCTTAGCTTGTTAGACATCGGTAAAAGTAAACAATAACGCAGACAATAATAATAAATCCACCTGAGACAGAGGATTACCATTAATGAGCTGGATGTCTGGGTAGTGGCTGCCTTAAACTCCCCTCTCTCCTTTCCATTCCCTCCCTCCCCTCTTCCCCTCGACCCTACCACGCCTCCCCAAAACACTTTTAATACCTTCAGTACGATGACGTCTTCTGTGTTTCATTCTTGCCAACACGAGATGACTTCACTCAATTTAGGAGAACCCACTGATGCAGATGAGTTGATGAGTTCAAACAGAGATCTAACATTTACAAAAAGGTCAGAACATCATTAGCCCTTTCCATTACAAAAGGTGACCCTATGAACTAAACAATAATCGTCTCCCTGGCAGTAGCAAGAATCAGATGCACTAAGACGTGAGCGTGGTGAAAGGGTTAATGTAATCTCTGGCTACGGAGGTCCCCATATGTGATACTAGTCCTTAATGAAGTGTGCTGTAGGTAGTGTAGTCCTGTACATTCCAGGGTGCACTTGGGTCCGTATACTCGTTGGCTTAGGAGCTTTTCTACCACGTCTCCCTTTCCAATATATATCAGCATGCAACACATAGTCCTTCTTGTAGGCTATTTGTGTTAAGCCATGCATGGATATACAAAAATAATGAAAAAAAAATAAGTTACTATCCTATTTGTTGATTATCGAAACCTTGTCGACATAACGGCATAAAGAGCACAAAAGAAGGTACAGAAGTGCAGTCAGATGAAAAAACCCGCTATTGGAGCGATGGAGGAGATGATAGGGAGCCTTCTAAGCCCACATGAATACGGACTCTTCTGTACTATTCATCCCTTCAACGCCATGACGACTATTTATGTCATTCTTGCTTTTTGTTTTCTTCAGCTGAGGAGAGGCAACCCCCCCCTTGTGAACTTGTAACTGGAAACTGATTCTAACACGTAGCAAAAGACTGATCCTAAGGTGTAACTGGAAACTGATGCTTACACGTAACTGGAAATTGATTGTAACACGTAACAGGAGACTGATTCTAATGCATAACTGGAGACTGATTCTTACGCGTAACTGGAGACTGATTCTAACGCGATTCTAATGGATAACCGGAGACTTTTTCTTGTGTAACTGGAGACTTATTCTTAAGCGTAACTGGAAGAGACTTATTCTTAAGCGTAACTGGAGACTTATTCTTATGCGCAACTGGAGACTTATTCTTACGCGTAACTGGAGACTGATTCTTACGCGTAACTGAAGACTTATTCTAATATGTAATTGGAGATCGATTGTAATGCTTCAATGGAGACTGATTCTAATGTGTCAGTAGACAATTATTCTAAATCCTTCATCACCACAGGGGGAGGGAGGTCTTACTCAAGCTTAGATCATCAGGCGGAAGCAAAAACAAAATAAATAATAAGACGTCATTGTAAGGAAGCGGCTGAGTGTCAGTTTATAATATTTTATGTTTGCTTGTATATCCTGCTCATGAATCTATATTTGCGGTAAAAACTGCAAAAGAAGTTATAGAAATATATATTAAGAGTTTTTATCCCAGTTATTTTGTCTTCGTTCGTGTCTCCTGCCTTTAGTCTGTGTCTTTGGGCCGGCAGGAAGCACCTACTGTCCAGGCCACGGTTAATAATCCTTTTACACATACAGTTGCAGACAAAAATATCGATGAACTTTATTATGATAAAAACACAGACAGCGAACAACGATATTCCAAGAAGAGTAATGCTCTCTAGAACTCAAAAGCACTTTTCATATTACTGTGTCGACGCTTCATTTTTTTTTTTTTTTTTTTTTGGCCAGCAATGGAGCGAAATGGAATGATATTCTTGTCTGCAACACTACATACTGAGATTACGACCTCACAAAGCGATGAAATTTCAACCCCCTAGATTGTCATTTAGTGATTTAGTTAGGGAAGATCTCGTTGGTTAGGTTTTTGACACCTTTAGCGACGGTGTAAAGGAAGAATTGACCGCAGCCGCACATGTCAAGCCAGTGCAACAACAGTCAACGTGGAAACAAGGAAGGAAGGAAGGAGAGTTGATTTTTGGTGCACGCTGTAAGAGGAGGGGGGTACAAGGAGGGGCCAAATCAATACTGTAGACATGAGCTACTTTCCAGTTCCCCGCAGCGGGATTTTCGTCACTACTGACCTACTGCAAACGGCACTTTGCAAATGGCACCTTTTTGCATAAAATCTAAATATTACTTATCTAACTGTTAAAGGCAATTCTTTTATCCCTGTGTTCATATCAAGTTGAAAGGTCAGTATCATTCGCTTCAGTGCAATATTCAGCTATGTATTGTGCAGTATGAACATGGCACTACCTAAAGGCCCCCCTCCCTAAAACTTCCCTTTTAAAGGCTGGTGCCCATAATACGTGTCGGTACCTGAGACATTTAAGTAAGTAGGTAGTCCAAGGATTTTTTCCTTCATTTTATTTGTGACTGGTTGTAAAAGCATATAACATGTCTGACTCCCCTTTTATTGTCATCCCTGTCTACAAAATAGAATAATTTCTGTGTCTGTTTTACTTGCATAAAAATATTACCGCAGCCATATGTATGTCTATCTATTATAATCTGTGTCATCCTCCCTCTCCCCCCTCTCCAATCCCCCTCCCTAACCCCAACTCATATAGATCCTGTATAGTACATGTATTTCGTGTAATCCAGTTCTGTATATCGGAGTTACATTTTCTACTCTTCCATGTATGTGTACCCATGTATCATATTCCAGACCATTTGTGTGTATTACCTGTGTATCTCTTGCTTATATATCCCTCAGTGAAGTCTCAGCTCTGTAGTTCTCTCTGTATATCATTCAAGTATATGGTCTTCTTTGGTCTGCATGTATCCATTTATCTGCCATTTACCATTATTATGTATCCTCCTCTGAATCTATCCAGCTATCTCTGTCAGCCTATCTCCCCATGCATACTGTATACATCTTGATATACTTCTAGCTAAAATCATTCATTCTAACAATATTAATGTCTTACTTTATGCACTCGTTCTCATACCTATCTTTCTTTTCCTTAAAGGCTTCCATCACATCCCTGTGCATCTATTTCTAGCTTATTTTTTCATATCATTCTGTATCCCATCCATCTGCTCATCAGTACCACTAAAAAGTGTAGTCATTCTGAATATCTTTATCTTTTTCGTGTTTAATCCCCTCATTCGTTTGTTCGTTCAGTGTAGTCCACAGAAAGTCTACCATTTGTAAGTCAGTATTCCACGTCCGCGTTTCGTTCCGTTTCGTCTTTTGGCTGTATTCTACTGTTGTAATTATTTATGAATATTGTTTGTGTAAGCATATAACTTTCTCGTGCTCTCGTACACCGATTCATCAATGACAATGTATCATTTGCTAGTACTGCCATTTCACTATAATCCATTTTCACGAATTACTTTTCTGTGATCAAGAGGCTGGTAGCAAACTATACAAAACAAATCCAAAGCTTTATATATACGGTATATATATATATATATATATATATATATATATATCTATATATATATATATATATACTGTATATATGTTTATTTGTAAGTGAAAATTCAGTAAACGTTGTCATTTTTCGTCGCTGAAAATCACATCCCAATGTTCAGCAACGTTCTGAAGTAAAAAAAAGAACAATACTCAAAGGGTGGGAACAATTTAGGTATATAAAAATATAAATACAGTATATGCTTTACAACAAATCCGAGAACACCGTTATTTCTAATTAATGAGCCACAATAATTCTGGGAAAAGTTTGACGTCAATGAAAATTATTGGTCTGTGATCAAGACCTCGATGGCAAATCAAGAAGACAAAAGCAAAACAAGTATTATCTGTCTTAACAAGGAAAATCTGGATCACTTTTTTTTTCTTTTAATCAACGAGGATCACAACAAAAATGTCGAGGAAAGTTTTTGAGGTCAACGAGGACTGTGTGAAAAGACACACAGATGCCAGGAAAGGTCACGGGATGCCTCGGGAAAGGTCGTCCGGGAAAGCAAAGGTCAAAAAAAGGTTAGATGAGGTCACAATTCGCAGCGACAGAGGGCAGTGATCAGATGTTAAACCCTTAAATCTAATGACACTTTATATTTTCATCTTGGTACCTTCAGACTATTTTTATTCAGCTTTGTGTGAAAGACCAGGTTGTGAAAGGATTACTGAAGAGTGTAAAAACCCAGTCACCACAGATGGATTCTAGAAAAGATAAAATAATCTCGAGGTAGCAAGAACAGAATAAAAATTCATCGGAATGAAAGGTTCAAGACAAAATTACATGTCTTTTGTATTAACGTTTCTTAAAAGTTTTAATTATAACGTGTATCACCTCAAAAATTGATAAGGTTGGGTGTAATATGAAACTCAATGTATCAGGATTTTTTTTTTTTTTTTTTTTTACGAATCCGACTCAGGGCAAAGGCTTCAGTGCCTATCCCTAAAGCCCAGTAGTCCTCTTTCATATCATCTCCACATGTTATCACTTCGGCGCTAACACCCATCGCCCATACTGAATGCGTGCTAAGGCTGTCTTATACAGGACTGGTGTGCTGGTATTATTAAGGGTATTTTAACATGTCGGCGGGTCATCTGGTAAATCAGTAAAGTTTGCGTTTATGAAATTCAAATCCTTAAACTGTTCCCTGCCCCCTTTGGGATTCGAATCTGGGTCCATTTGGACTGCAGACCGCCTCTGTAACGATTCAGCCACCGTCTCCCCCATAAATCAAACACAAAAACATACATGGAAAATGTTAGTTTTCGACAATAACAATTAAGTATACACACCGTATATTCTAATCCAAACAAGATCCAGCCACGTCCTGAAAAATTTTGGTCAATGCTGTGTTTTTGTGTACTAGAGAAAGTCTGAATTATATCTTTTTAGCTTTACATATTTTCATCGTATTCGTTGATTTCTTATAATGCCTTGGTGGTCATTCCTAATTCTATTGTCACTGTGCATTTTTTTTTTTTTTCACATTTCACTTCCTCATCATTTTATGCTTTTCACCTCGTTATCTTCTGTATAATTTAACTCCCACATCTGATATTCTTGTCCCTCGCTTTCTTTTCCCTGCTCCCCTCCTTCTCGATCCCTTCCAATAATCTGTTCTTTCATAATGGATAACATTTTTGCCATGTGTCCTTGGACGTCTTTTATTTTTTTCCTCATCGCCAGTTTCTTCCAAATTTTCCGTTTTGTTTCCCAATTCCCCCAGTCTTTCTCCTTCCTCCAGTTCCCTCCTCGTATCTTCACTCTTCAACTCACCTTCCACTTTTCACCCCCTTCTTTATGGCTTCGTCCCAACCATTCACCTTTTACCACCTCTACCTCTCCTCCAGCTCTCCTCCACCACTCGTCTCTTTCCTCCAATAGTCCTCATTCTGCAAGTTCAACTTTTCTCTTTCCTGCAACATTCCTCCCTCTGCTTCAAACTTCTTCCATTCCTCTTTCTTCAGTCACTCCTTTTCTAAATCCATTTCTCCCTCTCCTTCTCTACAACTGTCCTCTTTTCTTTCTTGCATCACCCTCTTTCCTCTAACGACCCTTCCATCTCTCCAAAACTCTTCTTTTTCCCTCCATTGCCCTCCCTTTTCACCTCCCTCTCCCACATTCTACAATAATTCCTCGTCGTCTGTTTAAGATGAACGACGATGCAGGACTTGTAATCTTGTACCATAATAATAATAATAAATAATAATAATGATAATTAATAATAATAATAGCTTAGATCCAACCATCACCACTGACGCGTCTCTGTACCAAGACTCTAATAATAATAATAATAAAATAATGATAACTGTTTTATTTTTTATAATGGTGCATTTTCTTTACCCTTCTGAAACTGGTGTCGGAATAGCAACAGAGAGAGAGAGAGAGAGAGAGAGAGAGAGAGAGAGAGAGAGAGAGAGAGAGAGAGAGAGAGAGAGTATGCATAATAGATAAGAAGGATGAAGGACAGTACTAACAAAAACATCAGTAATCAAACGAATAAACAAGAACAAAATGAAAACATCTCACAAAAACAGACAACTACAAGTAATCGAATAACTCAAGCAAGAATCCTCCCTAAAAGAAGGCCAGCGTGAGCAAATGAAGAACAAAGGGCCAGCAAGAACACCCTCCCCATCAACACCTCTCATCTCGCACCTGCTGTGACCGAGGAGACGACAATTCCTACCGTCAGAGGGCATTACCTTCCTTTTAGAGGGTTACGAGTTTATGTATGGTCTATATTATACAAGGTGGTCCTTTTCCGTTCAAACAGGCGATTTTTTGTGTAGCGTGGGGACGGCTCAGATAGTGTTAGCAGTGTCTACCTTGGCATCATTTAACCATAACCTACCCCTACAGGCACCCCCGCGCCCACAGAGCAGACGAAGACGTTCAACAAATACCGCCTCGTGGGGTTCTCGTGGAGCCCTACCTGTGGACCGTAATGTACATAAAAAAAAAGAAGTTAATTTATACATGCCTGTTTATTAGGATTACTGAGAAAAACAGATATAACAGACAAATATACATGTAAGACAGACTACATGCCCAGGCAAAAATATAAAATAAATGAAGGGTGCCTGCCCTTTCCTTTCTTCCTTCCTTATTTCCATCCTTCCTCTTCTGTATATCTTTCCTTCATTCTTTCCTCTTCCTTCTGTCTACGGATGACTCTACATTGAATGACAAGCCAAATGGTTTCCTGTACTCCAGAAAACCATTTACTTCTCTGGGTGGTAATCATATAATCAAATTATGGCGCCTGGTGGTTTAGTGGGCAGTTAAGGCGCTCCAATATGACTGAGCCGGTTCAGATTTATATCCAAGGGATGGCTGGGGTTTATTGCTTACGGAATGCCACTCAGGGATAAGTGAGGCTGGTCACTTTCATCTTAAATGTCAGGACCAACTTGCCTAGCCCCGGGCTCCTACGCTCCTCATGGGGAAACACTGGATTAGAATGAATGAATTAGGAAACACTTCAATATGTCTATGCACAAATAAAACTACAACCGAATCGAGTGGAAATAAAAACTACAAGGAAATATATAAACAGACACATATACGTATGGCGATGCTGGAACAACAAGCATAAATAAATGGGCATAAAAGAAATCACAGGTAAAGGAATTATCATACACAAGACTATTTTTGCAGGAACCCCCCCATCACACACACACACATATATTGGGTCATCTTTTGTACCTCCAATTTACGTGTAACATTTATGTGATGTACGCAGTAAGTTACTTCATACAGTCCCTACTCAGTACCCACAAGTACCTACGCGTTTGTGTAAGAGACTGAAGGTTCTTTCCAGAGCCCCTCCAGATCCAAATGCATGAAGTTAGCAATGATATTTCCCCGATACTTGAACACAGATTAGATGGTCATCTCAGTATGTTTCCACAAAAGGCCGTATCCTTAACCCCTTTAACCCCGTGATGTATTTTGTTCACTCCTGTAATTACCATACGAATTTTTTCCAGTGAAGTGCACTTCTCGTGGAATGGTGGTTCTCTTAGCGAGGTGTGACTTTACCAGGGGAGTGAATCCCCCCCCGGAAGGTTATTCACTGGTGAGGGTAACCCCCAGGTTGGGGCTACCAACAGGTAAGGGTAACACCCAGGTTGGGGTTACCCATACATGGTGGTACTTAGGAAAGATAACTCGCGTTGTAGGAGTTAATAAAGGCTATATCAATCTTCTCAGTCCTAAAAGTTTCTAAGCTGAATTAAACACTCTGAAGACAGCAAGAATAATAAGAATAAAGGGGATCCCCCTACTGACGAGGCTAAAACAGAGTAGGTGAAGGTTTATGCAAGCCCCACAATTTATGGCGCGTGGTGAACATGAATGCAATTTTATCGAGGCCATGCAACAACGAGGTGATGAAGCCAAGCACGCCTTTCTATAATCATGGGTTTTGCAAATAACTGTCAGAAATTAGGGACTTTGCTATACTCTCTCGAATTCTGTTTTCAATGTGGGGTTGGTTGTGAAATACCCCAAGCTGTACCCACCACGTTTCTGTATATATTTTTCTTGATTCCATCTGACGATATTAATAAACTTACGAGAGATTTCTTCGAACTGCAGGAGTTAGATATAACCTTCAATAATTCCTTCACTGTTAAGAGCTTTTCTATGTTGAATGAAGAGTCTCGTGGTAACAAGAACTGAATAAAAGGCGTCATCGGGCTAAAGGTATTAATCCCTTTAGCACCAGATGTCCCACCTGGGCTGAACATAATCCCTTAGCGGTAGAAGGAATATAATCCAGACGACATCATCATACAGAAGGGGTTAGCGAATACAGCCTTTAATCTCTTCACCAAGGTACAGTATACTCTGCCCTTCACTTTCTTAACCCTTTCATACGAAAGAACCTTCATGAAGTAAATAACATCTTGCTGATATAATCAGAATGAAATAAGGAGTAATTGTTGTGAATTACCTAAACGTTCCAGCAAATTAATGAAATATCATACGACATTACCTGTCTACGTATGGAAAGCATTATTGTGAGAAAAGTTCTCGGCCATGCATCACATATAGCCTGATTTACGGACTTCTGCTCCTTTTTCATTCTGGCAATAGCCTTCTGAAATTGCCTCCACCGATAATGAAAATGTGGTATACAGCTAGAGAACACACTTGTCGCCCATTAGTCGTCATTTTACTACTGGTATCCAGAACTACTTTGTTACATAAAACGATAATAATCTGTTGTCTTATACGCTGAATGGGCCATGTATTTTTCTTATGCTGGGCAACGAAGATTTTTCTCATATAATAAGTGTGCCAAGGTTTGAAAGTGCCGGTGTTCCTGTAAGACAATTTCTGAACTCTTCACTCTTCTTACTTCCAACAAAGGAACTGGTTGGACTGGTTGTGACAGGCTTTCATAAGTTCCATTAACCCCTCCAGTATAAATGGGTCTCCTCTGTTCTGAAATAAATTGTATGAGGTAGCATGAACGGAATACTGAGTCCCCTTTATTAGTAGCTATTTTTTATGGCATTTTTGGCAGCTAAGTACACAGTCAGTAACGGTAAAATTACTTGTTGGGGTTCCATTATTACTTTTAAAATGAATCTGCAGTTCTCCCAGTTTACTGTACCTGGTGTTTGAATAAATGTGATTTTTGCAATACATCCTTGTCATGTAACATCAACACTTACTTGTAGAAAAACATTACAGTAAGGAAAGATTAATGCCAAAATGCTGTAGACTACTTCCTTCAATTATGCTGCCATAGCTCAATCAGCGTCAGAATAAAGCGGACAGTTACCTACTGCAGTCGCCAGATGCCCCTTCCGACACAATACCCACAGCCTCATCTACACACACACAACCAGGTTCCTCTTACCTATGGTTAATTAACATGCTGCTTAACATTTTATCCGACTACCACATCAATCTACAAGGTACTTTAAAAAAATTTTCTCTTCCCGTGTTCCTTTACCCGACTGCCTACCTGCCTTCCTGCTTATCCACAAAAGCGAATTAATAAGACCAGAGGCCTGGAGTGCATTCATCCTAATAAACCTACTATTACACGTGTTCTTGATCATTCTGCATGTATATAATTTTCATAATGGGTATGAAAATATAGAACAAGTGCTCGGGAAAAAATAGGCAGTGCTTCTTTACATAATTAGATAATGGTATATACCTTACTTTTGGTAAAATTGAACTTGACTTCTAAATATACATGTAAAATTCTTTCAATAACATTAATGAAGGATAGTTCACTTTCTCCACTATAACTTGAAATAAAACGCACTCATACTGTACATCCATCCATCATCCAATCCTACATTGCCCCATGATGAGCGTCGGAGCTAGGCAGTTGGTCCCGACATTTAAGATGAGAGTGACCAGCCTCACTCATCCCTGAGTGGCATTATATGAGCAATCAACCCCAACCACAACTTGGATATACACCTTCACCGGCTCAATTCGATTGGAGAGCAATGATTACCTAATAAACCACCAGGCTCCGAAATTTGGTTATATGGTTACCACTCAGCGTAGTAAATGGTTTCCTGGTGTACAGGAAACCATTTGGCTTGTCACTCAGTGTAGAGTCACCCACAGGCAGAAGCAAGGGTAAAAAAATGAAGGAAAGACAGACAGAAGAGGGAGTGTAAAGTCACCCGTATGCAGAAGGACAAGGAAAGAATGAAGGAAAGAAAGACAGAAGAGGATGGAAGGAACGAAGGATGGAGGAGAGGAAGGGTAGACACCTGACAGCAGCAGTACATCGAGTGAGTGGATGGTAAGCGATTCTCTTTAATGACTGGAAATAAAATAAGCATGTGCATGTGCTGATGAAGCACACCAGTCCATAAGCCTATTATATCTATCTGTCTATCTATCTATTACCTATCTATCTTTATCTATATCTATATCTATCTATCTATACCTATATCTATCTATTAATCTATCTATCTATCTATATATATTAAACGTGAACTACCGTTTCAATATCTTTTATCAGTCAAAACATCTTCCAGCGTAAACCTCCTCAGGCCACAAAGTATATATTATTTTGGCAGTCGAATTATTCCTACCCAGTATGTACGAAAAATGGCCCCTGATAAAAACTACTGAATATATCATTTGAGCTCCAGTTTGATTCCATGGAGACTCACAATGCTGTCCACTCCATTATAGTGTAAGGATAATACCATTCACGCAGCTTCTGTTGTATTTTCCGTCTATTGTTTCTGAATCCTGTTCACCCCCACTGACTTGTGGAGAAAATGATGATTATAGTGGCGATGATGATAGTGATGGTGGTGATGATGGTGTCATGATGAAGGCGATGATGATGGTGGTGACGATGGTGGTCATGATAATGGCGCTGCTGCTGATGATTATGATGACTGTGCTGGAGAAGGACTTCTTCACACAGTGGCTCCAACACAGATTATATATATATATGTCCGTGAATCCTTAATTGGTCCCCGACAGAAAGATGGACAACTTCAGCTTGTTGTTCACCAGGTGTCCGTTCAAATGAACCTGGAGCCATATACCATTAAATGATAGCGATGGTTATGATGCTGATGGTGGTAACAGTAACGATGATGATGATGATGATGATGATCAAAATAATAATAATAATAATAATAATAATAATAATAATAATAATAATAATAATAAATGCAAAAATGTATACAAAAATTTAATTCAGCACCAAAAATAACAAAGAAAAGTAATCAATATCCAGCTCCTCCACTTGAGTCTCATTTAAGGGTTTTTGTTCGGGTACTCTGGGTTGGCCGGCAGATGGTTGCTACACTGTCCAAATTTACCTTCGTGTTATTTCAAGCAACCCCTGGGATTAAAAACACAATGATACTTGATTCTTTCTTCCTCCTCCTCCACTCTTTCTCTCCCCTCCCCCGCCCTCTCTCTACCCCCTCTGCCCCTTTCTCTCCCTCTTCCTTTTTTGCTCGGTTTCCCTCCACTGTTCTTTCTTCCTACATCTCTCTAGCCTTTCCTCTGTTTAACTCTCCTCTTTCTTTCTCCACCATGCCCAAAATGTTCTATGCCTCGTCTCTTCATTCTCTCTCTCTTTCCTGACAGTTTTCCTAAAAAAAATAAAAAATAAAGGAGAAGAGGAAATGAAGGTACAAGCATAGACGAAACTAAGGAAAATGAGGATAAATAAGGGGGAGAAAACAAGAAAGGCAGAGCAGAATAACGGGAAGTTTAAGGATGGGAAAAAAAGGTGCTCAAGAAAAATGGCTGTAAAGAAAAGAGAAGGGAAAGAAGAAACTAATGTGCCCTAGCTCTGTTCGATTTCCCTTAATCATACAGGATTGTGTACCAGGAGCTAAAATTCTTCACCTAAGTGTATAGCAGAGAAAGGGCGCGTGGAGACGGTTATTACCACGGCGACTGACTGGATAGTAATGTCCCTAGTTGTAGAAAAAGACTGATTTTGAGCTGAATGGAATTAACAGGTGTATCCAAAGTGATGAATGAATGAGAGAGAGAGAGAGAGAGAGAGAGAGAGAGAGAGAGAGAGAGAGAGAGAGAGAGAGAGAGAGAGAGAGAGAGAGAGAGAGAGAGAGAGAGAGAGAGAGAGATGCCAAGAAAGAACTGCCAAGTGTCATAGCAATCAAAGGCAAGGTCACTGGTCACAGTCAACTCAATAAGCTTTAGTTTGATTATAACTAAAATTGGTGGATGGGTCAGAAGTTAAGAATGAAAAAATTCGATTTTTAGAGAAACCTGTCGAAAGTCAAGGTTACAGGACAAAGTCAAATATTTGGCCCTTAGACCGACTGGTGGGCTTGAGGATGCAGATACTGCATCCTCTGAGAACTTCTTCTCTTATAATTATTTTACATGCTGGCTGTTACCGGCATTAACAGGCTGGCTTCCGAATTCAAGGGGAAGCAGCCTATTCATTGACATTCGTTCCCTGAGATACTGTATGCACTAAAGCAAGTTAACATCTAAACATGCAGTAAGGCTGCTGATCTGCAAACGATCTAATATTACTAGGAATGACGATATGGTAAACCCCTGCAGATGCATCAAGCTTTTCTTCATCTCGTACTGTTCATTTTCAGCACTAATATTTAAGACTCATTAATATCCTAAATACCGACTGTCTGACTGAAGGCAAAAAGCATTTCAAAGATACAACCATGGGAACCAACTTAATACATTAATCTAATGGCATAAGCCACATCCTGTGAGGAATGACCTCAGCAGAACATATTAAGATTTTCTGCCTCCACTCAGTAACAAACTTATTTTCTGCCTTCCTTTTAATTCTTTGTTTAACTCTCCTTCTTCAATCACTCCATCTTCGTACATTCACCTGATCAGTCTCTCATACCCCATTCACTCCATTTAGGAAACCAGTGTACAGTATTTATTTAATACATTTTAATTTAACATCACCTATACAGATATAATTAAAAGGAATCAACAAAGTTGGACGTACAAGAACACATATACACATGCATACTTAGAAATGCAGCATAGCGCGCGCGCGCACACACACACACACGCACACACATACACACACACACACACACACACACACACACACACACACACACACACACACTTATTAATTTACTTCCTATCCCTCCCTCCCTCCCTCCCTCTATCCCCTCCATCTCCTCCATCCCTCCCTTTCATTCCATCCTCTGCATATCCCCTCCCTCCTCCATAATTCCCGTTTTTCCCCTCCCTCTATTCCCTCCCCTCCATCACCCCTTCTATTGCCTCCCCCCATTCCCTCCGCCCATCCTCTGCATCCCCTCCATCCCCTCCCTTCCTCCCCTCCATCACCTCCCTCTCCTTCCCTATCCCCCTCCTTCCCCTCCAGTCCTCTCTCTCTCTATCTCTCTCTACTTATTCACTTTTATATTCGCTTACCCATCTGTATCTATTCATCCACCTATCCATCCATCCAGTTACCTATCTATGTACTCCCATGCCCATCCACCCAACTACTACCTCCTTCCCAACCATGCTTCGCCAAATAAACACCCGCCTTTCATACCACCTGCCTGCCTACCTGATTGCTTGTCTCTCTCTGCCTACACTGCCTGTCCTATCTGCTCACCAAGTCTGCCTGATTGCACTACCTTTTCCCTTGCCTTTCCGACTGCCTGATTTGCTCTTGTTCTTCTCTGCCTGATCACCACGCCTACTTGATTGTCTTCCTGCTTTTTTCATTGTACGTTTTACTGTCCTCTGCTTACCCTGCATACCTTACCTGCTCACCATGTCTACCTGGTTGCCTTTTTCTTCCTGTCTCCTTATCCCTTCTATTCTGCCTGGTTTATTTATTGACTTCCTGCTTCTCGGTCAAGCTTTCCTGCTAAAAATGTCTGTCTGATTGCATTATCTTTCTAATTTGTTATTTCCCTCTGCTCTTCTTCGTACTTGATTAACTCTCTCTCTCTCTCCTTCTATACTGCATATCACATTACCTAACTTTTTGTTTATGTCTACTACCTGACTGTCTGCCTCTTTCTTTTCTACACTTCTCATCCTCTCCTTACCTTCCTGCCTTACTCTCGGCATGCCTTTTCCTTATTCTTGTCTACCTGCTTCTCATCTTTTCCTTCTATATCCAAGCCTGTCTCTCCTCTCTGACTGCTTGCCTTTTCGCTTGACTGCCGTTCATTTAATCTGCCTTCCTCTGTATCTGCCTGCTTGTCTGCCTCTCATCTATGCTATCTTTCCCCCTGCCTGCTTGCCTTTGTGCCTGGCTGCCCTCCTATCTCTTTCCCAGCCTTCATGTATGTCTGCCTGTTTACTGCCTTCCTCTTTGTCTGCCTGTCTGTCTTCTGTAATGGCCTCCCTCTCCGCCTGCCTGCCTACCTGTCTACCTGCCTTCCTTTATGCCTACTGCTTCTCTCTCTCTCTCTCTCTCTCTCCACCCTTCCTCTCCGCTGCCTGCCTGCCTCACTTCTATACTGCCTTCCTCTCCATCAACCTGCCATTGTGCCTGCCTGCCTGCCTTTGTACCTGCCTGCCTGGTACATGCACACAGCCGCTCCCAGTCTATTAAGTGGTGCAGGATCAAGTGCAAATAGAAATCTTCATTAATATTCATAACACATCCAAGGTACACATCGCCGACTCACACCACACACGAACACACACACTCTCTCATCCGCGCATACACATCGTTCCTTGAGTACACACACACACACACACACACACACACACACACACACACACACACACACACACATACACACACACATCTTACAAATACAGGCAGACATATATGAGCATACACACAAAATTCAAGATACCTCATTAACAAGCACATTCAGAGCCACACGAGCAAGCGCACATACCTACACACACACACACACACACACACACACACACACACACACACACACACACACACACACACACACACACACACACAGAAATGCATGCACTTTTACGAAGCTTCGGAACTCACATACATAGCATTACAAAAATCATAAACGGACTGACGGCGAGAATGTTTGTCTTTTCGATATTGTGTACAAGTCTCTCTCTCTCTCTCTCTCTCTCTCTCTCTCTGCCCCAGATACACATCACGCACACATTCATACTCATCATAAATCTCACACACACACGTGCAGTAGACTTGCACGGTTGCCTATATAAATACTCATACACTTCATTACGTTAAATATCAAGGCAGCGAGCAATGACTTTCAAAATTCAATGGTGCGGCATTCGGAGGAAAACAGAATTTTCGTAATAATATGTAAGAGTTCATAAATGAGTGACTAAATTTTAAAATGATATTATTGCATGCAACTGTACATCGCTATCGTGTACTCGCACACACACACACACACACACACACACACACACACACACACACACACACACACACACACACTATATCAAACAACAAAATTATCACCATTATCACGGATATCATAATCGAGACTTTCCTCTTGTTTAATGAAATGGGTAGGATCTATATATAAGAAAAAAATATCAAACACTCACAAAATCAAGAAGCAAATAATCAGAAGCATGTAAACCTCTTACAAAGCACCACGAAACGTTCTGAGGAGGAATCAATGAACATTTTAACGGGCGCCAAGGAACGACTTAAGAGTGGATCAACGAACATTCAGGAGGGCGTCAAGGAACGTTTTTAATGGGGGCACCAAACAACTTTCTAAGAGGGGAAATAAGGTACATTATAATCTTTTATGCCCAGACATTTCTATTCAACTTAAGTGAGACTTTTCGGACTGGTAATGATACAGCTTTCATTAATTATTTCAGCGCTAGGGAACTCTCTTAAACTGAGCGACTCGTTTGGCAGCAGCAAGAATAGCCCACAGAGACGTCATCTCAGGAGTTCAGAAGGGCACAAAGAAATACCCACGAGTATAAAAAGGAGTTAGGAAAAATTTAACCTCCTCTTATCACAGCTTTTTAACTGTATCTTGACCAACGTTGGATAGTTTTATAGAGCTTGGCCAAAACTTGTCTAATTACAACAGTTAAAAAGTCTCTATCAACCGGTTTAGTCAGAGTACTTGTTTACATTTTTTGCTTGATAAAACTCCAGATGATTTTGGTCAGCTTAGAACTGTCGCTGAATGATGAGGTTACGAGTGATTTAAGGAGAGTTTTAAAAGGGAAACAATAAATATTTCATATCACTCAGAAGCATTTCAACACCTAAAGTACGATGACGGATTTTGTAATTAAATTTTCCTACTTTCATTCGATTTTTTTTTTTTTTTTTTAGCTGAAGCTGGGCCTGTCACTGAATCGATTACAAAAAAAAAAAAAAAAAAATCAATTAACTAATTTCCTAAGAAGACAAATTTATATCTTTGTTACCGCCAGACGACTTCTTTTCTCAGCTCCGGATAGATTTCTCATAGTGAAGGGGTTAGTAAGGCACCAAGAAATAGAAAAAAATAGGACTCCAAAAAACGTTGCCGTCAAATAAATGTTCTGACAGGCCACGTTTAGCACTGCTCTTGTAACTCGGCCTCCGCGCTTAACTAAATTGAAATCAACGAGACTCCGAGACGTTAATTAAGCGTTTATTCTTATCGTTAACGTCGGGGAGCGGGAAGGACTAATGGCAGAGAGGCGATTATGCTTTCCCTCTGATTTTGATGAAGGGGGTGATTGAGCCAAGTAATGAGGTGGTCTTATAATAATGTGCGTAATGGAAGGTGCAACGAAGGGTGGATGACAATACCGGTAATTAGTTTAAGCTTAGTTATCCCTCCCTCTTTTTACTCCTCTCCACTCCACATCTCCAACTTGCTCCCCTCCTGCCGTCCCTCCCAATCTTCCAGTTCTGTTCATCTTTTCCCTCCCCTCACCCAATCCTCTCGCCTTCTGGCCCCTTTCAGTCTCCTTACCTTTATCAATCCTTTCATCTTTAACTTCCCCAATCTCCTCCCCTTCTCTAATACTCTGTTTTCTCTTCCTTCCTCCTCACATCACCTTGCCTTCACCACCCTTCCTCTCCTCCTGTCTTCGCCATCTCTTCTTTCTATCCTCTTCGTTCTCTCCTTTCCCTTCCTTATCACCTCATTCTTTTAAGTCATCTCCTCCCATCAGCTTCCTTCTTCTAAATCTCGTTTCTGTCCTTATCTCCTCCTGTCCTTATGTCCTCTCATCCTTCCTTCCTTCTTACCCTCTTCAGTTCTTTCCTTCACTCGCCATCAATTTTTTTCAATTGAACTCTCCCCTCCGCCACCACCTTTCTTCAGTTACTCCTACCAATTTTCTCCCCTCCCCCCCTCCCCCACTTGCTCTCCCTTCACCACCTCCCACTTCTTCAACTTCCAAAGTCCCTTTTTCACCGTCTGTTCTCATTTCCTTTCCTCTCTGTACCAATCATTGCTCTTCCCCCTCCCCTCTGATCCTTCCCTACCATCTCTCTTGTTCAGTTCTCTATTATTCATTCCCATCCTCTTTCTACGCTTCCTTCCCCTCTCTTCATATATCCCTGTTTCTTTCATTTTCCTTCACAAAATTCTTTTACAATGTCTTCTTCTCCCCTTTCCCCTCCCTTCCTTTTTTCCGCTTCCCTCTACACAACCCTTCCAGCTATCCCTCCACTGTACGCTCCATCCTTTAAGCACCTTCCCACGCCTTTCACCATCGTCTTCTTTTTTGCCCTATACTCTGTTTAGCATGCTAGTCCATGTCAGGTGTATGCAAGCCGGTCGCAACAGTATATACACACATACTCGTACATATGATTCTCTCTCCTGTCTTCACCACCCCTGACTGTTCACCATCCTTCTTCTTCATCTCTCTCCCTCTCTCCATTCTGTCTTTTTCTAACTCAACACCCTTCATCCCATACTACTTCCCATCCTATTTATCTACAGTTTTCACATATCCATCTGTCCATCTACCTATCTGATTTATTTATCTATCTATCTGTATCTGTCTATATACTTATCTATCTATCTACCTGCCGCCCTGTTTGTTTCTCTGTCTGTCTGTCTGGCTACAAACTGTCTGAGGCCTAATCCCAACATTCATATAGGGCGTTTGTGATAATTAATTCCTCAAGCTTCTTTCTTTCTTTATGTCCACTACCACCTACTGATCTACGTCACCCTCCCTCATATGCTGTACCCATTTCCATTTCTCTCTCCCTCACTCTCTCTCTCTCAGACCGCCCTCCCTCAAGTACTCTGCCAATTTTCATCTCTGTCTGTGTCTGTTTGTCTGTCATTTTAAATATGTTCTTAGTACTTTTTTACAAGAATGTGCAACCTTATGTTATCACCCAAAAGAAAGAATGAGAAAGTGAACTGACTGACGGATAATTAAATAAAATAATTACATCCGCAGCCGAAATTTTCTTTAAAAGATGTCAAAGACCCATAAAATTTCCCAAGAAAACTTAAAACGGAAGCTTAACAGATGGAAATAAGAAGTTACACTGAAGTCTGTCTTGGCTCTCCAGCAACTTCACTCCGAAAACGTAATCTATTTTGCAATATTCAGACAATTTTATTCAGCTTTGGAGAGTCTTTTCAAACTGCAGGAGTCTAATATACCCATCATTAACCGCTTACTACTGGGATATACTCTGAAATATGATCGCCTGAAGCAGCAGGAATAATGTGGAAAACACTCGTCATCGGATTGAAGGCATTAAGAAGCGGTGTCTCGTTGTGATACTCCATTCCAGCCAACCATACAAAGACGCTATGGTGGATCAGTGGTCGCGTGTTTACATAATGATGCGTGTGCCTAGAGTCTTGGGTTCCAAACCAAAGTCGTGGATGATATTTAAAGAAAGCAATGGTTGTATTTCCTCTCACATGAATGGTATGTTTGTATCCTGTCAGTTCATGCTGATTGCACACACACACACACACACACACACACACACACAAACTCAGCCATTACCTAACGTCGACTTCTACACGCATCACTCTCATTATAAACACCTCTTCCTACTTTGTACTTTGCCAGTGTGGGGGATGATCAATTCCGGCTACTAGTCTCCTTGGAGAAGATCCAGTCACGTTGTGACATCACAGTGACTGTTAAAATTACAGTCAGCCGTACACGATCTGTCCAACAGAAGAAACTTCCACCCCATCTCTGCCGAAAGACACTTGCCTTCTGGGTGGCCATCTTGCCAAAAAATCACTTGAAAAAACTAATTACACAGACAAAGAGGCAATTCTGAAGGCACAATACGCTCATTTTGTAACTTGCAATTGGGAGGTTAAAGATTAGCCGGGTCGAGGAAGGAGGGGCAGGGGACCGAGACCAAGGTGGAGGGACAGGACAGAGTGTACTGTATATAAGGGAGGTCAGGTTATTGACGGAAGAGAGTCATTGTTGAGCAAATACAAAAAAATCTAGAGATCCCTTTTTGTACACAAAAACAGACCGATTGACTGACAGATAACAGAAAGTTCTTGCTGTGCAGGGGTTAACGAATGTTGCCTCAAACCTTTTCACTAAACGTGTAATTTCTGATGCTGATGAAAAACGTCTCCTGGGAACAAACCTTAATTAGAAAAGTCGTCATTTTGGTGAATAAGTAGACTAACACCGGAGAAAAGATAAAACAAGAAGTGAGTCATTGCTTTCTCTAACACAGACTAGTGACGATATCAGACGACAACACGCGGTCATTGTAATGTAACCAGAAATGAAACTATAAGATTATCATTATATTCACATAATACGATAGGAGAAACAAATTTAGAACATAATGTGAAACTACCACTGACCTAACATGAATTTTAATCACTTTAGTAACATGATATCGTGTTGACTACCACGGCCATTTATATTATTCAGCTTTATAGAAACCACTGGTAGTGAGGGAGCCAATACAATCTCCATTAACTCCTTCAGTGCCACGACTGTTTTCATATTCTATTCACTCCTGTTGCTGCCAGACTGCGTTTGATAACTTAGGAGAGATTTCTAAGAGTAAAGGGATTAAGATAGTCCGTAGTATCTTGCCTGAACCGTTATTATTTATGCACCTACTGCCTGGCTCTGTATCATCTCAGGAGTGAATTCTACGAAAGAGTCACAAAGTATTATGTTCCTTCTCTTTACTTATCGGCCGGATCCGCCGCCCGTTTATACAAATATTCACCAATTCCCTCCCTATCCTTTGAAATGAGGATGGTATCGTGCATGACAAGGAAAGCTTCAGCCTTGTATCCACAGATTTTACGTCACGATGAGCCTGGGGCAACAACAACAATAACAACAACTACAATACCAACAGCAACAATAACAACAACAACTACGACAAACCACACTCCCTCATATGCTGCCCCACCGTGTCCTCTGTCCTTGTGTTTTGGGAAGTGCGTCCATCTGGTTGAGTAGCTAAACACAAAAGATCCTCCAGGCATATCCATCTCTGTTAAGAAACGATTCCTCCACAGCACACCACCCTCCTTCATATACTTCATCTTTTATTTAGTCTGTGAACACTTGCCGTGATTTTCATACATTTGCACAAGTGTAGATTTAGATATCTTTGCCACAGGACTAGGTACGGAAAGAATAACGAATACTTAAAGGAAGGCAAAGTTCATCTTTTTAAAAATGCTTGGTCCATTCTTCCCGTTCAGTTTCCTCTTCCCATTCACTCCATCATCCATTCTTCTCCACTCACTCCATCTTCCATTCTTCTCCACTATCCTCCGTTCCTCTTATTCTTTTCTTTCCTTGACCACCTCTTTATATTCATGCCCACGAAATTTCCTTCATATTTAGTCTAGTTCTCCCTTATCCACTCTACTAAACTTTACACTTTCTCTCTGTCTCTGTCTGTCTATCTGTCTCATATCTATCTATCTATTATCTATCTATCTATCTATCAATCTAGAGAGAGAGAGAGAGAGAGAGAGAGAGAGAGAGAGAGAGAGCATAACATTTCCATTTCCAGGGTGAGGGTGAAGTCATGCATAACCAGTGTGTGTGTGTGTGTGTGTGTGTGTGTGTGTGTGTGTGTGTGTGTGTGTGTGTGTGTGTGTGTGTGTGTGTGTGTGTGTGTGTGTGTGTGTGTGTGTGTGTGTGTGTGTGTGTGTGTGTGTGTGTGTGTGTGTGTGTGTGTGTGTGTGTGCTGACCAACAATCCTTTCTGACAAGTAAATAGTAACTCCCTGTAATGGATGCACATCGATCTTAACGGGTAGCTTTCTGTTTAAACAGGCTTTGAATGATGGGATTTAATTGCGTTTGACAAAATTCGACTTGATTCTCATAACTAAGAAGCTTTTATTGAGACTGGGTTTAACTGAGGTACATTTAAAACGAGTATTAATGTAGAGTGGATATAAATGACATAGATTTTGATTAAGATTATATCTGAATAACAGTAGGTAATAAGCATTTTTAAGTGCAACAGGATATAATTGAGAACATTTTTAAACATACTCGTGTTTTTATTAACTGTCTGGTTTTAATTAAAAATGGTTTCAGCAAAGACAACCTTGGCCAAGATGGGTTCCAAAGGAGTCAGATTTTAACGGGACAAGCTGAGGGTCACATATTAAACCCTCCTTAATTTAAGACTCAGGTAACCTCTCACTCCTGACCTTCACCAAGCTTGTATAAGGATATTGTCCAGTTAGGTGTGACATTCAGTAAATTTTGGCTATCTCTATTTCTGTTTGTTCTTGATACAATATCCGTGTGTGTGTGTGTGTGTGTGTGTGTGTGTGTGTGTGTGTGTGTGTGTGTGTGTGTGTGTGTGTGTGTGTGTGTGTGTGTGTGTGTGTGTGTGTGTGTGTGCGCACACGCGTGCTTGTATGGAGGAAAGACAGAGGAGGGGAGAGGAAGCTGGAGTAGGGGAGGAGACAGAAGTGAGGAGAGGGAGCTGGGGGAGAGAGAGAGGAGGGGAAGCTACGACGTGGGAGGGGGGGGGGATGTTAACCAAGTATGGTGAAAGCAGCAAAATGGTACTCAAACCGACACAGTCCTACAAAGAACACTATTCATTTCTGATCTGCCAGACGATAATACGACAAAAACTGACTGTGCAAAAACCAAGTGACATAAACAACTCACTACTGAAACTCTGTGCCTTCCAAAATCTGTAGGAAGACAAGCCCACTTCACATACAAACACGAACCATAAATCTAAGAAAAAAAAAAACATCAGACAGAAACTCACAAACCCAAACAGATCCCCAAAGCCCACAAAAATATTCGCCTAAGATCTCAAACAGATCCACAAAAAATAACCCACAAAACACTGCAAAGAAAAACACACCCAAAAACACTGGCCAAATGCATATGAAAGATGACATGAGCAGCTTTCAGAGCCAGGACTAATTCGCTTCATCGTGGCAGTGGAAATGTTGCTGTCATTATCCATTAGCAACACACGCCTACCTTTTCTCTTATATTTATATTGTCTTTCTCTCTTCTACTTCTCTTCCTGAATTTTCTTTATCAGAAGCAAAGGTATCTAGGAGCGGCTCTGTCCGTCTCTCTCCTACCTAGGATTGCTGGACGTGAGGTGATTCACTCCCGTAGACCTTAGCAACTTTGGCAAAAGTCACACACCACCACATCACATCACACCACATCACATCACACCACACCACCCCACACCACCCTCCCACAAGATACCACGTTAAGGGTATTAATTGAAACTCTCTGAAGCATCCGAATCTAGTATTTCTGTACTTGTTTTTCTTCTTAATCTCCTCTCTCGTTTTCATAATTTTTTTCATTTTTTTTTTTTTTTACTATTCACCTGTTTCCATTCTTATATTCTCTCCAGTCCTTTCCGTCTTGTTTTTAGCGACGCCGTGGGCATAGCAATTGCCATCGAGTCCGCTTCTATGTACTTGTCACTGTCAATATCTCATGAATTTCATATCCGATCTGAACCAAAATTGGCACATATACTATGAATGGGACTGGGAAGAAGTGATTCAGTTGTGATCTTGATAGATCGAATATTAAGGTCAAAGACCAATGTCACAGTTACGGGCAAAATATATACTAATGAATGTCATATCCGATTTTGATTAAACCTTGTAATTGCACTGTGCGTGGGGATGGGAAAAAATGTTCGATTTTGAAGCATACTAATCAAAGGTTATGATCATGTGTCAAGGTCAAAGATCGGGCGAGGCGTCGCTGTGCTCTCTAGGTACTTTTATTCTAGTCCTTCTCTTGTTCTGATACTCATTTCTCTTCCAGCTCATCTTCTGGTTCTATTCCCAATTCATCTCTTATCCCTCTCCAATATATGCCTCTTCATTCTTCTTATTACTGTTTTCAACCTTAGCTCTTGTCTTAGCTGTCTCCTCATTTTCTTTTTCATTCATGGCTTGCGTCTCATCCGTCTTTTTCTGATTTTTCTTTTCAGTCATGCACGTGTCTTATCTCTCTCATCGTCATTTTTTTTTATTAATTCGTCCTTCCTCTTTCAGTTTATATTCATAATTTGCTTCCATTCTCAACCTGCCCCTCTCCTAATTAGTCCTTTCTTCTACTTCTCCTTCTTCTTCTTGTTTTCCTTTTCCTTTTTCTTCTTATTTTCCTTCCCTTTGTTTTTTCTTTCTTCTTCTTCTTCTTCTTCTTGTTTTCATTTTTTTTTTCCTTCTGCTTCCACGCACCGCTCTTCTCTCATATCTCTCCTATATATTCTTTTCGTTTTTACTATTCTTTTTATCTTCCGCTACTCCCTTTTCTTTTATCGCTTCTTATTCCTCCTTCTCTTCCACACTATCCCAATTTTTCCTTGCTTCTCCTCCTTACTTCTTCTTCAAGTTCCCATCCTCCTCCTTCACCATCTCCTCCTTTCATCTCTACCATTTTCATTACTTATCCTTCGAGTTACACTTATCTGTCTTTTCCATTTATCCCCACTTCCTCCTCTAGTTCTCTCTCTCTCTCTCTCTCTCTCTCTCTCTCTCTCTCTCTCATCTCATTTACATAGCATCAGGCAGCTCCCAAGCTAACCCGTTACCTCTTATGGTCTCTAAATTTCTCGTAAAATCTCGCACTGTCTGGGTTTCGCTTGGCTGGTGCTTGGAGGAGGAGGAGGAGGAGGAGGAGGAGGAGGAGGAGGAGGAGGAGGAGGAGGAGGAGGAGGAGGAGGAAATGACGGTAGAAAAGGAGAGGAGCAGACAAAAGGAAGGGAAGGTAAAGAAGGGAAGGAGAGGAAATGTCGAAAATAAAGTAAAAGTTGCTGAAGGAGGGACGGTGACGATGATGATGATGATGGAGGAGGAGTAGGAGGAGGAGGAGGAGGAGGAAAGAAATAACTAAGAAATCCAAGAGGACGCAGAAGTTTAATTCGGTTTCTTCCAAGGCTCTTTGAACACAGAAACTATCCACAACGATGATTATTTTGTTCTTGCTACCACGGCTAATTTTACTCCACTCAAGGGAGACCACTCGTATTGAAGCTGCTCTAAACTTTCAGTAAAAAAAATAATTGACGATGAGAAAAATTGATTATATATGCTAAAACAAACGGAAGAAAAGGAAAAAAAATGTCATCGTAGGGAAGGGGTTAATAGTCTTCTGAGTCTATCTGCGTACCTTCCCATCAATATATTTACCTTTAGTTTCAACACTCATTCTTCTTTTCAGCTGCCTCATTTATTCCTCGTTGTTCTTTCTTATTCTACACGACTTGAAATTAATACATCAAGAGCCTCCATGAACTACTGACCGTTCTTTTTTTTCTTTAATTCATCAATATCTGTTTCCCGATCTATCTGTTTATCCTTTTGTTTACTAATCTAGCTCCCTAAGTCTCTCTATCTGTCTGTCTGTCTCTCATCGCCGCATATGGACCTCCTCACACTCAGTCAAGGGGTTGAGTCTATGCCGGAGTTCGTAAATCCTAGAAATATCATCTCTCTTAGTTTAGACACTTACAAGCAACACACTTAAAGCAAAAATAATGCAGTTAAGATTAACATACTTCAAGGAAAATGACTCTAAAGTGAAATTAACACACCTAAAGCAAAGTTAATACACCCAAAGGAGAATTAAGATACCTAAAGCAAAGTTACCCCTAAAGCAAAGTAAATACACATAAAGGAAAATTAATACACCTAAGAGGAAAATTAATACACCAAAATCAAAATTACCCCTAAGGCAAAATTAATACACCTATGGCAAAATTAACACCGAAAGGGAAATTAATACACCCAAAGGAAAATTATTACACCCAAAGCCAAATTAATACACCTAAAGCAAAACTAATACAGCCAAAGCAAAATTAATACACCTAAAGCAAAATGAATACACCAAAAACAAATTCAATACACCAAAAGTTAAATTAATTCACGAAAAGGAAATTTAATACATCTGAAACAAAATTAATATACCTAAAGCAAAATTAATACACTAAAAGCAAAATTAATACACCTAAAGCAAAAATAATACGCTTAAAACTAAATTAATACATTCTCAGCAAAATTAATAGAGGCAAAGGAAGATTAATAGGCTACACTCAAAAAGAAAATTAATACACCTAAAAAAAAATTAATACACCCAAGGGAAAATTTACACTTAATGCAAAATTACCACCTAAAACTAAATTAATCCACCTGAAGCAAAATACACCTTAAGAAAAATGAATATACATTGAGAAAAATTAATCTCGAAAACTGAAAACCTCGAGAGGAAAATTAACACTGTAAATTAACTAAAATGCCCGTGAAAAATTAATGAAGCCGAAATGTATACGTTTAAGCAAAGTAATACACCTGAAATTAATACATATAAAAAAACATCAATACATCGAAAATTAATACACCAGTACAAAATTAATGCACCTAAATATTTATACACCTCAAATTAATATTTTCCACAAGAAGACAGTTTCGAAAGACTGGCAACTGACTTAATTTGAAACTAATTATGGTGAAATTATGAGGAGGGGTATTGTAGCAAGCAGGTGGGTGCAAAAAGAGTGACTAATTAAAGAGTAGTGGCTTTACCTTGCCTCGGGGCCTCATCACACACCTGCTTCTCTCTCTTCAACCTCCGACCCCCTTACACTCCTCTTTAAGTGCTCTTTCTCTTGCTCCCCCTCCCTTCCCTTTGTGTGTGTGTGTGTGTGTGTGTGTGTGTGTGTGTGTGTGTGTGTGTGTGTGTGTGTGTGTGTGTGTGTGTGTGTGTGTGTGTGTGTGTGTGTGTGTGTGTGTGTGTGTGTGTGTGTGTGTGTGTGTGTGTGGTGTGTGTGTGTGTGTGGTGTGTGTGTGTGTGTGTGTGTGTGTGTGTGTGTGTGTGTGTGTGTGTGTGTGTGTGTGTGTGTGTGTGTGTGTGTGTGTGTGTGTGTGTGTGTGTGTGTGTGTGTGTGTGTGTGTGTGTGTGTGTGTGTGTGTGTGTGTGTGTGTGTGTGTTTTCTCTCTCTCTCTCTCTCTCTCTCTCTCTCGCTACCACATTATTTTCTTTTCCTGCACATGATGGCATTTTCGGTTACTTTTCACTTTCGAAATTTCCACAGTTTTTCTCAAGTTTTGCTTTGAGTTTCCGTTGGGTAGAGGGAGGGGGTACTGGGGTAGGGAGAAGGTGGGGTGAGGGGATTAGGAGTAAGTGGGAGTGAAGGAGGATGAGGAGACTGAATGTAGGTAGGGAATTTTGGGCAGGGAGGGGGTATGCAGGTAGGGAGAAGATAGGGATGAGAGGGAAAACGTGAGCTCCAATGAGAAATATTGTGGGAGGAGATGGTATGAAGTGACAGTAGGGAGTGAATGAGTAGGAGGGAAGGGACGACGGAATGGGTCGGTGGTTATGGAAAGGGGTAAGGGTAGAGCGAGCCTGAGAGATCGATTGGTTTCTGTTTTACTACTCTTGTCTTGCAGCAGCCATTTTATTAGGCTGGAGTCTTGGTGTTCAGAAGTCAGTCTTGCTCAATCATCTTGCTATACTATGTTCATGCTTCCTTTACCTTTGTCTCCTTTCATTCCCCTTCCCATTCTCATTGCCTTCTATCTCCTACATTGTTGCCTTCTTTCCTTTCCTCGTCTGTTTCTGTTCTCTGTTTCCTTCAGTCCTTTTCCTTTCCAAGTTTATTCTCTCTGTCTCCCTTTCTCCTTCCTTTCCCTTACCTCCTTCCATCTAGCACTTCTCGTTCCCCTTACTCTTTTTGGCTTCTTTTCCCTATATTCAACCTTTTCTTCCCATCTTATGTTCCATTTACCTTTTTTCCCGCCTTTCCTTCTCCTCCACTATTTCCCGCTTGTTTATCTCTTTTCCTCTTGTTTTTCTTGCTTCTCACCAGTTTCTTTGTCTCCCCTTTCCAATTCCTCATTCTAATTTTCTTCCATCTCCCTCTCCATATTTCTCCCTAGCCAATCACCCTCCCTTGATTTCCACTTTCATCCCATTTTTTTTTCTTGTTCTTCCTTCCACAGTCTTACTCCTGTTTTGAGCAATTATTATATGCAGATACAAGGAATACTCAAAGTTACATGAATAATGCAAATCAACTGTTCATTTTATGAATCGGCCACAAGTAAATTTTAGAAAAGCTGACGTTATTTTCAAAAACAACTTATTATTATTATCATCTGGCTGTGACACCAGGAAAGTTATGAAGGGGTGACGCAGAAAATCATAAGTTTGGGACAAAACATGTTTCTTAACCGGTTTCGCCAACACTCATTGTTAAGCCAGTCAAGAATAAAGTTTTGTCCTTAATTCGAGCTTTTCTGCATCACTCCCCTATTGTTAATTATTTTCGTTATCAATATTATTATTAACATTATTATTATTATTATTATTATTATTAGTAGTAGTAGTAGTAGTAGTAGTATGATTACTACTACTACTGCTACTACTATTACTGCCACTTCTATTACTGCCACTACTGCTACTGTTACTACTACTACTACTAATTATTATTATTATTATTATTATTATTATTGGCACTGTTTATTCTGTTTCTTCTCTTCTCATCTTTCGCATTCATCCCCCCTTGCCCTTTTCTTTCTCCCACACACCTTCTCTCACTCACATTTCCTTCTCCCTTCTTTTCGACTTACTCTCTTTAAGTGCCTACCTTCCTTTCCATTTCTTTCCAGCTCTTCCACTACCTGCCACCCTGCCTGTCTATCTCCGCCTCCGCCCTTTGTCATCCTGCTTACCCACCTAAGTCCATTACTGCTAGCTTACCTGACTCCTACCTCTGTGTTTGAATTCCCATGTAACTTCGTCCACCATTCTGTGATTCACTAGCTTCCTCCTTCCCTACATATCTCCTCTTTGTCTCCTGGCCAACTTGCCTTCTACTCTTCCTGGTTCTTTATCTGCCTCCCTGCCTACCTTTCCATCTCCCATGCTACCTGTCTGTCTGTCTGCCTGGCCACTAACGAAGCCATCAGCCTAATGGCAGTAACGAAGGTACGGGATTAAACAGGTCAGGAACTCTGCCTCATCTGCATGTTTCATCCCCAACCCCAACTTTCCTTTCTCCCTTATTCCACTCTCCCTCTGTCTGTCTGTATATATATATATATATATACACCAAGATATACATATGTACATACATACATACTTGGTATGTGAGAACGCTCCCCATACATTCACTTGATGTCGTGCTACTACTAGGTAACTATAAGTTGATCAATAAACCAAATGACTTCCAGTCACTCATGAAACTGTTTGTATTTTGGGAAGTAATCATATAATCGCCAAATAAACGCCTGATTATATAGTGAATTATGGATATCCAACGGGATGTATCCCACAAAGGATTAAGTCAGTAGTGGCTGGGATTACTGCTCATAAGATTCGTCTCTCAGGCAGGCAACTGACAACTCCCTCCTTAATGTCTATCCTCTCCTCCATGTGAACCTGCCAAGTCAATAAACGACTGAATATTGGATAGATGGATGAATGACTTAGTCACTTACCTTCTTCCTTTACCTCTATCCATATCTAGATGCAGAGGCCAAACCTAACACGTTTACAAGTTGTACACCAATACCTGCCTACATACAAACACAAATACCTGTCGTACCTATGACCATAAGATCATCCTCTTTATCTATCTACTCTGTATATATGCGTAAACCAATACCTACCTGCAGCCATGAATATTTATGCCAAAACCATCGTGCATACCTGCCTACCTACCAACCTACCTATCTACCTTCCTACCTACCTACCTGCATACACACATGCCTACAATCTGCTTCCCATCTCAGGTAATGAACTTATTTACTGGCTGCACCAAACCTACCTACTTACCTAACCTGCCAACTTACCTGCCTAATTACCCACTTACTACCCACTACTTACGCATCGTTGGATCGTAATTTGACAAGCAAGAAAACAGAGATGGAAGGATGAGCGAATTGGAAGATGAAAAAGGCGGACAGATGAGAAAAGAGTTAAAAGAAAATGGGAAACTCACAAACATACATACCAAAGAAGAAAATAAAAACAGACAGAAAAGAGAAAGAAGTGAAAAAAGGAATGGATGGGAAGGAGGAAGAAAGGATACGGTGAAGATGAAGGGAGAAGTGCAAAGATGAGTATGAGAAAATACGTAGCCTGAAGAAAGTGGAACAAAATATGATAAAAAAAAAAAGGTAAATAAACGCGAGAGAGAGAGAGAGAGAGAGAGAGAGAGAGAGAGAGAGAGAGAGAGAGAGAGAGAGAGAGAGTGGAGGTCAACCTGTCAATTAACTTCTTTAACAATCTGTCCCTTATCAGTCTTTTAAGCTTCCTTTGTCGTCTCTCTCTCTCTCTCTCATTATCTCTTCTTGTGTGACCCTCATATCTCACTCCTTGCCTTGATCATATTATCTCTCTCTAACCCACATAATCTCTCTCCGCATCTAATTTACATCACCCCTCCATCTGTTTAAATTTCATATCTGACACCTTATTTAATTTCCATCATATCTAACTCATATTATCTCACTTCTTGCCGAACTTACATTCTCTCTCTCTCTCTCTCTCTCTCTCTCTCTCTTTGTATAATTACGTCTCCAACCACAATTTGGAGACGTTATTTGTTTAGTTTCATTCATCTTCTTTCTTCCTCCAGGCACTTTTTCAGTCTGGTGCCATTGTATTACTTTTTCACCAGCTCCAGTCAAACTTAGTACAACTCTGCCTGGGCAAATATTTCCTGACAATATTTCCTGACACGTTGTTCATATTTTTTTATTTATACATTTTAAAGGGATTTGTGGGGTGAAAGGTCAAACCACACACACACGCATACACATTTTGGGTTCCTTTGTACTGGTAGATTCAATAATTATCATGGCAATTAGCACAGCGGTAGGTCAGTATGAGAGAGAGAGAGAGAGAGAGAGAGAGAGAGGGGTTATCCTGCATTCTCTTGCAGGAATGATGGCGAATTTTAATTCACATTATCTATTTGCCCTTGTCTAACTCCATTATCTTTCTCTTTACCGAACTCAAATTGTTTTCATCTTTGTCTAATTTACATTTTCTTACCTGCTTACTTAAGTTCATCAACCTTCCCACACTTGCTTCAGTTTCTCCACTCCGTTTCAAACCTTCCCTAATTCACCTATCTCCTCTCATACTCCCTCAACATCACCTCGTACTCCCAACCCCCTTACACCCTCCGGCACTCCCCAACCCCCCCAAACACACCCTCCACCTCATCCCCATCCCCTCACAAACTTCAGCTCTACCTCAAAACCCCCCTACAGCCTTCAGCTCTACCCCAATCCCCCAAAACATCTTCCAGCTCCCCGGCAATCCCCCACACCCTCCGGCCATCGCCCTATTAGCGAAAAAGCACACCGATTTCGTAATATGCAAAGTACCCGCGTCACACGAGGTAATGTGGGGCCACGCCAAACAAGACATAACTTCCTCAACAAATTAGAGGGAGAGAAGACAGGAGGGAGAGAGGGGGGGTGGGAGAGAAGACAGGATGGAGATAGGGGAAGGAAGAGAAGACAGGAGGGAAAGAGAGAGGGAAGGGAGAGAAGACCGGAGGAGATAGGGGAAGGGAGAGAAGATAGGAGGGAGAGAAAGGGAAGGGAGAGAATACCGGAGGAGGGAGAGGGGTGGGAGAGAAGATAGGAGTGAGGGAAGGCGAAGGGAGGAGAGTAAGGAAAGAGAGAGCGTGGAGAGTAGAAGAAAGAAGGAGGGGAGAGAAAGTATGAGAGAGTTGTTAGGGAAGGAAGAGAGTAGAAATTAGGATGAAAAGGCAGGGAGAAAGAGGGTGTGGGGGTTTTGGGGAGAGGATATATAGAGGTGGGGAGGGAAGAAGGGGAGAGACAGAAGAAGCAAAAGAGAGAAGAGAAAGGGGGAGAATAGAAAGAAGGCAAAACAGGGAAGAATACAGAGAGAGACGCAAAAAAAAGAAACAGAAAGTAGAGACAAAGAAAGAAAGAATCGGGCGTGTGTGAAAGGCATCCGAAAGAAAGAAGAGGTGAGACAGAAGGCAGGGAGTGAAAATGTAAATGGAGAGAAGCAAAATAAGGGGAGGAAACAAACAGAGAGGTGCTGGAGCAGGAATGAAGTGAAGAAGCAAGAAGATAGGACGGAGAGAAATGAGGACAGTAGGAAGACAGGAAACAGAGAGGGAGACAGAAAAACAAGGAATATGCAAATGTATGGTTAGGGGCGAAGAGGAGAAAACGGGTAGAGCACAATGGAGGTGAAAGGGTGGAGGAGGGGGATAAGGTGGAGGCAGGGAAGGAGGAGAGGGGAGGGGAGGGGGTGAGTGAAGGGGTAGGAAGAGGAAAGAGAGAAGAGGTGAGTGAATGGGGTATGGAGAAGAAGGAAGAGCACAGTGGAGAGGGGTGAATGACGTAGACAGAAGAGAAGGGAGAGGAGAGAGGGGAGGGGAAGGGAGAAAGAATCGGGTGTAGATGAAGGCAATGGAGACGTAAAAAGAAGAAAGGAAAAGGAGGAGGGGGAAGAAGAGTGGGAGTAAGGAAGGTGATGGTAAACGAAGGAAGAACCGGGATAACGGAAAAAAAAGCAAATATATGAGAGAGAGAGAGAGAGAGTGAGAGAGAGAGAGAGTGACTTGTATATAAGAGAGAGGACTGTACATCGCATGGTATTACCATGATTACAATACGTGCTCCTGCAACCTGCTTCTTCCCCTGGCCCACCCTGCCTCTTTCCAGTTAAGGAAGGAATCAACCTATCTTGAGGTTAATTAGCCTAAGAAATAGCTGTCTTTAGTCATAATGGAGATTAGATAAAAGAATGATAATGGGGGTAAAAGAAGATAGCTCGTGATAATGGAGGGAGACGAGACAAAGGAGGATCAAAGAGGAATAAGGAAGAGAATACTAACTGGGTGGAAGGAATGAGGGAGAAGGAAGAGGATGAAAAGCTGATGGAGGAAGGGGAGCCAGAATGAAGGAGCAAGAAAGAGGATGATGAGACCAGTTCTCATCATCTTCCTTGTTCCTTCTTCAATCTGGATTGAGGGAATGAGAGAGATGCTGAAGGTACGAGACAAAAGATGATGGAACACTTTAAGAAGGAGGATGAGAACTGAGCATAGAGAAGAAAGGAGTATGAGAGAATCAAGAGGAAGAGAAGCTGAATGGATGGAGATGAGAAAGATGATGAAGAAGGACTTAAAAGGAGGGCAAGACTGGATGTATGGCAGGAGGAAATGGAAAGGCATGAAGAAACGTTGACGAAGGGAGACGAAAGGACGATAAGGAATGAATACAGAGGAGAGACATGCGTAAAGGGAAGGAAGGAGACTGAAGAACGGGAGAGGAAATTCACTCATCATAGTCCTACGTGGCAATGCATTCAAAACCAGCATCGAAGAGAATAATAAGGTAAGGATGAGATTGAAAACATAACACTAGAGAAATGAGTTAAAAGATGAACTCGGCTCAGACACAGGAGGCTTAACCGTTTGGCATTTATATATTCAGTTCTTGGTCTCTCCAGGCTATTTTTTTTTTTTTTAGAGTGATGAGGCGGGAAGGGGGGGGGGGGGTTGTAAGGGAGACTTTTCAAATTAGAGGAAGTTAGATGTAGCCTTCATTAACCTCTTCATTAAATGGGATCTCTCTTGAGCTGAATGGAATCCTCACCTGTATGTGGTAATATAAATCAAACATAAAAGGACGCCGTTGTGCTAAAAAAGGATTGTACAGATATGATATTGCAAAAAAGGAGAGGAGGGACAGGACGAAAGGAGAAGCATGAAAGATAAGCAACGCATCTGTGTATCTGAATATGATGGGGAGATCGATGAATAAGAGTGAGGAATGAAAGAAAACAAAAACGAGTTAGACTAAATAATAATGAAAGGTAGATAATAAAGAATGAAAACAGTAAAATCTGTGCAAAGTGGAAGTGAAAAGCGAGAGACAAATAAAATTTTAAGTGAGCGAAAAAGAATGAATGAAAATGGAAGAAAGTGAAGAGCAAAATTTAAAGGAATGCAACGATCTGAAAGAAAAGAATATAACTCTGAGCCGAAGAAGACAATGAAACAGAACACAAAACATGCAGCAGTGGTGAAGCATGGAAAAAAAAAAGGGGGGTGGGTGGGCTGCGATTAATGTAGTAAAGAGATAATGGATACCGGGGCAAAATGCGAAATAGATTTATGAGAAAAGAATACAAAATTTTTCCTAGAAAAATGTGCCACGCTAGTAGGAATGGTTCGTAGACTGAGGTAATATCTCCTTAGAATGGAATCTTAGCTTGTGAGAGGCGATTTTGCTTTTACCTTCTTCTCGACATGAAGCTATTACAACATTTAGCAAACGAAAGAGTTCAGAAGCAATGCTGATGAGAAAATGAGAAATGGAAGATAGATAATTATGTGGAAGGACACAACGGAGGAGTACCTAGGGATGGGTAACTGTGAATGAGGGTAAGAATGGTGGTGAGTTATGCGTGAGAGGCTTGGAGGAGTTTTGACCATGGCCGACCTGAGCGAACTCTGGGCTTAGACGTCTGGTAATACACACTGTACACATATTCAAAACAATGTGCTTTTCTAGTCACGTAATTAGGACTACTGGCTACCTATCACACTATGTTTGACTTTTCCGTTGCCATTTACAAGCTTCATATTTTATCACCAACCATCCTCAGATGGCTAAGAAAACCCACAGTAGCAAGAGTGCCAAAGATTATCCGGCTTACAGTTAACGCTGCTAAATACAAACTCTGTAATTGACTATGGCTAACTACAGACAATTTCATTCAGTTCAGGAAAAAGGGGAACAGCAGAGAGGATAATTACATATATAAATTAACTCCTGACTTTGGATTTGGCCTCCCTCACTGGAATTGTCACGCAAACATCATATTCTGGCTGTATTCTCATGGTTACAACTTTGCAAGGAGCGGGGTAGATCGAATGCGTAAAAATGCATGCCTTTGTGTGTAACCAGATCACTAAGCAGGGGCTAGAGCTGAGACTTGAAATTAAAATCTTTCTGTAGACTTCGTCCCAGATGAGTTATAATAAGAGGCTTCAAAAAATACACTAAGGAACCCAAGCACTATCAACTGAAATAATGAACATAATAAAAATTAACCAAGGTAGTTTATAAATGTATACACGAATTAATAATATAGAATAAGGTTCAAGACAGTGTGGTTAAACTGACTTAATAGTAACTGTTCATATAACAAACTTTAAATATCAAAAATTTATAGCTGAACCCCAAAATGTGGACTCTTCCCATTAAGAGAGAAGGGTGGGGGTGTCATGCGATCCCCAGCCCCTCCTCCTCAGCCTAAGGGTCTGGCCTTACCGTCGCATTTTTTTGTTTTTTCCACTGAGAAACCACTAACCAAAGGGTGAATACCGTTGTTCTCGTCCCACTGCTTGATGACCGGAATAGAGAGGTTGTCAGCTTGAAAGTACATTTAATTCAATCATATGACTAGACAACTAAAAATAATTTGACTGGAGAATCAGATAAATCTGATTAAAGAAAAGTTGACGACGAATGCTGCAACATGGACTATTCTTCGAGGTACTTCAGACTGTAATGTACTGTACAGCAAAAATGCATTAAGTCAATACTGAAATTATTTCTTGCTGTTTTATTGAACAGCTGTCCATTCAAACAGCTGCACTGCTGTATTTATTTTCGCACGAACATAAGGCTTACTTTACATGTTAAATGCAGCAGTAATGTTGCGCTTTTATGAAAGGAAATATGCGAACACTGATACGTAGTTACTGCACACCACAGACCACCATCATAAAAATAATAATCAGAATAACAAAATAATAATTTATTATTATTATTATTATTATTATTATTATTATTATTGTGATTATGATGATGATGATGATGATTATTATTATTAATGGGCACTCGCAGATTGCAAAGTCCGCATCTACGAACTGGTCGAAGGCCTGAATATTTGGCACTGTCCTGTGACCTTTACCTTCGACCGATTGCTCTCATTTAGAACTACTTCATTCTTGCCTGACCCTTAACCTACCACCAAGTTTGTTTGCCTGACTGTTCTCAAAATCGATTCCTTTCTTCCTTTCCTGAACCATTTCTAAAAGTTTGGTCTACATCGGATAATAACGTTAAGTTGATCTGGCTAAGTGACCCTCAACATTGCCCTATTAAAAGCAGAAAACCAGTTCCTTGGCTGATTTTCAACATTCTTACCACGTTTGGTTCAAATCAGAGCAAAACTGATACATTTTGTGCACACTCAGACACACAGGTGGAATTATGACTCTATCCTGTGAACTTGACCTTTGTCTAATTGGTCTCAAAATGGAATCCGTCCGTTTAATCCTTACCCACAACCCTTCCGCCAAGTAGTGGTAAAAAATGGATAAAATTTTAAAGTTAAGCTTGGGTGGTCAAACTCTGACTCTCTGTCTGTCTGTCTGTCACACGCACACACACACACACACACACACACACACACACACACACACACACACACACACACACACACACACGCACGCACACACACACACACACACACACACACACACACACACACACACACACACACACACGCACGCAAGAGCGCACTATCAAAGCATAACACCGTAACATCTGCTCTCTCTTCGCTGGCCTGGATGTAATATAAGTAGCACATGCTTTAAGTACGCGTCCAACTACACCCAATGCAGGTCAACCCCGTTCTACCTTCTCTCCCCCAAAGACGTGTTCTCGTATTGATAATTTTTTCCCTATGAACCTATTTCCTCCATGGGCCAATTTTTTCCTCATAGATGTAATTGCCTTATGGACCCATCGACCTATTATCTCCTATGAATATTCTCCTCATGGACCCCTCTTATGAATCTGCTCTCCATCATGAACTTATTTTCCGCCATGGAATTATTTCCCTCAACCTGTCTTCCCCCGGGACCTATTGTTTCCACGAACCTATTTTCCCCTCAAGAACCTATCATCTCAATAGGAAACACAAAATCCTCACACGAACCCACTTTCTCCCAGACTTTTCCCCATTTACTTATTTTTACCAACTGGACCTGTGTTTTCACTCGGGTTTATTTCCCTCAAGGACTTATCCCCCATCGACCTATTTCCCCACACAGTTATTCCATCCAGGGACCTACTTACCCATTAACCAAATCCTCAATGGACCTACTTTCCCCCAATCACATACGTTGCCGGTCACTCAGTGTAGTTTGTTTCTGTAGTTCCACGATGTCTAAGTATGATCTTCCCCTGAGAAAGAGAGAGAGAGAGAGAGAGAGAGAGAGAGAGAGAGAGAGAGAGAGAGAGAGAGAGAGAGAGAGAGAGAGAGAGAGAGAGATTGTTGGCCCCAGGGTGGCAACTTTGGGAGGCCGGCCATTAAAACTTCATTTCTGAATTACGTATTGGTATTATTATATCCATTTGCTGACATGTTTACAATTACTTTCCCTTGCAGATGATACTTTAACAATCAAGACAAATACCCCTCTGCATTTCTAATGTGTAGTAATAAATTACTTATTACACCATACAAAAAGGCACAGAAAATTACTCTTCACATATTGGAATAAAAATGTCTGCTTACGATATTAAATATTAAATGTGAATAATTCCTTCTATTATGAAAATGTTATATACGCCACTATTTATAGCTTATGGGTAGATACTGTTGCAATTTATTAATACCTGTTTGTCAGCAAAACATTAAAGATGCTCGCATACCAGAACCTGCTACACTATTTTTTTTTTTTTTTGACTGTACAGCTGTTGTTGTTGATCATCCCCAGTCTGTCTGGCTAAGCACAGCCATCAACCGCAGGCAAGCAACCGTTCCTGCAGGGCCATCCCGCACAATGAACCAATGATCCCTTGCAGCTGACAGTATCCCGGGAAAGTGAGGCACTGGGAAAAGTGTGGGGGTTTGGTTGCTGGGTGGACGCCACCTCTGCTTCTGCATCCAGTCAGCAGGGGCACTATTTCAGGCTCTACTTAACTTCATAACTTGCTATATGGTTACCTCTCAGCGATGTAAATGGTTAACTGGGTTACAAGAAACCACTGGACTTGTCACTCAGTGTATGGTCACCTGAAGTGGAAAGAAGAGTAATAAAAAGCGACAGTAAGGAGAGTTAGATTTAGGAAGAGGGGAGGGCAGACACAGAGATAGAATGAGAAAGGGGAAGGATGAAGTAGACAGCACTACTTCAAGAGTGCATGAAGGTCGCCACCATCAACCAGCACAGTGTACAGAGAGGTACAGAAAAAGAAATCGGATGTACAGACAGAGGCACAATTATCTTCCCACTGCGGATATATCAAACCATCTGCAACTTGCACTAGTTGAGATTGGGTATTCATTGTATTTCGCCAGTTGTAAATTTTCTTCAGACGGAAGTGGAAAGATAGTTGTTCGATGTACGTCTAACAAAAGTGTGGGGCCCGGAATTCGATGGTTATGAAAATGATCAAAGTCCTCATACACGGATTTTAATAATATGGTATCTCTCAAATATGCAACGCCCTGTATCACGCCTTTATATGTAATTCGAAAAAAAAAAAAAAAAAAAAAAAAAAAGGGTTTCACTTGAACTTATAGTACATCATTGGGTGAGCCACACAGCATTACGTTAGACAATGCTCGGTGGCATACGAGGCGCGATATCTCTTTTGAGGGGTGAGGGTTTTTTCTCTGCGGCAATTACTGTATATATCTACCAAGTATAATTATGAACCATACTGGGCAGCAGAGCAGAAAAGTGTTCTCATCATAAACTGCTGGACATCACTATCATCATCTGGTTGTCAGGCTATAGTATAATGAACTATTACTAAATCTGCTGTTGAGTTAAGGAACAGTGTAAGATTATTAATACAGTAAGGAGAAAAACCTTACATGTAGCAGATACTGGGTTGGCTGAAAGCATGTGTGTGCTATAGATGGTGATTCACATAAAAGCATGAAATGAGATGTGGACCAGTAAATGAAGTTATTTGGTTGATGGGGTAGCAGATAGCAAGCATGTTGATCGGTGGGTTAGTAAATACAGTAGCAGGTACTTAGGTAGTTGGATTAGTAGATGCGATAGGAAGTATGTAGGCAGGTGGGTTAGTAAACAGCAAGTATGTGCGTAGGTGGGCTAGAAGAAAGCAGGTACTTACGTAAATGGCTAGTATAAAATAGGTTAGTATCAATATCAACAGGTAAGTGATGTACTAGTAACTAGAGAGAAGGTAGGTAGGTAGTTTGATGTATTAGAGAGAAGGCAAGTAGGTTGCTGGGTTCGCAGAAGAGAAGAATGAGAGCAGTGATTGTGTGTGTGTGTGTGTGTGTGTGTGTGTGTGTGTGTGTATGCGCGGGGGGGGGGAAGTGGAAGGGTCAGGCTCAGCACTGAATACAAACAAGCTCAAACCAAGACACCTACACCTACACCTCCTTTATCGCAATTTATATGTACACCAACACCTTCATATATCTAGTCTTATACCTACTTCTTTATGTCCACCTACACATGTATATATATCCACATTTTCACCCACGAAGTGTTCAAATCTACAATCACACTTATACTTTCATATGTTTTTCAAATATACCTACAGCATCACTAGGACTTGCATCTGCGCATATTATGACAGTCACATACCTGTATCTATACCTGACTTTTCACCACCACCACCTACATTCCAAATCACCTGCCAACACTTCACTTATCATGGTACCACCTCCAACCACTACCTCCACCACCCATACCAAACACTTGTACACACACAATACGCATGCTAAGATACAGATACAGTACATACTCACCTACTCACACACACACACACACACACACACACACACACACACACACACACACACACACACACACACGCAAGCTCTTTATGTTCGTTTCTGTGTGTTTATTTATGAATGCGGATGTGCTTGTGTATGTGTGTATCTTTTTATATATGTACACTCCCAGTGTACAGTATAGTTCAAATATAATGTACGTGTGAATATGCAGCAATCTGACCACAAATATTCATGCCACACCCACTTCACGCCACAACCAGTTCACTACTACCTTGACCCCACAATTCCCACTCACTGACCTCACAATACACATCCCTTGACCCCAGAATGACCACTCCTTGACCCCACAGTCCCACCCGTTAACTTCACAATCCTCAACCTTTGATTCCACAGTTCTCACACGCTGATCCCACAATCCATTTCCTTTGACCCCACAATCCCACCAGTAGATTCCATAATCCTCCACCTCTTGACCCTACAATACCCTCCCGTTGACCCCACAATCCACAAAAACTGATACCACAATCTAAATCCCTTGACGCAACAACCACATAACTCCAAAATTCCCACCCCTTGACCCACAATCGACTCAAAATCTTCATTCCTAGATTCAGAAGGTCCTTGGCCCCCCAATCCCTCCTTAGTCACAAACACAATCCTCACCCCTAGACCCCACCAATCCCACTCCACCCCTTGACCCCACTATACCCGCCCCTTGATTCTACAGTCCTCACCCCTTGACCCAACAATCACCACTTTTGACCGAATACAAGATACACCTACTGTACCCCTTACAAGTATCAAATATCACGGTACATGCTTTTCTGTATCTCGCTACTACCAGTGATGTACGGCCAACAGTGACTATAATTACTGTACGACTATTCTCTCTCTCTCTCTCTCTGTCTATCTGTCTGTGTGTCTGTCTGTCTGTTTGTCTGTCTGTCTCCCTCTCTCTCTCTCTCTCTCTCTCTCTCTGCCAGACTAGTTTTTTACGGGTGGCCGTAAGATGGTCTCAACCTGCCTCCCTGCTTGTCTCATGGACCGTATGACCTCCAAAACGTGGTAGGGAGATGGCGAAGTTAAGCCCTTGACTCTGGCGACGTTTTTAGTACTTTCTTCTTGCTTTCACCAAACGAATTTATATAACCTGTGGACCTCCAGTTGTGAAGGAGTTAATGAGGCTCGATCAATTTCCTCCAGTTTTCCCCTGAGCTGAATAATATGGACTTATGGTAGCAAGAATAAAATTTTAGTCTGTCATCGGATAAGATGGGCTAAACTCCTTCAATGCACTGACGTACTCTTTCATTTTTTTTGCTACTACCAGCCGAACTTATTCGTTTAGGGACGGCCTCTCCTACTGAAGACGTTAATGATGGACATGCTTATCTCCAGAGTTCAAGAAGCAGATTGTAAGCTAAATATAATCGTTTGGAGATGGCAAGGATAAAACACACTGGTAAAGACGTTTTCAATAAAAGTGGCATCGACACCCCTTACGCTGGATTCAATCAGGCCTGAGCAGTATTTTTTTTTTCCAACTTTTCTTCTGTGTCTGGTAAATTCTGAGAAACTAAATTTTCAGGTTGATGCGAAAATATGTTACAGTAATGAGATAGCGCAATAAAATACGTATAACGTTATTAAAAACAGGACGTAACGAACTTTATGTCAAAGTTCTTCGTTCTGCGTTTCATACTGTGAAGCAATACAGGGATCTTGTAGTTGAATGGCCGTTTGGTAAGAGATTTAAACTTCACTTTGATGATGTCTTTTTTAGTTATTCTTGCAATCCAGGCAACTTTCATCAGCTTTGTAGAGACTTCGAGATCGTGAAATATGACATCGTTTTCTCTAACCACTTTGTTATTAGGTTACTCTCATAAGCTTGATAAGATAGTTAATGAGTAACAAAAATAAATATAAAAGGGAATAACCGCAAACACCTGGAACCGTCCACGACACGTATCAATCGAGGAAAGACTCAGGTCAAGCTTCACTAGTTTCCAAATAATCTTCTGACAAAAACAGGGAAGACAGATGATTCACTGCACAACTAAAGCACATCTGCATCTGATGCCGATGGAATAAGATTGTTTTTGTATCCGTGCAAAAACGCTGGCTTAACAACATATCGACGTTTTATAAATTTAGAACTGCACGTGGAATACAGCTGAAACATATATTCTTGTTTTCGGAACTCGAACAAAATTTATCCTTTCAACACACAAATATAAGCTGAATACACTGGAGATCTTCGCACCCAAAAGTAATGTACAGTACTTGAGATAAAAACGACTTCTCCTCCTAAGTAGAGACATACTCATTTAGTACAACTGCATTCTTTTCATTCGTTTAGAATGCACATGGGCAGGACGGGCCTAAATTTGGTTAGGATTTGGCGAGGGCGTAGGGTACCAGTGGAAACACACACACACACACACACACACACACACACACACACACACACACACACACACACACACACACACACACACACACACACACACACTGACGCGCTCGCTCGCAAAAGCAAAAAAAATTAATGATGAATCACAAGAGAAACAAAAATATCACCATGAAAGTCAACAAGCTTGTGCAAAATTATAATGTATATGTAAAAATGGTGCCTTTTGTGATCTCGCTCTTAACAAGTAAAAAGTGGGTAATGTTGTTGTTAGCCTCAAAGTCTTTTTTTTTTTTCTCTCTCTTTTTATTTCGTAAACAACTTTATCAGCAAGCGCGGTAGTAAGTTTTCACCACTCCGCGAATACAGCTGCAAACAAAGAGGGCAGGTTTGAAGTTCCAGTGACCTTCATTCTGATGTTCATTCACACACACACACACACACACACACACACACACACACACACACACACACACACACACACACACACACACACACACACACAAATGGGGGTAATTTGCGAAAGAAAAGGATAATCTTTCAACTACTCCCTCTCCTACGGTTCAAACACTTATTTTAGGAAAGGGTGGCATGAAAATGTTTTACATGAGGGAGATGGTGGTGCTGCAGAAGTTTATATGAAGGAATGGTTTAGTTCAAGAAAAGGATGGTACTGAACAAAATGCAGGTATAAAAGGGAAGGGTGGCTTTTAAGAAATATATAATAGTGTTGTGGATAATAAGTGGCAAATAATAATGAGAAGGATAGCACTGAACATACAAAAGGGTGGTACTTATCAAAGAGAAGATTAGTATTTACGAAAGGAAAGGGGGAGCGACGGTGATAGTGAAGATGTCAAGAGTGGAAGTGAAGAAAAGGGTGGTACTGAAGAAAAGGGTGGTATTGAAGAAAAGGGTGGTATTGAAGAAAAGGGTGGTACTTAGGAATAGGGTGGTAATGGAGAAATGGATGGTACTGAAGAGAAGGGTGGTACTGATGTAAAGGGTGGTACTGAAGAAAGGGGTTTTACTCGAGAAAAGGATGGTAGTGAGGAAAAGGGTGGTACCGAAGAAGTGGGTGGTGTGAAGAAAAAGGTGGTATTAAAGAAAATGGTGGTGCTGAAGAAAAGGATAGTAATGGAGAAATGAGTGGTACTGAAGAGATGGGTGGTACCGTATTGAAGAAATGGGTGCTACTGAAGAAAATGATGGTAATGGAGAAAAGGGTGGTACTGAAGAAAAGGGTGATACGGAAGAAAAGGGTGACACGGAAGAAAAGGGTGGTACTGATGAGAGAACGTAGTCGCAAAGAGAATGGTGTTAATGAAGTAAATGGTTAGGAAAAAGGGTGATAATAATGAAACTTACTGTTAAGAAAAGGGGGGTATTAAAGAGACATAAAAGTACAGCACGGTACTGTAGAAAAGGTGGCATGGAAGCAACGGAGGTATTGAAGATAAGGGTGATACTGAGGAGGGTGGAACTAAAGAAAAGGGTGGTAATGAAAAATAGGGTGGTAGAGAAGAAAAGGGTGCCGGTAATATTCAAAAAATGAGTGTGGTATGGAAGAAAAGCTAGGTATTGCTTAAAACTAAGTGACACGGAGAAAATCAGCATCAAATAAAGAAAGTGCTACAGCATATAAAACTAGTCGTGGAGAAATTACGTTCACTACAGAAAAGGGCTGTACTGCACAAAAACAGTAAAGCAGAAAAAGGATGTACGGCACAGAGGTACTTCAGCAAAGTTTTACAACACTAAGTCATACTGCAGAAGAGGATATTATTGCATAGCATTTCTACATAAATGATCTACACTGCATTAAATCGCATGACAAAAAAAGGATCATACTGCATGGCAATCCTTTTTAAATTACTTGTAATGCATAACGCAACATATTATATATATATATATATATATATATATATATATTAGTGTGTGTGTGTGTGTGTGTGTGTGTGAGGAACAGAAGAGGCATCAAGGAGAAATGAAGTATAATGAAAGAAAAACAGTGCGCATGATACGAAGCGACCAGGAAATTGTGCGTAAAAAACGTATACAAAAAGGAATTAAAAAAAAAAAAAGAGCATATCTCACGGAAAGGAACAACAAAAATGGGTATGGAAAGAGGAAATATACCTTAACGGAGATGCATTCTACAAATCTTAACATGCTTTTGCAAATTTCTCGGTAAAATATGAATAAGGAAACTCATATACATTCACGTGAGCTCTGCAAGAATATCAAAGACGTTCGTATTCTGATAATGCAAATCACCGTTTGGGAAAAAAAAAAGTTGTGTCAGGAAGCCAGATCCTCTCAAGCTGGCCCATCCAAAATTTCAGATAAGCTCAAATTTCTGATGCATAATAGGCTCCCACAAAAGGCACAAAATGATTCTTCTTCAGACATCACCTGAGCACCGAGAAGTTGCAGGTAAACCAAATTTGGAGCATGAGGAGGTCGTGAGGTCAGGTCGTATCTGATTAATATCGAGGGCAAATTTTATAAGGTATTATCAGCCCGTCGAATGAGGTGAGCACAGATGGTATCAAAATTCGCTTGGCCAGTTCACCCTGCTTCGTGCGTTGTTTGTTTGCTGTTGCCAGAATCTCTTGGTGTGCTGTTGTATCCTGCTTAATGGCTAGCTTTCTCTGTCTGTGTATAATAAAGGTAGGTTGTTATAATTCGTGGAACCACAACATACTGGACAGTTCAACTTGTACGATGGTGGTCTCCTTTGCTGCTTGTGTGAAATAATAACAAGTTTGTCACTTCACCGTTACACTGGTCACTGGTCTGCTGCTGTCAGAAGTTCACGGTATGCTCGCCTTATATCTTGTACGGTAGCTTGGATTATAGGTCTCAGCTTAGCATCTTCGTTCATATTATATCTTGCCTAATGACTTAGTTTGACTTTCTGTGTATGATAACCCTCCACTCTCAGAACAGGCAAATAAAGCCATGTTACTTTGCAATATTTCGTCTCTCCAAAAATCGCTTCAACTCAGCTTATAGTCAGCGTTGCTTGGTCTGTCTGTCCGTTTATAACAAAAATAAGTTGGCCAGTTCACCTTATTCCATGATCTGTCTTTCCGATCCAGAATCAGTTCTCATCAATGTATTATTTGGATAGTGGCTTGGGTTATGGGTCTGTGTATAGCCAAAATATCTTATTTAGATCACCCTGCATCGTAATGGTTTGCAGAGTTGGTTTATACGTAATAATGTTAATTTGGTTACTGTCACACTACTTCCTGGGATGTTACTTTGTCTTTGCCGACACTGCTTAGTTTGCTTACCGCATATCTTACATAATGGTTTGGTTTAAGAGTCTGTCTTAAAATTATCTCGGTCAGTTCTCTCTCTCCATCGTTGTGGCTTGGTTAGTCGGGTCTGTACCGACCATTTCATCTCATTCCTTGTTTCTCCCATCACGAATTAGCTTCCTTCGTTTACCTGTATCTTGCACTGAGGCTTAGTTTGTTGGCTTACATAAAGTCGACACAGTTGCTTGGGCACTGGAATAGTTTTATTTGGTTATTGGTCTGTCTTATCTCAGAATGTCTTGCTCTGTTTACCTCATTCATATGCAGTGGTTTGTCTGCTGGCCTGTGCTGAGTCGAAGTTGTTTGACCTGTTCATTATGTTTTGTATTGTAGAGGCTTTATTCGTCGATCTGTTTTAAGTCTGTTACAGGCCTCATCTTGAATCACTGGAAGCTTGTTTTAACTTGGATTGATTTCTGTCCTCTCCCTACCCCTCTCAGAGCCGCTTCCCCTTCTTCCTCTTCACTCTCTTTTTCTCATACCTACTGCACAGTAGCCCCCCCCCCTCTCCAATCTTCAGTTTTACCCCTGCACCCTTCTTCCATTGTGCACGTACTGTTGAGCTTGTTACATAGCCTATGATTTCATCATCCTTTGTGTAATTTTAACGCACAGTATGCTGCATGTTTGATCACGAGCGTGTTCTGCCTCAGTCCCCCCCTTCTACCGTTATAGTAGAGTAAGTCGTTCTCTCTGTTGTCCAGAGCGGGATTGTCAACTCTATGTCCCCATGGCTTCATTTGCGCGTCCTTATTACAAGTTGTATCAAGCTCTCCTGGCCCCTATATAATGAGCTCAGTCTCTGCATCATTGCCACTTAGATCTGCTCCTCATTTTGTTCACATCTCTGTCCTCCCCTGTACAGATATTATTATTGTGAGTGCTCAAGAAGTCTCCAACCATCTAGCAGCTGTGTGTAATTTGAGTATAACTGTTGTTGCATTTTTTCTTGTACTGTATAGCATAAGTTTAATTTGTAGGCCTAGTGAAGTTTTTGTAATTCATGTAGGGTTCCTTATGTCAATCATTTTTGATAATAGTTTGTATCTGTAATTATTTATCTGGCATTCACTGAGTATTATCTGGTATCTCATTTTATCAGGGCTGACTTAGATAAAATTTACTCTTGCTAATTTCGTGTTAATAGAGGCTATTGCAGTTAACCATATATTTAACCTGTTTTTTTGCCATTACATTATCCTTATGAGTCCTGAATGTTTTGTTGTTAATTTAAGCATTAAACTTTAACTTGTAATTTTACCTAACTCTTTTGTTTTGAACCTGGAACTTTACGGGACAGTAGTGATTTTTAGCATTCTCACTTAAAGTGTACGTTGTCTTTCTCTGTTCCGTAACATAAATTTGGCGACCTCATATCAGGATATTCAGGATATTATCATAAGGATATTGTTTGATATTTTGTGACTGTGATATATTCATGATGGCTACTATTTCTACACTTGATGAAGCCAAAGATTTTTTGTCAAATGTGCAAACAGTGTGTGATATAGAAAACAGAACAAAGAATGAACTTAAGCTTGTTGCTCAACAATTGGGAATTGCAGTTCACTCTCATCATTCTAAAGATCAAATTGTTGGCATGATTAATAAAAGCTTGTTTAATGTAACTCCTCCAAATGAGCAAACGCAGATTGAATTAGCTAAGTTACAGCTAGCTCTGCAGGAGGCTAAGGCTAAGGAGGCGGAGTTTCGTGTTAAGGAAGCAAATGCTCGTATTGAAGAGGCACAGGTACAGGCTCAGGCACAAATTGAACTTGCCAGGATTCAGGCAGACCATGAGTATCGCATGAAACAAGGTGGAACTGGATCATCTAGCTCTGATGATTTTGATGTGGCTAAAAATGTTAAACTTGTCCCTCCTTTTAATGAATCTGATTTAACAAAGTATTTTCAGTTGTTTGAGAGGGTAGCTACAGGTTTTAATTGGCCTAAGGAGTATTGGCCAGTACTCCTTCAAACTGTTCTCACCGGTAAAGCTCAAGTGACTTATGCATCTTTGCCTCAGGATCAGTCTGATAATTATGATGTAGTTAAGAGCTTGATTCTTAAGGCCTATGAGCTTGTTCCTGAAGCCTATAGAGTAAAATTTAGGACAACTTACAAGCAAGATAAGCAATCCCATGTTGAGTATGCAAAAATCAAAGAAGATTTGTTAGAGCAGTGGTTAAATTCTAAGAATGTGGATTCTGATTTTGGTAAATTTAAGCAGATGATTTTGCTGGAGGATTTCAAAAGGTGTATTAGTAAAGATGTAAGCCTATATCTTGATGAGAAAAGAATAGATAATTTGTCTGATGCTGCAGTTTTAGCTGATGAGTATGTTCTCACTCACAAGAGATATTTTAGAGGAAAAAGGAAAGCTGAGAGTAAGTACGTTGCCTCTACTCAGAGTACAGGTAACAGGAAAGAGAGTAAAGATGATGTTTCTCAGGAAGTAAATACCAGCTTCACCTCTAGATTTCAGAAAAGTAAATGTACTTATTGTAGTAAGCTTGGTCATACTACGGAGAGATGTTTCAGGAGACAGCGTGATGTGAACAAAAAGGAGTCTTTAAATATTCAGTCAATTGGTCTAGTGTCCACTCTTGAGAGTTCCCAGAATTCTTTAACTGAGTTAACTGAACCTGCTTTGAGGGGTAACTTAAATTCTCATGATGGAGCTCCTCTTTTGAACAGTAACGTGGGTGACACTCTCAAGAGTTCATGTGCTAATTTCCTGTCTGATGGTTTTGTCAGTCCTCTGGACAGTAATGACAGGAAATCAGTTAAAATATATCGTGATACAGGTGCTTGCCAATCCCTTATGCTGACCAGTGTTCTAGGCTCTAATTTTAATTCCTCTGATGAAACTGTAATCTTACAAGGTGTAGGGAATAATTACTTCTCTGTTCCTCTGTGCAAAGTGAATTTAGAGTCTGGTTTTGTTAATGGTTCTGTTATGGTTGGGTTGGTTGAGACACTCCCAATATCAGGTGTAACTTTCTTACTTAGAAATGATATTGGTGGAAGTCAAGTGTGTCCAGCTCCTCAGTTGTCTAGTGAGCCAGTGGCTGCGTCCCAGGATTGTGATGTCCCTGATGTGTTCCCTGCATGTGCTGTCACTAGGGCTAAGTCTAAAGTTACTGGTGATTTAGAGGATAATGATGATGATGATGTTATCCTAGCTGACACTTTTCTTGCTAATTTGGACCACTCACCAGATGAGGCAGTACCCCGTAGTGTTGATAATTTGTCTCGTCAAGAGTTGGTTGAGTTGCAGGTTGCTGACCCTGAGTTGAAAGGTCTAACTAACTCTGCTTACAGTGAAGAAGAGTCAGCCGGTGCTTCTACTTGTTATTATGTAAAGTCAGGAGTACTTATGAGGAAGTGGAGACCCCCAACAGCATCAGCCGACTGTGAATGGGAGGTTGTACATCAAGTTGTCATCCCTCGTGTTTGTAGGCAGGATATCATTCGAGTGGCTCATGATTCCAGTTTGGCAGGACACCTTGGAGTGAGGAAGACTGTGGCACGCATTTTGAAACACTTCTACTGGCCAGGTATCTTCAGGGATGTTTCCTGGTATTGTAAGTCTTGTCACACCTGTCAAGTTGTGGGAAAGTGTAATCAGACCGAAAAGGTTGCACCTCTAGTTCCCATTCCTCCTTTTGAGGCGCCTTTCACCCGTGTGTTGGTGGATATTGTGGGCCCTCTTCCTAAGACTTCTTCAGGATTTTCTTATGTGTTGACCATGATTGATATGGCTACTCGTTATCCTGAAGCCATTCCACTTAGAAACATCTCAGCAAAGAACGTGGTTAAGGAAATGCTAGGGTTCTTCACAAAGTTTGGTCTGCCCAAGGAGGGTACAGTCAGACCGAGGAAGTAATTTCATGTCAAATGTTTTCAAGCAGTCTCTGAAAGAGTTGGGCATCTCCCAGATCACGTCTTCAGCTTACCATCCCCAGACCCAAGGAGCGTTGGAGAGATATCATCAAACACTCAAATCGATGCTCAAGAAATACTGTTTGGAACATCAGAAAGACTGGGATAAAGGTCTTCCATTCGTTGTGTTTGCTGCAAGAGAATCTCCAAATGAATCACTGGGCTTCTCACCTTTTGAACTACTGTTTGGCCATGAAGTAAGAGGACCCCTTAAGCTACTCAAGGAATGCTGGCTGTCGGAGGAAGATGACGTCAACCTGCTGGAGTATGTGATGAATTTCAAAGAACGGCTGTCCACTGCTTTACAGCTGGCGAGAGAGAATTTAGGAGCTGCTCAGGAGAAGATGAAGACTTGGTATGATAAGAAGTCCAGGTTACGCCACTTTCAGCCAGGAGATCAGGTTTTGATTCTGTTACCAGTTCATGGGCAACCTCTTCAAGCCAAGTTTAGTGGCCCTTATTTCGTGGAGAAGAAACTCAGTGATGTCAACTATGTCATCGCCACACCAGATCGTAGAAAGAGCAAGCAACTATGTCACATCAACATGCTAAAGTTATATCACAGGCGGGACGAAAATAATCCAGTCTGCACTGTAGCTGTTCACCGAGTCTGCAAGTGAAGCTCTCCCATGCAGTATGAGCCTGAGTGATAGTTTGGGGAAGAATCCTGATATCATGAATGATCTCCAGACTAAGCTTTCTCATCTACCACCCAAGGAAAGGCAGGAGTTTTCGGCATTACTGCAGGAGTACCCGCAAGTGTTCCGTGCCACTCCAGGAAGAACCACTGTGTTGATGCATGATGTCGATGTTGGAGACGCAAAGCCAAGTAAATTGCCTCCTTACCGTGTGAACCCAGTAGAAAGTTCCTCTCATCCAGAAGGAGCTTGGCTACCTGTTGGACCACAAGATGATTGAGCCCTGTCAGAGCAGGTGGAGTTCTCCTGTCACTCTAGTCCCTAAGCCAGGTGGGTCACAGAGGCTTTGCATCGACTACAGACGTGTTAATCAGATAACCAAAACAGACACTTACCTCTCCCTCGTGTGGAAGATTGCATAGACAAGATTGGAAGGCTAGGTACATAAGTAAGTTTGATTTGTTAAGGGATACTGGCAAGTACCTATGACTGAACGTGCTAGGGAGATCTCATGTTTTGTAACATTAGGAAAGGCTTTTGCATGTTCAGTAATGCCGTATGGTATGAAGAATGCACCAGCCACATTTCAGAAGCTCATGAATGTTGTAACAGAGGGTTTGGCAGGGTGTGTTGTTTATATTGATGATGTATTAATCTTCAGTGACAACTGGAAAGATCACCTATGCCATGTCAGTAAATTTCTTGACCGTTTAGTTCATGCTAATCTTGTAGCTAATTTATCAAAGTGTGAGTTTGGTCAAGCTAAAGTTCAGTACTTTGGGTATGTAATTGGTGATGGACATGTTGCACCACCAGGAGCTAAGGTTCAGGTTATAAGTGATCTTCCCAGACCTAAAAGTAGGAAAGAGCTACAAAGATTTTTGGGAATGGTAGGTTATTACAGGAGATTTGTTCTTAACTTTTCTATTCTTGTATCACCACTTACAGACCTACTGAAAAAGGGAGTTGAATTTGTCTGGACCGATAACTGTGAATCCTCTTTCAACAAACTTAAAGCTATTCTATTAAGTCAGCCAGTGCTCGCTACTCCAAATTTTGCTAAGCCTTTTAAGATGGCTGTTGATGCAAGTGATACAGGAGCTGGGGCTGTTTTGCTGCAAGAGGATGATCAGGGTATTGAACATCCTGTATCTTATTACAGTAAGAAGTTCACTCCACCTCAAAAGAACTACTCAACTATTGAGAAAGAGCTTTTGGCCTTGATTTTGGGTTTACAGCATTTTTCATTTTATTTGTGTTCTGGTTTTGACCCCATAGTCATTTATACCGATCATAACCCACTGAAATTCCTTAGTAAGTTTAAAGATAAAAATCAGAGATTGACAAGATGGAGTCTACTTCTTCAGGAGTATTCATTAGACATACAACAGAAAATGTTATTGCAGATTGCTTATCCAGACTTTAGACAGATTGTTTTAGAGTAATAAGAAATTTCCTTTGTAAATTTCTTTTTTCTTTGTGGGGAGGTGTTACATAGCCTATGATTTCATCATCCTTTGTGTAATTTTAACACACAGTATGCTGCATGTTTGATCACGAGCGTGTTCTGCCTCAGTCCCCCCCTTCTACCGTTATAGTAGAGTAAGTCGTTCTCTCTGTTGTCCAGAGCGGGATTGTCAACTCTATGTCCCCATGGCTTCATTTGCGCGTCCTTATTACAAGTTGTATCAAGCTCTCCTGGCCCCTATATAATGAGCTCAGTCTCTGCATCATTGCCACTTAGATCTGCTCCTCATTTTGTTCACATCTCTGTCCTCCCCTGTACAGATATTATTATTGTGAGTGCTCAAGAAGTCTCCAACCATCTAGCAGCTGTGTGTAATTTGAGTATAACTGTTGTTGCATTTTTCTTGTACTGTATAGCATAAGTTTAATTTGTAGGCCTAGTGAAGTTTTTGTAATTCATGTAGGGTTCCTTATGTCAGTCATTTTTGATAATAGTTTGTATCTGTAATTATTTATCTGGCATTCACTGAGTATTATCTGGTATCTCATTTTATCAGGGCTGACTTAGATAAAATTTACTCTTGCTAATTTCGTGTTAATAGAGGCTATTGCAGTTAACCATATATTTAACCTGTTTTTTGCCATTACATTATCCTTATGAGTCCTGAATGTTTTGTTGTTAATTTAAGCATTAAACTTTAACTTGTAATTTTACCTAACTCTTTTGTTTTGAACCTGGAACTTTACGGGACAGTAGTGATTTTTAGCATTCTCACTTAAAGTGTACGTTATCTTTCTCTGTTCCGTAACAAGCTATATAATAAATTTATGAAAATGACTGTGTATACAAAGACTACGTTATGCAAATAAGAAAGAAATCTTGGCAGAAACCATGCAATTTTTGTCCCATCCAAAGAAAACTACTACAAGTAATAACGATTTGAAAGTCACCTCACTGTGAGAATCCTGAACATATTGCGCTTAAATGAATGGAGAACCAAGGCATGTGAGAAAAATTAAGTGAAGATGACAATTACAAAGATGACCAGTTGCATACACGAAGGACAAGGTTAATGGCTGCCTTTAGAGGATATGATTAAGTGTTTAGCCACCATAGTAAAAGGTCAGACTAAAGCGCCCAAATCAGATTCGATACACAAAATGTTTTAACTATTTTATTCCAAACAGTGAAAGTACGACACTCACGGAGGGCCTCAATAAATTCTGGGTAAAGGTCAAGGATTCGGAACACAGGTCAAGGCTTAACTGTGACTCACGCTGAAGTTATATTGCTTTACTTTACGGCATCACTGGTTAAAAGATTTTGAGGACAACACGAGAGGGAGAGTCTTGTTGGACTTGCCATTATGTTAACCCTTAAAATTACGGTAAAAGGAACCTGCTCGTTCACTTTTGCAGATTTTAGAGTTCCATCCCCATCCAAACACGTACAAGGATGAAGATCATGTCTGTCCTCTGAAAATGTTCCTTGGTAAAGATAAGACTTAGAGATTAACCTTATCATTACGGTGACGTCTTATTTTAATCGATTCTAGCTGCCTCCAAGCGACCGTATCGTGCTTAAGAAGGAAGTCTCATACTGAAAGGGTTAATGAAGGTCATATTTAACTCCGTCATTTCGAAAATTATCTCTTGAGTTGATTCAAATCCTCTGGAGAAAGCAAGAACAAAATTATGAAGGTGTCCTCTACTGAGTGGCTTCAGTGCTTCTCTTTCTGGTGGCAGGTGTAAAAGTGGAACGTGATGAGAAACGCGACGAGGGTGGATTGGTAAGCGGTGCGCGAGGGGAGGAAAAGGATCGTCTGTTTCTTTTTCAGCACACCGGTATGTCACACTGGGAAAAAAGGTTAGAATGAAGGGTTCTAAGGCAAGCGAAGCCATTCATTCTCTATTCATTTTCTAGAAAAGAACTTTGAAAAAAAAAAAAAAAAAAGTAATGCTTGAAAATAATTTTATGCCCGTGATTTCCTGGTGTGTGTGTGTCAGTGTGTGTGTGTGTCAGTGTGTGTGTGTGTGTGTGTGTGTGTGTGTGTGTGTGTGTGTGTGTGTGTGTGTGTGTGTGCGCGTGCGTGCGTGCGTGCGTGCGTGCGTGCGTGCGTGTGTGTGTGTGTGTGTGTGTGTGTGTGTGTGTGTGTGTGTGTGTGTGTGTGTGTGTGTGTGTGTGTGTGTGTGTGTGTGTGTGTCGTTTCGTTTGAAAAAAGAAAAAAAAAGTCAGAGTGGTGATGAGAATGTTGGATGTGTGTGTAAGTGCAGGAGCGGGAGGAGCCAGCTGGTGTAACCTTGGGGGTGGTGTGGGTGAAAGTGGGTCTCTTCAGGAAATACCGTCTTGGTCGTGATGCCGTGTGCTCCGCTGCCCACCGTGGCCTGGCTCAGCCCCTACTGACGTCACGGCGGGATGTAAACGTCAAGATATTAATTGGGTGTGGCGTCGGAACAAGGATGGTGACGTCGGTAATGTACGCGGGCTGTCGAGGGGGGAGGGGGGAATCCATCTGCTGCTAATTGGGTTATACGTCGGAACAAGGTGCTGGTGTTGACGACGTAGGTGAACTATCCAAAGACAGCATCAGCTTTGAAAAGGAGGTACATATCACCTATCCATCCCTTCAGAACGATTACGTAATTACAGTTTATTAAATTTACAAGTATATAATAGTGTCACCTAGCTTACGACAAGCTCCTTTCAGAGTTTAGGAACAGTCAGTAGCAGTGTGTGTGTGTGTGTGTGTGTGTGTGTGTGTGTGTGTGTGTGTGTGTGTGTGTGTGTGTGTAAATATAGATAGATAGATAGACAGATAGACAGATAGATAGATGTGTGTAGACTTCCCAGTGATGGGGCTAAAATGTGTCTTGAACTGACATGGTAGGGAATACGTTTTGATAAGAGGCTGTTAACGGTTTACAGCGAGGGGTCCCAGAAAAACTAGATGAAATCGCCTAGTGGTAGAGAGAACAGGATATAATTAGACCACCCCACTGATGGCGCTGATTAGGTCTGAAGTCAGAACAAGGGCACTGACGTCAATAATGAATATGAACCGGTGAAAGAGAGAATCCATCTAGGAGGAGGATGTTAACGTCAGCTTATAATTGCATCTGACACGTGCACAAGGGCGGTGACGTCAATAATATATGGTAGGGGTGTGGAACAGGGAATCCGTGTTGGGCAGTAATGGTCTCCGATCACGCCACGCTGACAGGATGTTGACAAATGGGGAGCGACTCAAGTTGCTACTCTCAAAATGCCTTCTTGGGATTTCAAAATTGGGACGTGACCAAGCCTGCAAGTTGGTAAAGGTGATCGTGTTTCACAAAATAGGTGAGACTACAAAAGGTGGCTCTCAAAATTGCTTCCTGGGATTTCGAAAGTGGGACGTAACGAGGCCTGTAAGAGTGACTGAGGTGGTAATGGTTCCTAAACTTTTCTTCAGATTACTTAATGGGTGAGGCTACAAAACAGGTGAGTCAACACTATGGGAGAAGCAACATAAGGGAAGAGGCTACAAAATGGGAGAGGCCTCACAATGGGAGAGGCTACATAATGGGAGAGGCTACATAATAGGAAAGGCAACATTATGGGAGAGGCTACAAAATGAGAGCTGCTACAAAATGGGTAACTACAACATGAGAGGGGCTACAAAACAGGAAAAGCTACGGGATTTTAAAATAGCGGGGAAAATGAACACTGAATAAACTTACAAAAATGAGTGTGCTGGCTGTGGCTGCTTCTGCATGCACAATAAAATGGGCTATACTACAAAAAAGTGGCCTCAATATGGATTCCTGGTGCATAAAAAACGGAATATGACATTGCCTGTAAGTAAAAACTACTTAAAGCCACTCGACTTTTCTCTACAAAATAGATAAGACTACGTAATACAAGTCTCAAAATTGCTTCAAGGTATTTCAAGACCCTCAAGAATGACAGAGTTGGTTATGGCTACTTTGGACACCTTAACGTAATTAAATTGTTTTGGGAAGCCAAGATTAAAAGAATAAAGACATTTTGATACAGCCTGGATCTGAGGACACTATTTTTGACCTCTTCACTATGAGAGGCTTATGATCATCGGGTAATGCTGTAGGAAGATTAGAAAATAAAACGTATCATCGTAGTTTAGAGACTACAAAATGTTAGTTTCAAGGAGTGGTTTCCTGTGATGTAACTTGCTTCACATGATGTCAAATTGCTTTCCTGTGATGTAAGATTCGGTTCACGTGGTGAGAATAGCCTGCTTCATACGATGTGAAACTGGCTTCTGTGATGTTAAACTTAGTTCCTGTGATGTCGAGTTGGCTTCCTGTGATGTCAGACTGACCCCCAGTGATGTTAAACTACTTCCTGTGCTGTTATATTGGCTTACTTACTATATCTGACTAGCTTCCTGCGACACCCGACTGGCTTTTGGGGTGTCACACAGCCTTCCAGTGACGTCAGATTTTTTTTTTTTTAATGTCAAACTGATTTCTTGTTAAGTCACATTGGTTTCCTATGTCAAACTGGTTTCCTGTGATGTCAAATATGCTACCTGTGATGTTAAACCGGCCCCCGCAAAAAAGAAAAAAAAAAAAAAGTCATCATTATCATCACCATCCACTTATTACCACCTAAATGATGAGACTTCCTGTAATGTCAACGAATGATGCTGACGTCAATAAATGAGAAGCATATACCAGAGGATGTCCCGGCTGATCTACCTCTGCAGTCCTGGAGCTCTCTTCTAAGCTAATTAAAATCGCTTGGCTGTTGTCACGATATGGAAAACATAATGATACTGAAGGGAAAAAAAGTAATAAAATGAAAACGAGGCACGACAATATTTAATGAGCTGAGAGTTATATTCCATTTCCTTCATCGCCACTTGACACCTCAACGATGAATATAATCACCTAGTGTAGCAGCAAAAAAGTATACAAGACGTCTACACAGAGTAAAAGGCGTACATACCACTGGCCAGATAAGAATTACAGGCGACATGTTAATTGGGTTGCTGTGCTCCTTTAGATACAGGTAAGAGTTTATTCCTCTACCCGTAACTTGTGACTTTCTATTTTATCCCACCTATCCCCCAAAGGATTTATTTAGCTAACGAATACTCACCACAGTTAAATGGTCCAGTACATCACCTAATCAACGTAATTCGTCCCAAAGTTACTAGACTGACGTGATGAAGGGGAAAAGGGAAGTAGAGGACTGGGGAAGTGAGTAGCAATTTTGGTTGACTCCAGACGTTTTTATTCACCCTTTCCTCCTCCCCCCCAAAAAAAAAGGCAACAATGAAAAACGTCTATGGGATAACTGCTTGACCTAATCACCAGCACACTGTCATCAAAGTTACAAGACTGAGAAGATCCAGGGAAGAAGAAGAAGAAGAAAAAGAAAGAGGAGGAGGAGGAGGAGGAGGAGGAGGAGGAGGGAGGTGAGTTTCTGAATGAGTCCAGACGATTTTATAAGGATAAGTAAAAGCTCGCCAAAGGGTTAACCATATGACCTAATCGCCATTATACTTTAGCCAAAGTTACGAGACTGAGGCAACCGAGGGGCAGAAGGGAAAGAAAATGAAAGAGAGAGAGGGAAGTGGGGGACAGGCGTGACAGTTTTGGCTTGTGACTTGAGACGATTTTAGTCACCTCAGGAAAACTCACGAAGGAGTTAATTACACGACCTATTCACCTCTTATTTCAAGTCCAAAATTACGAGGGGGAGGGGGGATGGAGGAGGAGCGAGGTGACCCTGATAAGCTGATAAGACAGGACGACACAAAGGGCAGGTAAATTTGAAGAGGGTTGAAAAGGTGGACAGGTCACCCACATAAAGTCTTTAGCACCATAATACTATCACCCATTTTGCTCTCCTCACACTTTTCCTTCCATCCCTTTATTGTTTCGCCTTTCTTTCCTTTTCATCACTTTTTCCTCCTTCCGTTGCTCTCCCTCCCTTTTTATCCCCTCTCTTCCTTCCCTCCTGTCCTTCCACATCAGACTCTCTTTTTCCCTCCCTTTCCATCCCCTTTATCATCCTATAGTCCAAACGAGCCTCTCTTTTCCCTCCCTTCTCCCTTTGTTCCTTATGTTTCCTTTCCACGCTCTCTTTCTCCTTCTCAGATATCTTCTTCCATTCTCCATCAACTTTTCCCGCCTCCTTCCGTAAGTGTTTAGTTACACTTCACTTTTTCATAAACTTTTTTTTTTTCACATGTATTTATCATTATCTTCCTTTAAACTGTTACTCTTCTGTATACTTTGTCCTTTATTTTCCATTATAATTTATCTCCTTCACATCCTTCTCCTTTACATTTGTCTCTCCTTCTTACCTTCACTTCCTTTCTCCTTCATATCTTTCCTTCATTCTTATTCACTCTTTTCTTTCATTCTCTTTAGCATCTTTCTGCTTCAACCCTTGTTTCTTTCTTTCTCACATCTTCACCCCCCCCCTCACTCCTTCCTCCTCCCTTTCTCCTTCATACCTTCCTTCTCTTTCAAGCTTACCATTTCCATTCACATACTTCTCCTTTCCACACACTCTTTCTCCTTCACACATTCTCTTTCCTCCACACATTCTGTTACTTTCATTCCTTCATTTTTCTCCTCCTTTCCTTCTTTTTCTTCCATACCTTCTTTCTCTTTCGCACCCTGTTTTTCTCTCTCCTTGATATCTTTCTTTCCTTCTCCCTCACGCCTTCTTTCTTCTCAATTCCTTTCTTCTTCCCCTACCTTCCTCCTCTCCTTCATCAGTTCACCCTCCGTTACACTTTCACACACTATCACCTTTCCTCTTTCCATCATATCTACTGTCTTTAAACATCTCACTTCTATCAACCTTCTTTCCCCATCCTCTCCTTTTAAAATCTCACCCACGTCCTGCATCTCCGTTCTTCTCCCATCTTCAGCATATTCATTTCCTCTCTCTCTCTCTCTCTCTCTCCTACTCTCTTCATCACCTTCTTTCTGCATTTTCTCTCTTCCAATTTTTTCTTAGAATCTCCTTATATTCCTTCTTTGCTTCTCCTCCCACTTCATCTCTCTATCTTCTCCCTCTCTCAGGCTTCTGTTCTCATTTTCACTCCTAGTTAAACCTCTCCGACTTCTCCATCTGTGTTCACTGTCCATCACCTCTCTTAGCCATTTCTCCTTCTATCTCTTCTAGTCTCTATTAGTTCTTTTTTTCGCTAATCACTCACCTCTCCCTCTTTCCCTTTCCACATAATCTTTTAGCCTATTCCCTAAGATCTAAAGCCACAAACGAAACTTTTGTGCAGACTTTCAAATCTGAGCTGCTCTACTCTCTTAACTATCCCTCTTCAATATTTCACCCTTTATTTCCCATTCTAATCACTGTCCTTGCCTTCTCATTTCGCTGCACATCTTCCCTTGCCAACTTTCACCCCATACCTGTTCCGTATTTTGAGGAGTTATGTTTCTGGTCTATTCAGCCTATCAAAAAAATATAGCCATCTAATTTTAGGGACCCCCCCCTTTTTTTTTTTTTTTTTTTTTTTTTTTCACCGACAACCACTCAGGTGTAGGCAGCCATTTCCTTGTCCACTAATATATCCTCTTCTCATTTACTTTGTTTTCTCTGACCTGCGTTTCACCCAACTATCACCCAACATATTTCCTTCTCTCATATTTATCAGTCTTATTTCCCATGTATCTACTGTATTACCTCCTCCAGTTTTTTTTTTTTCCCACTCTGTTGACCTACATTATTGTTCAAGTCCATAATTAGCCTGTCCCTTACACAAAATATTTGTCCTCTCGGTTATTCATTTCTTCAGTTCCTTTTATCCCAAAATCTCTCTGTTCAGACGTCTCTCTACTTTCTCCATCTTCTTCCATGCCCATTCCTTTTCTACATCCTGAGTGAGAAGTGGCAGTCTTACAGGGCCGTTTTACTAAGATGCCATCTTTATATTTTTGTGTCTCACACGATATTATTCACCTTGGGAAACACATTTTGCAGAGATAGACTAAATGACTCTTGAACCTAACGCTTTTACTATAAAACGTCTTCCCTAACACACCTGGCGGTAGTAAGATTAATATGAACAACGTGTAACGCTTGTGAATGCTTAAATTGGATTAAATTAATGTATAACTAACTGATTAATTAATTCAGTTAAAAAATACGCAACAGATATGAAATGAGACTCAATTGAGGAGGAAGTGGGAACGGTGGAAAGGTAAGGTGAAAAACTAGATAGGAAAATAAAAATGAAGTTCTGCCGAATGATAACTAAAGAAAAGATTGAGGTGCTCTGTCATGAAAGTCAATGAAAAGATATGGTTACTTAAATAGGGATGTCTGTGATTACAGCATGTTATCTCTGTTTAAGCGACGAGTCTGACATCTACATCCAAACCATTCTAATTGTCCTCAACCACACGGTTACATTCTGGGTTGGGCAGAACCTTTGCTGTGAAGAGTTAGAAACACCTTCAACTCCATTTATATGGTGACGCCCAATTTAACAATATTCTTGCTGTCATTATATAAGATTTATTCGGTTTTCCGGATTTTTGCAAACTAACCCTTCCACTGCCAGGGTTCTCCTCAGAAGTAAATAAAATTACACGGCGGAGGCAAAAACAAAATACACTAAAAGGCGCTCCACTCGCACGTAACACTTAATCTGAGGGCCGAACATCGGACTTTGTCTTGTGACCCCAGAGTTCGGTCGGTTATTCTCCAAGTCGAATCACTTCATCATTGCCTGACTTAATATTTAAAAAAAAAAAAAAAAAAAAAAAAAAAAAAAAAGGGTCAACCTCTGGGAAGTCACTCAACCCTTCCACGAAGTGTGGTTCAAATCGGATGTAAAATTTTTAGTTAATTTCCATCGCGCGCGCGGGCACACACACACACACACACACACACACACAGTAAGCATGTCCATTCTTGCTTCACAAGCGCGGATGCAATATGGCGGTACTGAAGCAGTTTAGTGGTGTTCTGTGTTTCTTTTGTTGATTATCAACTACCTGAAATTTCTTATGCATGTCTCATCTGACTTTAGGACACTGATAAAGATCGAAGAGAAACTCAGGTCAGCCGGAGGGGCACAAGTAAGAGTGATGTTGGTAAGCCACAGGTTGGGCGTTCTAAAATTATTATTATTTTTTTTTCACTTGTATTTGCCTTTAAAGGAGCCTGGTGGTCTACTTGTTAGAATGCCTCAGTCGGAGTGATGGTCTTGTCTATGTTCGATCTCCAAGAGATGATTGAAAGTTTTTCGATTATTTAAAGCCACCAACGAAATTATGATGGTTATGTGTCTTTAAATGTATTTAATACAGTAACCTCCCCATGGGCTCTAAACCTTGAAAGGGGCAATATGGCTGTTACCGTTTTACTTGCATTTCAAAATATAAAAATAACTGGGTTATCGAAGCAAGAGATTGTCAAAGTTCGTCTCGGATAGGTGATCTCGCCAGTTAAGATCAGACGTTATGAACCAAAGGCGAACGTGATGGTGGTCAAGCTTGCATAACCTCCTGACATTGAAGTCCAGAGATATATGGTGGTTCAATGAAGAGACCTAATTTACTAAGTACGATATATGGAACTAGCTGTGCTAATCTCGTGCCTGCTGGTTCATTTGCATTCTCTACCGTCTATCAATCAACTGTTTATTAGCTGGCGCCGCATCCTTTACAGAGTGGCCCAGACATAATGATCTCTAGATATTTCCGTTCCTGCTAAGTACGAACCTCTCCTCCTAAAACATATAATTCATTCTCTAACCATCAGGTATCAAGTCAGGGAGCTTGACATCATGGGCACTGGAATAATTCCTGGGAGGGATAACAGAGATTTTCTATACAAATGAAATGTGTGCTATCTGAGGTGAAGACTTTCCAGCCATAATATAACTATCAATCGATTTATCTATTTGTCTGTCTGTTTGTCTCTCTTTCTGCTTGAGACTGAAAATAATGGCCATAACAATGTATTATTTGGCTATATATATCTTCCCCTGACTTAGTAAAAACCTGCTCCTCTCACCGTCCCTCTAACGCCGGGCTGCTTTTAAAACTAATTACCTCTACCCATCAGGCTTAATCACCCAGCATTTGCCAACTACCCAGTCCCCCTACAACCACCCTACACTGAAATAACCACCTTCCTTTCCCCCGACTTTGGCACAAACATATGGGGTGATTTTGCGGGTAGAATGGTGATTACCTTATTACTAACTACGAAGGTGGGAGGGAGGGGAGGTGGACAGGAGGTAGGGGAGAGAGGGAGGGGGAGGGGGGAGGGAAGAGAGAAGGGGAGGGGGAGGGGAAGGGAGTTGGATAGGACTCAGGGGGAACAATGTCATTAACCGGCCTACTCGTTCATTACCCTCAACAGCCGGTTAGAGTCGCCTAATTGGGATGTATATTCAGCTGCTCATCTGGGTGAGAGAGAGAGAGAGAGAGAGAGAGAGAGAGAGAGAGAGAGAGAGAGAGAGAGAGAGAGAGAGAGAGAGAGAGGCGGGAGGAGGGGGGGGGAACAATCTTGGGGGCTTCTGGTCTATGGTTCCTTCTTCCATCCCTTAAAAGATAGACAGGTAGATAGACAGATAGATAGTTAGATAGATTGATACGTTTGACTCGCAATATATATATTTTTTCTACTTCTCTTGTGTCTTGTTAAACTAATTCATATATAAATTATTTCGATTCATTTTCATTCCTGGCTAATTCCTCTCCATTTATTGCATTCTTCCTAGCTCATTCATTACCTTCTACTATTTCTCTTCTCTCTGCCCCTCTCAAAGAAAGAGAAAATGAAATTAACAAAAGGGAATAAGCAAAAAGAAATTAGCAAGCAGAGATAATAATACTTTAAGTTCCAGTGAGCGAAAAATTATTAACTAGTGAACGTGAAAGCGCTTGAAAAATATCACGTTTCTCGTGGCTTCGTTTCTCGTTTCTTTGTTTCGAGTTAATTATTTGGTGTTCTTCAATGGCTGGGGCCTTGTTCACCCACCTGTTCTTTGTTTACCTTGCTGAACATCTGTGCCTCAAGGTCAGATCTGTCGCTGTTCCACTTTTGCATTTTCTCCCTTCTGTTTCCTTCGTCCGTGCTTTTCCTCTCTTTTAATGCATTTTCAAGTTTAGTCGTGTTTGTTCATTCCCACTTGGAGAGTACATTTTCACCCATGCTTGTTTGTTTGTGTGTTTGTTTGTCTGTTGGCAGGATTACTCAAAAACTAAGAGAGACCAAATTTGGTGGGTGGATAGCCCATGTCTCTGAGAACAAATGATTAACTTTTGAGACCGATTTGGATCGTATTACAGATTCTCGATCCGTAAAACACTTTCTGAGAAACCCTAATCAGTGATGAGAAAACCTAACTCATTATGAAGAGTGGTTTGGAAATTACGTTGCCCTTGTCGGAGAGATGCGCTCCACTGAATGCCCCCCGATATACCTTGTTTTCAGTCTCTGTTTATCTATCTATCTATCTAAATATCTCAGTCTATCTATCGCGTCATATATCTCAATTTTCATCTTTCGATTTCGCTCTTTCTCGCTTCTTTCAGTTCCTTCTCCCTCCTGTTCTTAGTCATTCGATACAATGACGCCTTATTATATTACCAGCCGCGATTGCGAAGATGGTACTGTTCTCAGTCTGTGTGTCTGTTTGTGTGTCTGTTAGCACGATAACTTCGCCACCGCTCAAGATATCACAAAATTTTACAGGTGAAAGTAGGTCAAGGTCATATTCCGGGACGCGCTAGACATGTATTGGAAAGGCGGCTGGTGTGATTCCCCCCTTGGGAGGGCCTTTAGGTATAGTTATTCTTCTTATCTCCGGACATTTCTATTCACCCTATGAAAACGCAATATTACTGAATGGGTTAATTTACGATACAGTGCCTAAAGCCCCTACACTGCGAAAAATCTCATCTAACACGAGTGAAAATATCTGGTAGCAGGAGAAGTAATATATATATATATATATATATATATATATATATATATATATATATATATATATATATATATATATATATATATATATATATATATATATATATATATCACCGTACTAATGGGGTTCGTCTTTTACACCCCCTTTCTCCTCCGATTCTCCTCGGTTCTTCTCACACAGTTGAACTTCGTCCTCTTATGCTTCGTTTTTATTCTTCCTTTTTTACTTCTGTCTCCTCCTCTTATTTCCTGTCTTCATCATCTTCAACCCCTTCTCCTCCCATCTCTTTCTTCCCTTCACCTTTTTTCTTTTTTGTTCCATGTTTCTGCCTCTCCTCCCCCCTCCCATCCACCGCTTCTCTACATCCCTATCTCTCTTCTTATCTCTTTTACCTCTCTTCTTCCATTCTTCTTCCCTCTCTATCTTATTCTTCTTCCTCCCCCTCCTCATTTCTCCGTACGTTATCTGCTTTTTCTTCCCGCCTTAATTTCTCCTTTCCCTCCCCTGTCTCATCTCCACACACTTATACTTCTCCTTCCTTTCCCTTTTCATTTCTCTCTACGTCTTCTTCTCCTCTCTTCCTTTCTGCTCTTCCTCCCACCCCGCCCTCTCTCCATACCTCCACCCCTTCCCCCTTCTCTTCTCATCTATCACATCTCCTCTCTCCCTTATGTTTCTCCATTTCCTCTTCTCACTCCTAGTCTTTTTCCTCTGGTTCCCTTCCCTCCTCTTACTTATTTAATTCCTTCCTCCCCTGCCCTTCCCTAATATCTCCTCCCCTCTCCTTTCACTCTCCCTCGTACCGGTACTTCTCCCACTCAACTGCCCTTACCTCATTTCTCCTCCCCATCCTTGAGTATCGAGGCGTGACTCTGGGCTTCTGAGGCAGAGATCACGACCCCCCTGCACATGTCCCTCTCAACTCTCTCTCTCTCTCAGCGTTGTTATCCCCCGTCAGCCATACCATGCTTGTTGTTCAGTCAACATGATGACGTTTTATCACCATGCAACGTTGTCTGGGATGCTGCTCGTGCTGATAAGCTTACAAACAATTTCCATTAACCTCCTCAGTATGATGACGTCTTTTTTATCTTACTGTTAATACCATCAGTCACAAATAATTAATTTTCATGAAGGGATGACAAACAATCTTCTATAACTCCTGCAATACGATATCTTTTATATCTTATTGTTTCTGTCACGCCCGATTATTTACGTCACTGGAGAGACAACCATAGTGAAGGGGCTAAAACACCTGTTTCATCATTCAGCAACAAATGTCATAATCACCATTACAGAGGCGAAGATATAATCCCCAGGCAAATGTCAGAAAACTTGTTTTTAGTATTGGTTCCCGCTGTTCATCTTTATTGTATACGTACCTATGTATTTTATGTGCATATATGTATACTCAAATGTACATTCCACACAAACACAATTTATATACCTGTATATATATATATATATATATATATATATATATATATATATATATATATATATATATATATATATATATATACATATATACACATATATGCACATATATACATATATACATATATATATATATATATATATATATATATATATATATATATATATATATATATATATATATATATATATATATATATATATAGTGTACACTTAATACATACATACATACATTCATTCACATTTATGAATATATACATATACATATACATACATACATACACATACATTCACACACATACACACACACACACACACACATATATATATATATATATATATATATATATATATATATATATATATATAGATATAAATATAAATATATATATATGAAGCATAGCTTTCACTCCTTCGCACGATGCCCTAATATTTTATTTTAAATACTATAACACGAATTTAGTTAACATAAGACAGATCTTTCGCAGTGAAGTGATTTAATATATCTATGCATGTGTGCTATTACCATCCTTATTTTATCTCGAGGGGAGTGATCCGGTCCCATAATTTCTACGGCTACCACAGTTATTTGGCTGCAATACATTTAGTCCTATAAGGCCTGCTCTCGTGCCTTTTTGGCGTGCGAGCAAGTCCTAGCTCTTGGGTAATTTTGCACTGCTGGGCAAAGTATAGCAGCCTATCACTGCGTTAGTTTGGGCAGAAGCCTATTTTTTCGTGGTCTCCCCTTATACTTCTACCCAACGTCAATCACTATACCTTATTCTGTACTTCCCTTTTATGCATTAGCCTTATATATCAGTGGTGTCAACATCAATCCTTCCCAAGGGTCACACTTCAGTTCTGTTGATCGTCTGAGGGCCACGTCTACCTAACCTTACAGAAATCAGCGTATGCCAAGTATGATATGTTTTGGTCAGGTAAGATTTGGTTCGGTTAGATTAGGTTGTTACAATGTACGGTGCATGCTAGGTTAGGTTAGGACCGTTAGGCTGTATAGGTTTGGTTAAGTTAGGTTAGGTTCGTTAGATTACGGTAGGTTGGTTAAGTACTATGCGATAAAAAGTAACACCGAAAGACTCGCATTAAAAAAAAGAAAAAAAAAGGAAACTACGAAATATCATGAACAAAATGAACGCAGGCTACTCTAAAAATATTAGGTTAGATAAGTATAATTTGGGTTAGGCAAGGCTGGGTTAGGTTAGGATAGCTAAAGTTTTGCCATGAAAACTGCAGTTAATTACCCGTCCCCGCCCCGGAGGAGCTCGGGAACGGGTACTGTTTGCATTCGGTTTGTTTGTCTGTCTGCCTGCCTGTCTGTCTGTCTGTTAACAACTTTACTTTAAAACTACTAGTGCGATTTTGACTAAAATTACAGAGATGACGGTCTATGATTCTCTGATCACCCAATTAAATTTTGGACCAAATTGGGCCAAGGCCCAGGCTGTAGGCCCACAAAATATAAAAAGAAAAAAAATCGTTTTTCGCCATATCTTTCAAATTAGTCATATCGACATGAAACCAAAATCTAAAAGTGTATCTTTCAAATCTGCATCCTATAACATGCCCCATTACATCAGGAGGGTCACCCCCCAGTTAGCGGTAGGGGGATCAATGTCAGGAGGGTCGAGCCTAAATTTCAAATAGGCATAAAATCGTCAGTTTTCACCCGATTTATTTCAAATTTGATATGTGACATATTTGACTATATATCCTGTTGTGTTTATATGTCAGCACTAAAATAACTGCCGGGGACGGGTTTGCTGTGCCTTGGCACCGATTCTTGTTTATTACATGTAATTTCGTGACAGGCTATCAACTCTCATTATCAATTTCAACTAGTGACTATTCTCTCTAACAACTTTTATTCCTATTCACTATAAGCTACAATGACCACTGACCTCAAATAAATGTAAAAACAATCGGATAATACCGGTTACGCATCAACTCACCCAACATTGTGGTGCGTGTGTCCCTGGAAGCCTAGACCAGCTTGTTTACTTTTACACTTCGTCCGAATTTATCAATATACGAAATACTGTTTCCAGATTTCAATCAGATTATTGATCTATATATGCACACTGTACTGTACAATACTACTTTAAAATGTTTGCAGATTTTAAATTTGCAATACAATATAGGAAACTTTTTGAATGAAAATAATAACCGTATAATATATATTACAGTAAAGCCGCAGCCCTTTCAAACGTTCGAAGAAGTTCGGGACGCCTTCCAATCCTTAGAGTTGTATCAGCTTCTGCTTCATGATACTGATAATCTTTAAATAAAGTTTCGTGACATATCAGTTCATTAATTAATTATTCAAATGGTAATTTCATCAACCAAATTACCAATAAATATTTCCTAACTACTGTAATATTTGTTCACTTGACCATATGACAAATTCTTATGGGATTTTCCGTTTGTAACTACTCATTTTTTCTTAAATCATCGCGGGCCAATCTTTTCTTCTTCGAGGGCCACATGTGGCCCGCTGGCCACCAGTCGACCCCTATGTTCTATGTGGTCCTCACTATACTCTCATGGCTATCCTATTACATTCCCCTCCCATATACTCTTCTTTCCTTGTACATTTACCTCATGTTCTTCCTCACGCACTTCCACTTACCTAGTACATTCACTTCCCATGTACCCATTCTTGTACTCACTCGTCTCCAAGTACAGTAATCTGGACATTTATATTATACTTCCCAACATACAGTAATCTATCCCGTGGACTCCCACTTTATGTGTGGTCACATATTCTGCACATCCATTTTCCATGTACTACAATTTGTCCAAGCAAGTCCCTTTGTACACTCACCTGCCATGTACTCCTGGTACACTCACCTCACAAGTACTCTTCCTTGTACATCGTCACCTCGTCTGCTCCACTATGCATTCCTCTTTGTACAACCACACTTCGTCAACTCCAACATGCGCTCCTCTTTGAACCCTCCTCCCCTGTATCCCTTATGTACTACTTATATACTCACTTCCTATGTAACCTACTCCAACTTGTACTCTCACTTCCCATGTACTCTTCCTGGTGCACTCAACCCTCATCTACTCTTGCCGGTACATCGGCCTCCCATTTACCCTTCCGTGTACACATACTGTACCTCCCATGTACTCCACCTGGCCACTCACCTTCCATATACCTTTTCGTGTACACATACCTCCCATGTACTACTCCAAGTACACTCAACTCCCATTTATCCTTCCGTGTACACATACCTCCCATGTACTCCACCTAGTACACTCACCTACCATTTACTCTTGTAACTCGCTTCCCATTTACACTTCCTTGTATATCTACCTCCCATGTACTCCTCCTGGTACACTCGTCTAACCTGTGCTCTTCCTTGTAAACTCACCTATATTTTTCCATGTACAGTTGCCTCAGACATACCCAAGTGTTGTCTTTTTATACTCACTCTATGTGCACCGATCTCTTATGTACAACCACCTCCCATGTACACCCACTTCATGTACACCCACCTACTGCTGAGTCCCCTTCCAGCAACCCTCATAACTTCCCTCTGATTCTATGCCGCTGATGGGAGACTCAGTACACTCCCCCCCCCCACCTCTCTCTCTCTCTCTCTCTCTCTCTCTCTCTCTCTCTCACTTAAATCTATTTATACCGCCCCGTCTTTAAGATGCCTCTGCTCCTCTTAATCCCGGACCTCACACGCAGCGAGAGGGGAAAAAAAAAAAAATCAGCTCGCCACTTTAGATTCCAACCCCAACTCGATCCTACAAATAAAACTAGGCTCACGGCAGCTTCTTTGCCTTTCAACCCAGCGAACTTGTGGTGTATGAGCAGAGGAATTCTCTCTCTCTCTCTCTCTCGTACACTGTTCCTTTTCCCCCCCTTCTCCCACTACATCCGTTCCTGTCTCTCCCCCTTCTCTCTAATACCTTGGTGATAATACACACTAATTCCCTGCCAGACAGACATGGTTGTGTTTGGTAGTGAGGAGTGAGTCTAGTGGCATGTTGGAAGCTGCTCCTTTGAAAATTCGCGGTTCAGAGTATGCTCGACTCTTTACGCAGGTTTTACAGACGACTGCTGGAGGGGCTTTGGCTAGTCCTGCAGTTGGAGAACGGGACTGATAATTCGTATGGTCGCCAAACGTAACAGTCAGAGATTCTGAACTTCTCTTGACCAGTGGTAATTTCCTTCCATGAGGCCTGCGACATATCATGAAAACATTCTATAACATCAAAGATAATCTGAGCGTAAAATATTTTAGATATCAGGTATTAAAGCCAAAATAAAGTTAAATTAGTGATATTATTGTCATATTTAATGGAGGGTGTGTATTAGGGTCCAACTGGTGGCGTGAGATTGTACTACAGAAGCTCCGGATGGGTTTGCAGAACTTACTGGTGGGATAGATGCACTGAGGATTATAATTTTGCGAGTGACTGGGCGTTGGTGTGGATGATGCAGTTTTGAGTGTTGTTGATGGGAGGGACGGGCTGTAAAGTGGCATGTTGGAAGGCGGTGATTAACGGAATTGTGGGACTACAATACTCATTTTTATAAGAAAATTTTACAGTGGTTTTGAAAACATTACTTGCAAAGGGATAGAATGACTAGGGTACGCTCGGAAAAAAAAAAAATAGTAATGGGTGGCTGTTAAGAGTAATGTTGGAAGATGGCCGTTAAGGGAAATAATGAACTACTACGTTCATTGCTACTGAGTTTTAAAATACATCACTGGCAGAGAGATGGAGTGAATAAGGTAGACGGGAGGAAGAGGTGCATAATAGTGAGGGTGAGGATGCCTAGAATAAACACAGTGGGGAGAAGGATGTATAAAAAGAGAGTGTGGAGGAGGATGTCAAGTGAGAGTGAGGGAGTGTGTGGAGTGTGGAAGAGAGTGAGGGTAGGGTTATGGAATAAAGAAGAAAGAATGTGAAATGTGCAACTAAAAGATGGGGACGTGGGGTGTGAAAATGGTCAACAGAATATGATGTGTGCAAGAGAACTGGGAGAAGTACAATAGTGGTGAGGAAAGCGAGGAGGAGGATAAGAAGAGAGTGAAGGGGATGGAGTTAAGTGTGGATGTGTATGAAGGAGGAGGATGTGTGTGGGAGAAAGTAAGGTGCAGAAAATTGTGGGGGAGAATGTTGAGTATAGAAGGAAAAGGGGAAGGAAGAATGTAAATGTGGAAGACTGTAGACCGGAGAATGTATTGTGTGGAAGAAGTAGTGGGTGTGGAAAGGTGTACCGGGGAGAATTGTGGAATGTGAGAGAGTGTGAAGAGGACAAAGTAGTGTGTATAAGAGATGAAGGACAATGTAAAGGGGAAAAGAGTAAGAGTGAGGATGTAGTGCGAAAGACAGAGAGGATGATATGTACTCGTAAAATGTAGAGAGTAAGAGGTACTATGTGGAGTGTGAGAGAGGAAAAAGGATGAAGATGTAGAGTGTTTGTGGAGAGAAAAATAGGGAGGTTGTATACGTGGAAGGGAGTAAAAGGACATTGCTAAGTGAGAAAGGATGTACAGGGAGAATGAAGAGTGTGGGGATGTGTGTATGGCGTGGCGTCTGGGAAGTTACAGTAGAAGGTCAAGGGTATCAGAGTTAGGGCGATGCCAGCTACATACAAGGGCTTCAGAAGGGATTACTCGCAAATTATGGGGGTCACTAAGAAATCTGAGAGAGCAATGAGGGCGGCAAGATGTGGATTAGCGAGTGGTTGTGGTGGTGATGTACCTGTATTTTAATCAGAAGATTCATCATCATCATCATCATCAACAACAAATCACCATCTTATCTATATTATTGATATTTTTCGCTGTTATGTATCTGAGATGGGCAGGTTCCTCAAATAAGAAGGGAATGGGAATCATCATCATCATCATCACCATCATCATCGGCAGCAGTAGCACCATCGTCAACATCATAATCATCATCATCATCACCATTATGACCTTATTTCCCGTCCTTGCTTGTACCTCAGAAACTGAAAATGATACCACCAACATTATCACCATCATCATTCTAACTCTATTTTCCTGTATCATAAAAGGGGTGGGCAGGATCCAGCAACAGGAAAGGTGAAGGGCAGCCGCCATCATCAGCATCCTAATAATCCACACCACAGTAATTGAGGTGCGCAGGATCCAAAACCAGGAAGAGGAAAAAAAAAATATTTACACTATTATTTACTCTATACTTGGGCATCAGAGAGAATTACAGGCAAGTCAGCAAGTAAAATCAATCGTCTATATATCGAAAAAATACTTTAAAATATTCACAAACTCTTTCGTATTTTCCAGAGACGGTTTTAAAGAGGAGACAGGCTAATTTGTGTGGCTGGAAAGCGTACTGGGCAAGGAAAAGGAAAATGAAACGAGACTAAGTGAAAAGTGATCGTGACTATTTTTTCCCCTATACAGATAACACCTGGTGGTTTAGTGATTAGAACATCTTTTTCGGAGTGAAGGGCTTAGCACGTTCATGAGATCAATCCTTACTAGTGACTGAAGGCTTTTTTTTATTTTTTTATTATCATGTAATCCCATCAGGGGAAGTAAGTAAGCCATCTACCAGTAACTGTGGTGGATTACTGTAGCCTAGGCGCGGAACCCTACGTTTCGACAAAGTTATATGAAATTGGAAGTTACCGTTACTGTACGTATTTGCAAGAAGAATGAACAAAAGACAAAAAAAAGTGTGGAAGGTATGCGATCTTGACAAACTTAACAAAATAAAGATTAAATCAAGGTTTGCTCGTACAGAAACACTTGGACACATTGCGATTAATCAGAGGTCGTAGGCAAAGGGAAAGGCTGACTAAAGAATCTGTACGAGAACTGTTCAATTGTTTCCATGAAGAAGTATGAGCATAAATTAACTCTCATGTTGGAAATCAGTGGTTCCAGGGTAATAATCTTAATTTACTTTCAGCTGTCTATACATGGGGGAATTGTGCGAGTATGGAAGACTAGCGGGTATACTGAGAATAAATATGGAATTATTAGTTTATGACAGTTCAATGTGTGTGTGTGTGTGTGTGTGTGTGTGTGTGTGTGTGTGTGTGTGGAGAGAGAGAGAGAGAGAGAGAGAGAGAGAGAGAGAGAGAGAGAGAGAGAGAGAGAGAGAGAGAGAGAGAGAGAGAGAGAGAGAGAGAGAGAGAGAGAGAGAGAGACGCTCACGGTAAATTTGTCATTCCACCTGTGCTATTGCCCACTAGACCAGCAGGCGTCATAGAGAAGGAAAGTAAAAGCGCAGGAGAGGTGCAATGCTGTCCACCTGATTGGATTTTCATATTTCCCTCTTGCTAATTCCATACGGTTTTGTTCTGCTACGAAAATGAGGATAAGCTGCACAAGAAAAAGCAGAACAGGAAAGAAAAGGTGGTAGGGTCTGCTGAGTGCACATGATTGCAGTCGAAAGAAAAGGGAAGTAAAGAGGAAGGAAGAGAAGATGCTGGAGAGCAGGAGGTTCTAGAGGGGATGGTTTGCTCGAGAGTCTTGTAATCCGAGAAAAGGTCGTCTCCAAAAAACAAAGTAATGACCAAATGAGAGGAGGAGGTGCTAGGGAGCAGGGAGATGCTAGAATGGGGGAGGTAATAGGGAGCAGGGGGGTGCTAGAGAGGAGGAGGTGCTAAACAGCCTTCTAAGTATACGATAATATGGTACACTGAAAGGGAAGTGAAGAGCAAGAGAGGAAGAGGTGGTAGAGCCTTCTGACTCCACTAGATTAAGGTCCATAGAAAAGGAAAGTAAGGAGGAAGAGCGAAGTGCTGAAAACCTGTATGTTCAGGAGACTACAACCCTTCGCAAGGAAAGTACGGTAAAGAGCAAAATAGAGGCGTAGGGTACAAGAGGGTTTCCATAAATCTATGAGAGGACGGGTCAGTTAAAGAAGACAAGCGTGAGTAAGAAGTAGTAGAAAACATAAATTCACGACAATACGGCCCACACAGTAGAAGTGAAAGAAGCGTGGAGACACTGGACATCTTCCCTAGCCTAAGCATTCATTAACCCTTTTAGGATAATACGTCATGTGTTTTAGTTTGCTTTTAAGACTATTCAGGTTAACAGATATCCTCTCAAAGAACAGGTTAATCAAGGCTATATCTGACACATGCAACTCATAAAGTCTATCCCACTGTGAATAAAATAGTCTAGATAAGGCAATGATAAAACCTTAAAATACGTCGTACGATGGAAGGGATTAAAGAGCACGAAACAGACGCTCTCAGCCTCTTGCTGAATAGGCATTTAATTTGTCATTTTGTTATTTTTACTCACAGAAAAGGAAGCAAGAGGGCATGAGATGATAAGGAACATCCTAAACTCACAAGTACACAGCCTACAGAGTCATCGAAAATGAAAGTAAAACAGTAAGCCACACCCTCTGAACACCACACACCCATTTGACCTGCATTTTGTATTTGATTTTCACTGCTTTCCTTCATTCTGTCCTTTTCTCATATACGTTGGTTGAATTTTAGATTTCTTTCATACATAAACTCCTTGTGGGTCAATATGCCTCCCGTCATCTGTTTTTCCTAGGTATTACTATGTATACCACTTAAGTCAGGTCAGAAGGGACACAGGACTCATTTATAGTCGAAACAAGAAAGTGAGGTAGTAGACACCATCCTGAGCCTACGAGAATCAAGTCCACAGAAGAGAAAAAGTAAAACAGTCAAGCCACCTCCCCTCACAACACCAGCCACCCACCCAGCTGGCCGGGTCTCCACACACCACAGCCCAGTGCACGGTGGCTGTGTGGGGGACAAAAAGCTACCGCAGAGGTCTGACGGCAAGGAGGGCAGGGGCAGGGCAGCCAGGGCCCCGGGGCACGAGGTGACGCTCCACTGGGTTTGTGGAGTGTGCTTATTGGGGATGGATAGCAGACAGGCAGGCAGGAGTTGTGACTGGTGACTCGGATGGTAGACAGGAATGTCAGTAGGAAGCTAAGATGACAAGGAGTAAATCTGAGAATAGTATCTAGGTTGGTTCGCAGGTAGGCAGACATTGTATTAAGTGATTATTATTATTACTATTATCATTATTTTTTTTTTTCACAAAATAAAGAAGCTGAAAACCAGCAAAACCAGCCCCATCCTATGGAAGTAAATGACTTTTCAATTCGAGATGCCTCGACCCACTGCATCTGGAAGACTGGAACTCATAATTGGTGGGAAAGACAACCTAAGGAAAACAGTTCCAGAGTTGACCATCTGTGTATATAAAGGGCTAACAGTACCAGTTACAGTAGCAAGCTGAACAAAAAAGTGGCGAGCTGTATGGATAGACAGGTGTTGTGTGCCCATCATAATGGGAAAGTAATGCACAAGAGGAACAGAGTGCAACGTCAGCACCCTAAAATTGACGTTGCCCTGTGACCTTGATCTTTGACCAATTTTCTCAAAATCGAATCACTTCATCCTTTGCTGACCCTCAAACTTCCCACTAAGTTTGAGTCATATCGGATCAAAACTAAGTTGAATTTGACCTTTGATCCACCGTGCACTAAAACAGTATCACTTCATCTTTGCCTAACCCATAATCCTTCCACCAAGTTTGGTCGTAATCAGATAACTGAGTTTTACTGTTCACACACACACACACACACACACACACACACACACACACACACACACACACACACACACACACACACACACACACACACACACACACACACACACACACACACACACACACCAACAGGAGCGAAAAGCAAGACAGACGTAACATTGCAGCAATGAGAGAGGCAGGCTGAAAAAAAAAAAAAATAGGGAAACTGATGTAACGAAATGCCTTCGAAATTCTGCATGAGGTAGTTCGAGCATTAAATGGACAAAGCTGGGAGAGGGTAGGTAGGCAGAACGGTAGGTAGGGGGGGAGATTTGTTGACGAGGAGGTAGAATCTAGGGAGGAAGCTCGGATAGTTAAGGGAGAAGGGCTGAGGTAAAAATTTAGAAAGTAGATAAGTATCATTAAAAGTATGACAGGTAAAGAGGACAGCAGCAGTTATGGCAAGTGATCGGGATGGCTGGAGTGAAAGTAGGTAGGCCTAAAGTTCGCAAGAGGAGTGGTAAGTAGGTGGGGTAGGCAGTGAAATAGGAGAGAAGGGAGGTAAGTTGTTAGGCAGTCAGGAATAAAGATCAGTGACTAGAATGGTAGGGGCGAAGCTAAGGTTGGAAGGGAGGACAGGAAGGAAGAAGGCAGGAGAGAATGAGGGAAGGCTAAATGGCATACGAAATAATAGTTGATGACTGGGATACTTTGGGGAATGATGCTGGGAGAGATTGATCAGACAGGAGGCAGGAATGACTGGTGGGTGTTTTGAGAGCTTAGAAAATCAAGCTGCAATAGGTAGTAGTCAAAGCAGTGATATGGACAAGTTAGATAGGAGTTAAGGTGGGCAGTTAGGTATGTATGATGAATAGGAAGGCAGGCGAGCAGACAGGCAGAGAAGACGGCAGATAAGTACAAACAGCATGAGGGAATGAAAGCAAGCCACCATGCAAGAAGGCAGACATGTTGGTAGATACGTAGGCAGAAAGGAAGGTAAATAAGTAAAGAGGCATGCAGACAACGGCGAGAGCAGACAGGCAGACAGGTAGGTACAACGGGTGCAAGCAAAAAAAAAAAAAAAAAAAAAAAAAGCGTGTAGGTGGGCAGGTTAGGCAGGGAGATAGCGAGAGACGTATGGATGGAGATAGTGAGGTGGTGAGGCCGAAGGGAAGCCAGAACGGGGAATGATAGGCTGCTGAGTCCACACGCCAAGACTGGCAAATAGAGGCAGGTAAAGAGAGAAAAGCAGGAAGGTAAGTAAGGCGAGAATATAGAATGGGAGGTAAGGTAGAGAAGAAACATAGAAGGTAGGCCAAAGTAAACGGACAGGTTGTCAGGCACAGAGGCAGACAAGAAGGTAAGCAAGCAGGGAGACAATCAATACGGCAGTAAAGAAAGGGAAGTATGCATGTAGATAGGGAGGTATGTATGTAGGTATGTAGGTAGGTAGGCAGTGCAAGAGGAAAGTAGGAATGCAAGGGAAGAAGAGAGGAAGGTAGTAACGAAGGCAGCGATATATGAAAACAAAAAGGCTGGAAGACAGGATGATAAATAAGGCAGGCACGCAGACAGGGGAGGGGGTAAAACGGCAAGCACGCGAAGTAGTAGGCGATCTGATGCGATGTAGGCAGGCACATAAGAATGCAGACACGAAGGAAAGGACATAGACTTGCAAAATGGGATGTAGAAAGGAGCAGATAATCAAATATGGATGTAGGAAGAAAGGCTGTGAGGTAGGAACTCAGGGAGGGATGGGAGGCACGGATATATGTAGACAGGGAAAGGTGTAGGCAGTTATACAGCGCTGCAGGAGGCAAGCAAGGATGCAGACAAACAGAGATGTATGAAGAATTGTAATGAGGTTGGAACTCACATGGTAGGCCGGGCAGGTAAGGATGTAAACAAGCAGGGAAGTATGTCGGCGGGCAGGCAAGGAGTGCAGAAGAAAGACATTGAGGTAGAAAGGTTCAAAGTAGTCAGGAAGACAAGGATGTAGGCAGACGGGTAAAGATGTAGGTAGGCAGCTAAGACGTAGCCAAGCAGGTAGGGATGTAAGATACCGGGCAAGAATGTATGACAGCAAGCAAAGATGTGGAAAGACAGGCAAGATGTACTCCAGGTAGGCTACGAAGATCTAGGCAGGAAGGTAAGGATGTCAGTAGGCACCGAGGATGTAGGCAATCAGGCAGAGATAAAGGACGGATGACAGTGAGGGAAAAAGGTAAGGCTGTCGGCAGGTAAACATGGATGTAGGCAGTTAGGCAAGCCATGAGACAGGCAGGCCAGGATGGAAACAGGGAGGCGCTTTAATAGGCAATGAGAGCGTGAGGCGGCGCAGTAAAAGGTTAGAGAACCAGTAACTTACAGTAATTAAATAGGTGGGGAGTGGAGTAATGGGGGAACCAAGACGAGAAGATAAGTGGGTGGGCAAGTCAAGGAACAAAGTCACTTTTCTCTTCTCCTCCTCTGTTTTGTGCCTATTCTATTCTCTCTCTCCTCCTCTCTTCTCTTCTTTACGTGAGAAAAGGATTACGTTAGCATCTGACAGTAAAGAGCTATAGAGTGCGAGAAAAAAGAAAACCCTTTGTAATATCTAGGGCACATAATGTTCATATATAGATAAAGAATTTTCTTGAGGGGAAATAGTACTTCGTATGTAGAATGATAAAACATGGTTGATTATTTTTCACATGAGCAGCAGTGAAATAAAAAAGCACACAAACATTCACGTAGCTAACAAATGCGCACAGTCCTCAACTGTGGAAAACACACACACACACACACACACACACACACACACACACACACACACACACACACACACACACACACACACACGCACAAAAACACACACACACACACACACACACACACACACACACACACACACACACACACACACACAACAGCTGTGAGGGCTGGTAATTGAGTCATCACCTTTACAATTAACAGGTAGGGGTACAAGGTAAACAGATGTTGCATTAGCCTCATCACCCCTTTCCCCTCTCTGTCTCTAATTTACCACCAGCTCCCCTTCCCTGACTTTAATACCTCTCTCTCTCTCTCTCTTTAAAGCTAACTAGTTTTCGTAGTATAATTATATCACTGTCATTATATCACCAACCTAATAACCTTTAATATAGGCTTAAGTCCCTAACTCCAGTAATAACAACGTATAAATGACATTAGCTATGCCAGATCAAGAGCATGAAGTTATTTTCCAAGGTAATCACAGTGTACATTTAGTTATTACAGGAGACAGTTCTAGTTATGTGCACGACCGAAGCACATTTGGTAGACGCACGAGATATTAAATATGTAATCCACTTAATGACCAATATAATGGGAGTTGGAGTGAACGCTGCTTAAAATAATGTGAACATGCATCATCATCATCTTCATCCAAGCGCTCTTCCCACAAACATATACAGTATGTGATGGGCAGGGTGGAGACACGAGACAAAGGAGAACACAATTCTCACTATCATAAATGTGATGGGCAGGAGGAAGACACGGGACAAAGGAGAACACAAAGGCAGGAGACATATCAGTACCGCCCAACAAAAAATGTGAGGACGTCACCTTTCTAAACTGCATATTTAACTGGCACGTTACTGAAATCGGAAAATAACTAAATCTGGCAAGTAAAATAACACAAATTGCTTCCAGACACAAAACTCAAGAAAGACCAACATATAAAAGTTACAAATCATCAATATACTTCATTACAAAAATAAATAAATAAATAACGTAGAAGGACTTTTAAAACTCAGTGTTGAACTTTCTAATCTCAACAGGCTTTCAGAACATTGTGCACGAATTTCACTACTGGTCACAAAAAAAGTGCAGCAACTGTACAGTTTCGGACAACTGAATCTAATGGGTCCACGCATCCACTGCTTGGCTGATGGAGTTTGACAGATCTATCGTTGCGATATTTGGCCTTCATGATATACTCGCAACTCTTTATGTACATGAATGATGCTTCTGACTCTCTCTCTCTTTCTCTCTCCCTCTCTCTCTCTCTCTCTCTGTATATCTATCTATCTATATATGTATCTATCTATCTATCTCTCTATAATTGTCGACATATTCCCAGAAAATGAATGTAAGTAGCACCAGCCTGACAAGGGGGGACTGATGGTTCGTCTTCCGAAACTGTAACCTATAAATTTTAAAACCCACAACTTAACGAAACTTGATCACCAAAGCTAAAAAAAAGATATGATGACAGAGTATAAAATTTAGACAATTAAGAAAACAGTGAAAGGGAATGCCTGAGAAACCTGCCTTCATGGTAAAGAAAACAACGACGTATAAAGTCATGTAAAAAAATCATCAGTCATAATCTAAAAAATCATCTGACAATTAAATAACTTTCTCTCCTTAAAATAATTTCCCACACTAAACAGTTGACAGCATAATGGGCCAGGAGTGTAGTTTACCATTAAACTTCTGACGGTCGTAATTTTTCTGAGTTTTATCTGTCAGAAATGTTAAATATCAAGTCTAGGTACCAGATTATTATCTTAAACATTTCAATACAGTGGCTGGCTTCTTCACTATTATTCTTATTGCCACTATACCATTTATTCAGCTTCAGAGATACCATTTATACTGAAGTAGTGAAGTAAGGCTACATCTTATCTCTCCTGTTCCTAGAGTCTTACTAAACTGAGCCTGGTGGTAACTTAAAAAAAAAAAAAAAGCGATATCTAAAGAAAGGGACTACCTCAAAGACAAATAAGAAACCCCCCCACCCATAAAAAAAGGGGTCATCCTAAGCAAAAACAGAACCTTAATGACGCCAGCACGGGTTTAATCCCTTTAAAATTTCCCAAGCTGTATAACATCGTCTTGTGGCAGCAGGAATTAATTAACAGAAAATGTAATCGAAGCAAAGGTCTAACAGTAACGTCCTCTTTACTGTAATTTTGTCATCTCCAACTTGATTAAGATAGGAGCGACTTTTCGAACTGGAAGTGTCAATTAGTTGTTATCAAACCCCTTAATACGGGAGGATTTTCGATGCGATGGCAAGAATAAAATATAAAAGATATCATTGTGGCCATGGGGTTTGATAAATTAGAAAACAAATTGAGGCAAATATTTTCAGTTCTTAACCTTAACCTCGTCATTCAGAGGACGCCATTTATATTCTATTCTTGCTATTTCCAGGCTATTCTATTGCATTTAGAGGAGGCTTTCCGAAGTGGGAGGGTTACATAGAGGATTCATCAGTAACAACGGTCCCTCCCAAAGTTGAATAAAATTGTTCGAAGGTAATAAGAATGACATACATAATACTATGATACGTATTCGAAATGAGGAGGTTGTAGCTTCCACAGTGGTTACTACTGCTACTACTACTATTATTATTATTAGTCTCCACTTATTACATAGGTAGAGACTGCTGTTTTCGCTGGTATTATTATTATTCCCGCCTCAGAGTCTCGCAACTATTCCAGGAGAGCCAGGAACTGCGCGAGGAATTTGAAGTACCCAGGTTGTGTGTCCTGGCATGAGCCATCGCTGATAGAAAAAACAATCCAAATCCTCTACACGCAGTGGAAGGCATGCCAGAAAGTGTCATATCAATATTATGTTGTGAACGAGATAAGCTGGCTGTGTCTACTGGAGATTTCAGTACGACCTGCCCAAGGAATCTGAATGGCCCAGGTTATCTGTCCTGGTACGAGCTACTGCTGATAGAAAAAAGTCCAAATATCTCCAATGGAGTTAAGGTCATTGTAAGAAACAGTAGGTGGGGACTAGTGACTGTCAGCAGGACAGCTACAAAGTTCCAGTTCTTCTTCCTCTTCTTCTTATTATTTATATTACCATTATTATTATAATTATTAGTTTGTTAAGATGCAAAACAAGGAAAATTAACTCTTGTTTCCTCTTCCACATTCATCTTCAGCAGTAATGTGGACGAGCGCAAGAACAACTAACACAGGCCTTATTAAAGCAGTTGCCTTTGAATCCTTGTTGAACCTTACACCTCCCTAGTGAAGCTTACGGATTCTTTTAGTTGAAATGCACTTAAATCATATAAGGAAGCGACCCTTATTCTATGAATATCCTTCCATCCATCCATCATCCATCAGGAGTGCAAGAACTCGGGACTAGGCTACTCAGTCCCGAGACTGAAAGTAAGTGGCCAGCCTAACTCTCCCTGAGTGGCATTATATAAGCAATAAACTCAAACTTTCCTTCGGGTATAAACCCTTACATGTTCTATCCGGGTGGAGCGCCTTACGCCACTAAACCACCATTCGTCATTTGAGCATATGGTTACCACCTAACGAAATATTTTCTTGGTGTACAGAAACCACATGGCTTGTCACTCAATGTGGTGCCACCCGAAAGCAGTACTACATTGAGTGAATGGATGGTGGGAGCCCAAACATACATACACATCCTTTGTTAATTACTCTCATTCTTGTCTGGATCTTTTTAAACTCCTTAACTACATACAATGTCTTTAATCTTGCTGCTAACAGATCTTAATCATCATCAAGATTTTTATGAAGTAAAGGAATTTATGAAGACTAAAACCGTATATTTTATTTCTTGGATAGATGGATGTGTAGTAATAATGTAAATAAAACAAGGTGTCGTTAGCGTCGAAACGTTAAGAACAAATGTTAAATTTGGGGTCTTTTTTCTGTTATTATACAACAAAATCTATATCGAATCCTTTCAGCTAGACATTTTTTTTTTTTTCTCAGCTGAACTCATCTGGAGACAGCAAACCTAAAACACGGAAGAAGTATTCGGGTGGCAGGCGCCAACCACATCTTGAAACTGGCAATCACGACCAGGATATCAATTTGGTATAGATCAGATAACCTGTTTCCTATGACCCAGGGACGCTCCTTGGTGCCCACATATCCATATTTCCCCGCCTGGATGTTAAAACCCACCATTGACACTTAATACATGCTGCGACTCTTTCATTTGGCACTGCTGTGATAGCATCAGCGGGATTGTTTTTAGGACATATACGTAGTTTTTGTGGGAAACCAGTTATAACTGTTTTACCGAAACTCGGGTCCCTAAAATGTTTCCTGGTTCAGCCTAGGACCCATCTCACAAAATGTCACTCATCCAGTGCTCTGCCATTACAATAAACTTTAAGTACAATATAACACGTATGTAATGATGTTAATGAATGGAAAAATGCTAAAAGGAAACTACTAAAGAGAGAATGGGCAAAAGCGAAACGACTATTGACGATAATGGTGTATACCTAGCTATTATATAAATTACGGATGCTAGCGATAACGATACTGGTAGGGAAAGCATCTGAACAATGAATTAAGATAACAACAAGAAGCGGTGCCAAGGCACAGCAAACCCGTCCCCGGTAGTCATTTTAGTGCAGACGTACAAAGACAACAGGATATCTAGTAAAAGATGTCACATATCAAATTTGGAGTAAATCGGGTGAAAATTGACTATTTTATGCCCATTTGAAATTTTAGGCCCGACCCACCTGACACTGACCCCCTTATCGCTAACTGGGGGGTGACCACCCTGATGTAACGAGGCATGTTATAGGATGCAGATTTGAAAGATGCACCTTTAAGTTTTGGTTTCATGTCGATATGACGCCTTTGAATGGAGTTATGGCGAAAAAACGATTTTTACCCGTCCCCATTTTTTTAAATACATTTTTTGGGCCTACAGCGTGGGCCTACAGCCTGGGCCTTGGCCCAATTTGGTCCAAAACTTAATCAGGTGATCTGAAGGTCATAGCCCATTATCCCTGTAATTTTACTCAAAATCGCACCAGTAGTTTTCGCGTAGAGTTGTTAACAGCAGACAGACAGACAAACAACAAACAAACAGACAAACCAAGTGAAAACAATACCCGTCCCTGATCCCCTCCCGGGGAGGGGACGGGTAATAGCTGTACCATGAAAAAGGCATGTAATTACTGTAAGTGTAAGAAAACAAATACGGCAGATGTGCTTATACGTAAATGTCAGTCTACTCTATCCCGTGCTAGACGCCAATTTCCCCGAGTCGATCTGGGGAGGTTGTTTCAGATATATTTTCTGATGCCTCATTCTAGTTGGCCAAGGAGGCTCCCTGACAAGTCTTCCTCATCATATTATTTTTGTATCGAACACACTTTTATACTTTCTGGATTTTTTTTTTTTTTTAATGTAAAGTATGTAGAAGTTAAGCCTTTCAGATACGGGAAGTCTCTCTCTCTCTCTCTCTCTCTCTCTCTCTCTCGACAATTTTATTCAGGTTGAAAGAAATTTTTCGAACTCTAGGGCTAAGATGTAGCCTTCGTTAGCTCCTTCATAACCAGAAGCCCTTTTTAAGCTTAATAAAACCATTACATAGCAAAAGTAAAATACGTCTAGGGGTTGAAGGGTTTAATTTGACAGGCCTCACACAAGCAACACAAGATACTATAAGGGTTTATGACTGTATTAACTTCATATGAAACTATTCTAATCTCAAATAAGGCAGGTATAAACTATTAATGAAATCTATGCCGATAATAAAGAAGTAATAAAGAAAATATAATACATTGAATTCATACAAGTAGCCCATGTCGATATTGGTGATAATACAGTACCGTACACGATAAGACAGATGTACCGGTATGTAATAAATGCAAGTAGAAAGCGCTGATATTAAATGGATAATGAAATAACACCTGGCCAAAGTGCATGCACGTGGAAGTAATTTATGCAGGTTAAGCCCATCTTAAGCAAACAGTAAACAGTAGTAACACACAGGGCAATACTTAAAGCTGTATAGGGAAACTATGTCAATAAAAAACCCCAAAAAACTATCACCATAATATAAAGGGCAACGCAATTTATGTCAACCATGGCTTATATTAACCAATAATAAAGTAATAAACCAAAGAACATAAAAGTGAATGTACTATGCTTCGTGCAGAATATGTCGGTAAAAAGAATCTCAAAATACAGATAACATGAAGGTGTATGTCATATTATTCTGATTACGTGTTCATTATTCAATACATCAGCAGTGCGCAAGAAAATATGGTATGTTATATTCTGCAAATTATATTGATATTAATTTAACCTACAGCAAATAGCCACAGAAGAAGATACAAAAGTCTATACTTTCGAATGTAAGCTACGTAACAGATGCAAGACAAAAAATATGACTATTTTATACTGTGGAAGATAGGTCGACATCAGACAAATATGCAGTAAGTAAAACACAGGAGATTAATAAAGGAAATGTAATTATGCAAACTTTGCGGATATTATATACATAAAAGCAGAACCGGAGAATATGAAAGTATAACATGTAAACTAAGTCACCAAGGGAGAGGTGTGAGAAAGCCTCCTAAGCTCACGAGAATACGGTCTGAAGCATCTCCATCACTCATCCCCCGTCCCCTCTAATATAAGCAGCCCTTCCTCATACACCCCTTGACATAATCTTTCCCCTTCGTTTTTAGGCTGTAGATCATTGTTCCTCCATTAACCAACTGATTTGTAAAAGTAAATGTAAGTGTTGGAGTAAGAGGAAAAATAAAGAACTAGAATTTAAAACAGCTGTATATATAATAAATGAAATTATGAAGTCATGTTAAATAACAATGACTGAATATATATGTAACTGCACTTGACAAAGAACGTAAATAAGCACGCACAAAATTGATAAAGCCTAATGCAACCCAAAGGAGGTCAAGTACTAGATAATCATGGAAATGTGAGAAGATAATTAAGAAACGGGTACAACATGACAGTCAGGAAGAGAAAAATATAAAGCTGAAAAAATCATATATAGAGAGAGAGTAGTTCACGGGTAGTAATAAACAGAGAAACGCAAAAAAGTGAAAGCAGTTGGAATATTGACTACAACAATGGCGAAGACGACGATGATGATGATGATGATGACGATGACGATGAAAGGTAACATACAAAATAAAACAAAACACAGACTGCAAAATGTAAAAGTATATATTATAAGAAGGAACTAAGAACAAAAAGAGACAACAATAGATAGTAAAGACAGCAAAAATAAGAGACAGTAAAGATGATACGAAAAGAAAAGATAACAAAACAGGAAAAGTAATAACAACAGAGCAAATGTTAGATAATAATAGGGATGATGAAAGGAAGGCGAGAGGTGGGGTAATAAAGAGACCTGGAGAAGGAGGGGTTGGGGGAGGGTAAGGGAGAGAAGGGGTTGAAGTAGGGTAAGGAGGGGGAGAGGGAGAGGTAGAAGTGAGAATACATGGAAGAAGGGTAGGCAGAGGATGAGAGGGGAAGCCGAAGAATAAGAGGTGAAGGGGGAGAGATGCAAGGGAAGGCAGGTTAGGTAAGGGAAGTGAGGTGATGGGGGCGAGTAGGGGGGGGGGGTTACGTTAGGGTAGAAAGGGAAGAGGGGCAAGAGGCAGGGGAAGAAGGGATGAGGGGATGACACAAGGGGAGGGAGGTGAAGGGGGTGGGGGGTTCATTGTGATAATGGTTATGGTGTGGACTGTCGTGTGAAGGGGTTGTAAACTCACTCCCCCCTTCTCTCTCTCTCTCTCTCTCTCTCTCCAGGTCTCGTCCACATAATTCTGACAACAGCTGAACCCAACTGAAACTCACCTATTCCCACAGCCACAGTAATGTACATTTTACCACGTTTTATTTTTATACCTTAGGCTTAGACAACACTATATTTTACCAGCTTAGGAAGACAAAATGCAACAAGAATGTAGATAAACGAAGCTACTGGGAAATAAAAAAGTAAGATAGAGAATGAGGCGGATGGATGGAGTGAAGAGGTTTATGAGGAGGGGCAAGTTGGATGGGTGTGAGTGAGGGGTGATGAGTGTGATGAGAGGGAGGAATTTATGTGGCGGTCACTCCCGGATGAACTACGGGATTAGATGCCGGAATAATACAAAAAGGGAGAGGTGGGAGGATAGATACATATAGATAAATAGATACAGAGAGACAGATGGATAGATAAACAGATTCAGGTAGGTAGACAGTAGCCAGAGAGATATTACTAATTATAAATGAATTAGATATAACAGCCATTAAATGACATGGTTGAGCGAAAACAAATAACTATTTCTTTTGCCTATAATTTTCAATATACAGACAAGAGAGGCCAAGGGCAGCATGCACATTCCGAGAGAGAGAGAGAGAGAGAGAGGGGGGGGGATTCATACTCACTACAAATAGCAGCTGTCCGATTCGTTACAGATGAAAACTCACAGACAGCTTTAGTACCGTACCTGGAAAAAATATAAATAAATGTATTATTAAAAAGAGCCCATACAGAGAAGTACATCTCAGATATCCAAACTAAACAGATCATAACAAAAGAAAGCAACACCAACACATTCTCCTTTTAATCTGCGAAGTGATTGGAGGTGTGGTAAATTTTCGCTGGCTGCTCGAAGTTTTCTTATACTTGCGTTTTTTTTCTGATATTGGATCCTACCCACCACATTAATAGTGCAGGAAAAGACCAAGGATGATGATGGATGAAGGATGATGGTTATGATGAGGATGATAATGGCGTTAGAACACAGGGTATCACAAATTTATTCAATTACTCGTACGCTCACACTCTTAGCTTTTGTGTATAGCTGTCTACAAAAATGGTAACCACAACTTCTACACAATTAAGGCCTTTCTGGTTACTCTGTCGCTTATCCGTATCACCACAATACTTTCATGTTATAATATTCTCTCTATATCATGAACGCGACTCATTCCCCAGGATGCTTAGTAGTCAGTGATTCAATATTCTTTCGTTCAACCCTTTCATAATCTCGGCTACCTCTTTCTTCTTGAATAAATTTTCTGTATATTCCTTGTATCATTCTGTCACCACTCGTTTGCTATATATGGCCACATCACTCAAGCCAGGTCCGTCCTCTCTAGCCTACTAATCTTCTACCAAACCTCTCCGTCTTAAGCAAACACATCCCACTTATCACCATTCAGCGCTTCGGTTCTACTCTTTGCCTTGTTTTGCGTTAAAGCGTTAGAAAAAGTCTCTAATTCATTTTGGGACAGCGGTCTCCTTGGGTAAATAAAACTGTCCGGTGGTTAAGCATGTAACGCCTAACAGTCCGGTGGTTAAGCATGTAACGCCTAACCGTCCGGTGGTAAGCATGTAACGCCTAACTAACATCCTGCCCTGCAGAGTTGGGTGTCCCCGCCTCATTCGCACGTAGCACAGTTAACACCTCAGTACCTCAACACATACCTCTGCACATACCCAGCTCCGCCCTAAGGCACACATTCATCCCCCCTTACAGTTGCGGTTGTCCTTAATATTTTTGCTCACGTCACCTGCTTTGTGGCTCTCTTTGTGCTCCAGTGTCCCATCAGCCGTTATATCGATCATATTGTTCCCAAAGCACCCCACTTTCTCAAGACCTACCCAGTAAAATAAAAAATAAAAATAAAAATGTATAAATATAGAAGTACCCAGAGAACACGATTAAGTCAACCCGTTAAACCCAACAAATAAATCAGGGTAAAGTGATAGATATATAACAGCGAGGAACTAAAACGCTATAATAACAAACACAAATTATACGCGCCCCATCCCGTAAATCTGTCAGCGGGGGAGGGTAATGATAGATCTCCAAACATTTTACGAACACATTTAACCCTAATACGCTAAAATTAAGAGATCGCTCGAAACGCCTAAATCGGACCACTAGAAATCGGACGACGAGCAAAGAAGCGACAATTAGGGCTCGTATATCGCGCTGGGTGTCGTTCTAAAAAGCCCGATGGGTGTCCAGAGCAAGCATGGTGGTCGTGGGGTCGGTGGAATATCTAATGCTCGGGCGAGGTGGAATAAATTTAAAGTTCCTTCAGTTCGATGACGTACTTTTTAACTGGTTCTCGCTGACTCCACATGATTTTTTCCACCTAAGGATAGAGTTCTCGTTGTGAAGAAGTTGGATATACATTTATCTCTTCAGTAAATACAGTTACTCAAAAGCTAAATATAGTCGCCTGGAGGATACAAGAATAAATCAACAATTCAAATCACCTTATGGCAGGAGTTAAAGACTTTGGTTACCAGTAGGGAAAAATGATGATGATGATGATCATGATGACTGACACTAATCACGTTGGTAAGGGACACTTCGTAGCAATTCTTCCCTAAGCGATTTACTCTGTACATTGCTACTTGCTGTTCTCTCGTACGTTATCATTTTAACGTCAAAATAACTTACAACGGTAATTATCTGTCTACTGTATTAATATTCAGACGTCTCAGTGCAGTAAAGGGTAGGCCACACACGAATCACCTCCATGTCACCCTGTCCTCCGTCATCAGGTTGCCCTCTCTCCAACTCATCCCCCCCCCCTTTCTTATATTCCTCTCCACTCTATCCCAGTACCTTATTCTCCCCCTCCCTTTTTCCCCCTCCACCTAGCTCACAAACATTTTCCTTGTCAGTCTTTCATTCTGCATCTTCTCCACTTGGTCAACGCATCTCAAACTACTTTTCGTAATGCCTCCTAGTAGGTCAACATAAATCCTCCCACGGCTGAACCAACTCCACTGTTATATTCTCGCTAAAACCAAACTATTTTATACAAATGGGAGTGATCCTAGTAGCGTAACAATGCTAGGTTTGTTCAAGAAAACAAATAGCTGACGAGATGTGGAATGAGTTCTCAAAGCCAGTTAATTGATGATGATGCTATTGATGTGACCATGATGATGGAAATGATGATGAATGGTCAGGATGGAGAATGTAATTGTAATTTTATGGGAATGGTGTTATTACTGAAGAGGGATGACAAAAAGACACTATGATACTAGGATGATGATGATGACGATGATGATGATGATAGTAGTAGTAGAAGTAGTAGTAGTAGCAGCGGTAATAATCATCATCATCATCATCGTCGTCATCGTCATCATCGTCGTCGTCGTCGTTGTCATCATCATCATCATCATCATCATCATCATCATCATCAACATCATCATCATCATCATAGTACCAATAATATTTGTATTCACTGTTCATTTTCAAAAGTGATTAATGCTGTGCTGATACAAAGAAAAAAGGAAAGAAGGTTAACGGACAATTAGAGGAAATGTGGAAAATTTATAAAAATAAACTGGGTTACAACAGTGGCACAAGGAAGAAGGAAAGCACTGTGCAAGGAAAAGTCACATTTTACTACACGCTTGAATCAGTTTGAATTATCTGAAGATTGGAGTGTTGCTACTGTTGTTGCAATCCCAAACTCCTCTGGATAAGAACTCCTTCGACTGCAGGAAACCAGCCACCTCAGGCAGGCGCTCCCAGAGATCTTTTGTTGAGGTTATGTTGAAAGGCTGTGCTGTGGTAGTGAGGTGCATGAGGTGAATAAGTGTTTTATGGTACGGGAGGCTGCGTTGTGCGGTGTGGTGGATTGTCTGTAAGTTGTATTTTGTATTGGTAGTGATGCAGGGAATGGTGGGTGCATATAAATGCAAGTGTATACGAAAAAAGGGTATACAGAATTATATGACAATTAATGAGCTTACAAAATAATGTGTATGGGACACTGGCGGTAGCGAAGTAAAATACAGCCACACAACATCACATTAGTATTTCCAGGATTCTATGAGTCACCACCAGCTAAGTGAATGAGTCGTTCCGATCACGAGGTTAATGACGTCAACAGTAACACTTACGGGCTCTTGCACTCACCCAGCTGAATAGAATCGTCTAGAGTTAACTGGAAAAGAATAACAGACTGTCTATCCTATGAGAAAGGCTGGAAATAACAAGAAGAGTATGGGCCCAATGGGGGATGTTTCATTATGTTTGTATCAAGAGCGTGCAATGAGGAACATGTGGGGAAGGTATTTAGTGAAAGAGAAGAACCTGTATGTAGATTTTCTGGACCTGGAGATAGCATACAAAGGAGTTCCCATTGGGTTTTTAAAGCACGTGTACCGCACGGAGAAGGTAAGCGGAGGAAATCTCGAAGTACAGCAAAGAATTTGTATCATAAGAATAAGGCATGTGTACGAGTTAACACTTAAAGAGTTATGGTTTGCGCCAGAAAGTGCGGCGTCTCTACATCTTTTCATTTTGCTCTTACAAGGTAGTTACAAGGGTGATGGGGAAATGCGCAGACTAATGGGATTCAAAGATCAGGGAAGAGTGGGAAATGGATCAGTTTGTTGCCCAGCTGAAAGACTCTTGCTCTTCAGAGTAAATGTGAAAACAAAAATAGGTTTATAAAATTCAGCAGTAAGACAACACAGACTAAGATGGAAAAATTTGAAAACGGTGGAATGTTTTAGGCGTTTGGGATTGACATACTATCGCAGAAGATGAACCTTAAGAGCCTGAAGTACGCTGTAGCTTTGGAGAAAAACAAAAAGCTTAGCTGTGCTCAGGTGCATGTGGAAAAAGACATCAGTGCCAGTTCATGCAAAGATTGCTGTGTCTGAGTTCATTGAGGTGCCAAATGTGTTGCATTGATGAATGATGCCGAGCCCAAAATGCTGGGGAACGAATAGAGTGTAACTAATAGGATGCAAGTGTTGGAAATGAGGTGCTTAAAGGCAAAATGTGGCGTGAGATGGTTGGACAGACTGAAAAATGACACTGTAAGAGAGGTATGAGGAAGAAGACGCAGTGTGATGTACGGAGCTACCAGGGCGTTTTAATGTGGTGTGGCCATACTGGAGAGAATGAATGATGGGAGACTGACAAAGGAGATACGGAGGAGAATTGGATGGAGGGGGCAACATATGGTAATGAGAAGGGAAAGGCCAAGAATAAGGTTGATGGATGATGTGAGAAAGGCCTTGAATCAAAGAGGTCTGAAGATTCATGAAGGTAAGAGGCGTTGGTGAAACACACCAAACTCAAATAAAGTGGTATATGCTGATGTGAGTGTTGGGGGTGAGGGGGAGGATTCTCTCTTATTCTGTCACAATGATCCCCAAGAGATTAGTGAAGTGGTCGGGGTAAGCCGTAAAGTACTCACTGGAGGGCGTAGATATCAACTCACTTGATATGTAGTGCTACCTACTTCTTCCTTTACCTTCATTTTATCATTGTCTGCCCCCTTTTTTCCTGCTTCTCCCTTTCCTTCCTGTTACGTTTTATAACTCCCCACTTCAGGTGGCTTTACACTAAGTAATAAGCCTAACGGTTTTATTGTAACCCAGAAAAACATTTAAAATTATAGCTGGTAACCATACAGTTGATAACTGGGTGATGTGGAGTCTGCTATGGTGCCCCTGTTAAATGAGTGGAGACGCAAATGCGGCGTCCACCTAGGAACCGAACATCCACACTTTTCCCCGCACCTCGCTGTAGTGAGAAGCTGTCAACCGCAAGGGAACATCGGCTCACCGCGCAGGATGTCCCTGCAGGGGCGGTTGTTGACCTGCGGTTGATGGGTCTGCTCGGCCAGACAGACCGGGGTTTATCAAGAACAACAACTGGAGTCCAAGATGGCATTTTCTATTTCGTATTGACTATCCCCAGACTGGAACTGGCGGAGTAAAATATATCCTTCGTTAATCCTGTCACTACCAGGGGATCATAAAATTATACGTTAGCAACAAGAATAAACTACATATAGACGTCATCACAGCTTACTCTGAACTACAGCAACTGAGATACGAATATGAGTAAACAAGGTTGTGGTCTACTCTGTAGCAATCCTCATTAAAGTAGGTAAGAGATACATCAAGCAAGTCTGCAGTGAGGAAAAAAAAAAAAAAAAAAAAAAACTCCCCGCAAAATCGAACCATAACCAAATCCTCAGAAAATAATACAAGGTTGTACTCAGGAAGGATGTTAACCACAGCAGTTATTTACTGCTGGAAGTGGCATTACTATTACTGTTATTCACTTGGACTAGTTGAAAGTGCTTGATAGCTGTTGGGGTCAAGGTAAAAGGTAGCCACTAAACAAAGATTCTTGCACATGATTTAATTCAACTCCCTCGACCCGGTGATATATTATCATTTTTTTTTTTTTTTTTTTTCATGCAGTGATTATACCAAGCTTAGGGACAGTTTTACGAAATGGAGGGGATGGATGGAACCTTTATTTAGCCTTCAACATTACGAAATCCCCACTAACCTCCTCACTAGAAGACCGTCTAATTATATATATATATATATATATATATATATATATATATATATATATATATATATATATATATATATATATATATATATTTTACCTCCAGACAACTATTCTCATGTTACGGAAGAAATCGCGTAATGAAGAGTACTCAAGGCTGTTATCTAACCATTCCAGTTCGAAACGTATCTTCTTAGCTAAATAAAATCTCCTGGAGGTAGCAGGATTATACCAGCCAGTAGTTTACAGGACTGAAAAGGCTTGAAGCAGAATATCATGGTTTGATGCTGGTCTGGTACTAACATCATCGGAATTATAAACTCTTACGTATTTGCTTATTTTACATCACCCTTTTAATCTTACGACGAATTTACTTATTTTTACTTCACCCTTTTCATCTTATGACGTATTTGCTTATTTTTACATCACCCTTTTAATTTTATGCCGTAGTTGCTTATTTCACATCACGTTTTTAATCAGATGGCGCATTTTTCCCCTTCTTCCTACCTCGGGATGATTATACTGAACATACGCCAGACCTCCATAAATGAAAGGGGTTCAGGAAACAACTCATTCAGGTCGTATTTAAAAAGCTGAATAAAGTCGGGTGGTGGCAGGAAAACAGTAGGCAAAATTCATCATCGAACTGAAATGGTTAAAGGAAAACAAAAAATAAATACATAAAATAATAAGAATCCTGCCCAAACTGCCAAGCCTCCTGTGTTCATCAAACCATTCAATATCGCTCACAGTTTTTTTTCCTTTTCGTTTTTTTTTTCTTTTCGTTGATCGCGGGTTCCTGTCTCCCCGAATAAAGATAAGTGTAACGCGAATAACATTTAAATTGTGACTGGGGGGCAGATTCAGACAGACGTAGGGGAAAGGGAGGAGATTTGGCTAGCTTAGGAGATGAGAAGCGGTATATTGTGGTGAGGTTTATTTTATATTTGGTCGTGTGTGTGTGTGTGTGTGTGTGTGTGTGTGTGTGTGTGTGTGTGTGTGTGTGTGTGTGTGTGTGTGTGAGAGAGAGAGAGAGAGAGAGAGAGAGAGAGAGAGAGAGAGAGAGAGAGAGAGAGAGAGAGAAATTTATCATGTATTCCATCAGCATTCTTCTTTCTTCCTACACTTCTGTCCACTCAGATCTCTCATGAAATTCTCTTTGCTCTTTCTTACTCACCCCCAAGTTAGTTAACTGTTTTTCTCCTCTGTTCTTGCATCTAATTTATAACTTTCTTTTTGCTCTAATGGATATGTTTCTTCCTTTACCTCTCTCTCTCTCTCTCTCTCTCATTTCATCTACCCATTCCTTTCTTAACATTATTTCCCTTTGTTTCATATTCCTGTGTTCTTCATATTTCCTCTCCCTCTCGCTACTGATCGTTTCTTTCGTTATTCACATCAACTATTTTTCTCTCCGCTCGTTGCTGTGCCTTTACTCTCTCTCTCTCTCTCTCTCTCTCTCTCTCTCTCGTCGCACGCTTCTCACTCGCACTTCCTTTTTTCCTCCTCTACCACCAACTACTTCTGTCTCTCTACCATCATCATCATCATCAACACAGCATTCATTATCATCCTTTTTAATGGTTGTACCAGGGATCCCTCAGGTAAATAAAATTGCCTTGCATTAGGAAAAATAATATAAACAAGGCATCATGGTACTGAATGGATTAATGATGAAATATACTCTCTCGCTGCAATATGTATGTCTTCAGGTAAATTTAAATCGCCTGGCAGTAACAGGACTACAGAAAAATAAGTCACCGAGCTAAAGGAATTACGGGAAACTTTTTATTTGCATTTTAAGGCTGGGTTAATCTTTTGGCTGAGCACATTTTTCTGGGGCTAGCTGGAGGAAATATAGAAAAGACGTCATCGCACTGAGAAGGCAAATGTAAACTACTGCATTTACCTTCTTATTCCCTCTCACTCATCAGCTACTCTCACTCTCCTTCTCCTCTTAATCTTTCAATTACCACTTCTCCATCTCCCTCCCTCCTCATCCTTCAATCACCACCTCTGCCTCCCTCCCTCTCCATACCCCCTCCCCCCTCGTCAACCCTCAATCACCACCCCCCCTCCCTGCGGACTATGAGCGTAAAAAAGGTTGTAATGTAAATATAATAGCTCTTAATATGCCATGAATAAACATCCAGACAGGAGGTGGGGTGTGGAGAGGAGGGGTGAAAGGGGAGGGGTGAGAGAAAGGATGAGGGAAGGGCAGGAGGATGAAAGAAGATTAAACGAGGAGGGAGAGGGGTGGGGTGATGGAGAGAAATGAAGAGAAGGATGGACGAGGAGGAAGAAGGATGGGGTGTAAGGGAGCGAGAAGGAGAAGGATAAGAGATGAGGGAATGGGGTTGAGAGAGTTAGAGAGAGGAAATGGACGAAAGAGGAGGAAAAGAAATGGAAGCGGAGGGAAAGAGATGGAAAGAAGGGGAGAGAGGAGGTGAGGGATGGAAGAGGAGGAAGGAGGAGAGGAAGAGATGATGGAAAGGAAAGGGAGGGAGAGAAGGAGGGGAAGTAGATGATGGTGGTGCGTGGAGAGGAGTGAGTGAGTGGGTAGGAAATAGAGAGAGGGATGTGAGATATACGGGAGGGAAACTGATAGGAGTGGGAGAGGGAAAGAGGTAGGAACGACGAGAGCAGAGAGAAAAACGAGGGAAGAAAAAGGGAAGTGGGAAAAGAGGGGAAGAGGTAAGGAAGAAAGATAAGGGTTAGAAGAGAGAGAGGAGAAAACGGGAGAGAGGAAAGTGCTGATGTGGGGTGGGGGGGATGATTGGGTAGAAGGATGCGAGAGAGAGAGAGAGAGAGAGAGAGAGAGAGAGAGAGAGAGAGAGAGAGAGAGAGAGAGAGAGAGAGAGAGAGAGAGAGAGAGATGAATGGAAGGAGACGGAAGTATGGACGAAGACACGAAGGGTTAAGAAGGGTAATGAAGCGGAGAGAAATGGAAGGACAGAGGTGAAAAGGATGAATGGTGGAAAGAGAGAGGAGAAAAGGAAAGAGAAAGAAAAAAAAAGGAGATGGAAGGAAGGGGGAAGGAAGGAGGGGGGGAGGAGAAAGGAAGAAGAAGAAAGGAGGATAATGAAGTAGAAAAGAAGTTAAACAGCGAAAGACAAATTAGTTCTTTCGGGGATGTTTGATGTACGGTAGGCTATATCTAACACAATTTCTGATAGCAATGCAGGAACACTTTGCTACAAGAAGGGAAAGGAAGAGGTGACAAGGGGGAAGGAGAAATGAAGAAGAGATGGGAAAAGAGAAAGATGAGGAAAAGAGAAATATGAGGAAAAGAGAAAGGGGAGGTGAAGAGAATGGGCAGGAGAAAAGAAAACAGAGGGAAGAATAGGGGGAGGACCCATCGCAAGCTCCTCCCACTCCACTCCTCCTCTCCCACTGCCTTTCCCTTTCTCCTCTCGGAAGCTACCTATCGTCACCCCACCATTCCTCTCCATTTCTTTTGTCTTAACTGTGCTTTCATTTTCCCTTCTCCTCTCTTCTCGAATCCTCTCTGCAGTTTAACATTTTCTTAATTCTCAGCCTTGCTCAGTTCCGCTTTTCTCCCAACACGTATTCCTGTTTTACTTTACTTCTTTTTCGCCTCCTCCACCAAGCTTTTTCTTTTCATTCCATTCTTTTTTGGCAGTTATGTGTCTGTCTGTCTGCTTGTCTGTCTCAATCATTCAGATCTCTATCTCTGCCTGTCTGTCTCTGTCTGTCTGTCTGTCTGTCTGTCTGTCTGTCTGTCTCTCTCTCTCTCTCTCTCTCTCTCTCTCTCTCTCTCTCTCTCTCTCTCTCAGCAGTGTAAATACAGATTCATAAAAAAATAGCTTAGTCTGGCTTCTGTCAGCCTGTGGGATATTTTCATTACCTTTTAGGCATACCTCATGATAGCTATCGGCATCGCTTGGCTTGTATACCAAGTGAATGTAATCGTTATTGTCCCTCGCAGCACCGTGTTGGCTGAGGCATCCCGAGAGATACGTTCAAGAACAGACGACCAGCACTTGGCAACAACTGGGGCAACACAGGCTGCCGTAGATATTGTATTACTTCAAGTAACGTAAATGAAACTTGCTATTACAACAGCCTAACCCATTCACTCCAGTGAGAATTATATTCTCGTTACTTCCAGACAATTTAATTAAATATATACGGTAGGAGGTTTCTCTTTGCAAAAGCGGTTAGTTAGGCTTCGTATCTAGTCCCTTCACTATTAATCGTTTCTTTACAGGTAAAGAATATCGTTTAGTTGGTAGGAGAAAATAAAATCATAGGGTATGTGAAGGAGCAGAAAGAGTTATGACAAACAGGAAAGTGACTCCACTTCACAGTGCCGACGGAGATTCGGATGTAGTTATGCGCAGACATGGAAATTGCTTTACAGTATATTTAACTGCCAATATACATAGTTCTAGCTCGACCTGAACTCTGCTCGTCATAACTCTTGCATGACTACCTTAGTAAGAGTTTATATGCTGTTCTGCCCTGGAAGAAGTTCTTGAACTTTATTACTGTTAGATTTTTCAAGTCTTACTCTTTGGCGGAGAGCACAAATAGTTTGTTAAATTACCTAAAGAAGACATTTACATAACTTAGCTTCAGCACAGGAATGATATTATACTTTAGTTTCATTCATCATGAAAATACTACTGCTACCACCACCACCACCACCACCACCACCACTACTACTACTACTGATAATAACAACAGTCAGTACTACAATTTTCTAAAATCTCATTATTAATAATTTCATTCTAGTACCGTACTTTTCTCGATCATTCCGTAATATCTCCTTCAGACGCTACAATGCTAAACGAAGTACTGTAGTTTCTCCCTACCAAACAGCATAAAGATCAGGAGAATAGCGAGAACCGTCTGCTCTGATGCCATATTCTTTAATCCATTAGTCAGAAAACACATTGTATTTATTAATGTTAGGCCCCGATCACCTAATAAAGTCCGTATTGTCTGTGTGGTCTGTGTATCTGTGTAATTATAGAACTCTCCCTCTCTCTCTCTCACACATTGCCTCCCCCTCCCCCATCCTCCCTCTCGAATCCTCTCTCCCACCACTCCGCCTCCAGCCTTTTCACTCACCCCCTCTCCCCCCATTCCTCCCCTCCCTCCCCCTCCCCCTCATCTGACAGCTATTCACCCCCTCTCCCCTCCCCTCCCCACCCTTCCCCTCCCCCCTCCTTTAACGCCCTCACTACCCACTGTCAGCCGAAAGGTCAAAGTAGAAGTGTGGGGAGGTTAGCAAGCAGAGGTCAGAGATGTGGGGGGAGGGGGGTGCGAGGGGAGGAGGGGAGAGGAAGGGGAGCGGAGTGGTAGGGGAGGGGGAGGGGAGCGGAGGGGGAGAGGAGGAGGAGGGAAGATGGAGGGAATAAACGGGATGGAGAGAGAAGGAGGAGAGGAGGTAGAAATGGTGATGGAAAGGTAGGAAATAAAAAGACTAGGGAGGGATAGAAGTTGGGAGGAAGAAATAGGCGAGAGAAGGAGAGAAGAAGGGGAGGGTAACGAAGTGAAATGATGAGAGAGGAGGAGTAAAAGGAGGGGTTAAAGAAATAAGAAAAGGGAAGAAGGGAGGAGATGAAGAGGACAGAGGAGGAGAGGAAGTTGGGGAAGACATGAAGAGGGCAGAGGAGGAGGTCGGGGAATAGATGAAGAGGACACAGAAGGAGGATGGGGAGGAGAGGGAAGAGAGGGGAAGGGTGGAGAGGAAAGAGAGGTAATGGAAGAGAGAGCGGGTACGACAGAGAAGAGGGGAAGAGGGGGATATGAGGTAAGAGGGTAAGTTGCTGAATGATAATTACTTAGGCAGGTAGGCAGGCAACCAGAAGCACTGAAAGAAAAGGCGGAGGAGTGGAAAGACCGGAACGAAAGCAGCATGAAGGAATGGAAGAGTGCATAGGAGGTAGTGTGGATGTGAAGTGTAGGAAAGGAGAGGGGATAGGGAGCTGGGGGAAACAAATATATTGATATACACGAACAAACTTTGACGCAAGGAGAGGTAAGAAAGTGAGATGGGACAGAGGACGAGAGGGAGGAAATAAAAAGTAAGTTTGGAGGGAGAAGGGGAAGTAAGCAGGGAGCGAGAGAGGTGCCTAAGTAAGGAGGGGGAGAGTACAAAGGAAAGCAAACAGCATCAGACCTGTTCTTTTCGCGGCTGTTTGCTATAGGGAAGGTTATAACTAACAAAACTATTTTATCAGTTAATGGCAAAGACAGACAAACAGGAAGGCTTCCCCCCCCCCACTCCACCCACCAAACTCTCCAGTCGAAGCTGGCAGGAAATTGTGAGAAGGATCACCATACAGCATAAAAAAAAACAGTAATGGAAGTTTCAAAGGAAACAGGGAAAAGAATCTTAAGGAAGAGAGTTAAGCTACCAGGATATGAGTGAGGGAGAAAAGAACGTAAGGAGGGAAGTAGGTAGGTATGCCATAACAATGGAGGAAGGGAGGGAAGAAATGAGGTAAACAGAGGAGGAAGGGAGAGAGAGATGTAGAAAGTTTGGTAGGCAGCTCTGTGAGGACGGAGGGAAATAAGTAGATTAAGGGAAGGTAAGTAAGTGGGATTTTAAGTGGAGAGGAAACACCAAGAGAGAACAGGTGGGCAGACGAGAAGCTGGTAGGTGGGGAGAAGCAAATGGGAGAAGGAGGGAAAAGAGAGCAGGGTATACTGGGAGACATGGTGGTGTGATGTGGAAGTGTGGGGCAGGGGAAGGAAATACGGGAGGTTACAGGTTGGAAGATGATTGAAGAAGAGAAGAGGGAAAGGGGAAACGATGGAGACGCGGAATTGTGAGGTGATGGGAGAGTGAATGGGATGGAGAGAGGATTGGGATATGAAATTATATCTATGGTAGAGGTGTGACATGAGGTGAGGATGAAAAATGAGATGATGGAGGGAGGGCTGGAGACAGAAGAAGGAGAGAGGAATATGGATGATGATGAGAAAAAGGGAGAAGGGAAAAAGAGAAAAAGGAGGGAAAAGAGACGGGAGAGGGAAAATGAAAGGGCCGGCAGAAAAAGAGTGGAAAGAAAAAAAGAAGAGAGAAGAGAACAGACAGGGAGGAGGGAGATGAGAGTAAGGAGACGGAAGTTAGCAGGAGGGAGAGGTGGAGGTGGAAATCAAAGGAAAGGAGATGGAGTAGAGAGGAAGAGGAAGTTCAAAGGAAAGCAAACAGCAACAGACCTTAAGATCCTTTCGAGGCTGTTTCTTAGAGAGGAGACCATGATTAATTTTTGAGTTAGAGATAAAGAAAGCAAGCAGGATCGAAGGAGGGAGAGGGGGGGGGAGGTGAAAAAGGGGGCAGGAGGAAGTGGGGAAGAGTGATGGGAAAGAAAGGAAAGGTAGGGGTGGGTGGAGAAGGAAATGGGGAGGAGAGCTGAAGTAGGGAGAAAAGATGTGGTTTATGATGAAGGATGGGGAAGCATGAGAAAGGAATGGGGACGCAGAAAAGAGGGAAAGGGAAGTACGAAGAAAAAACTTTGTGTGTGTGTGTGTGTGTGTGTGTGTGTGTGTGTGTGTGTGTCGATGACGGATGGGGAAGAGAGAACTGGGGGAAGAGAAGACAGAAGGTAGAAAGGAAGCTGTGTGCAAAGGTAAGTGGGTATGCCAAGGGTCAGCTGGATAGGGGGAAAAGGGCAGTGGCCGAAGGTTGTAGGTCGGAGGGACAAGTGAAGTGACGTAGGTAATGAGATAGGTTTGTAGGTAGGCAGGTAAGTAGGTAGGTAAGCAACGTGGTGGGAACGTAGGTAGGTGCGTAACGAGGTTGGTTTGTAGAAAATCCGGTAGACAGGATAAGAAGATAGATTTAAATATAGAGACTGAGGTAGGTAGGTAGGTAGTAAATAGATTAGCAGGTAAGGTGGTAGGCTGGTAAAGAAGCAGATAGGTAGGAATAATGAGGTAGACAGGTAGTGAGGTAAACAAGAGAACAGACAGGATTTAATGTGTAAGGATTAGTCAGTAGGTAGGTAAGCAGATGAAATTAGTGGGCTAGGCAGGATGAGAAGTGAGATATGATGTGTGAAAGCTGTTAGGTAGGTAGAAAGGAAGATAAGATGAGAGGAAAGAATTGTGAAAATTGTAAAGGTGGTAGGTAGGTTGGAAGGACGTCGTGAGGCAGGTGGGTAAGTAAAGAGGCAGGTAGTTGTGAGGAGTAGGTTGATAGATAGGGTGTGAGAGGGGGTGGATAGGCAGAGAATCACAAACACTGAGGTAATAGGGTAGGGAAGTCCTGAGGCATAACGGAAAAGTGTGACGCAGGAAAAATATTACGTATACTGAACAAGGGAAAACTTTAAAACGACACAAAAAAGGAAGATAAAGTAACACAAATGAAAAAAGTGGCCGCAGGTGGTTAGATGAAGCGGCAGAAAGTAGGTAATTGGATAGCAACTCAGGTAGATGAAAGGTGCCCGGTAATTAGGCCAGCGTAGACAGGTACCCAAGCAGAAAGCATTAATACATTTGTTGAAAGAAGGTCACTGGTGAGGTGACAACTATGATCAGAAGAAAGCAAAAAGGCACAGGGTGGAGAAGTAGGAGAATGAAAAAATAAAGAGAGGTACACAAACACAAAGACGTAGATAAGCAAAGCGCACAGGTAGGAAGAATTAGACATGCAAACAAGCAGAAGTGCAGACGGGTAGACTGACAAGGAAGTATCTGACGGACAAGAAAACAGGGCTCAAATATCGTCAAGCAGACAGTAAGCAGACAAGAAGCCAAATACATGAGCACACTGACGAGACGAAATTTACTCCACCACTATAAGTGCTGCTTTTCGTTGTAATCAGGCTGCTACCAGACGATCTGAGACAACTTGGGATCTCTAATGTGAAGTTGTTCAAAAGTTCGTCTCCCCACACCTGAATAAAATCCTCCGACGATGGCAAGGATGGTTTACGAATACAGTATAAGGTTGCAGAAAGGATTAATAAAATCAAAAGCGTTAAAACTCAGAAGTAAGCTCACCGACAAGAAGGCACTAGTAGCCTACGAGCTCAAAGACGCAAACAAACAAACGCATATGAAAACAAAAATTATTTAAGAATGTTACCGACTGCAACAAAGTAATGTCATTTAAAAGTCACTTGGGAAAGAATCTAGCTTTGAATCTGCAGGTAAACACATTCATAGCCGAACTGAATGAAAATCAGCCTCACTGTTTTCTATTCATCCAGATCACGGAGTATACAGCAACAGAGCTATAATGTCAGAAATGTACCGGTAACTTTTCCGTTCCAGGTTATGACAGTGTAAAATATATTTTTTCTTTTCAGTCTCGTAGGAAAGTTTCAATGCTGCATGGTGATAATTCTTTACTTTTCCTACCGGCTTCGACTGGATGGTTTGATGACGAGGGGTGGAGGAACCTTCTTGCTTTATTCTCCCTTGCCTCAACTCACACATGACATAGCAATAGTCTTGTCCATGGCAAAAAACTCTGAAAGGCCTATTAAGTTTACTGCAATTTGCTTTCCTTTTTCCTTTATAAAAAAAAACACATGGCAGGCACAAAGTACAAACAGATGAATCCAGCCATGAACAAAACAAACACATATTAGGAAATCATTGAAAAAGGTGCCGATACAAGAGGAAACACAAAAACAAAAATATACAGTGCAGAAGCGAAAGACAAAAGCACATCCCCCCCACCCCACACACGCACCACACAGATACCTAATAGAGCCAAGCAAGTGCACACGAGCATACAGTACCAGCGAATAGCCACGCAAACAGAAATGAGGCAGGCGAAAAAGGAAACAAGCAAGTGTGCAAACAAATGACAAGTACATAAAACACACACACACACACACACACACACACACACACACACACACACACACACACACACACACACACACACCGTACAAACAGGCAGGCACGACGCAAACAGCAAGGAGACAAACAAGCAAGCAAGTAAGCAAGTAAGCAAGCAAACAAGCAAGCAAGCAGGCAGGCAGGCAAGCAAGCAGTCGACTACGCAGCAGATCAAGTCGAGCTAAATGTCAGGTGGTGGTCGGTGGAGGTATGGAGGAAGGGGGTGAGGGGGAAGGGAGTAAAAGGGAAGAGGGGAGGAGGAGGGTTAATAGGGAGGTAGGATGAGGAGTACGGAATGGGATGAGAGAGAAATGAGGAAAGGGGAAAGGAGGAACAGAGATGTTATAGGAGGGTAAGTAGGAAAACAGAAAGGAGGGTGAATGGTGAAAAAAAGGGGGAGGCGAATGGGAGAAAGGGAGAGAAGGAAGGGCTGAGAGAATAGGAGGGAGGATGGATAGAAGAAGAAGGAAGGAAAAGGAAGAAGAGGAGAGTGGAGACGAAGCAAAGGGAGGAAGAGGAGGAAAGGGTGAAAAAACGGGAAAAGAGGGGTAGGAAGGAGTGGGGAGGAAGAAAAGAGGGATAGGAATGGGGGAGAGGGATATGGGGAATGGGGGATATGCCAGAGGAAAGGGAAAATGGGGATGAGCAAAGAGAGAGAACAAAATGGGGTGAGTGGGAAGAATTTGCAATAGAAGGGGAGAATCAAGACGGGAGAGGTGAGAAAGAGAGAGAGAAAAAAAGTTACGGGGAGAAGGATGCGGAAAGAGAAAAAGAGAGAAAGAAAAGGGGATGCGAGTGCAGGAGAAAACAAAAAGGGAAGGGAAGGGAAGAGGAAAAAAGAATATAGGAGGAAGAGGAGTATGGAGAGAAGAGAAATATATATGAGGAGAAGAGTAGGTTAGTGGGAGTAAATGAACAGGGGAATAAAGGGAGAAAAGAGTGGGGAGGGAGAAAGTACACCGGGTGGGGGAGGGGATAAAGGGAGAAGAGGGTGAGGGGGGGAAAGGTAAACCCGATGAGGGGAGGATATACAAGGGAGAAGATGGTGGGTAGGGGGAAGGTACACCGAGTGGGGGGAAGGGGTAGACTGACAAGAAATTGTAGAATAATTTTCTGGGCATCCTAAGGGAACGGACATTACTGACTGGGCATCATTAAAAGCCTAAGTATACTGAAAGATGGAGGAATTCTGAGCCGAGTATAATGGAAGGTAGGGGAACTGGGTATGCCGAAATGTAGGGAAATGTCAAAGTGGGAATACTGAAAGACAGGGTCATTTTAAGCTAGATATATCGAAAGGCATGGGTACTTTTGGGCTAAGTATGCCAAAATGCATCAGTGTACTGTACTGGCTGGGTATATTGAAAGACAAGTATGTACTGAAATGGGTACAATGAGAAAGGCATATTCATTATAGTGAGTAGTTTCAACCAGAGGGGAATTTTGAAATGGGGTTGCCTAAAGGTAGGGGCATTTGCAAGTGGGCGTCATCCTTGACGGAAATGGGCAAGTTAACTGAGCAGACTAAGACAATATGTTATAAAATTAGGCTTTTCTGAAAAGCGACAAAACATGTGAACTGGTAAACTTAGGTGATGGGGGATTCTGGATTTGTCAAAAATGAATAAACAGGGCATGTGAACAGAATAATCCAACAAAAGCTGCATTGAAAGCCGAGTACTCTTGTGAAAATGTCATGTATGACTGACATGCTTTTAAAATCGTTAAGAAGGTTGGGCATACTTGAAGGACATCTAGATTTTTCATACTAGGGATTACTGGCTGAGAATGTTCAGTGGTTGTGTGTTAAGTAGGATTTACTGATGAACTGTGAGCAGTGCATGCTGGATAACATTTAGCTAGGTATATTGAACAACTTTTATCTAGACATCAAAAAATAAAAACTACTTATTTTAGCTCAGCATGAATAACAACTTTCGGGTAGGCATACCAAAGATAGGTACCGTCTACTGAAGAACTTTTAATTAAACACACTTAAGAACTTTTGCTAGGCATACTTACCATTTAGCAAGGTATAACGATGAATCATTACGAACCTCACTAAGAACAGTATTTTGGACATACAGGGTAACTGCCATTTTGTTGCATTCTTGCACTCGGGTATTAACAGCTTATAATATAAGGGAGTTGGAAGTTGGATATAGGGTGCTGGTTGCTGGGTGAATGGGTGCAGATAGTTAGGCACATTAGGGTGTTGTTCTTGTTATATTGGTGCTGGTAGCTGGGAACAGTAGGGTGTTGGTAACGAATGTATAATGGTGTAGGTAGCTGGGTATATTAGGATGTTAATGGCCGAGTATATCAGGTTGCTGAGTGCTGGGGTCTGTAATGGTACTGAAGTTGGGTCTATAAGGCGTGTTGGTTGTTTGGTATTACAGGAAGTTGACATTTGATCATATAATAGTGGTAACTGTTGAGTAGGCTGGGGTGTGAAGAATTTCCCATATTAGGAAGTTGGTTACTTTAGATATTAGGGAGCAAGTTGTCGGTCATACCATGGAGTAAGTAATGAGTTATGTAGGGGAGCTTGTACTCGGGCACATCAGGCAGTTTTGAGTTAGGCAAAATTGGAGTGGATTGGTAGGAATCATGGGCATGTGTGTTTTGGTCCTATCAGTCCCATAAATACAGTGACGCTCCTTACGTTTAATTCTTGGTACTGACATATGATTTCGCTTAGTTCGGGGTGCTCATCTCACAATAAAGGGTAAAATGTAAGTTGGGTACACCAAAGATCACAGAATTGGGCATACTGGGCACGAGAAAGGCAAAACACATTGGTCATACCAGGAAAAACACGGCACTAATTTCTTGCAACAATAAAGACGTGCACTTTAAATATGTCTGGAGTAGCTTTACATCAGAAGAGGCAAGAGTTGTTATCATGTCATGAAGATTTAACCCTTACTGAGTTGACTGGTGCCACAGACAGCCCGAGTGAGAGTGCAATACAAATGAAAGAGAGAGAGAGAGAGAGAGAGAGAGAGAGAGAGAGGGGGGGAGGTTAAAGGCCTACTCCTCACACCCCTCCACCAGACCCCTCCTCCCCTCCCCACCCTACCACTGACCCTCCCCACTCAGCCACACAGCAGAGACCAAAAGGTAGTGAGAGGTAAGATCATATCACCTCAAAAACGTAAAAAATTGTGGGAGAAGTTGACGCTCGAGTGTGTGGGAAGGTGAACTCTCTCTCTCTCTCTCTCTCTCATTTGTATTCACCAATCCCACATCAAGACTGCAGTGTCAGTACGTCTTCAGTGCCTCGAGTGTGTCTTGCTACCTGGACGCGTCTTCAGTATCAAAACTGTTTTATACTAAGTGGTTTAGAAATGCCGTACACATGAATTATTTTTATTAGTGATGTCTACACGTGTTAAAGAACGAAAATGTAATAATCCTCCATTCAATGACGCATTTTCCTTTTGTTTTTGCCACCACTAGGCGACTGTACTCATTTGTGGAACCTCTCCTGTGAAAAGTGGTTGAAAAAGGCTATATCTGACCCCTCCAACACGAATAGTCTCTCTGAGGCTGAATAAAATGGTCTATTGACGAGAAAAGTAAGCTTAAAAATGCATCGGGTTGAAGGGATTGAGATTTCATTTTAGTGGTCTTACAGTTCATCTTCATCATCATCATTACACCCTAATACCGTTTCTATTAACTGGGTGGGTAGGAACCAAAAACAAGAAACACAATAACACACATTAAACAAGTAAAACATGCAATCCCCTCAAACAAACATGAATTCTACTGGTAATGTGTGTGTGTGTGTGTGTGTGTGTGTGTGTGTGTGTGTGTGTGTGTGTGTGTGTGTGTGTGTGTGTGTGTGTGTGTGTGTGTGTGTGTGTGTGTGTGTGTGTGTGTGTGCTTTGACAATTTAAACCAAGCTTGACGGAAGGACTGCTGGGCAGCCTATGAGAAAATTTCTTGTTTTTCAAAACAATTAGTCAAAGGTCGAGGTCACAGAGCGACGTCAAATGTTGACTTAGCTCACCTCTGCCAGTTTTTTATCAAATTCAGACCAAGCCTGGCAAAAGCGTTGAGGGTAATGCTGGAATGAAGTGACTCATTTTTTTTTCTAACAATCAAAGGTCAAGGTCGCTAGGCAAGGTCAAAGTTCAATTCGTGTGGGTGTTGATAATAAAATAACTCAAACAGGTTTGATCCGAGTTTAATCAAACCTGAAGGAACGGTTGAGGGTAGGCCAAAAACTGTGCCATTTTTCAGAACAATTAGTCAGATGTCAAGACCACTGGGCAAAGTCACCTTAATCAGCTATTATCTGATTTAGACCAAATTTTGTGGAACGGAATTGATTTTGAAAATGAGGCAGTCAAATGTCAAGGTCACAGAAAAAGGCCAAATGCTAAGAATGGGTTAAGGGTTGGATACGAATGAAGTAATTAGACTGGGAGTAATTTGTCGAAGGTCAGGGTCACAGGGGAAAGTTAGATATTCGAACTTTAGGTAGGCGCGGCTGTTTAATTCTCTCAACGCTCCCTTTTTAATTTAATGGTGCCAGAAAACAATACAGGTTGATTTTGATTTGGTTCATTCTCAGTTATTTCTAATTAACTCTCGCAGATTACGATAATTGTACTAATGTGTACTCTGTTCTGGAAACAAGATTTTTGTTACATCTGCTAAAGAGCAGTAATTATCCAAACTGGTTTTAATTTTTTCAATACATATACCTCTCTCTCTCTTCATCTGCAGCACAGCAACAGTCTTGACTGATATTCATTTTGTTCACAAGACGATACTTTTCTATTTTCTGGTGTCAGTAAATTGCGATCTAGGCTAGCATTAATTCTGTCCGGAAGACAATACTATTTTTCCACTCACCTGTGTGGGCGGGGCACGCTATGTCTTCACGTGGATAATGATGATGGCAAGGGATGAGCAGGAGGCGGAGGAGGAGGCAGTTATAAGAAAATCATTGCCTAGCAATGAGAAGCGTTGAGGAAGGAGCTTTGGGAAATGTTGTATAAAAATGTTTGGGCTAACTATGATAATCTCACAAAAATCTTGTTATCTATCGTATTAGTTGTGTCTGCAATAAGCCTTTACGTTTTGTTTCACTGAGTCGACTGCTGTGGAGTGAAGGTGAACAGTTTTGCTATGCTTGTTTTTAAGTTGTGCCACGATCAAAACTGGTTTTCACTCTTCACACGACAACAATAATTCCCCCCCCCCCCAAGTTCAATGGAGACAGAAAAATATAATCTTGACTGGTGTTCAGTATATACAGTACATAGGTCACTGCTAATTACACCCGCGCTTGCGTTACCAAAAGCTCCGAGAATTGTTTTTATTCGTGTGTGTGTGTGTGTGTGTGTGTGTGAAGAAAATAACCCAGTTTTATTTTATCTGGAACAATTTTAATGGAAGTGTTGAGGTTCAGGCAAGGGGTTCACCTACATTTTTTAGCACATTTAGTCAAAGGTTAAGGTTACACAGAAGGATCAGTTTATAATCAGTTTCAAACCGGTTTAAACCAAATTCTAGGCCTGAGTAACGCAAGACTGAAGTGTTTCGATTTTGAGAAGAATCTGTCAAAGCTCAAGATCACAGGGCAACCATACATCCAATGTATTACCAATATGCCGGGAATCGAACCCGAGACTCAGGTGAGAGCCAGGCAGCATACCACTACACCACGACGAGGTAAAAGTTATCTCACAGGCTCTCACCTGAGAGTCTCCGCTTCCCGGCATATTGGTAATATATTGGATTATTTTTCCTGTGTACAAAACAGGTTTCTCTCTTCATCACAGGGCAAGGTCAGATGATCGACCCGATAAATCAGAGATTTGATCCGAGTTGGACCAACCTTGATGGAAGGACTGAAGATTAATCAAGAATGATGGAGTTCGAATTGGGGAACATTGGGTGAATAGCCAAGGTCACATGGTTGATCAACTCAAACAGTTTTGATCCCACTTGGACCAAACTTGGTGGGAATGTGGGAGGTCAGGTAATATTGAGATGAATCGATTTTGAGAGCATATGTTCGCAGGTTAAAGTAACTGAGCAAAGGCAACTGTTCGGTTCTAAAATTACCCGGTGGGAGCAATTGTTGCATTCTCTGACTGCTGCTCCTTGTTTTCTACTTAACCCACTCAGGGTGGGAACATGCATTCTGTTCCAGCTGATGCCAGACGATTAAATTCTGCTGAATGAGTCAAGGAGTTTCAGACTTTCTATAGTCGCCATTAACCCTGTTATGGTCTGGACAGTTCAAATATTGTATTCCCGTTACCACCAAACGCTATATTCTGCTGAGTGGGAGTCCAGGGAACCTGAGAGTTAATCCAGTCTGTACAACGGTATTCAATCTTATTAAGCTGTCTGTATAACATCACTGTATTCAGCCTTGGTAAAACTTCAAACTACAGTGGTTAGATATAGCGTTCCTTAACCCACCATGAACCTTCGTAAATGGAATACACCATCACACCATCTGGCGGTAGCAAAAATAAACTGAAAGGGTTGTTATCGTACTGAAGGGGTTGATGGTGTATGAGATGGAAAGATTTCACCCTCATCTATTCATCCATCTAACATCTTCATTGGAATGACGTGTAACTAATATTTTGCTTTCTCTACAGGCATTCGCATTATGGGGTTACACATGAAACACTAACTCCTTTGCTATGAAGATATCTCATTAGCTGAATAAAACTGTTTGGTGGTAAATATCTATCTATCCACCACCCAATCTCGTGTTGCTTCATGACATTCAGGTCAGACGTTTAAAGCAAAATGACCAGCCGCCTGTCCCTGAGTGGCACCATGTGAGAATGAACTCGAAAGCACCCCTAGGACCTGAACTCCTACGAGGCACGCCAAACTGGAAAACCTTAACAGACCAGACGTCCATTTGATGATTATATAGTTACAGAAAAGCACTGTAAATGGAAATTAATGGGTTTGTCCTTTACTCTTGAATCACCAAGAATATCCAAAAATAATAATAATAATAATAATAAAAAAGAATCAACCTAAAAGGCATAATAGTGTCAGAAAACGTTAGCCCGCGACCGGTGTTCACTGTGTTCACATGCAGAGAGGAGTGAGTGAGAGAGAGTCACCCGCGATCACCCACCCTCCGCCATTTGCGAAGCCAGCGATGCGGCACGATGCTTCGGAGATATCGGCCTGGAGGGGTGTATAATCGAAATTATCGTAACTTTTAATGATTCCCATTTGGTCATCCAGGGCAAAAACTTTCTGATGTGCTAGAGAGAGAGAGAGAGAGAGAGAGAGAGAGAGAGAGACTGTCAGATGTTTGATTCGAGTTATTACCTTTAATAATGAGTCTGTGTTTTGAAATAATAGAGCAAGAACAATTTGTAGGTAAACTCAAATAGAATTATGTAACGTCAATTTTTTTTTTTGCCAAACATAAAAAAAACTTTGCATACCTAGAACTTGGTCAAAAATTATACCGTGTATATATATATATATATATATATATATATATATATATATATATATATATATATATATATATATATATATATATACTTTTCTTGTTAAGGAAGCCATGATCTAAAACTTTAAAGGAATTAAACATCAAAATCAAGATACAAAACTATACGAAAATTAAATAAATAATATAAGCTTGTGAAATATTTCTGTCAGTTTGTTGAAAACTAAACTTCAGTGGTGTATGTTTAAATTTTATACACACACACACACGAATCTAAATTATTCACTGTGAAACCAATTCTTGATTTGATGCAGTGGGAAAAGTTAACCTCGTCACTACGATGAGGCATATACGATTATATTTTCTTAACTTGTTTCCTTCAGACGATATTATGAAGCTTAGGAGAGACTTTTGGAACTGAATGGGTTAGTTTGCATTCATTAATCAGTTTGATAATAGAGGTCTTTCCTAAGTTTCATAAAACTCTGTACGGTTGTCAGAATAAAAATTGCAAAGCACCGTTAATGTTCTGAGTATCAGAATTTCTGATATTAATCGTACCTAAACAACTTGATTAGAATATTTTTGCTCTTTATAAAAAGCAACAGAACATGCAGTTCGCGGTTCTGTTAGGCCTCTCAGCGGTTGCTTAAATACAGTGAACATCATATCAACGAAATACCAGTGGACAAGTTTGTGATTACCCATCCCCGAGTTCACTGGTCTTTATATTCCACCCGCACAACTTACACTAATAAAACAGGGTGCTCGTATGCTGTTTTGTCTTAAATGTGCGTCAGACTGAATAATTGTTGTACTGCTCTGTCTGGAGTGCATGCAGGAGACAGGCTCAGAAATAACATAAACAGAATCGTGGATGGGGTTTAGTGAGAGTAGTGGTTAGCAGCTGCAGCAGCAGCAGATCTGTGATAAGATGGGATATTACGTGAAGAAGTGTAGCGTGACATGGCAGGAGGGGTTGTTGCTTGGCAGAAGTTGTTGCTGTGTTGATGTTGCCTAGTACGAAAAGAGATGGCTGATTATTTTTAATGGCTACTCGTTACAGCATTCAACATTAGACGAAAGCAACAGACTGCTAGATAGACAGAGACAGGTAGACAGATGAATAGATAAAGACACATATGTACAAATATTATTTAAGTAGCTTGGAGAATTAAAAAGAACTCAGAACTGTATTATTTCAATCTACAAAGAAGATTCTAACAAAATATATCTGACTAGAAATCACTGGTGAATTTCGTAAACATATCTTTAATAGACGGACCTAAGTTCTTTCTGCTTTCCTCTTTCGTGATCAGTAAAATCAAACAACTAGCATTACAAAGGCTAAATAACAGGCCTGTACTCTCAGTTTCCAATGAATAACTCTCAAGACATCGGTAATTAGTTCAAGGGTAGTACACTCGGGTTTAGTGAAAGTCTACCATCAGAAAGAGTAAGCCAGCCATGAAGCCTGTAATTAGTTTTGACAAAGAGAGAGAGAGAGAGAGAGAGCAAAAACAATAGTCGAATATAAAGCAAGAAAAAGCAGAGGGGAGAAAAAAAAAGACGGAGAAAAAGAAAAAAGAAAATGGAAACTGAAGGTAAGGAGGGTGGGGAGAAAAAGTGATTGGGGAAAAGTGACAGCACTATCTAGGTGCAAGGTTACGTAAATACATGCAATGCCTGTTGCACGCAGTAACCATAATCTTAATGGAGATTACAGATAACCCCCCAGTGAAAGAGGTTTACCTAATGGGAGTAAAATCGTGTGGCGGCAATAAGACAAATGAAAACATGATGACACCATACTGAAAGTGTTAAAAAGACATGGTTGCCTCACTAACTTTGCCTGTGCGGTTGTGCCCGTCCTCAGCACCCTCAGTACGATGATGTCTTGCTTCATACTTGCTAACGACACATAATTAGCTCCGGTGAGACATGTCGAACTGGGATTCAGTATAACCTTTATTAACCTTTTCAGTGTTTTGGCCGTCTTCTAAATCTGAATAAAAAAGTCAGGTGTAATAATAAATTAGTAATGGCGTCCTTGGGTTGAAAGGGTTAAAAAGGTCTTGCTAAACTAAATACAATAGTCAAACGGGTTATAGTTTTGCTTAATCAGAACAGATCTGAAGACATGTGAATGAACTACTGTCCGCGACTGTGTGTGTGTGTGGGGGGGGGGGCCTAGGACTTGTAACAATCGTTTGGGGATGGCAGAAATATATCCGAAAGCTCTCTGTAAAACGTTACAAGAAATCGACTGCAGCTGGCGCAGATGTGTTCTCATTCCAGGGGAGAGGAGGGGATGCCTTCTGAGACCAATGAGAACTTAGATACAGAGAGAAGTGAGGGACACCGCCAAAGGAATCGAGCTGATACCGCTGCTTATTACTGAGACGCTAAGGTAAGCAAAATTCCAAATCTGGTAACACGAAGAAGTAGCGCAATTCATTACCTCTCTCCCTATCATGGCACCCTTGCACCATCACACTGAGCTCGTTTCAAAAGTTGAGCTTGCTACATCGGATCAATTTACATTTTTTGAAGTTATAGTTTCAACACTACTCCAATTTTTTGAATAACTACATTTTCAATGTAAACACTGTATTTTGAGGGTAACTGTAGGTTTAACTTTGCAAATTGCCAGAATTGTAGGGGGATAATCAGACTGGACATTCACTCCGACCCGGTTACAGCCGATGTCTACAGGAAACAAAATTCACAGATAAAAACTTCGTCAGTACTATAAAAAGGTCAGGGTGTTTGCTCCTGATTCCTTTGCTACGAACCGTCAGCTGGCAGTAGCATGGTAAAAGACGTTATTATTCTGACTGGGGTTTATCGTTTCATTGTACTGTAATATCAGTGAAACTTGTAATGATTACCACCAAACATTTTTAATCAATCATGGGAAAAGTCTACGAGCTGTTGCTATTGTTTAACCTTGGTCCGCCAGCTCGAGCAGAGCCATCTACCGCAGATAAGCTACTATAGTCGGAATCCCGGCCGTTTGCGGGTGAGGTGTGGCCCGCACCTGTGTACAATGGTGCCACGTTTCCCCAACTTGCGATGTGAAACGGAAGCTATTTATGTACATTGCATAACAAATTCGATAAATTCAGATGAATAAAACTTACACTTGTGTATTTTGATGGATGAATCAACAGTAATCTTATTATGCATAAAATATTTATACAGTAACACAGAAACATGGCATACATATTGTACAGTGTTGCTAAAAGATATTGTAGTCACTTTTAATGGTTTTTAGCGTAGTTTTAGGGTGGGTAATAATATCACAGTTATGGATATAAGATAATGAGCCTGAAAAAAGAAGAAATATGCCAATATCCAAAGTAAAAGAAATAATTCATGTAATTCTTGTGAGTGGCAATACTTACACACCCAGGAGAGAGAGAGAGAGAGAGAGAGAGAGAGAGAGAGAGAGAGAGAGAGAGAGAGAGAGAGAGAGAGAGAGAGAGAGAGAGAGGTCTGTCACTGCCTTCTTTGTATTCATTTGTTCCTTTGTACATACTGCACACACTGATATACATTGTTCCTATTGATGCACATATATCTATACACGTAATTTCTCTCTCTCTCTCTCTCTCTCTCTCTCTCTCTCTCTCTCTCTCTTCTAATACTGACCACGTGGTAGGTGAATCCAGCCCCCCCTTCCCCTTCCCTCCCTTCTTAATCCCTCCTGGGTGTCTCAGGTCAAATCCCCCTTCACACTTCCCCTCCCCCCTGGACCACCACCCCAACAAACCCACATCCACACTCCCACCACACCTACACCCACACCCCACTACGTCGGGGTGTATGAATCAGTAACGTAACAAACCTCTCAGCAGACAGTAACTTTGACACTCCATCTACTACTAAATATAACAAAACCAAATTAACAAATGAAAGCACAATTATAAATAACTTATAAAAGAATCAAAAGTACTCAGGGTGGCTCATTTCCCGCCAGGAGAGAGAGAGAGAGAGAGAGAGAGAGAGAGAGAGAGAGAGAGATAACGGTATAGAAAACGTGGCAACACTGTACACAGGTGCGGGCCACACCTCACCCGCAAACGGCCGGGATTCCGACTATACTCCTGTGAGGTCGCCCCACAAGTTTCTCACGCCGTTGATATTGTCATGTGCAGTGTTCAGTTATGTGTGTTATTGCCGTATGGGTCTATTCAACAAGCGGAGCATGTGACATCTGTTATTCTACCCAACCCGAATAAAAGCTGGTCATTGAGGAGGGCTGGGTGATGTCCTGACCTAGGGCTAACGTGGTGTAACCAATCAGCTCTATTTAAGGACATCTCTGATGGGTGAATATCGGGAGATGAGGTTTGTAATACAGTGCTACGATCAAGATGTACTGCCCTGCGCGTGATTTTTTTTTTTTCTAGTGTTGGAATGTCTGGATGTTGGGAAATCTGGTGGTGTACACAGGATACAATAAGTGCAGGACAGGGACCCAATTTATCCAACGTTTCGCCACAGCAGGCTCCTTCAGATTATTCCTGAAGAAGCCAGCTTTGGCGAAACGTTGAGTAAACTGGGCCTCTGTTCTGCATTTGTAGTTTTCTCTACACAAACTGTCACAGTCAACGTTGAATTCAATGTCTGTTAATGTTTGTTGATGATGTGCCTGGTTGTACTGTGAGGCTCCAAAGTCTACCAGTAAAATGGTTTGTGCAATGATACACCTTTGAACTCTTTCGGTATCAGACACGTATCGAAAATTTGAAAGCAAGAAGAGTAGACAGAATTCCATGGTTTATTAACGTGGTATATGAACAGCTGCCGACATATATGTTGAACCACTTCACAGTTATGGATAACAAAAAAGTAATGACTTTCAAAACCCAATTAAGTTTCCCATAACATCAGGCAACAGCATCATAACTGTTCGACTAAAAGTGGAAAGGTATTATTGTTTGCAACTGTACATCATTCCAGTCACAAGTCCACCATCCGTCACAAACACTACAAAACCAGATACACCAATGATATGCCAAAACATAAACCAAAACACACCGAATCACACCACGATGTTGTTGGTCAGTCACCCACTACACTATCCGTCACACACACCACAACACAACACACTGCCATGCCAAATGCACTATACCACTCATAACCCACACTATTTAAACACCACACCACTACACCGTCCTTCACACACTGCCAGACATACATAGCCACACCATACAGTGAGTCACCCATATGCCAAAACACCAGATTACGAAGTCACAGTCATAATCCACATTACACTACACAATCACTCAATCCCCCTTCCTCCCCACACACGTCATATGCCACGCCATAGTTGTAAATCAGATAAATATTAGATAACATCATCAATTAAAAAAGCACTAGATGCGGGAACCTCAAAGCCCTTTGGTCAATGCCCTTGGTGTGGTGTTGTGTGGGAGGGGGATTTTATGTGGTGTGAGAGCTTGGTATGGTATGGAATGTTATCCTGAGTGGTTTGGTGTGGCTTCGTCAAAGTCGCTGAGGTCTAAGTGAGAGAAGCATCTTGCAACTGAAAGCCGTTAGTGAGGGACATACAGACATGGCCACTTTTAGAGATGGTTCCCCATCTCAGACATATTATTACTCTTGCTCTAGTTTGCATTATAAGATGCAAGATGAAGTACTCTGAGACGCTGTGCGTATCCCCAATGAAAGAATTCAGCGGGAGAAGTATGCAGACTCACTGATTAGCTACTTATCTCGATGTGTGATCCCTGGGTATGGGCCGTGGGGGATATTTAATTAAGTGAGTGCTGGTAGCAAGTCCTTTCATATGGGTGAATATGTTCGGACCCTGTCGGTTTTACCAAGGACAGACTCACACATACAATATAGCCAATACAACGTTATGACTTTCACATGCAGTCCTGCAGAAGCCCCTTCTCGTTTCGTACTTCATCAGTATGATAGAGGATCAATTATGGGTATTACTCTTCCTCCAAGGAGAAGGTCCTGTTCTGCCTTGGATCTAATACGGACTGATCCAGATAGGGACTGAAACTGTGTCTGCTGTGAAGATACAACAACGTCGGCCCCAACTGGACCGTCTTCAGGTATCGACTGTTTTACTTATCGTACATATGGGCATAATAACGTTAGATTTTTTATTTATTTATTTATTTATTTTTTTTTGCATCAGTCCGAAATTTGAGTTGTCCATCAATCCCAAATTTGAGTTGTTCTAAGAGCCAAACACTCCGAAATAATGTAGAAAAATTACTTCAGCTTCCGTGTCATCGTTGGGAGGTGATTTCCATTCTTTTTTCTCTTGGTTGTAAGAGAGGACAGTGGTGTTTAGAGGTTGTTCCACCAAGGCCATTCCCTGTCCGAGGTTTCCCAAAAGGAAGCAAGGTGTCGGAGATGATGATAAGGAAGATGATGATGATGATGAGGAGGAAGCATGGTGTCGGAGATGATGATAAGGAAGATGATGATGATGATGATGACTACCGAATTGTTATTAGTTGCGATCAGCAGTTCTTTTTAATGAACGAAAGTATGTCGAAATCCAATAAGATCTTGCTAAACCAAGCAGTACGGCTGTGTTCAAGCGGGTTGGAAAGCTTGTGATGTCGGCTCATTAGTTTGGGTCCTCAGGCGTGTAAAGGAATTATTGACCAACACTGAACATTGTGAAACGAAGGAAGGACAGCTTTGATCTGAAATACTGTGCTTGTCCTGTTTCAAGAAGCATGCACTGTCTTCTAATCTCTTAGGTTTCGTCAGTATGATGACTGCAATTACTATAACCGCCAGATAATTTTATTTACCTTAGCAGAACATTTTGTTAACGAAGGGGCCAAAAAAAAAAAAAAAAAAAAAACATGCCTTTAGCACTATGATGCCTTTCTTAAGTACTGCCACCGTCATTTTTTTTTTTTTTTTTGTAGTTGAAGTGAAATCGTTCATAGTGAGGGGGTAAAAGCAAAATAATACAGCAACTGCGTGAACTCCTCAGGTACTCAGGCTCACCAAACACACCGATATGCAGGATGGTTGGTGTAATGCCCCCCTCCCCCTCTGTTATCTTAAGTGCTACGGGAATGCTCAGTCTGCTGGTGTGAGGGGCTGGTTTATGAAATTAATAAGTTCAATCATGCAATTAACGATCACAAAAATGCAAACACTACAGAGCATGACCAGGGTTATGGGAAGTGGTAAGCAATGTTGAATAGGCACTGGTGACGATGACTCAGCAGTCCTCACCACACGCGAGAGTTCTCTTCAGCTGATGGCAGAGTCCACTACACATGATCATCCTGTATTTAGAAAAGTAACTCTGGTCCAGTTTCAATGACCCCATGATTAAAGACACTTCCCTCTTTTTTTCTCTCTCTCTAAACTTATAAAATTATTTAACATTTTCACAACAATGACGTCCTTACCTAGTTTTGTTTTTACTCTACATTATTTTATTCAGCCCAGGAAAGACCACTCATACAGATGGAGTTTCTGAAAGGTAAATCTAAGCCCTCCAGTTCGAAAAAAAAAAAAAATAAATAAAGAAGACACCTTAGCCGAACTGATTGGCTTAGTGATCATAAATTCAAAAATCAAGATATCATTGGGCTGAGGAAGTAAATAACAGCTTAGGTGTACCTAAATGTGCATATTCAAGTTGTGCTGAGACCAATGAACAACAAAAAAACATACTTGGGTGTGTGCCAGTGTACATAATCGTGTTGTACAGAGGACAGGGAATAAATATTCAAGGCGTGTACATCTTTCAGTTGAACAGAAGCTAACTGATAAAGAAAATAGCAATCACTTTTATACGATGTTGATTAGAGAAGTAAATGCTTATATTCCCTCAAAGAAATACGCTAACTCAAAATTAAGAATTAAAAAATCCTGAAAAAGTCAAGCCTTTAGAGAAACACATTAGCTGAGATCAGACTACGTTTCGCAAGCTGCAAGTTATCACTATCACCACAGATCATCATCATCGATCATTATCATCATCATCATCATCCTGAACCCCCTTTTCCACCTAAATATGGGTGAGGGAGGATCCAGAAGCTGCGAAAGAAAAAAAAAAGGGTACATTACTCGTATATTCAAACGAGAGGATAGTTCTGCTGCTTATTGTACATGTGTCGAATTTTAAGTGAGACTGTTTAAAAGTGGGTCTGAAGGCCTAATAAGTAAAGGCACATTTGTCGACATGGGTAGCGGAATGTACGTGGGTGTAAATGTGAGCGAGGAAAGTGTGTGTGTGTGTGTGTGTGTGTGTGTGTGTGTGTGTGTGTGTGTGTGTGTGTGTGTGTGTGTGTGTGTGTGTGTGTGTGTGTGTGTGTGTGTGTGTGTGTGTAACTGCAGTGTGAGGTGTGAGTGGAGGTTTGTGTGCGTCTGATTACAATTATATATGAATGCATACATGCGTGGATTCATGTATGTTACGTTACAGTATATTTGCAAATTACTGTATGTATACGAATGTGCAAACGTATACGTGTGTGCGCGTGTGGTTGCTTGCATGTGCATGTAAGAATACGCGAATTCATGTATATATACACATTATGTATACAAGGATATTTATGGCTGTATAAATATGTACCGCATGTCATTATGTATGTATGTATGTATGTATGTATGTATATATGCGTGTGTATATGTATGTTTGAGTATCTGTACTCTTGCACACGATTCTCTCTCTCTCTCTCTCTGAAAGGTCAGTGTCGCACCCAGCATCTAAACACCAGTATCTAAAAATTTCCTTGCTTATGTTGCTTATATATTTTTTTTAATAGCTTTTGGGGGTTGTTTTTTGCATATCTGCTCGCTTGCTTGTTTAGTTTTTGCTTCATTATTTTTTTATTTTCTTATTTACTTTACTTGGTTGTTCGCTCATATAGTTATACTCCCTGCTGTTAGCTGACTAATTTCATGTTGGTTTGGATATTTTACTTCATCTTGCTTGTTTGTTCTAGAGACAAATATTTACTGGGCCATTTGTCTCCTTATCAGTTTGATTACGTGGCAGTATTCTCACCATTTTTATTCTTTACTTATCGGCTGTTCTTGTCCCTTATCTGGCAGCACGTTCGTTAGTTGAGTTTTTTTTTTTTGTCAGCATGTTTTTACGACTGTATCTGTCCCCTTTGTCAGCCAGCCTGTATGTCTGTCTACCTGCCTCTCTGCTTGCGTGTTCTCTGCCAGTCTGCTTTCTTCTCTGGCTGTCGTCTGTCTGCCAGCATTTTCTCTGCCTTCCTGACCGCCTCTTTCTGCTTGCCTCACTCACTCGCCACCTGCTTGCATGGTTTCTCTCTCTGCCTCTCACTCTCTCTTTGCTTCTCTGCCTGCTATTCTTTTATTCTGCTTGCCTGTCTCTGTGTCTCCCTGCTTCTCTTTTTACATGCCTGCCTCTCCCCCATCCTGCCTCTCTGCCTTTTTGCCATAATGAGGGAGGGCAGCTTGGTGTGGCCCGAGGGAGAGCGATGAGTGCGATACAGGGGCTTGAAGGAATTTTTGTCGCGGTCCCCTCGAATCAATTGTGGCATTAAGCGTCTGACACTAGGTGAATACAGGTAGGTGTTTTGCCTGCCTGTGTGCCTGCCTACCTACCTGCCTCACCACCAGTCTACCTGTCTACATTTTCGCCTACCAACCTGACCACCTGTCTGTTTATTTACCTGTCAAACTAACCACCTGCCTGCCCGACACCTACTGTATCTCCCTACTTGTTTAACTACCTTCCTGCAAATCTATCTATATGCCAGCCATCCAACCCACTTACCTGTCTGCCTCCCTGTCCACTTATCTGTCTGCTTAACTAATGGCTTTTCTCCTATTTCACTCCTGATCTGTCTGCTTACTTTTCTGTCCAAATATCGTCCTAACTTTCGGCTTAAATATCTACCTACCTACCTACTTGTCAACTCATCTACGTATCTCTCTTCTTGCCTGTCCATTTACCATCCTACTTTCCTATCTATAAAAAAACAATATCCGTTCTCAGTATCAATCTATCTACCTGTCAGTTTATTTGCTTGTCCCCCTACTTGCCCCGTATTCCGATGTCTGCCTACGTGCCCGAATATTCTCCACATGGCTATCTACCAGCCTGATATTTCTACCTTTGTGTCTACATGCCGACCTTTCTCACCCTACCTATATTATCTACCTGCTCATTTACAGTACGTGCTTCTTTGCTCACTTACTTAGCAACCACACGCCTCCCAACTCACACCTTAATTTTTTTATCAATGAATGACTGCCTGCCAGTCTACCAGCCTACATGCCCGCTTTTCTACCAATCTACCAGTCTACAAACCTGCCTACATACACAAGTAACTAACTGCCTGCATGCCTCATACCATTCTTTTCTACCTACCCTCCTATCTCCCTCCCTACCTTCTTAGTAACTGCTTTCTTACTTGCGCACGTATACACCTTTGCACCTGTGTTACCTGTTCTAATCTTCCCACCTGTTTTCTTGCCTAACCATGTGTTTACCCGCCTTCTTACCTTCCCACGTGTCTATCTTTCTTAGTTTCCCACGTGTCAACCTGTCTTCTTACCTATTCATATATTTACCTACCTTCTTACCTTCCAACGTGTTTGTCTTCTTACATTCCAACGTGCCTACCCATGGGTACCTACAGTACCCAAGTGTCTACCTGCTATCTTACCTTCCCACCTCCCTTCTCACATTCCTATCTGACCTTCTATCCTTATTTCCTAGCTTCTTACCTTCCCATCAGCATGATCTAACATGTTTTCCTACCAATCTACCTTCCAACCTCCCTACCAAAGCTTCCCACGTACCACAATTCTATCAGCCTTCCCACCCTCTTGTCTTTTTACCTTCCTACCTTTCTGCTTAATCGCCATCTTGTCTTCCTACCTGCCAGCCTGCCTACGTGCCCGTCTGCCTGCTAATTTGTCTGCATGCCTGTCTTCCTGGTTCCTGTCACTGCGCCTGTCTACATACTGATCCCTTCATTCGTTTTCCAAGATTATTTCCACTAGCCTTTCCTTGAGCTACGCCGAAACACAGCTTTGCATACTGATGATAGTCCTCCCGATAATTAGCAGCGTCCAGAGTATAATCGCCTGAATAATTGCTTGCCTGAATAACTGCCTCAGTTCTTGATGACAGGGCGATTAGAATGTGTTTTTCTGCCTGTTATATTGTTCGGATATTCTGATACCTCTTTCCTCATACTTTCTCTCTTTGTTCATATTTCTTTCCCTTCCCAATTCATTACTTCTTAGTTTAATTTCTTTATTTTTTTTCTTTGTCTTCCAATGTTGTAATTAATTCCTTGTTTTTTTATTTTGTCTGAGTATTCCTGATCTTTTTGTTTTTATTTTCCTTTCCTCACCTTCATTTTTCTTTTTCTTCTCCATTGTTGGTTCACTAATTCCTTGAATCACTCTGCTCATTATTCTTATCTCCTCCATTCGCCTTCTCTTCCCCTCCCCTCTCCCCTTATTCTTTCCTGTCCTTTGCCTTCGTTCCTACTTTATATGCCATTTTTTTTCTATCTTCTTTTAGTCTACATTCACATCCCCTTTTTTTTTTTTTTTTTTTTTTTTAATCCTTTCAGTACGAGGTCTTTCTGAAGTTTAAGTCGTCCCAGTGTAGCAAGACTAAGCTTAATCCTTAAACTGCCTCTAGCATATTCAGTGCAAAAGGCCATTCCTAGCCAAAATAAAATTGCCTAGATGCAGCAAGAAATAAATTAACCACGGCACTGAACTGGACTGGGTTAGCACGTTCCCTCACAATATTTTTCCCTTACTTTCCTATTAGACTTTTCATCACGTTTCACTTTTTCTTTAACACAGTTTGCCTTTTCTCATTTGTGCTCTTTTCACACATTAACAGTTTATGCTCACTTTCACTTTTTCGAAGTTTTCTCTGTTCATTCTCTTTACTGGCAATTTTCTCTGTTCATTCTAACACTTTCTTTGGTAATTTGCCATTCTTAATAATGTGCACTTTCGAATTTCCCTTAGCAATTTGTCTTGAAGTTTAATTTGCTGTTAGCTTAATAATTCTTCTTACTTTCTGTGTCCACTTTCACTTGCCTTTAAACTCTGTCAACTTTTGCATTTTTGCTTTCACCTTTTTCTAACACATTGTTTCTTCTTAAAAATTTTACTCCAACTTCCCCTGTTCAATCTTTCCATTCACTTTAACTTCAATGTTGTGTCCATGTTTTTTTCTATTCCCTTGAACTATCACTTTCCCTTTATTCTGTTTACGTACCATCTTTCTGTTCACTCTTTCCGACAAGAAGAGTATGTTTTCACCCTTGTTTGTTTGTTTTTGTTTGTTTGCTTGTTGGCAGGGTTACTAAAAAACTAAAATAGAGCTTTGGACCAAATTTACTGGATAGATAGCCCATGTCCCAGGCAACAATCGAATAACTTTTGGGACCGATCCCTTGGTGGTGTGGTAGTTAGAACGCCCCGATCGGAGTTACAACCTTGATTACGCGAATATTTCATCTCCAAGAGATGACTGGATATTTTTCTCTCTAACAAGGAGAGTATGTTTTTACCACTGTTTATTTGTTTGCCTGCTAGCCGGATTACTCAAAAACTAAAAGAGAGATTTGGACCAAATTTGGTGAGTAGACAGGCCATGTCCCAGGGAACAATCGATGAACTTCTGGGACCGATCCGGATCATATTGCAGATTATGGATCCGCAAAACACTTTCTGCGAAACCCTAATCAATGATTAGAAACCCTAACCCGTAATGAAGAGTGGTTAGCTTGCCCTTGTTGGAGAGATGCGGTCCACTGATGCCCCTATAGTTAATATATACTTACCTCTGTTCCCTTACGCTGGCCTTGTTTATTTACGCTTTCTGCCGTTCACTTACCCTTTCTTCTGACAACTCATTCATTTCTCGGTTCACTTACGCTTTCATCAGTTCACTTACGCTATTTCTTGTTCACATACTTCACTTCTGCTCACTTACGCCTTCTTCAGTTCATTTACGCCATCTTCTCTTCACTTAAGCTTTCTTCTGTTCACTTACGTTTTCTACTGCTTACTTATGCTTTTAGCTGTCAAGTTACACTTTCTTCCTTTCAGATACGTTTACTCCTGTTCAGTTACCTGTTTTCTGTTCACTTAAGCTTTTTCCTGTTTACTTACGCTTTCTTCTCTTCAGTTATTTTCTTTCTGTTCACTTACGCTTCTCTGCGATCACTTACACTATTTTCTGTTCACTTACGGTTTCATCAACTTTTTAAATTTACTTGAGCTTCCTTCTATTCAGATGCGTTTTCTTCTTAGGTTTCTCAATTATATTCTACTGCTTGTAACTCCCTGTCTATGAAAGGTCTCAATTCAGCTATATAACTATCTGGCATTAGGAAGAGTAAATGTTAAATGATGCCGACCCACCCATATATATCGCATTCCAGAGTTTCCATCAACATACAGTATATCAGTTTCAAACTTTTCTGTGTCTGCCTTCATTTCAATAGGTTGTAACTGTTTACTGGATTTCTTGCTTACTTGTATCCTTTGCACTGTTTATTATTCTCTCTCTTTCTCTCTCTGTTTGTTCTTTTTCTCTGTGCTTGATACAATCTAGTGTAATTACTGCCTGCCTTCTAGAATGTTTGTTTGCTTCAGTTAATTTTGTACTGTTAATTTCTTACATTTTCTCCTTGTATTTCTGTATGCCTCCATTTTGTGCTTGCTTGCTTGCCTTCATTCTGTTGTACTGTTTGCCTATTTTTTATCATTCTTTTTATTTCCTCTCTATTTTTATCAGCTCCCCTTCTCTGTGCTTGCAACTACCTGGCGTAATTACTGCCTGCCTGCTCGCTCGCTTGCCTGCCTGCTTGCTTGCCTGCTTGCTTGCTTGCCCCTCATCCATAAATACCTGAGGCCTTGATATTCACTCGTGCGTGTGTGGTAAAGGCGGCGACACAGAAAGACAAGCGTACAGATACACAGACTTATACGCACACAAATAAAGAAGCATACATGACACACAAACATATACGCACACAAAGCAGCACATGGCACACTGGCATATACGCACACGGAGAAGCAGACATGACACCCAGACATATACGCACAATGAAAGATGCAGACATGACACACAAAAGAACATACGTACACAAGTAAAGATGCAGACAAGACACACAAACACACAAGTTAATAACACAAGTAAAAAAAAACATAAGACAAACACAACGAACGCACACAATTACAAAAGTATACATGAACCCACACAAATACACAAGCACACAAATAAAGAAGCAGAGACGACATACACAAGTACATTCGGATATAAATGAAGCGGTATACACGACACACAAGCACATCAGTAAACATAAACACTCATCCGCACAGAGGACAGACTCATAAAAAAATACAACAAAAGCTCATGCGCATACAAGAAAGGACGCAGAGACGCACATCAGCAAACAAGCACAGAAACATATGAAAGGAGACGCTGGCAAACGTATATGGATCTAAGCAGACACTAATACTCATGCAAACCTAAAATGCTTGAGAAACTTGCAGGTAAACACGCACATCAACACACACAAGCATATACATTATACATTTACGAGTGCATGCGTACACAGGAGCATATGCACGCTTGTACATGCTTACACAAGGAAAGACACACACACAAGCACTTGTATAACAGCCCATATGCACACACGCAGAGCCACACATAAGTAGACACAGCCTCATAAGTGTATACTATAGGCAAAGTGTCGCACAGCCAAGTGCACATATACTAATACACACACAAGAGCACTGACATTTATCCACTCACACGACACTCATCAACACACAGGCACGCACACGGATGGATACGATAAATACGCAACAGCAGAAACACATCCATAAAGACACGACCACAAGGAGAAAGGCACATGGATGTACAATTACAGAGGATGAAAGAAACGTACACCTACTCACAAGTGACGTACACAAGGACATTTTTTTTTTTTTAATGCGAGGAAGAAGGAACCAAAGGCCATGAGCCCGCAATAACAGTTCCCTCCAAGAAAAAAAAACAAAATACAAGAGAGAGCCAAATTCAAGATCCATTGATTTCGAGATGCCTGGACACACTGCGTTTGAAAGACTGGAGATCATAGACAGCAGGAAATACAGACAGAGGGAGACAGTTCCAGAGTTGACCCGTTGCATAAATGAAGGACCGGGAGTAACGGTTAACTCTTGCATTAGAGAGTTGGACAGAAAAGGGATGAGAATTTGCTGCTAGACGGGTACTACGCGCCCGTCGTAGAGGTGGAGGAATGCATGCAGACAGTTCAGAGAAGCAGTGACCATTAAAGTAGCACACGAGCAGCTATTTACTTACAGACGTACAGATGCACAAGCAAGCAGATGCTCACATAGACAAACATCGACACAATGCTCACTGTTTCGCAGTTTATCATTATGTGGCAGATCAATATTTTTGTCCATGTGCTTTTGTCTGCAACTGAATATACGCTTGTAATATGCAGACTAACATACGCGCCCAGAGGCAGGTTATATGTGCAACGAAACGAAGGTGCAAACAAGATTTATGCATAAGAATAGACACGCATACAAGAACAGGCAAGCAAAGCAGCAGACAAGCACGCAAGCAAGGACAAACATACAGGCAGACACATATACAATCAAAGACATGCACACAGACAGATTCACGAGCATATACACACACAAGCAGATACGCACACAAGCAGAGGCACGCACACAGGCAGAGGCACGCACACAAGCAGTGACAAACACACAAGCAGTGACGAGCACACAAGCAATTGCAAGTACACAAGCCAAGACGCACACAATCAGACACGCACAAACGTACATTCATACATACCGACAACTATGCATACAAAAAGATTTTGCATGCACACAGGCAAAACAAAGTTCACATAAGTATACATGTAAAGATGATATATACACAAAAACTAATAGGCACATACTCAGACATCCTCATAGGTAGATATAAAGATAGATACGAAGAAGCTCCCATCAGGAGATACGCACGCAATAAAAGGACGTACACATACAGTTACCCTCACAAGTCGATACAGACGGTGTGTATGCAAACGCATACGCACAAAAACAAACAGATATACATACAACTACAGACACAGGTTGCTGTACACATGCGCTAAAGCTGACAGGCACATAGGTAGACATGTGCGTAGATTACCACATACCCGGATATAAATACAGGTACAAGCGTATATGCACACAAACAGAAATACAGTACTAGAGCATGCATGTGCACATGCTCAGATAAAGAGATACAGAACACAGGCACAGGCGTATATAGGCATCCATACAGTACGAAGATATGCAGAAACAACTACACGTAGGCAGAGATATGCACAGGCAAAGATTCACAATCAGACACCTTACACATAATGGAACAGACACACAGGCACAGACCAAGACAGTTACAGCTGCAAGGCCAAAGTGATACACACACAGGCATTTAACGCAAAACACACACACCCCATCATCATCATCATCATCACCATCGCCGTCGTCGTCATCATCATCAAGACCCTTTTTCCCACCTTAAAAGTGGGGAGGAGTAGGAAACACAAAGTACAGAAGTAGGCGAACTATCAACAACTTGCCCAGTGTAAAGGGCCATACAGTCATCTAAACATCATAAGGTCCCCGGAACCCTTACTCCATCTCACACACCCAACGACCTGCACCCTCTCGTCCTCTCCCACACGTATACAGTATATATATATTTTTAAAAAGTCAGACGCTCTGCATATACACCTACCAGATGTTCAGCCAGTTGACCATCAAGTTAGTAAAGGGGTGACTTCCTCTTGTCTTGTGTTTTCAGTACACTCCTCATCCAGCCAACTCGATCCTCTGTCCACTCCTTAGCCTTATCTTCTGTACCGTGCTTTCTCTCCCATTCACTTATCATTTGCATCCACATTCTCTTTGGCCTACCACACATCTACGCAACTTCAAATTCACCCACATACACCCTTTTCATCCCTCTTTCTTCCATTCTCTCCAAGTGACAATACCAACTAAGCACACTCCTCTACCCCTTTATCAACATACTTCTTTAATTCATGTCTTCGCGAATCACTTTATTTATCCTAACCACACTCAACACTTTACACTTATTCATCAGCAGCCATGTATCCACTGTTCTTACTACTGACTATTCACATTTATGCCACACCAGATACCTCCATTCCTATATTACTGTTGGTAGTTAGATACATATATCCTGTCTTTTTTCCGGGTTCGGTTCCATTCTAAAACCTCTGCTTCCCGTCAAGGTCTTAGTAGCAGCAACCACTTTTCTTCGCTGAGGCGCGCGCGCGCGCGCGCGCGCACACACACACACACACACACACACACACACACACACACACACACACAGTCATATATACAAACATGGATGCACACAGATACATATATATACAAAAATATAGTGAACATACTGCCAGTACCACAAAAAGTAAATATAGACACTCACACACATACACCTGCGCAGAACAGGCTTGCATTACTTTATACAGCCGCAATCAAGCAAAAAACAAGACCTCATTAGAAGCTCGCAAAAAATCCCCAGCAAAATACAAGCACGAGGCCTTGCGAGCGTCCACACATCACAGCAAAGAAGGCAAACAAGCAGTAAGGAGGTTATCTTATTATGTTTTTTACCGAGGCTTATGGATAAAAATACCTATGTGATCTGGGCTTACATGCATCTGGCTCCAGTTTCACATATACATATATTTGTGAACACATACAAAAATATTATATCTATCAACCTATCTATCTATATCTATCTAGATACATATATTTACAGAAACAAAAAAAGAAAAGAAAACAAAAGGAGCACTTGGAAAGTGAAGACCCGCTTCCTACAATCAGTCTAAAGGCCGAATATTAGACCTTGCTGGTGAACTCAATCTTTTACTGATTATTCTCCAATCCAAATTACTTCACCCTATCCTGATCCTCGAATTTTCCACCAAGTGTGGTCCAAATCGTCTCAGAACTGTTTGAAATGACCTTGCCCTATAACTTCGACTTTTGACATCCAAAGTAATTACTTCAGCCTTCCCTAACCCTCAACCAGGCCACCAATTATCATTCAGATTTAATCGAAACTATTTTAGGCGTTGGGCTAAACCTCTGATCTTGTCCTGTGACCTTGCCCTGTAACTGATTGCTCTAAAATTCGAATAACTTCTTTCCCAGCTAATCTCATCACTTCTAGCAAGTGTGGCTAAAACTGGGTGTAAAGCGTCTAAGTTATCCTGCTCACATACTAAAATCTTGACAGTGGCAACATTTCGCTGTGCTCGCAGGTGTAAAAACGGCATCCATACTCACTCATATACAAACAAACACCCGCATTCACGTACAAACACTCGCACATATACGAACACAGTCACATATCATTATATGCGTATGTTCAGCTAAATAAATACAAGCATTTGAAAAGCAACACAAAAACAAAAAAACACACGCAAGGGGGCATTCACATATAAGCACACATACTGTCGCAAAGGCTGTAGGGTTGTATTCGAAGTGGCATGGGAGGCTTTGTTACACCTTTTCCTTGCCCTTCTATATTGCCTGTTACAACATTACATATTATTCTATGTGTTATGTATCGTTTTGATATCGAAAAAAATTACAACAGTAACAGTTGTGATTTGGCGTGAAATAATAAGCAATTGACTTTGCTATGCTTCTCCTTTTGACATCATGACTTGGTTTAAGGCGATTTTTGTCCAAGCGAAGACTGAAAAGCAAGTGAGTGACTTCATCAAAGGCTAACTGTGACGTCACCACTTTCCTCTATTACCAAGGAGCTCCTGGGTTTTCTTGTCTAAACCCAGAGCGTTCTTGTCTATCGAAGGGAAGCAATAATAAAGAACAGCTAATTTACACCCTGCCTAGGCAAACTATTTCGCCTTTGTCTGTCAACTTGTACCTTTCCTTCTTGCTGGAAGTTTGCTCTCATTCAGCCAGTCCCAAAGAAGGGTGACCACTCCCAATCCTCCAACTATCGTCCAATTGCTTTAACGTCCTGTATTTCAAAAGTTTTCGAGTCAATTCTTAATAGAAAAATTTTAAGGGATCTTTCCTATCACAACCTTCTTTCCGATCGCCAGTATGGGTTCCGTCAGGGACGCTCCACTGGCGATCTTCTCACCTACCTTTCAGACTCCTGGTCATCCTCCTTTCGGGACTTTGGTGAAAGCTTTGCCATTGCACTTGACATCTCAAAGGCTTTCGATCGAGTCTGGCATAAATCTTTAATTTCCAAACTGCCCTCCTACGGTTTCTATCCTTCTATCTGTGCCTTCATCGCTAGCTTCCTTTCTGGTCGTTCTATAGCCGCTGTTGTAGACGGCCATCGTTCTTCTCCTAGATCTATCAACAGTGGTGTTCCTCAGGGCTCTGTCCTATCACCAACTCTCTTCCTTTTATTCATCAATGATCTTCTAAGCTGTACATCTAACCCCATCCACTCATACGCTGATGACTCCACCCTTCACCTTTCCATTCGGTTCCCGCAACGCCCATCTCAACAGTTACTTCAAGAAACAAGGGATGAGGCTATGGCACACCTAATGTCTGACTTGGCTCATATCTCTGACTGGGGTAATAATAATATGGTTGTCTTTAATGTATCTAAGACTCAGTTCTTACACCTATCAACCCGACAAAATCTTCCACAGGTATACCCACTGTTTAATAATATTCAGCTTAATCCTGCATCATCCTTGAACATGCTTGGGGTTTCATTTACTCGAGACTTATCTTGGAAAGATCATATTACATCTCTTGTAAAATCTGCTTCCAAGAGATTGGGTGTGCTAAGCCGACTCCGCTCTTTCTTTATCCCTGCACAATTGTTGACTCTATACAGGGGTTTTATCCGCCCCTGTGTGGAGTACAACTCTCATGTGTGGGGAGGCTCCCCACATACAGCTCTTCTCAATAGGGTGGAGTCAAAGGCTTTTCGTCTCATTAACTCTCCTCCTCTTACTGACTCCCTTCAACCTCTGTCTCTTCGCCGCACTGTTGCATCTTTATCTCTTTTCTATCGCTACTTTAATGGTCACTGCTCCTCTGAACTGTCTGCTTGCATTCCTCCACCTCTACGACGGGCGCGTAGCACCCGTCTGGCAGCAAACTCTCATCCCTTTTCTGTCCAACTCTCTAATGCAAGAGTTAACCGTTACTCCCAGTCTTTCATTTATGCAACAGGTCAGCTCTGGAACTGTCTCCCTCTGTCTGTATTTCCTGCTGCCTATGATCTCCAGTCTTTCAAACGTAGTGTGTCCAGGCATCTCAAAATGATCGGATCTTGAATTTGGCTCTCTATTGTATTTTGTTTTTCTTTTGGAGGGAACTGTTACTGCGGGCTCATGGCCTTTGGTTCCTTCTTCCTCGCATAAAAAAAAAAAAAAAATCTGCTACAGCATGAATGAAGGGTAAGCCGGCGAAGAAATGACTATACTATAAGTCGCCCTATACACTCGTATAAGAAGACAGTAAGACCGTAAATACGTAGTAAAGGCAGCGCAATCATCCCGACAGTCTTCATCACGCAAACTATACCACTGAAAGTTTATATGATGATCATGTCAGGAGTCATTCCTATTTTACTGTATGCTTATGTTTATCATGTCACCTTTGTTTCTGCTGAGTGAGTTTGGAGTAAGTCGGGTAATCAACTGATACCGTTGTCCATGCGAGCCTATTTTGAAAAGCAATTTAAGTCATTACAGTAGGTGAGCCAAGCGGGAAAATCGGACTGATATCTCGCGAAACCACGACTAGACTAGAAAGAAATGAAGTCTAATTTGCGGTAGGAATTGCTAAGGAACCGATGTTTTCAATCTCCAAAAGTCCATGGAGTATGACCCATAATTATATTTAATACATGAACAATAAAGCATTAATTATCGAATCTCCATAAATACATAAGACAACAAACAGACAAACATATTAAACACAGGCAAGGTGGTCAAGTTGTAGTGGAGAGTGCAGCTGATCATATGATCCGAGCTGAATACCCAGCTGGGACAAGATACAATGAAGATACGAATTTTGCTAAGACTTCAGAGATCTTCCACCAGACACATGAGCTTGTCATCATAACACTCTCAGTAACAGGCCTACCATCACACCAGTAATGAATGAGAAAGGCCAAACATGTATTAAGTATGGACGGAATGGTATTAGTTTCCAAGAATGACATGTGATATAAGGTATGCGAGACACCTGTTAAGCCTCTGGGAACAAACTGTTCTGCTCTAAGACAAGAACTGAAGAGACAGATGCATAGGCTTATTAAACAGTTTCCCACATTAAACAACAAGCACTAATACATTAGGTAAATAGGCACAATAATTAGTATAAACACGAGGTCATTAGACACAAACACGATAAAGCATGAGCACATTAAATTAATAATCGCAAAATCATATTGAACTATAAAAAACACATGAGAACTCTGAATAGCAAAAAAAAGGAGCTCCTTAACTGTGATGGTACAGTCGCCATCCAAAGTCCTGCCGCCTCTCCTGCTTCTCTCCCCATGGACTTTGAATATCTGATTAGTGAATCCATTGCAACTGACAGTATTGACAGTCATTTGTGGTCAAATAATATAATCAGTATCTGTTACTGTAAAGTGCCCACACTGATGTTCCAAATCCATCGACAGAAAAACAGATAGTGACAGAACTTACGATGCCAACTGTATCTATAGTCGGGAACCCGATAACTTCAGGCTGAAGTTGTCCATCTCTGGCAGTCCACCATCCCTCTTTCGGAGAGAGGAAATGAACGACGGTTGTGTAACCAAGCAGTAGAGCTGTCCTGATATACTGATGCTACCACATGAAGGCGTCCATCTCCAACACCACGCGCAAATTAGAACAAATACAAGCACATTAATTCTACGTCGCAGTCTGTCTTGTTACACATTGTCAGGCAGCGCATACCTCCGCCAACGCCATAAAATTTAATTATTCCTGAAACTGGATCCAGATCCATCTCAAAATCTAATAAACTTTTTCTTGACCTGCTGCCCACCTGTTCGACAGATTTCATTGAAATAAGGTAACAGATTGGGGAACCGGATACCTAGTACACAAACTGACTCGAGCGAATACGTAACTTCTGTTCTTCTTCGTTGGCGGAGTTATTAAAATTCACTAACCCATCAAGCAACAAGCAAAGAAGTAGCCTACAGTGACTCTATAATGCTGATAACGAATTTTAAAATAAATCTTCCTAGATTTAAAAAAATAATCTATTGAAGAGCGACTTCTCGTACTGGGGAGGTAGCCAGAGCTTCACTCATCACTTTCTTACAGAAAGTACCTCCTATGTTGAATAAAATCACCTGGAAATGAGAATGACAAACCAACAGAATACTTTACCGGACTTATGTGTTCAAAGACAACAAACACGAAAGAACAAAAGATCATTCGGCAAGTGATTATCTCCGCCAAGGAAACTCCAGCATCCCTTTTTGGTCTTGAACTTTGACCTTCCCACACAAATTACTTACTTGGTTCACTGGTGGTCCTCCGTCATTATTCCAAATTCGGTGTACTTCCCTCCATCAGGTTTCCCATAATACTACGAATTGACAGACAAACAAATCTAGCCCAAAACAACCTCCCTGGCAAAGGTAATTAAACAACAAGCTAAAGTATATTAAACAAAAAAACACACGAGCACATGAAATGCAGCAAACACACAATGCAATAAAGACAAACACACGAACACATTAATCAGTAACAAACAGAAGAGTATATTAAAAACAACAAGCAAGCAAGGCAAGCATAACAAACACATTAACAGAAAAAACACTCATATTTAACAATAAACTCATATTAGAAGCTCATTAAGCAACAGCCACATAAGCATACTAAACACACGAGCACAACAAAAGCACATGAAGACACTGAACACGTAAAAAAATCAGATAACAAACGTTCAGTACAGGTTATTAATCATCAGTCATAAGAAACAAAAATATGGGTAGCGGAATCACAAGCACATCAAAAGTAATCAACGCAGGAGCACACTACACGTAATAAACACAACGAAACATTACAGACACAAGCACAGATAGTTATTACTTACGAAACACAGGAAAATTATGATATTATGAACACATTTAATTCACACACACACACACACACACACACACACACACATTACATAAACACAATCTCGCATTCAGCATATTACTCAGGCCAAACGCACCAAACACCACGAAATTTCGAGCACATTTAAGTGAACAAACAGCGGATCCCATTTAACACACAAGAGCGACTGGCAAAACACCGAACCAGCTTGTGCTGAACAGTTGTCAGGGGATTTACTTGGAAGGGGGGGAGGTAGGGGGTTAAAGATATGAGGAGGGGAGGGGAGGGGAGGGGAGGGAAAAGAGAGGGCGGGGAGAGAGAAGGGGGAAGAGGAGGCGAAAGGGGGGGGGGAAGGAGGCGAGAGAGAGAAGAGGAGGCGAGAGAGAGAAGAGGAAGCGAGAGAGAGAAGAGGAGGCGAGAGAGAGAAGAGGAGAAGGAGACACAGGGAAGCGGAGAACAGGAGGTGAGTGAGGGGAGAGAAGAAGAGAAAGTAAAGGAGGTGAGGGAAGAAGAGAAGGCAATGGAGGGTGGAGATAGGAGGAGGCAAAGGGGGGAAAAGAGGGGAAGAAGCGTGAGAGAAGAGAGCAGAAGTGGATGATGAAGAGAGCAGAAGTGGATGATGAAGAGAGCAGAAAAAGTAGTAATGGAGGTGCAGTAAGAAGATATATGTGAGATGAGAGGAAGAGTGATGAAGGGGAGAGGAGGAAGAAAAGGGGAAAGAGATAGATTGAGAGGAGAGGGAAGAGGAGGATAGGAGTTGCAGGAAAGGAAAAGCTGAGAGAAATTTAGCAGAGAACAGTAAGAGAAGTGGAGTACGACGAGATAGAAGAAAGATGAGAGGGAGAGGGAAAAAGGGGAGGGGGGGAAGTGGAGTAAGAAGAGAGGGAAGAGCAGAAGCAGAAAGAAAGAGAGAAAGGGATAGAGGAAACAGGGAACGGGAAAGGGAGAAATGAAACAGAGAATAGGGGAGGGAAGAAGGGGAAACAGAGCGAGAGGGAGGGAGGGGAGGAAGGGAAGAGTGAGAGAGGAAAAGAGGAGGGAAGACGAAGAGAGAAGGAAGGAAGGAAGGGTAAAGGAGGCAGAATGAGAAGAGAAGGAAGAGGAAATAAGTTAAAAAAAATTAGTGGGGTTGAAGTGAGTTTGAGGGATGAAAAATGGAAAAGAAGACGAGAGAGAGGTGGAAAGAGTTAGGAAAGGGGTGTGGGAAGCGAGACAGGGTAAAAAGAAATGGAGAGAGAGAGAGAGAGAGAGAGAGAGAGAGAGAGAGAGAGAGAGAGAGAGAGATAGAGAGAAAGAGACGATGTGGATGCGGAAGCCAGCCTCTGAGGGCGTCTGGAATTTCAGTCGTTTCTCTGGCTTCCTGGAAAAGGCCTTTGTGGCAGGTAATAGCCCATCTCCCAGGCCTCCTGCTCTCCTTCTCATCACCCTTAAGTGGACCCCTCACCTGTCACCCCATCCAGCCACCCTTTCCAGTCACCCTGTTCCACCTAACCCTTCCGGCCATCCCTTTCCAATAATTTCTTTTTAACCTCCCGTTTCCAATTGTTCCTTTTTAGTCATCCCTTTCCAATCACCTTTTATTGGCTGCTGTTACCAGAAGACCAACAATCAGTTCTTTTAATCATTTGCCTAGGGTCTTGATTAATCCATTTCATTCTTAACACAACAAGGCTACTTCATTCAGCTATAAATGGCCTCTCGTACTGCAGTGATTAACGGAGCACAATCCTATTTCTCTCAGTGTGAGAGGTACTTCATAATCTAAAGCAAAGTAAGTAATCTCGTACCAGCTGGAATATAACAGACAAATGATCATGGCAGTGAGGGGTTCAGTATTTCTCACCTGCCTTTCTCCTTTTCTTCCAGCCAGCCATAACCTTTTCACCAACTTTGTCATTTATTATGACTAACACCAGACAATACCACTCAGCAAAGGAAAATCTTTGCTGTACAGTGGGTCAAGGCAAACTCTTAAGTTAACAGTCTCTCTCTCTCTCTCTCTCTCTCTCTCTTTCATTAAAACTAAAAATCTTGTAATCTTACTGCCGATCTTAAAAATCATCCACGCCCTTCTCATATTTTTCCAACATCATCCACATAGGTCATCGTACTCTCTTCTTATCTCTAATCTATCAGTGGCCCTCCTTACCCGTCAACTACGCATTATTTTCTTAACATATCTGCTTCCACGTCTATTATCCCCCCTTTAATAAGCATTCCTAGCTTCATCTTTCTAATTCCTGTCATCATTTCCCACATTGCTTCATTTCCAGCCATCGAAACCATTTTTGCTTATATTTACTCATTATTTATCAAGTTTTCCCTTCATTATGCAGTTTTTAGAAGGATACAGACTTAGTTCAATTCATTTCATTGCTCTCTCTCTCTCTCTCTCTCTCTCTTTAACACCTATTGATACAGGCAGGTAAAATCGATTCTATGGCTTTGTATACATCGAAAAAGAACGATGCAAAACAACACCCAAGCAACTAAGGCCGAAAATCCCCAGTAAAAGATAAGAATACAGTCTTTAAAACTTTCAAACTTAACATCACCAACAAACCCTACAGGGATGAGTTATAATGGGTTTTTATATGCAGAATTTTCCTTTCCTCTCTTTTATTCACTTTTAATGGTGGTTTTTCAAAAGACGTCATGATGGGTGGTCTTTGTAAAGGGTATGGCGGGGAATTTTTTGTTATGGTGGGGAAAAACTGGCCGGGTAGAGGGGGACGCTGACAAGAAAGGAGGTTGTTGTGGTGGGGAAAGATGGAAAAAAAAAAAACCAGTGAAGTGTTGAGGTTCCGGGAGATATGCTAACACTATGATCGTTTTTATTCCGGTTATTTTACTGGGAGCTTCACGGACACACACATAAGCCACATTTATCATATTTACTCTTCTGCGCCTCACTGCTGACACAAGATGCCTGTTTCCCGTGCATTGGTGGGCTAGGTTTGGCCTCCGCTTGGTTTTAGTTACTACTCGGAGGCCAGCCACCTCACACCAGGATCTAACTCGGGCCTAAGTGCTTTCCAACTCCCGTGCCCAACAAATACGGGATCATGGCCCCTAAAAGCGTATAATGTATTTCTGCAGTTCTACCCCAACGAAAACTCGGCAGCCAGTGATTGCTCTCTGGAGGTGACTCTCCCCCGAGCCACAGTATCACAATATGAGATCTTACGTGCAAAAATTTCTATGCACATACATTAAACTCAAAGCATACACACACACACACACACACACACACACACACACACACACACACACACACACACACACACACACACACAACATCAACTAACCTTTTCCCGATACATGCACAAAGCCACGCCACGCAGCATCACACACACGCATAATTAACAAGACATAAGCACTGCCATTAACATAGGCATGGCAATCGAGGAAATAAATACCAGACAGAACAATACGTACAGTCATAAACCTACTCTAAACACTGGGAAACTGCATCTCTCTCTCTCTCTCTCTCTCTCTCTCTCTCTCTCTCTCTCTCACACACACACACACACACACACACACACACACACACATATTATAAGAACATCATCCACACCTATCAGCATGAAATATATCCACATACGGACGATGTGTAGGATAACCAAAATTCCTAAGTAAAAATAAATAAGTAAATGTAAGAAACAGATGATAACCTCACACCAGACAAAACCACACACAAAAGAGGTCACAAGGAAATAAATTAATCTATCATCATCATCATCGTTTTCATTTTTATAAAAGGGTTGGTAATATGTAGAAATTGGGAAATAATACAGGCAGAACTAAAAACATGATGATACCCGTCAGTACATGTCAGCACCTACATTCACACACCACTTAAGCTTTTGACATTCTCGGCTACATCTGATAAACACACACACACACACACACACACACACACACACACACACACACACACACACACACACACACACACACACACACACATTAACAACTATTTAAGCACAAATGGCCATCACAGACAGTCGTTCAGATGGTACAGGAACCAAATAAGCAATTTATAAACAAATACATAAAGTTTGTAAGAATCTCTCTCTCTCTCTCTCTCTCTCTCTCTCTCTCTCTCTCTCTCTCTCTCTCTCACACACACACACACACACACACACACACACACACACACACACACACACACACACACACACACGAATAGGAAAACTCACAGAAAAGCAATTAATACCCTAAGGAGATGGTTCACTAGGAGAGTAAACAGGAGGCAGTAAAATCCTAACTCATATACACAAGGTCACAAGCCCAACACAGGCATGCCACACAAGCACACGATTAGCAGAAGTATATATAAACAGTCTATTCAGTTGTTCAAGCAGGCAATTGAAAAAAAAAAAGCACCAAAAAAAGAAACAAACAAACACACACACACACACACACACACACACACACACACACACACACACACACACAATAAGCAATAAACAAACCCAGAACAAAATACCGTCATATTCAACTGTTCAGACACCATAAATTAGGAGGAGAAACCACAGAAGCAAATAATAAATAAGGAATAAACACCACGACCGCCAACAACAGTCACTAACAAAACACACATGCATACACATATACACATTAACATCAACTCAAACACAAATGGTCATCACGACCAGTCACCCAGGTAGTACTGGAAGCAAACAAGCACTTTAAAAACAAATGCACGAGGTTACAAGGAAACCACACACACACACACACACACACACACGTGTATACCTTGTATATTTATATTTATACCTGTATCTATATCTATCTATCTATATATGCAGAGAGAGAGAGAGAGAGAGAGAGAGAGAGAGAGAGATCAAATATAAATAATCACAGGCAACTTCTGAGAAAAGAAAAACGAGAACAGAATAGGGAAAAGAAAATATAGAGAAGAGATATGAGAAGATAGAAAAGACGAAAGAAAAGGGCAGGAGGAGGAAGAGCATAATGATTAGAAGGAACGGGAATAGGATGGGGGATGGGGGGGAGGAGGAGGGACGGGAAGGGGATGGGGTATAGAGGAAAGGATGATGATGATGATGATGATGATGATGATGATGAGGAGGAGGAGGAGAAGGAGGAGGAGGAACCGCATTAAAACAACAAGAACAAAAGCAAAAACAAAAATATAAAGAACCATACAAAGACACAAGTATCTTGGGGAAAATCGGCTCTCATATTATGCCTCTGGACACCACAGCGTTAGTGAGAAAATAAACTTCAGTACGTTAGGATGCTGATGATAAAAGTTCTACATTACTCGCCGATTTCCATGCACACAGCAAGGAAATCTCATGTGGTTAAACTGCATCAAATCCAAAACAAAGCTGTCCGTATTGTTACCAACGAAAATTCCCTTATCTTGAAAACAGAGAAGACTATCACTCTCGCCTCCTTGTTAAAGCCACAAACATTTACCTTCGAGTGGCTGCCCTTAAGGTATGAAAGAAGCTTGAAATCGGTGATGACGCAAACTTTGACCACACCACATACCTAGACAGTGACAAATACGGTGCACTCATGGTTTCCCCGTTGTTAAAAAAAAAAAAAAAAAAAAATAGAGGGAACAACCACAACTAAAGTCTTTAGCTTCCTTTAGAAAATTTTTCCTGAACATACAAAAGGAAATAGATACACAAGCTTAGTACGCCGGGGTATAAAAATAATGTAACAAAAGCTCTCAACCATAATACCAGCAAAACATGATAATCAGTTACACAAATTCGGAGAGAGTTTTAGCGTACTGCTTAAGGTCACAGCGCCGACACTGTAGTGTTTGAATACTGTGAGTCTTTAAAGCGAAATAATATTCAATAATCGTATGTAAAGTGACGTAAAACGTCTAACATAACTGTAAATTTGGAAGTATGCATATATAAATGAATGAATATCAGAATAAACAGTAAATTCGTGTGGCGTTGTTAAAATCTGATTACGTCAATTTACGTACTGGACGCAGATGTCGTGCCGAGAAGGCTGTCAGAAACAGAGATTTCGCTAGATCATTTTTGGTTGGGAATTTCGGTACAATATATCAAAAGTATGTAAGTACGAAATTCGTGATTTTAAGAAGATAACGCTGACTAGTTCTCAATTTTGGTGCTGATCGTAAATGCCAGTAGAAGGAACGATATGAGGAGGATGGGATGGAGCGGGGAGGGAGGAGGACTTTAAGGGGTAGTGTAGATTGGGTAAATGGCGGTGGACAATGAAGTGAAGGAAGGGAGATATTTGTGGATCACGTGTGTGATGACGTCATGCTGCTAAGAATCTCCCTGACAGTACTGGTATACAGTAGATTGATGACAATGTTACTTCTATATCACGTAATCATTCTCTCTCTCTCTGTCTCTCTCTCTCATGAACGCTTCGCATGCTGTTTCAGTTAATGTTTTATTCAATGTAGACGATACAACAGAAGTGCTGACGCAAACCAGTGCCCGAGTATGGACATCAGGTGAAAAGATATCGGAGTATCCTATGGAAACAGGTATAATTATGGCTGGGCACTGATCGGCAGAATGACTGATTATCCATTCGGGGTTGAATTACTGGCATGAAGGAGAATGGTCTATCTGTCCTTGATGTTGTACGTGAACCTGTGCCTCGGAATGAATAGAATATCGTCTCATTTGTGCTCCCCACACACCCCCACACACATTCATTCTTATTCACACTCAATCACTCGTATAAGCATAATTAATCAAAGTGGTTAAAGGTTTATAAGAAGTTAATGGCACAGTTTTTGAATATTGTTGGCTTTAAAGTAAATGCTGTACAGATACGGCTTTAATGGTGACCAAGGCGATCAAGAGGAAGTTCATACATCCAGCATGTTACAGCGAGTCAGTATATTGCTGCCGGTTCTGTGGTCCATCCTAGCACTTGTCAAGTCTGCGATTTTTTTTTTTTTTTTTTTGGCCAACTGTTCCAGCATCATACAACTATACTTTCTAAATTCCTTTTCATCTACAGTACCTTCTTTATCAAACCTCTTTTCTTCCTACTAACTACCCTGTTAGAAATGGGGAAATGAAAAAAGACTAAAATAATTGTGAAAGAAAAGGAGGAGAAGTAGGAGGAAAAATTAAAACAAAGGCTAAACGTGAAAGAGAACGGAAACGAGCGAAGAAAAGGAAAACGTGGAAGATCAGGTAAGCAAGTATGCAAGCAAGCAAGCAAGCAAGCAAGCACCACACACAAGCAGTTTTCACCAGCGCCCTAAACATGAAATATATTGCCGCGCAAATGTCGGCTTAAAGGAGAGAAGTGTTCGACGAATTTATTTTTTGTCCCCCCACCACGGTGCACGAAGACAAAGAGATTTAGACTGGACACAGAATAGGTTTAAAGCTGGCAGGAATTTTTAGTGAGAGGAAGGTGTGGTGTTTTTCTCCTCTTTCTCAATCAGTTTCTCTTGGTATTTTTAACTGCGTTCTTCAGGCTTCGTTAGTTTTTGTTTCATTTTAATTTTTCTCGAACATGTTATTTCTAGGTCTTTCTGTTAATCTCTCTCTCTCTCTCTCTCTCTCTCTCTCAATCTCTCTCTCTCTCTCACACACACACACACACACACACACACACACACACACACACACACACACACACACACACAAACCCGCTTCTCAGAAAACCCATTCAATTTTTACCTCCTTGAAAAATAGTCACTTAGTCATTGTGCGTCCTGGTATAGCCGAAGATGCAGACATATTTCCCTCCCTGCATAAAGGAATATAAATCATCCGAGGTGGCAAGAAAACAAAATTTTATGGGTAGGTCTGTCTCTAATTTCACTTTCACTGTCACATTAAGGGGATCATAAATTTCACGAGACCCAGTAAAGGATTGAGAGACATTATACTGAAGGTTAGAACGATGAGTGATCAGAGGTGGTGTGGCACAATTTTGCTGGCCTCCCTAATAGTTGCTCTCCTACTCATGCTTCTTTTTCTTTATCCTGTTTCTGAACCGTATTGATTTCACTCATTCTAGTGGGCATATGGATGATGATGCTAATGGGGACTGTGAATTATTACTGTGTTGTTACAGAAGTTATAACACTTCCAACACAGTGTTACCTGAACTATCTAAGCAACATAAAAAAAAAAAAAACAGTACTGTCTTATCCTTTTCCTGTTGTAATTTCCTGCTAGGTTTGTTATATCTTACATTTTCCTTTTCATTTCTTACTGTAACTTTCTCTCTCTCTCTCTCTCTCTCTCTCTCTCCAAAAAAAAATTCACATAACCACTTTCACTCGCTCAATACGTCAAACGAGATAAAAACACACTGCAAGTGAGCAGAGAGAAAATATAAGTACCAAGACAACCCGTGCCCCTTTAGTTCCCGTTACTGACACGATGACAAGTGACACCATCATTTATCACGCTCGTCTGGAGGTGGTGGTGTGAGTGGAAACAATGTGGAGGGGAAAGAGGAGAGAGAGAAGCTTGAGATGACTGAATGGGTGGTGAGAGAGAGAGAGAGAGAGACAGAGAGAGAGAGAGAGAGAGAGACAGAGAGAGAGAGAGAGAGAGAGAGAGAGAGAGAGAGAGAGAGAGAGAGAGAGAGAGAGAGAGAGAGAGAGAGAGAGAGAGAGAGAGAGAACGAAAATTGCAGGAAGGTGTGAGAGATGAATATAAGTGGGAGTGGCGATAGACAAACAGGAGGCTGATGTGAAACAGACAGAAAGAGAGGAAACAGACACTCAAAAGAGTAGAGGTATACAGGAAGAAGCCCTGATAGACAAAACTGATTAGAAAGCTGGCAGATAAAACAAGCACGAGGCATGATAGATAAATTCAAAAGAGTGGCAGCATGTACAGGAAGACCCGGTTAATTAAAAAGTGGAGATGAGAGACAAACAGGTTGTAGATACAAGAACACTGGAGGTGACAGATGGATTAGACAGGGTGGCGATAGAAAGACACAGATAAAATGTTTAAAGATAGTAAAATGGCCATATATCTGGACACACCTGCTAATAGTAGTGCTTATCACAATGTTAGGATAATAGTAATTAGAAAAGTAATATTATTAGGTCTTATTTACTGAGAAAATAGTTTATCATAATGAAAATCAAGTTCGCCTACGATTGTTGATCAGTCTAAGTTGCATAAATGGAGATAGTAGAACATCAGTAACAAGAACAGCAATGACAACAACAACAATAAAAAAAATATTATAATAATAACTAAAATATTGAAAATGCGGAGGTAATATTCAAAGAACCCCACATGCCAAATGAAAATACTTTTGATATCATTGTAGACCTAATATTAAGGGACTTTTGGTATGACTCAAAAAATTTTTACGGATTTTGACCTGCGACCTTGAGATCAAGGCCATTTACATTAAGCAAATCATGCTCTCTCATGACCCTTTACATTTCCGAAGAATTTGATCAAAATCAGTCAAATACTTTCCGATTTAGCACTTTAAGGCATGGAGCGGCCATTTTGACTTTCCTCAATATCTCAAAAAGTATTTGTTGGATCTCAGTATCAATACCCAAGTGCACTAGTATATGTTGACGACTACATGCTAGGACATTTGGAAAGCAATCGATTCAGTAGTTTTTGCTGAACAGAAAAAAAAAAAAAACGAGGGCGTTAGTGCCGCGCTAGTGCTAGAAAAAAAATAATAATTGTGGCCAAAGATGTCTGCAACCAAGATACATTACTCCTGAAAATTTTAAGTCTCTATCTCGAACGGTCTTGGAATGCCAGCCTTCTATATATTCACTCTCCCCCTCCACACACACACACACACACACACACACACACACACACACACAGACACACACAAAATCTATTCTATCAATAAGAACTCCACAGGATGTAGAGTTCTTAATACTAATACAGCCAACCTCGCTACCCACTTGAAGAAGGAGGAGCAGGGTCTAAGGCTTGGTTCCTGTAGTCCAGAATCTTCAAGTGTTGGACATAAACCTACGTTGTTCAGAGAATTAAATGATCGGAAAACTTCCCCGCGGGAAGTTTTGGACCATAAAGCAAGCCAAGGCTGTCACTCCAGTTGATGCTTTCTAACCACTGGACCACCAGGCGTGGAAAACGGTAGCAAAATGTAAAGTATCAGTTGGTTATCTCAACGGTAATTTATGAACTATTAAAATAAAGTAAAATATAATAATAATAATAATAATAATAATAATAATAATAATAATAATAATAATAATACATAATAATAATAATAATAATAATAATAATAATAATAATAATACATAATAATAAATAATAATAATAATAATAATAATAATAATAATAATAATAATATAAATAAAAATAACGATATCAGTACCCCACACCCATGTTTACAAGCTGAAAGGCAAACAGACAAACAGGCGATAATGATTTTATATCACCAATTACCTTTGAAGCCCTTCGTTTATTGGCTCTTAAATTATCATGCACTAACACGGTGTTGACATCGAACAAGCCATCGTACGGGACGCAAAAAATAATGTACAGAGAATATCGTCACCAGTGTCGAGTGAAGGAAGAGGAGAATTTTGAGGAGGTAATATTTGAGGAGAGATGCTGGAAAAATTGGGGTATGAAGATTTGAAGAATGAAAGACGAGAGAGAGAGAGAGAGAGAGAGAGAGAGAGAGAGAGAGAGAGAGAGAGAGAGAGAGAGAGAGAGAGAGAGAGACGGAAACCAAGGAATATGAAAAACAATAAAAGCAAGAAGCACATGAACGTCGCTACAAAGAGAAACCCAAACAAGCTGACTTGAAACACCCCACTATTAACTGCCTAAGAGCGATCACAGTCTTATTAACTATCGCTCAGATAAATGGCAAAGCGTTTTTTTTTTTTCCTTCTGTCCGGCCGTAAATATTGTCGGCAACAAGAGAATTAATTAACTACACAAACTTTTAATAGCTCTCTATCTATTGCCAGACGCCGCATCCTGTTAGGGGTGGTTTCTATGCAGGTCTGCTGCAATCCGATAACGAGCTATCCTTCCACAACACACAAGCCGCCTTCATAATCATACGCTCTCATTTTGTTCTCGGTCATACTCTCCTTCCAACCACTCTGCTCTCACACACATTCTTATTCACTCTCTTGCTCTCCCCGTGCTCCACGCGGGGAATAATATTTTTCCATATATTCCCGACGCAATGTAAAATTCAAAATGCTTGTCGGCAGTATGTCTCGCCTCCTCCTCTCATATATAAACTCTTCCCTCATCTAGTGATACACAAACCACATTTTCAGAAAGAAGATTAGACCTAAATATTAATGTATACGCCTGCTTCCTTGTCACAGAAAAGATTGCTTTTGCAGAAAGTTCTCCCCCTCGCCCTCCGGCCCCTCAGTCGTTCGGTTAAGTGGGGAGAGGAAGTATGAGACAAATTGTTAAGGGAATTTCATAAGAAGCGTTTCTTGTATTTCCTATCTAGATAACAAATAGCTAAGCTTCTTACATAAACAAAGTAACACCGACAGATGAACTTATTTAATTTCTAAACAGTTCTGGTCTGTGAATAAGCACAGAGGACAGAACTTGTGACTCAGAAGTGCGGCGCGTGAGCTGTGAGGAGAAGGGGGGAGGGGAGAAGGTTAGATACGAATGGGTAGTACTTACTATATAAATGACGAACTAACCAGCAGACGGACTGCTTAAAAGAAAAGAAGGAGAAGAAGAAGAATGGGGTATATACCATGTGGGTGCACTTATCCAATAAGCAAACGGATTAGCAGGTATTCAGTGAGATCTAGGGGGAGAAGTAGGTGGAAGGTGAAGGGCAGGGGTAGAGATGCCTTCCTTGCTAACTGTCTAGCTGAAAGGTTGGATGCACTGGAATTCACATATCAAAATTGACGTATATATCAATTTTCTCCATCCTCTTCTCATGAGTATACTTCAAGATTTGCCCGCATATACAATATATTTGGATTCTCCCATGCTTTGAATGTATATACGCATGTGAATAAAGGTCTTTTGATAATAAATTTGTCGCCAGATCAATTTACGTTTTTCGATTTATTGATTTTTGTACATCGTTTCTTTATGTCATCTGAGGTTTTGTGGGACTGATATTTTCCTTTGAGTCTACCCCAAATACTTTTGCGAATTTAAATATACGAGGTGGTTAGGGAACATGCTTCGCTTTCTTCTGTAGTGATTCTCTCTGTCTGTCAGTCTGTCTGTCTGTCTGTCTGTCTCTCTCTCTCTCGTATTAAAATGGTATAGATAAACTTGATTAAGTGCAGCACAGGGTGACAGAAATGCATAAACTGAGATATAAACCACACGAGAGATGGCATAAACCACTGTATCTGTTAACCGTAATTAGGTGCAGACTACGAGGAGCTTTGATCCAAATATTTACATCTTCTAAGCGAATTGATGATGAGGTCCTTGAGATATACTTCACAACAGTAGATCGAATAATGGCCAGAAAATTATCTGCAAAAGAGTCCATGCACACGAAACAAAGCATTACTTCTCGAGCAGACTTGTCAATATATGCAAGCAATTGCCTTCGAATGTAGTAAACTGTGATACTTTGTTCTCCAATCCTCAGCTTAACATGTTCACTCCTAAGTAATACATTTCTGAGTTTTCACGTACTTTACAGTACAAAATCATGAAGGACACAATTGCAGAGCCATTGTCATATTCCACGTCAAGTTATGGTAGTGCAGAATATGATATTCCTTCATCCTTTCTTACATAATTTCCACGATCTTTCTTCAGCATTGCATGGTAGTCCTTTTCACATCATCCTACCGGACTCTGCTGACGGGTTTGGTGGGTGGGGGAGAGCCTTCTTGCTTTACTCTCTTTGTCTTTGGCTAATAGTACACATATGTTAGTTATAACCTATTCTATAACAGCTCTGATAAGCCCAGTTACTTTGCTGATATTTATTTTCCTTTGTACTCTCTGTCTGTCTGTCTGTCTGTCTGTCTGTCTGTCTGTCTCTCTCTCTCTCTCTCTCTCAGCTGAGCCTGCCTGTTAAGTATTCGGTTCATTTCCAAACCATAATTGAATTTTACATATAAAGGAACGGCCAGGATTGCAGTTTCTCTCGTTATCCCCTCCCCCCACTTTCTCTCTTTCTCTCTCTCTCTCTCTCTCTCTCTCCTTTTTGTAGTATATTCAGTTTTTCTTTTCCTTCTTCCCTACTTTTGCATAATTCCCCTTTTCTCCTTCAGTCTTATATATACTTGTTTTATCCTTACCACAGCTTAATACGTATCTCCTTCCCCCTCTCCCCTCCCCTGCCCCCTCCCCCCCACTCTCTCTCTCTTAAAGTATATTAATTATTTCTACTTTCCTTCTTCCCTACTTTTGCGTAATTCCCTTTTTCTCCTTTATTCTTACATATACTTGTTTTATCCTTACCCTAGCTCCTCTCATCTCCTTCCCCGTCCCCTCCCCTGCCCCCTCCCCCCCTCCTCTCTCTCTCTCTTTCTCTCTCTCGGACCTACTTTCCTATCCAGGTCCTTTTTACATAACCTCAGCCCATTCTATCGTAGCTTGTTTGTTTAGCTGTACTGAATGTAGAAAGTGAATCAAAAGAACCTTATTTTCCATACCCTCTCTACATTCCTCTTATTTTCTACCCCTTCCCCTTGTCTCCCTGTTAACAACAACACAAATGCTGATGAAGAAATGCAGAGGCGCCTGAGAGCGAAGAATGAAGCCTGTGTTAAGTTTTTCCACTATATCCTACCTCCTCCAACTATTCTTCTGCTGCCTTATAGATAATCACCATTGCCGTCTCATTCGGTCGTATTTGCGTTTTAAGAGACCTGTTACTTCCTTTATTTTGTTAATTCAGACCTACTTTCGGCACGTTAATATTCCTTTGTATATTAGTCGTGAAAACAAGGTCCCTACTGAAGTGATGTAGATGACGCGAATATGATGATGAAATAGAAGAAAACTGTGTGGTGCTATACTCCACATCAGACAGCTTCTCCATAGAGTCACACCTAACACTAACCTCTACATCACTGAGGTAACTGTCTCCCAGCTGATAAACGGCTATCTGTATCAGACACTATGTTCGTATTTATTTGTTATATTTCACACAGAGCTTCCATGAGTCTCGGAAAATGGCTGGGGGGATGCAGTTCTACGGAGAAGTTGGCTTGAGCGGAGTACTTCAAGCTTCTTCAGCTCACGAGAAGACGGTCCTTCATCTGCTGTTTAGTTCTGTTTCTCACACTAGCACGTCTACATCTTGGTGCCTGCTTTTATCCCATCTTTTTCGATAAGTATTCTAACTGAAATGTGTGAGCTGACAGATTTTTGCAGCAAATTTACTGCAGGAAAATGTATAAGAGAGTCTTGCATTCTGTGTTCTCCTGATAAAATCTGGAGCCAGACGAAAATCTCACTTTCAGACTAAATCCCATACATAGCCTATGCATTTTATCTGGACGATCACTAACCACCAGGTCCAACTCTTTTACCAAATAAAAGACTGAAATGGATGAAATCGACCAATCTCTCTCTCTCTCTCTCTCTCTCTCTCTCTCTCTCTCTCTCTCTCTCTCTCTCAATGTGGAGGTAGGTACCGGTTGAATTATACCTGTCAGTGTTTGGGAGTAAGGGTGAAAGGTTAACACGGGTGGATCACCTTACTTCACCCCTGGACCGCTAAATACCAGCTCTGGATTACAGTACACCCCGGCATATTTCAAACGATCGTATTGGATAAGAGAAAACTACCATTACAACAAAGATAAAGTAATGTTCTCTTTAATAACGTCTTTGCCAACAACCAAGAAAGTACAATTTCCTCTAGCTAACTCCAGACGATTTCAGAGAAATATGCCACCGTGAAAAAGTAAAAGTACACTGCTTATTTAGATAAACCCGAGGAAAGTTCCGGCTTATACACCTGCCTGCCAGTTCGGACCTTTATGCGTGAGACAACCACTAGTGAAGCAGTAGCCAGACACTCAAATGTCTGGTACCACTGTGTGGGAGGGGAGAGGTTAAGGGAGGAGGAAAGCTGAGGGAGCTGATAGTTCCTATCCCTCCCTCTTCCATCCCCATCCTTCTCACACAGTTACCAGACAGATGAATGTTGACTTCGCTACCACATGTCTCACATTTACTATTTCGAAGTGGTGAGCGAGTGTATAACATGGAACTTTCGTCGGGTGTACGTCGTCGCCGACAACTGAGAAGAGTGTATATTATGAATGCTAAATCCAGACAATTTCTTTCAAATTGCTCAACTCCACCCTCACGTTGCGCACACAGGATCCCACCCACTGCAGATAGACCTCCAGGCTCTGTGTGCGTGTTACTTGTCCGAGTTCAGACCGTATTTTCTTTGTACCAAAAATAACTAAGGCATCCCACTGTGGCTTAATTAAATAGTTTGTAGTTACTGGTAGCGTAATGTCACATGTTGAATACCGCACTGAAGGTGTTGCAGGGAGGGGTTTGTACCCATGGCTGGGTATGGCTTGTTTCATATAAAGTAAATCGTCTGCAGTTAGTGAGAATATCATGTTTAAGTTGGATCCGTGGAGTGAAAAGCTCAAGCCTTTTAAATGCAATGCGATTACAATTTTCTGAGGTAGTTTAGTTACTAATATACAATGTTGTCAGCTTTTTGAAGGACCTCTGGGACTGAAAGGGTGAAATATAATCATCATTAATAATTCATTTTAGATTTCTAGTTTCAGTTTAGCTACTAGCAAATATGTTTGCTGAAAATAAATACCTCTCTAACTGAAGAGGTAATCAGTTAGAGTAATAGGTAAGGACAGCAGTCAATTCACCTTTTGCAAGATGTAAGATTCTTGGATGGGCTACTGTAATCCAGGACACTTGACCTTTTATTACGATTATTTCTTTATTCTTATATTCTTGCCACCATCAGACGCTTTAGAAAACTTAATACAGTTCCATTTTACTGAAGAGCTCGGAACTATCTCCATTTGTCACTATATTACAAATTACCATTAGCTTTTCATCAATTCAAAGGGAAGCTTTCTGGAGTAAAACGATTAACCTCTTCGCTGTGGTTAAGTCTTCAAGTTATCTATTCATCCTGCATTCAAATGATTTATTTATATTTGGTACAGGTATTTGCAGAGATAAAAATATTTGTCTGATGGTGGGTACAAGATGCAAAGGACGCCCTCGTACCACAGGGATTAAACAGTAAGTAATATGTAACGGTAAGAGACAGTTCTGCACCACCCCATGTGAGGTGTAGGGGCCCGAGGTCAGGCTACCGTGTTCCACCACATTTAAGGGTAGGTGACCGGCCCACGCCCCTCCTCCCTCTACATCATCCACTAAGCTCCCGCCGCCTCTTACAGATCCAAATAGAAAAACAAAACATGACCATCACACCGAGTGGCGCAGTGGAGGCCACTGCACCACGAGAAGAAATGGGGAGTAGGGAAGTAAGGAACTGGCACGATGAGCTTCAGGATAATGCTTTTTCAGTTTTTTCCTGCGATCATGAAACGATTTTCTTCAGTTTAGGAAAGGCGTCTGCAGGAGATGGGATTTGAAGCAAACTTCATTAATCACTTCCTATGAGAGGTATTTCCTCAGCTAAGTAAAATCGCCTGGAAGTAGCTTTATCATAGAAGGGATCATCGTACTGAAGAGGTTACCAATTTGAGAGAGTGCACCTACCAGGCTTTAAATTCTGAACACTGTGTGAGTCCAAAGCCTCTTTTCCTTGTAACAGAAAGAGACAGGTACAGAAGAAGTAAGGATGCAAAAATATACTATGAAAACATAACCTTTCTAGAGTTGCAGTCAAGATGTTCAAACAATTCTGATATCGTCTAATTTCTTGCAAAAATAACCATATGGTTTGGTTAACTCTAGATTTTTAAAGGGAATATTAACAGCGAGTGTACTTCTACATCTCGTTTCAAAAAGCACCTATTTGGATCTTAACATGAAATTCTATCAAAGTTCTTTATCACACGCTACCATTAGAGGTAATTATCCTACCACAAAAAAACGCTATTATCGATCCTTATTAGAGGCGTCCCATTAGGGGATTAGCAACGGGTGAAGGCAGGTGAGATGGGGAAAAAGGAGCCAAGCAATGGAGGGGAAACAGAGTAAAGACAGGGTAAAGGGGAAAGAAGTGATGACTGCGTAAAATGGAAAGGTGTGATGAACAGTAACAAAAAAAAAACAAATGAAAATAGTTGAGGAGATAGTACTCAGTAGAAAGACGAACAGATTAATGAAGGGAGAAAAGGTGGGAGACAGGATGAAGTAGGGGAAACGGCCCAATCAATGAACGGAAGAAACAGTGAAGATGATAGGGCAATTTTGGAAGAAAGACTGTAAAGTAACGAGGAGAGGAAAAGGATGAAGAGAGAGGACAGGAAAGAGGTAATAAACAAAGAGACGATGAAAATGGCCGAAGAAGAAAGAGGAGAGGGAAAAGAGATAAGGAACAAGTGAAAAATGAGAAAATGAAGGAAAAACGAATCGATATATAAATATGAGGAAGAAAAGTGCAAAATATAAAATAAGAGGGAATGAGGAAATATTGAATAATGAAAGGATGAAAATGGGTGATGGAAACAGCTAGCACAGGAAAAAAACATCCTGACCGATAAAAGGATGAAAATAAAGACGCAGAAAGGTTATAGGGGAAAGCAGAAATGAAAAATAATGATGACTTGAAAATGGATAAGGAGGGTAGAATGAAGTAACTCGAGAAAAGTTAAGAGATAAACTTAGGCGTGGGTAATAGGACTAAGGGAATAAAAATAATCGATTAATGAAAATAAGAAGGGGAGTGAAGAATATAGCATAAAGAGGAATATCGAATGCATGAAGGGAGAGAGAATGATGAAGAAAAAGAAGCTTACTAATAAAAGGAAGAAAAATGATGAAACATTAAGGAATGAAGAGAAGGGGTGGCTGCCTAAACTGAAGCTTCATATATATATTAAAGGGGTACTGGCAACAAAGTAAGCGCCAAAGGTAGATACAATAAATAAACAAGAAAGAGGAAAACGTGAAAGGAAACTAGAAAGGATCAAGGGTAAAAGGTGATAAGTAAAGAGAGAGAACAATGATGAGATGGAAAAGGAGGGAAAATCAACAAAACTTCCCTAATCCTTCAACAGCAAAATGATAAAAATGTCTGAAGATTTAGTTCCGTTGCAGCTTTCCTCGAACCTACTCGTTTTTATTGTTTTTGGTACACTTATTTGTATACACATTTATTTACATACGTTTGTGTGCATTTTGGTTAATGCTGTTGTCTCCGTGGTTGTTGTGACCATGATATTTGCGGGCTCCAGACACCACGGCTTAATGCGTGTGTAAATTGCTGGTACCACCCGCTCACTCCCGCCCGCTGACACCTACATCCACCCCTGTCGCGTACATCTACACACACCCTCCCACATCCATACCCCACACCCAATTCCACCATACCCGTAACACCTACACTCACTCCCACATCCACACCAGCACTTAAATCTGACACTTGTAACCTACACCTTTTACCCCTATGTCACCCACAACCACATCGACAGTCACCCCTAACACTCAATAAGGTACCGACTCATAACCCCCCCCCCTCTCTCTCTCTCTCTCTCTCTCTCACACACACACACACACACACACACACACACACACTCATATCCATCTCTGACACCCACACCCACTCCTGACAGCTTACACCATTTCTCACCATTATTCTTGCTAATCCACGCTAACACTATCCCTGTGCACATACATATTTTGTCACCTTGTCACCCACACCCACGCCCACCTTTGACACTCGTCCCACACCCACGCCCCTCCTGACGAATCTTACTGTTACCCTGCAATACACTCTGTTCCTTTTCTGCTCCACAATACCCTCCCATGCTCACTCTCACTCCAACCAATCCATATATTGATCACACATGACAACCAACACTTCTTTTCACGCTATCCTAACTCTTCTACACCCTCATTCATTTTTAGTCTAGGAGGCTCACGTTCAATACACTTCATCTATTCCTTCCCACCTACATCCCTGGCTATTAGATTCCCCCCGCCTCCATCCACTTACATCCATACCCACTCTATTCACCCACACCACCTACCTCCTATATCTCTACCCACGTCATCTTCGCATCTTTACCCACCTACAACATTTTTCAAAATTTTCAAACCTACACCTACACCACTACCCACCTACATCCTTACCCATTTAAGTCCATCCATATCTCCACTCACTGACATCCCTACCCTCTCCATTCCTGCACATCGCAGCCTATCTGCAAGTCAACCCGACTACATCCCTACCTATTTATGTCTATCCACGCATCCACCCACCTACATATTGAACTACTCCAGCTCCCCACACAACCAGCTGCCGACACCTCTGCCTACATATTCCCCACACCCCTTCCCACTGCATGCCCTACCCAAACCTCGACCCACACCATCAGATTCATTTATTTTTCTATCTACTCAAGCCCACCCACTCATTTCTCATCCATGTTCGCCCGTCCTCTTACCCACTACCATACCGCATCATCCAAACCACCTATTCATGCTCTCTGATTGCCAGTGGTTCCCTTCAACTCAAAGCCCATACGTCACAAAGGGTATTTCTTGAGATTAATAAACCCATCTGGGAGGTAACCAGATTAAAATTAAAAACATCGTTCAGAAAGGGGATCATGCATACCTAGTTCTTGTAAACTCTTACTCTACAATATTTGACTAGACTTATATCTGTCTAATCACACTTATTATTATTTACTTCTGCTCCAGTCAAGTCTCCAGTACAGTTTCTCTCTCTCTCTCTCTCTCTCTCTCTCTCTCTCTCTCTCTCACACACACACACACACACACACACACACACACACACACACTCTCATCCTCTTTCTCAACGTATCACCCACTTGATGCGATAATACTTGTTCTTGCAACCATCTGGCAATTTTGTTTTGTTTAGAAGTGAATATTTGCAGCGAGGGAGTTAGAAGCAATCACCAATAACCCCTTCAATTTGATGTCAGTTTTTATGTTCTTCCTGCTACTACCGTCTAACGATTCCTTCAGCTCAAGGGAGACCTTTCGCACTGAACGGATACAATTTATGCATGATCACAGTACCCACCCTTAGCCATTAACACACAAATTTACATGCCATCCAGTTCAACTCATATCCTTTCATCTCCACCCACACCCATTCAGCCAATAACACATACCTACAGACCAATAAATTCTGCCCAGGCCCATCCATCCACACTCATACTGTATCCATTTTCGCCCCTTCACATCCAACAAAACCCCATTAATTTTGGTATCTTTGCACACCCATATTCACATACCACTAACCTCAAGCTCATTTGAGCCTATTCAAGCTACCCCTTCCAGCTCAGTATCACTGCTCCACGTCGACTTGCACTCACACCCGCCTGTTTAGTTTCACACCCACTCGCAACCCACACCCAAGCCAACTTACGCCCACCCATACCTAATTAATCCCCATTCATTTCTCACATCCACTCACAATTCAGTCTTTTCACATCACTTGTCATTCACTGCTCAGTTCTACACATGCAGTCTCATACAGCATTTAGTTTTGAATCTGTTCACTCAACATCCCAATCTGTTTGCCACATGCCCACTGACATCCCATTCAGCTCTATATATACCCACTCACAACCAACTCAGTTCTACACATGCCCAATCACAATCAGCTCAGTTCTATACATGTTCACTCACAACCAGCTCAGTTCTGCACATGCCCACTCACATCCTATTCAGTTTTACAAATGCACGTCCATTACAGCCATGCCATTGCATCTCCACACCCATCCTCAAATGATCTCTATCCCTCTCCGCCCACCCATGTCCTTTCCCACCGACCAAGACTGATCACCATTGTCCACCGCCTGCAACCCACGCCCACCCTCAGCCCTGACCCCTCGCCACCCACACGCCCACTCATTTAAATCCACACCCCTGACCCCTCTCCGCCCCCACATGAACCTCCCGCCCACATATACCCAAACCACCTTCATCTTTGACACTTAGAAATGCTCACCTAATCTAATGCCTCAGTCAACCATGCATTCTCTTACAGACACATATGCATTAATAAGCACGTACACATGCTTGAACACACACACACACACACACACACACACACACACACACACACACACACACAACTACATGTACCCTAAATGAAGTAGTTATAGTTATCCCTGGAAGAGATAAGCTTTAAAATAATTAATTAAATCAAGATCCTCCTTCCATAACGGCTACACGGAATCATGTTGCACCAACCATATTGCCTAATGATTTCGCTACCATAATGTGTACGCGCGGGTGGGGTGGTAGGGTGGCTGCGAGGTTTGTGATCTAACTAATCTTCGTGCCGTGACAACTTTCCCCCTCCCCCTACATCATCGGTAGGAAAGGCAGACGGCCCGACCATGTGGCAAGTAGTCAGCCAATCCCCCTCTCCCCATCCAAACATAAATTAACTCTCTCTCTCTCTCTCTCTCTCACACACACACACACACACACACACATCTCCCGCACACACATTCCTCCCAAACATACACACATACATCCCCCCCACACACATCCCCCCCCACACACACATACCCCACCCCACACATATACCCCCACACACGTATCCCCCCACACACACATCGCCCCCCCCACACAGAAACGCATCAACACCATACAAACTACTATATCCATAATGTGCACATAACAACCACACCTTCATGCATACCATACATACACACTTTAACGTACACTGCACACCATTACCCACACCTACATCCTCACGCGCGTTACATCAGATACACATCCCACACCCTTACCTGCACCACAATCTTCGCACAGCACACCTACACCACATACCTTCACGCAGCACACACACACCACACACCTACCGTACATACAACACACCCACATGCAGCACACACATAACACAACCTCACGTACAACACACCCTCATCCTCACGCATACCACACTCACACCCTCACTCAGCACACCCACATCTCAAACCCTCACGCACACCACACACCCTCACACACACCCTCTCTCAACACACCCACATCTTCACTCAACACACCCACACCACACACTCTCACACACAGCACACCCACACCGTCACGCATATCACACTCACCACTCAGAAAAACAAAGAACAATGCACGCAATTAAGTTTCCAGCACATAATTTCACCTGCACGCAATCCATCATCCAGGTAACCGCCCACAGTTACACCATCAACACACACACACACACACACACACACACACACACACACACACACACACACACCACCTACATCCCTCTCTCTCCCACGACCCAGTACTTTCACCCACATATATCCGTTTCTGATTCCACTCTCACTCAAAATCACCTACTCTTGCCTTCAAAACCTCTTATCCACACTATCAAACCATCCATCCAACTTTCCATCCCTCCACTTACAAAACCACCCAGTCATTCGCATCCAGCCAACGACACGCTCACTCAACCATACACCCATCCAACCAACCACCCATTCACACCCATCAAACCAACCACCCATCCACACCCATCAAACTACCCACCCTTCCACACCCATCAAACCACCCACCCTTCCACACCCATCAAACCAACCACCCATCCAACAACCAGCCATCCACCAACATCCATCCACATACGTACAAAACCAGCCAGTTATTCGCACCCAGCCAACCACACATTCATTCAACCATCCATCCATCCACCCACACCAATCCAAGCAACCACTCGTCCACACCCATCCAGCGAACCACTCATCCACAACCATTCAACAAACCACCCATCCACACCTATCCAACCACCCATCCACCCACCAACATCCATCCACATTAAAACCACCCAGTCAAACACACACTCATTCGACCATCCATCCGTTCACACCTATCCAACCACCCACCCATCCAACCAACTAACCAACCATCCACATCCATCCACACGCTCATTCATCCAACTTACAAACCATGCACATCCATCCAAACGCCCACCCATCCAACCATCCACACCCATCCAACCACACACCCACCCATCATCATATATCCACACATAAAATTTAGCCATTCACACGCATCCAATCTGTTAGTCATTTATCCACACCCATTTATACAAACGCATTCATTCATTTGCCCACATCCACCCAACCACACATCATTCACACCATCCACACCGGTGTACTCATCCATCTCTCCACATCCATCAAAACCTCTCTATCCACATCCACTCAACACCTGCCTACCCACCCATCCAACCACACCCACTGAACCACCCACCCATCTTACACCAACTTGCAGCTTGAAAAAATATAATCTACCAGCACACCCAAAACCGACCACAAAACCATCCATAAATTCACACTTAAAATAAACCATCCACACACAAAACCGACCACAATACCATCCATTAATTCACACTTAATATAAATCATCCACACACACAAAACCGACCACAAAACCATCCATTCACTTAAAATAAACCATCCACACACAAAACCGACCACAAAACCATCTATTAATTCACTTCAAATAAACCATCCACACACAAAACCGACCAACCACACCCACACGCCGTTCACAAGTCCATGTTCAGGTACTATCCGACCAGGCAACTCAGAATAACTATCTTAATCTTCACACTCGCAGAACCACCCATGTATCCACACGCAAATACCATCTACCCAAACATCTAAAACCGACCAACTTCGCCCTCAAAGAGCCACTCAGAAATATCCACACCCAAATGTCATTCACCCACACACCTAAAACCCACAGACCTCACCACTAAATAATACCCATTCAGACTCTGTCACGACTCATTTATACCCTCTAAAGAACTTGCTGACATGCCCGAGGAAAAAAATAAAACTCTTCATCTGAAAGGAGGCCAACCAATAAAAAAAAAAAAAAGCCAATTCAATAAAAATAAATCAGCAACTGTCCATTTATCTCAAAAATGCTCACCCATCTAGAGAGAAAAAAAGAGCATCCATCTCTAGCAGACCTCACCTGTCAAAATCCCGTTCTTTAAGACAAAAAAAATTCACCTGTCTTAATAATCACTTTATCCAATTCATAAACGGTCCGCTCGGCTCAAAAATGCGCTCAGCCATCTAATAAACCACCCACATACCTAGAAAATCTTACTTTATTTTAGATTTACACATCGGTGAAGAAAAAGGCCTAATTATATACCATTACCTACGATCGCGTCTATTGTCATTTGCTTTTTCAAGACGATGCCATTTCGTTTGGGAGACTTATCGAGCTAGAGGGGTTAGATACAGCGGTTGTTACTGGAGGGGTTAGATACAGCGGTTATTACGGGAGGGGTCAGATACAGCGGTCGTTACTGGAGGGGTTAGATACAGCGGTCATTACTGGAGGGGTTAGATACAGCGGTTGTTACTGGAGGGGTTAGATACAGCGGTCGTTACTGGAGGGGTTAGATATAGCGGTCATTACGGGAGGGGTTAGATACAGCGGTCATTACTGGAGGGGTTAGATACAGCGGTCATTACGGGAGGGGTTAGATACAGCGGTCATTACTGGAGGGGTTAGATACAGCGGTCATTACTGGAGGGGTTAGATACAGCGGTCGTTACTGGAGGGGTTAGATATAGCGGTCGTTGCTGGAGGGGTTAGATACAGCGGTCGTTACTGGAGGGGTTAGATACAGCAGTCATTAACCTCTTTTATATGGGAGACATTTTCTACGCTGAATATAAAAGTCCAGAGTAAACAAAGATTAACTAAAATCAGACTTCAACGTCAAGTGAGAGGTTAAGAAAAAGCCCTACCACCTAAAGTAGCCGCAGACCTTCTTGACATACAAGCGTCATCACTTCTAATGTTTTTTGTGACACTGGTGTATTTATTACTTCTTAGGTTTACTGGATTGGGACAAACCTATTACAGTAATCCGGCATGAGTAGCTATATGACTTAAACAAGCCGGTAGGCGATGATGGCCAGCTCTAGGTGGACTAAGCATTGTCAGCGACCAGAAGTGAGTGTCGACACTAAAGGTTATTTCTATACGGAGATACTCCAGTGCAACATTCCACCCAAGAATCATGGCCCCTGGCTTAATAATTCGGAGCCTTAGCATTTCACGCGAGCTTAGTTATGTTTTTAGCTATTTTCACCGTTTTCGCGTTTGATGACCTTTGACCCCTGACCTGGCCAATGCAACACACAGATGTACAGTGGAAAGTTGTAGTACTAGTCAATGTCTATAAGCATGCAAACTTTCATACAGTTCCACCTGGCCACTGGGGAATTAGGAGGGCATTTTTAATAACCGGTACTGGTTGCTACGGCCACTGAGGCCAAGCTTCACAGGTTGCCACTCGATAAACTAGAGGAGAGGGGGGGGAAATGGATGGGACTCTTCTGATAGAGAATGACCTCAAAATTACAACTAAAGAAGTCAGAGCTTTTTACGTCCATTAGTAATGCTTCTGCAACTCAAAAGGTGAAAAGTACGAAAAAAAAAGTTTTTCGGCAGTTGCTAGGCGATGAGTAGTTGCCTAGCAAACCAAACCTTGTGGACACACCTAGGTCATAGGCTAGTTATTGTGTCCAAGTTTGGTTGGAATCAGTTAATTCTGAAGGGTAGAAGTGCCTGCCACAATGAAACATGACAAGCTGGTAGGTGCCGATGGCCAGCTCTAGGCAGGCCATTGCTAGCAACCAAAACCTTGCGGACACAACTAGGTCATAGGATGGTCATTGTGTCCAGGTTTGGTCGGAACTGGTACATTCTGAAGAGTACGAGTACCTGCCACACACACAGAAAAAAAAAGTTTTGTAGGCCGTTGTTGAGCAATGAGTAGTTGCCATACAACCAAACCCTTGCAGACACAACTAGGTCATACGCTGGCCATTGAGTCCAGGTTAGGTCAGAATCAGTTAATTCTGAAGAGTGGAAATCTATCTATCTATCTACTGCCAGACGCCATAATCCTGTAAGGGGTGGCCATTTGACTTTGAGTTATTTGTTTTACGGGAAGGGGCACTAACCTTCCACCAACCCACTTGTTGACACGTAGGGACCACGTATGGTTTGGTTATATGGTTACCACCCAGCGTTGTAAATGGTTTCTTGGCTTACAGGAAACCATTTGGCTTGTCACTCAATGTAAAGCCACCTGTAAAGGAAAGAAAAGCAATAAGAAGTGACAGGGAAGATGGCAGAAATAGGAAGAGAGGAGGGTAGGCGCAGAAAAACAATGATAAAGGCTAAAGATGAAGTAGGCAGCACTACATCAAGTGAGTGGATGATGGCCGCCACCACCTACCACTGAGAGTGGAAATGCCTGTCACAATTAAACAAAAAATAAAGAACGAAGGGAAGGAAGAAAAAAAAAGAAAATGCGACTAACACTAAGGGAAGCATGGAGCTGGCCAAAAAGAAAGAATGAACGCATGAATACAGGAAAGAAGGAAGGAAAGAAAGCGCGACTAACAATAACAGCAGCACGGAGATGGCCAACAAATACAATGATGCCACATAAGATCCCAACACACCACCTCCTGTAGTACTTATTAGTAGAGGTGATTGTGCAACTGTCCATCTCCGCCTCAAAATCGCACATCTACGCCTAAATGTCTTCCAGTCACACCCAGATACAGCCAGTCTATGTTCAAATATCACCGATACACGTCCAAATATAGCTCAACGACGCCCAAACATTGCCTAAATATCGCATATTCATGTTCAAATATCATCGACCAAGTCAAATATCGCTAATCTATTACTAAATATTGCCTATGCACTTTAAAATGTCGTCCAACTACGGCTGTTTATCGCCCATTTATTCAGATATCGCTCATCCACGCCCAAATATTGTTTATTTACTATAAGATATCGCCCAGTGACGTCTCAATAATACCTGTCTACGACGAATACCATCCCGCCACGCCATAATATCGTCAGGACCCAAGAGTGCCCATTTGCCCATTCATGGCTTAATGTCACCAATCGACACCGTCATGTCGCCTAGATCATCCCTCGGTTTGTCCACTCTTGCCCACAACCTTCATTTCTCACAAAGAATAACCCGATTACTCCCAGACTCACTCAAATCTACCCACCCACGACCGATTCCAACTGCTTACGTTTGATTCCACCCACCTACGCCTGATTCCAGCCACCCAGGTCCGATTCCACGAATCCACGCCTGATTCCACTCACGACGCCCAAGATCACCCGTTCACTTCATGATGGCTGTTCAGTCACAGTCCACATCGCCAATGCACATCCTATGGGTGGTGGTAGTAGTGGTAATGGAGTGGATACAGCACTGTTTTGGTTAAAATGGGCTTATGCCCATCGACAGCACAAGTACGTGTCATTAAGGTAGGGAACTACTATGATTTTAAGACCTGTAATTTTGTTACCGCTTTCTTCTTCGGCAGTGGGCCGGACTACTTATCGCAGGCGTGATACAGGCTGATAAAGGGAACAATGCTGATTTCTTGAGCTCAGAGCGGACTTGAAAACCCATGTCCCGAGCCAGATGCATTAACCAATTTCTGGTCTAGTCATCATTACATTTTCTTTTTATTCCTGCCACTGCCAGATAATTAAGGTGAAGGAGAGACTTATGTATTAAATGGATTAGTGAGACTATTAGAGAGACTTCAGTGCTAAAGAGCCAGTTATATTCTATTCTTTATATCATCAGCCGAAATTATTCACCTAAAGGATGACGTTTCGTGGTGAAGGCGTTACATACTTCCTTTCATAAGGCAAAACATCGCCCGCCCACAATCACGGCCACCCAGCTACACCCACAATCCACAAAACCACCCAAATACTTCCGCAGCCACCAGTACTACCTACACTCAATACCACCCACCTACATCCACCCATCCGACCACAATACCTCCCACCCATCACCAGTACCATCACAACCACGCACAACTAATTCCGGTACCACTCACTTACACTCACCAGACTCAGTACCACCCACTTACACACCAATGCCACCCATCTACGACCAATATCACCCATCTACGACCGATAACACCTATCTACGACCGTCTACGATCAATACTACCCATCTTCGACTAGTATCATCCTTCTATGACCACTACTATTCATCTACAACCAATACCACCCATAATATCGCCATCTATGCCCAATACCACCCAAATACGCCAAAAACAACCCCTGTACGCCCAATATAATGGAGTTACGTCCAATACCACTCACCATACCTTTATGCTCAGTACCACCCCTGAACGCCCAAAGCCACCCTTGTACGCACAGAGCCACCCCTGAACACCCAGAGCAACACCTGTACACCCACCCACGCCCATGAAGGTACTGGGATAATTGAGTTTATGGGTGGCGCCTGCTGTGTCTGTGTCTGTCTGTGTGGCCTGGGTACGAAACACTACCCCTTGCTCTCTCTCTCTCTCTCTCTCTCTCTCTCTCTCTCTCTCTCTCTCTCTCTCTCTCTCTCTCTCCTGTCGTATTCTTTCTTCTATATAAGTATTCCTTCCCAAACTAAAGTAAAAAGCACTCAAAGAGCGCATACCGCCGCCAATGCAATTGCCGGATCCGGATCCACCTCAAAGTTTAATCAGTTCTTTCTTGGCCCATGGCCCACCCTTCCACACAATTCATTGAACTTCACTGAGGACTTTTGGAGATGTCGTGTGGACAAACAAACAAAGAATTCCTGGATACGGATGATGATCCGGATCATCCCCCAAACCTAATGGATTTTTCTTTGGGTCATATACCCCACCCCTCCAAGAAAAATCGGCAAAATCCGTTCATAATTTTTTGAATAACCCTGCCAAGAGAAAAACAGACAAACAGGTAAACCAACCAACGCCTGCAGCAACAAATCCCTCTTGGCGGAACTAGTAATATCGTTTGGTAGAGAAAAGAATAAAACTAGTAGTAGTCGTCTAACTGAAGGGATTGCAGGATATTACTTATAATCTTTTCATCATGAGAGCTTTTTCACAAAAGGAGCATATAATTTACTGCATGTGAAAGAATAAAATTTATAATATGCCACCATACTGAGAGGATTAAATCTTCCCCCTGTAGGGAAAATTCTATGAATGGTAGTCTCAACAACTAGCAAGAATTATTACGTCTGTGTATTATGTAATAATGTCTGTCTGTCTGTCTGTCTCTGTCTTTCTGTCTGTTTGTCTGTCTGCCTCTCTCTCTCTCTCTTTCTGTTTACTTTGATGTATTCACCCGTTCTAAACTGTCTGCTCTACATCTTTTCACCTCACTATCACTCCTGTCCATCTACTTGTCTCTCCCCTGCTTGCATCTCATCGCTATCTCCCCCGCCGCTTGTCTCTCTGTTCCTGTCTGCGTCTTTCATCTCGCCTGTCACGCTTTCACCCTACTAGTCTTACCTGTTCAGTGATTCAGCTCTTCCACTATGACGACAGGCTCTTTATAATTTTCTTCCTAACATCAGCTTATTCTATTCAGCTCATAAGAGGTTATTGGAATCTGTCTTTATTATTCATTCATCCTTTCACACGATTTTATTCATTTTAGAAAAGACTATCCTATGGACGCCTTTTACAATGAATTGCCTTCAGATTATTATACACAATAGTAGTTGTGATAGTTAGATGTTATAGCCGCAGGTTCATCTGTAATGTAAACCCGATGGACTGCTGGTTGAAGCTGCCATTCTCCAGCAGTCCACCCAAAGTTTAAGGAGACTGGAAGGAAGATGAGGGGCTTCTGCATAACTAGGCAGTGAATTTCCTCAGGTATAACGGTGCCATCACAAGAAGGCGTTCCCGTCAAGCACCACGACTCTGCTTAGCCTACTTTTCGAAATAAATGGATTGGATGGAGCTTTCACTAACGCCTTCACTACTAAGGCGGTCTCCTCACTTGAATACAATCATCTGGTGGCAGCAAATACAGCAGAAAAAAACAAAAATAGACGTCTGGATTCTTATCATTGCCCTCGTATTTTCTGTACTTTATGTTCTGCCTCTCTCTTTGGCCGTTCATGTTTTCCTTGCTGTCTCATCTGTTTCTGTTTATCTGGCTGCTATTCTCTCTCTCTCTCTCTCTCTCTCTCTCTCTCTCTCAACCAACCAACCAACCTGTGTCTCTATCACTATCTCTCCGTCTCTCTCTCGGACCGCCTACCCACCCATTTATCTTTGCCTTCCTCTCGGTCTCCCTACAGTACCCTCTCCATCAGGCTATCTCCATGGCTATCTTCACCTCCTAACCCTGTTCTATCTCCCCGCCTCCATTTTGTTCTCCTATACAGGTTGCAATCTCTGTCGCCACCTATCTACCTAACTACCCGTTTTGTCTCTTTGTTCTACCTTCGATCTCTGCAACTCTCCCTTCCCAAGTCCTCACCCTACCTCGCAAGTTCTTTGCCTCCCCCACCAAGCCATATTTCTGTCTTTTGCCTGTCTGTATGTCTCTATGTTCTGCATTCTAAATATCATTCTGCCTGCTGCCTGTACGTGTGTGTGTGTGTGTGTGTGTGTGTGTGTGTGTGTGTGTGTGTGTGTGTGTGTGTGTGTGTGTGTGTGTGTGTGTGTGTGTGTGTGTGTGTGTGTGTGTGTGTGTGTGTGTGTGTGTGTGTGTGTGTGTGTGTGTGTGTGTGTGTGTGTGTGTGTGTGCATTTATTCTGCAGTTTATATTTCTGCCTGCCTGCCTGCATGTATCTGTCTGTCTGGATATTTGATAATCTACCGTATGTTTCAGCCTACCTGTACATATTTAGTATACTTGGCAATCTCCCAAACCCACTAACTGACTGACTCTCCTTTTCACAGTCTGGTGACTTACTAATTGATTGATAATTCCGAACATCTCCCTATCATTTTTTTTTTTTAATTGAATTACTCCCATCTCCCAACAACTGACCTACTGACTGACTGCCAGTACGCACAACTGTCTCATCATAAGACCGACTAATTCTTCACTGTATCCCCGCTGATATTTTCACCCGATTCTCTGCTGTCTGCCTAACTAACTTTTTAACAAACTGACTCTGCTCTTCCTAACTAACTATTGACTGACCAACTCCTATACCCTATCTTCCCAACAGACTGATCGTACACGCTACTGTCTTCATGACTGACTGACTGACTGACTTTGTACTGTCTACCCAACTGAGTGAGTGACAGAGTGACGGCGCCCCCTCCTTATCCTTATCCAGGTCGCGGCTCCACCCGTAAGAAGCGGGCACGTCACACGATACCCTCCTTGACGACTTCTTCTACCCCTCCCTCACACTCGCCCACACCACTCCACCCACCACGCATCAACTTTATCTCTCTTATCTTGATTTAAGATGAGCTCAAATTTATCTCTCCGATCTAGTTTTCCCTAAGACGCAGCTTATTTTGTCCTGATGTGTCTGATCTTGGTTTATTATTATTTTATACAAGCTCGCCTTTACCAATTTTAGTGAGGGACGGAGCGCTCAAAGCCAGCATCATTTGCTACGCTCATTTTAATTTAACTTGTTTTAAAATTGCCATCTCTCCATCTTGAATGCTGAGCTGTCACGTGAAACACTCAAAATATAAGGTTAGTCACAAAGAGGTGCTATGGAAAGGTTAAGTTCAGTAACAGTGTTTTCTTCACCAACTGATCTATGTGAAATACGCTGCAAGAGGACCAAATCTGGGCCAAATTAGTGTAAATGAACTGCAGTATTCATTCTTTCTCGGTATATCTGGACAATCAAACTTTCATGCCAGTCCCAGCTAATTACACAGCGATTTACTCTGACAACTTCTCCACACACTTCTTTTAAATCACTGAAGGCGGGGCATCCCATATATACATCTCAATATCGCCTGTTTCAGTATACGACTTCCACGTTATGAATATTTAGACTTCTGTGATCCAAAGATATTCTCTCACCAACCTACCTTCTCCTCCTCAACCTTCAATTTCTTCGCCGTCTCCCTTCACTACTAAGCTGCAATCCTCTTTAAAACAACTTTCCACCTCCTCCTTGGATCTCAGCTTCCTTTCCACCTTCATGCACTTGTGATCTGCATATCCTCTTTATCAATCTCTCGTCATTCCTGCTCTCCATATGGCCGTACCAATGTATCATACCCTACTCAATCTTCTGAATTAATCTGTTTCTGTTCCTTAATCTATCATGTGCCTGATTCATATACATGATCTTCATTGTCTATCTGATCATGATTTATCCTCCATCAGATTCATTGTATCTGCCAGGCTTCTGATTATAAGGGTGATCTTCAATAGATCTAATATTTGAGATGCGTCAGAATACGAACAGCAAAATTGATATTTTCTTTTTCAGTTTTTTGATATGCAACGTAATCTTATTTAGTTCCTTCATGACGTACAGTATGCTACGCTACAGCATATCTCTTATATTCTTTCTGTTTGTCCGTCAGTAACTCGTCCGCTGCTCTGAACGCCGAGGCGTATCGTATGTTATTCAGGACAAAACTGAATGACTGATTCTGCTGAGAGAAATCAACTGAAGGTTAAAAAGCATCTCGTTACCGTTAACCGCGTTGCCGCTGTAGACGTATTTAGCTATTTTGTTTTAATTAACACCGAATGACGTTCAACAGGTTGACGGAAATCTCGTCACCACAGTTTGCTCTTTTCCTGTTACACGCCTATACTGTATTTTAGCAACTTGCATACAATTTTAGTCACACACTGGAAATCAGTGGGGAGTTCAAAAAGGATTTCAGACGATTACCGGTACATTCAGCTAAGCGACACCCCCGCAATGTATTGCAGTATTTTCTTTTATTTAATTGATTTGCATATACTCATTTGTCTTGAAAAAGAGACACTTTTACACATACAAGCGAAATCCAGGAGCTTAACAGGTTGACAAGACTCTCGGGTAATATAATCTGTTTGCACGGACATGATTTCGATTGCAACCTTTTTACAGCATATTTCTTTGCTGGAGACACACATTTTGTTGTTGCTACTACACACTAAATCTAAAATCTAAAACACATGATCTTTGTGAAATGATACCCTGGGTAATTATCGTTATATTCTTACTCTCTTCGGGCGTTTTATTTGGCTTGAGATATATTTTATTCTGGAGGGATTAAATATATCTTTTAAGAACCTGTCCACTACTTGGGCTCTTTCCTAAGATAAATAACATCTTATGGTGACAGTAGGAAGAAAAAATGTCATCGTAATGAAGGGGTTAAGAATCACAACATCCCATTAGCCAAGGGGTAAACAACAAACAGTTCTGTGAGACTCCCTGCCATTTCACCCTGCAGCAGGGACTAGGAAAGGGGGAACGGGGGATTAGATGGAGGTGAAGGGGGGAAGCAAAAGGTGAGGGGAGGGGACAGTAGGGCTCAGGAAGGCACTGGGAATAGGGGCTGGGGGCAGGGTTGGGGGTAGGGGGGAAAGATGGTAAGGGAGTCAGAGAGGCTAAAGGGGGTGAAAGGTGAGACGCAGAGGGAGGTCAGAGGTCAACCCACACATTCACTGGCTGCTGCCGGTCTCCCTACGAAACTGGATAAAGTCGTCTGGAGGTATCAAGAACAAAATCAAAATAAACTATCTCGCTGGATGGGTTAATGGAGACTGTATTGAACCTCTTCGTCTCTTTATAGGTGATAAATGTTTGTTGGTGGTAATAAGAATAGAAAGCCAAAGTTTATAGTGTTGTGCATTAGATATTGAAGGAGATGGACTTCACCCCCTAAATAACAAAGGCCTCGTCTGTGCTGAATAATGTCGTTCAGTGGTATCAAGTATTACACAGAGAGAAAGACATTATTTTACTATGGGGGTTGATGGAGAATGCTTCTAACTCCAAAAGTATAAGGGGTCTATGTCATGTTTAACAAAGTGGTATGTAGGTAGCGAAAAAAAGGTCAGCATACTGAAGGGGTTAACGTGGAAAGTTGAAAAGGTCTCAGGTGTGAATCTAAGTCGACTAACCCCATGAAGGGTAGGTGGTCAGAGAGAGAGAGAGAGAGAGACACGAAGAGATAGTGATAGAGACACAGGTTAGTTGGTTGAGAGAGAGAGAGAGAGAGAGAGAGAGAGAGAGAGAGAGAGTCTGACAGTCCGATATAAAGACGGACAAAGACAGACAGACAGATAGATGGCTATACAAATACTGACAGATAATATAGCAGACAGTCAGATAAACAGACAGACAGATGGACACACAAACAAGTACTCTGACGGACAATTTGGCAGACACAGGACAGAGGACAGAAACACAGACAGGAAAAATCACTCAGAGAAACACAATATTGCACAATCCATCACCAACAATGACGTACAGAAAGACAATCAGATGGAGACGGGGAACGGGGAACAAGATACAAGGTACTAGGAGGAAGGGAACAGTGACCAGGGAATAAGGAATAACACGAAAAGAAAAAGACAGCAAGAAACACTGATCAGGGAACAAGGAGAGAAGGAACAGGAAACTGAAAAATAAATGAAACAGGAAATAATGACCGAGGAAGAAGGAAACGAGGAGGACACAGGAAATAAGAAAAAACTGTAACAGGGAATAAGGCTAAGGAGCAATGAACGGAAAAAAGGAACAGAAGTGGGGAACAAGAAGCTAACTAACGGAACAGGGAGTAAGGAACAAAGGAAGGAAAATGAATAAGAAACGGGGAACAAGATTCTCAAGAACGAACGAAGAAGAAGGGACAGGGCACAATAAGTCTGAAGCAAGGAACAAGGAACATGCTGACCAAGGCTGGGGAGAACGAAAGAAGTAAAAATGAGATAAACTAAAGAAAAAAAAAAATGGGGGAAGGAATGGAGAGGGTGGAACAGGAAAAAAAAGGGGGGGGGGGAAGGAATGGAGAGGGTGGAACAGGAAAAAAAAAAAAAAAGAAGCTTCAAGTAAAGAAAACGGAACAACGAACAGCATAAGATACAGGAGCACAGAGTAGAAGACAGTTTTTTATAACGACATGGAAAAGAATGCAAGGAACAGGGAAAAGAAAACCGAAAATACAACAGAGCAGACAAATAATAAAGAAAAAATGAAGAAAGAAGAAACAAGAGCAAGGAATAACTTAAGGAGTGACAGAAACTAAGCAGTAAGATATGTAGACAGAGACGACAGAAAAGTTAGAGACAAAACGCAAGATCAAGCTTTAGAATACTGAAAAGCAAGCTGAGAAAAGTCACGAGAGAAAATAAGAGGTAAGAGACACACAGACAGACAGAAAGCCAGACACCACCAGACGCAAACCACAAGTTACGGAATGACAACAACAACAACAACAAGACAGTAAGACAAACAAACAGACAAGTACCGTATCAAAAGACAACTGATGGTAAGACTGACAGAACGGACAAATTAGGAGACACAGAACAGACAACGAGTGACATAAAACTCGAAGTCAGTCAGACACACAGATAAAAGAGGCAAGTTACTGAGAAGCAAGTGAAGATACAGTATTACAAGCACCACAGACAAGTTAAGGAGTAGCAAAATAGCGGCAAGACAGACAGACAGACAGACACACAGACAGACATAATAGACGGGTTAAGGAGTGATGGAGAAACACATAGTATGGTAATAAAGATAACAGGGCGGATAAATTAAGGAGTGACAAAAGATGAGCGTAAAACAGATAAACAGACAGACTGGACGAGTTAAGGTGACAGAAGTAAACAAGCACGCACTAAGACATTTGCATATAAGTTAGCACAAAAACAAGCAGTCAAACAAACAGGCAGACACACAGCCTGCGCAGTGAGACAGACAAACCACAGACAAGATAATAAGTGACAAAAGGAATCGTCAACAAGACAGACGGACAAGCTGGGGAGGGAGACGGAAATGCAAACAGACAGGGTGACAGGTCGGGGGAAAGGAAGGCTGAGACAGACAGGAGTGAGAGGTGAACAAGAAGACAGTGACAGACAGTGACAAGCAACAAGCAAGTAGGGCAAAAAATTACAGGAAGGTACAGATTAGCCCCTTCAGCACGAGGCGCTTTTGTTTTTAAAATTTTCCTACTGTCCTGCAGTTTAAATTTTTCGAGACCTCATGGGGCTGAAGGGTAAAATAAATCTTTAACTCGATTTTTTTTTTTTTTTTTTTTTTTTGCTGCTGTTTGCTACTTCCGTACGATCTAATTAATTACTGAATAAATCATCCCTGGCAGGAGTTTCAAATAATATGCTGTCGCCAAACGACTTTCTTATTACTGCATCACGAGAGACCCCTCATAGAGGAAGGGTTAAAACGAGCATATCACACCACTAGACATTCAAGCAGCCAGACTGACGGAAACAAACATAAAGGCAAACATGCAGACTGAACGAGAGGTAAAGAGACAGGCAATCAAGCAATGGAAGGAGGAGGAAAAATTACTGAATAAGTTTTACTACTGAAATATTCAAGGCAAATTAAAGGGCAGGCAACAGAAAAAGCGTGCGAAACCCACCCATAAATAAACAAACACATACAAAATAAAACCAAGAAAGGGCACATAAAGCAGAAAAAATACAGTCGTGAACATAAAATACATGCAGTCAGCACAGGCAAGTAGGTAAGTACAGTAAGCAAGCAAAGCAGAAAACACATAGGCAACACATACGTTAGCAAGGAAGCAAAGCGGATTACAAACAAAGGAAAATGCAATCTGACAAGAATAACAAATTAAAAACAATAAGCACTCAGGAGTGCAACACCCGCGCCCACCAATTGATCTAAGGGTCAAACCTTTGATTTAGCCCTGTGATCTTGATCTTCGAGTGACTGCTTTCAAATACGAATTACTTTATTCTTGTCTGATCCTTGACACTTTTACCAAGTCTGGCCCAAAGGTGTTCAGTTTTGCCTTGTCCTGCGACCTAACCCTATGACTGGTTGTTCTCAAAATCTACTTCCATTGTCCTTGTCCTATTCTGAACCCTTTCACAAACTTGGGTCTAAATTGGATAAAAATATTAGGCTGATCTTGTTCTTTAACTTACTGTTTTCAAAAGTATTTGGTCAGCCTCCTGACTGATCCGCAAAAAATCAAACAAATTTGGTCCAGATCAGATCAAAACTGTTCTAGTTCTCTCCAATAAGGAGAGTATGTTTTCACTCCTGTCTGTCTGTTTGATTGTTAGTTTGTTAGCAGGATTACTCAAAAACAATGAGAGGGATTTGGACCAAATTTCGTGGGTAGATAGCCCATGTACCAGGGAACAATTGATTAGCTTATGCGACTGATCCGGCTCGTATTACAGATTCTGGATCTGGAAAACATTTGTTTGTGAAACCTTAATCAATGATGAAACTCATTATGAAGAGTGGTTTGGATATTACATTGCCTTTGTCGATGAGATGCGCTCCACAGTGTCCCTCTAGTTATTTTTATTACACACATACATACGGGTTAAATTTTGATCTTACCCTATGGCTTTGATCTTTGACTGGTTGTTCTTAAAATAATCTTTCTTCGTTTTTGCCTTACCCTCAACCACTCTAATAAGTTTGATTGATATCGGATAAAGGCTCTTAAAAGTTGATGTCGCCGGGTCAGAAATTGATCCCTGTGACCTTGACGTTTGACATATTTGAAAAAAAAAAAAAAAAATCAGTTGGAAGAATTTACATTCACAATTTGAAGTGAGGATACAGCAGTTTTGGTCAAGTCGGGCCCAAAATGTTGTATCCTCACATTAGTCCCAGTTTCAGTAGGCAGACATATTTCTTCTTCGTGTAATCGTATCGAAGGAGCCAAGCAGACTTACGAGGAGACAGGTTATGCGTACATGAACAACCATGCAGACATAGTAAAAAAAAAATGCAGAAAAGTTACGTAACCAGATCAGCAGGACGACTAAAGAGACAGAAACGCAGAAGCAGGAACGTACACAAGGGGAAACTGAAGCTAAAATGAGGAACAAAGCTGAAGTTAAACAAAACAAACGACGAAGTTCAGCAGACAGGTAAAGTAGAAACAGCAAGGCTTTAGCACACGAGCACAACAGATGCCAAACAATCACAAAAAAATTAGGCAAGCGCGCACAGAGGTGAAGAATGCAGGTAGTAAAGACATTAAGTAATCAAGCAAGTAGTGTGTCAAACCAGCAGTGTGTCAAACAAGATGATGATGAAAGAAGCAGGGTAGGCAGTGAGTAAAGCAAACAGGTGATCAAACAAACCAGCAAGTAAACAGTGAAAAAACAGCAGTGAGTCCAGAAAAAAAAAATGAAAGAAGCAGTCAATTCAGCAAGCAAGGAAGCAGTGAATGAAACAAGCCGTGAGTCAGGTCAGCAGACAAGTATTATCAAGCAAACAAGCAGTGAGCCAAGAAAGCGGCGAGTCAAGCAAGTCGTGAGTCCAGCAAGCAAGCAGAGAGTGAGGTATGCAAGCAAGTCAAGCAAGTAATCATGTTAAACCGGCAGTGAGTGGGTGAGAGCAGCACGGCCTGGCAGAGGAGAGGACAGAGGTGAGTATCCTTGACGCCACCATACCTGTATCGCCCTTGACTGCATCCCACGGAGGTCACAGGGGGGCAGGGGAGTCCGGCGCCAGAAGGGGGGGCGGTGGAGGTTAAGGGAGGTTAGGATTAACCACTTCAGTACGGTGATATCTTTTCGACTATATTCTTGTTATGACTGGATGATCTTATTCCGCTTAGGGGAGATGAGTTCAATAATCCCTTCGGTACAAGAAATACGAGTAATCTTTAAGCTGAATAAAATTGTCCAAAGATACCTAATATAGAGTGAGAGAGAGAGAGAGAGAGAGAGAGAGAGAGAGAGAGAGAGAGAGAGAGAGAGAGAGAGAGAGAGAGAGAGAAGTGAAGAAGTTATAGGAGAGGGTGGTGACAGGTGAAAACAGTGGAAAATAAGAGGTACTACTGATATGAAAGGAGAGTGACAGTGGGGTGTGAAAAGGAAGAAGAAAAATATGGAATAGGGCGAGGCTAAATGCTGAGAGAAAGAAAGGTGAAGAGAGTGAAAGACTAGGTGAAGGAAAGGTGAAAGGTGGGTGAAAAAGGGTTGAAAGATAGTGTGTAAGATGGCGTGAAAGGAGACAGAAAGATGAAGTGAAAAGAGAGGGGAAGTAACTGAAAAGTGGGCAAAATGAGACTGTAAAAGTAGGGAACAAGGGTGGGACAAAAATAGTGGGCTAAAGAGGGGCAAAGAGGGCATGAAAGAAAATCTGAAATAAGAAGACAATGAAGGATACGGAGGAAGGGTGAATGTAGGGGGAGAGTGCTGGTTGGGGCCAAGAGGAGGGGGAAGGAATGGGATTAGAAATGAAGGAAAGGGAGGGTTAAAGATGAGGCGAAAAGTGACAGTAAAAGGGATGTCCAAGCTGAGTGAAATGGGATCGAATATGGGATGATTGGTGGTAATAAGGGACAGTGAAAGGAAGACCGAAGACGACGAATGAAGGGTCAAAAGAGAGGTGAAAAGGGGGTTTTAATGCACGTGAAAAGGGTGAAAGAATGGTTAATGAAAGTCAAAAGAGAGAGAGAAGCGATTAATAATCGAAAGGGTGAAAAAGGGGGTTAAGAGTCAAAAGGATGAAAGAATGGTTCATGAATTAAAGTCAAAATGAAAAAGAAAAGGATACTGAATGTCAAAAGCGTGAAAGAAGGGGTTAATAGGAATGAACGGAGTTGAAAGGGGAGGTTGTAGGAAGTAACAGCAGTGAAAGAGGTGCGAAAAATCAAAAGAATAAGAGAAAATATTAAAGGAGGCGTAGCTGGAGTGGGACAGAAGTATGTCAGGACGGGGAGAAAAGAGGGAGGAACAGGGAGACAAATAAACGCAAAAGGAAGAGGTTAAAGGTTGGGTGGGATGGGTCGAGGGGGTTAAACAGAGGGTCAAAGGGGGTGGATACATGGCAGGGATTTTGGATAAGCCACCAGAAGCAATGATAACCCCTTGAGTACGATGTCGTTATATATTTACTCTTGCTATCTCCGGACTAACGGGATTAAAGAAGTATACAGGGAAGGCTATATCAAACTCTTTAGGATACAAATATTTTCTTTTAGGATGAATAGAATAAAAAGTTAATGAAAGAGTAGGTGTTTAGCTCATGGGTTATGGATTTACGGTTATTATTAAAACCTCTTGACTTGTTCCCTCTATGCTCGGTGAGACAGTCTAGTGTAGCAATAGTAGCGTAGAAAGTATGTTGTAACGCCCAACGCTTAGAATAACAAAGACTCCTCTGGTAACATGACTTCCTTCATTCTAGCTATCATCACACAACTTACCTTAGCTTTGAGATAGAGATAGATAGATAGATAGATAGATAGATAGAGAGAGAGAGAGAGAGAGAGAGAGAGAGAGAGAGAGAGAGAGAGAGAGAGAGAGAGAGAGAGAGAGAATCGGTGAAGGATTAGCAGCAGTCTCGTATAATAATCACCATTACAGCCAATGAAGGTGTTTAAACAATCTCCACTATTTGCATCGGTCATCACACTCGTTAATTATCACCAGTTATCAACATTAATTCTGTTTGTCATCAATAATCTTGCCTGGTTTCGTCCAAATATTTTATATTTACCATTAACCTCTTCAGCCTATGGAAATCTATATTCCCTTTTTCTATATCTAACCCCTCCATCTCTGAAAGTCTCTCTTAGATGAACATAAATGTCTGGATATTCAAAAATTAAACATAAAGACACCACCGTGTTCAATATACAAGTTTCACCACAAAAAGTCAGTTCGATCACCAGCATTATAATCACCATTAAAGCCCACCATAACCACCACCACAAGAACCAGTTGGATTCTCACAAGTCAGTGTTAAGACGCACCAAGTGACTATGACGACTTACTTTATTACCATTATTACCACAGGGCTCCACTGAAACTTTTCCACTCAAAACAAATTCCCATGGATAACTCTTCTTGAAACTGTTTTACCGTGACAAAGCAGTTCATCTCTCTTCACCACTTCACTATCATCAGTGTACCCAGACAGTGTCACTACGATCTCCATTACAACTTATTCTGATAAAGGTAATAAGTTACCAGCATCCACATCAACTGTTTAGCACACTCTGTAACAATATCATGACCAAAACCATATTCCTCTCCTTAGTATCATCGCCACCAACACCACTTCTGCTCGGCTCACTGCTATTTCTTACCACCATCGACATTATAACAACAGAACACTATAACCAAGGTTCACTGCAACTTATGAGCACCATCGACATCGTAATATCTGCACATTAACTCTGAATTCAGTCTTCATACAAAGCTTTAGTCTGTAGCTTCAGCATTAACTTCATAACAGCACATTAACCTGTTATCTTTACCTTGCACTTTACTCTTACCCGAGCATTAACAACAAACCCAACTGTAAAGGAAGTAATCTAGGTATGGGAGAAATTCCTTCGACGTTCACTCAGTTGGATTTTGCAAAAACCTGTCAACACGACAGGAATGTAGCAACTATTTATATTTTCTAGGTCGACGATCACTCTGATGAGTGAGATGACGGATTAAACATGGACGTATTGTAGAGTGCTCTCCTTCAAAACTACTGATCAAATATAAAACATAATAGTAATTAATTTTTTTTTAAATCTTTAGCGTAGCCATTTCCGTTAATCTCCGTTAAATAATCATTGTGTTTTTCTTTTTCCACCCAGTTGTTGCGGCAGAGGCAGTGGCAGGCTAGGAACGCCTTCCTTTTTTCCATCTTGTTTTCATAAAATGTTAGTTAGCATAGCTACGTCACCCCAGCAGATAACCTCGCTGCAAACCAGTATATATTTACTTGCTATGTACATCTTTTGTACCCCCAACGCCAGACACTGCCACAAAGGATTCCGATGCAACTATGTAACTTATTCTGTCACCCTGAACGCATAAATATCCTTCAGATACTTCCAAACCCACCCCATTATCCTTACCATTACCACCACGCCCCAGCACCCCCATCATTTACCCTCTCCCTTCACCTCCCTTCACACCACCATTAAACTCCGCCCATGGTTCCATTATCACCATTCACGGGACGACAGTACACTAATTGCACCATTTATCGCCTGGTACGTGCTATGTCCTTGTCCTTGTCTCCCTGTCTCTTTCTTCCTCTCGCAGTTCCGCGTCTGTGCTTGTGCGATTGATGAGGTTCCAAATGAAAGTCGGAGAGGCGTATTTGCGATGCTTCCTTTCCTCCGTACGCTTAAATATGTCTCATCTTTATGTACGCTTGCACTTCTCGAAATTTAGTGAAATACTGTACCTTTGTTTTGTTTAATGCACAGTGCACAGGTCTCTACCCATCTATCATTTCATGTACGAGTAGATATATTTTTCTCTATTCAAATCTTCATTTTTCAAAATGTCTGCTTATAAGTGCATTTCTTGTTTTCCAGTATGTTTATGTATACTACTACAACTACTACTACTGCTAGTACAACTACTAATAAATAAATAAATAAGTAAACGATGAAAAGCAAAATTAATATCTATACGTTGATACAACTATTAAGAAGCATAATAATTATTATTTCATTACTAGAAAAAAAAAAAAACATTAGTTATTTTAGTGTCTCTTATTTACCTATTTATGTATCAACCTCCCCATCCACCTAATCATCTAAAATACAAGCAAAATTTACAGCTAGGCGTTTGCACCAAAATCAATACGTTTCGAAAAAAATGCGTTAGTGGTTCATTACTAGAAGCATTCCCAGTAGTATAATTTTGTCTATCTTATTAATCTCCTTAATGTATCTATCACTCTCAGTCTGTCTAGCTACTTGCCAGTCTACCTGTCTACTTATCTATGTCAGTCCATCCATCCATCCATCCATCTATTTCTCCATCCATCTGCTTATCTATCTCTCCATCCTTGGGTACTCAGCCAAGCAACAGACACACAGCAATTACTGTTCCAAAGAGGGAGTGGGAGGGGGCGAGGTAGCAAGTTCCAGATTCCCTTCAGTGCTTGTTTGGTACTGGAGCTGAGAAGAAGGCGGGGGGGGGAGGGAAGAAAGAGAGAGAGAGAGAGAGAGAGAGAGAGAGAGAGAGAGAATATACAGCTGCGTTTGTAGGAAGGGACACACATTTGACTATTATTTTACTATTGCTTCCTCTGCTTCATTAACTCCCTGGTGCACTAATCATACTCAAAGTGAAACAGTACTACACCCAAAAATCAGGGAAAATTACACTAGACAATGAGGGTAGATGTGTATAGTTACTTATGAACACGTCTGTACATGAAGGAATTGTGTGTGTGTGTGTGTGTGTGTGTGTGTGTGTGTGTGTGTGTGTGTGTGTGTGTGTGTGTGTGTGTGTGTGTGTGTGTGTGTGTGTGTGTGTGTGTGTGTGTGCGTGCGTGCGTGCGTGCGTGCGTGCGTGCGAGCGAGCGAGCGTGCGTGCGTGCGTGCGTGCGTGCGTGCGTGTGTGTGTGTGTGTGTGTGTGTGTGTGTGTGTGAGAGAGAGAGAGAGAGAAATATATATATATATATATATATATATATATATATATATATATATATATATATATATATATATATATATACCACAAGGAAGTCTACCTCTAATGATATTCTGGTCCAGGTTTCGACTGCTGTTGTTTGCCCTGGTGATGGTCTCGTGGGTAGGAGGTTCACCCGTGCCCCTCCCCGCCCCGCCCTGCCCAGCCTTGCCCTGCCCTGCTCTATCTTATTCACTCTGCCCCTACTTTATGCTGCTCTGCCCTGCCCTTTCAGTCGTGTAATGCCCTGCCTTGTTTTAACTGCTCTACCTTGCCTTGCTCTGCCCTGGTTGGCTCTGCTGTGTCCATGCATTACCTTGTCCTGCTCTGCCCTGGCCGGTTTTGCTGTGCCCTTCCCTACCCTACCGAGATCTGTCTTGTCTTGTTCTGTTTTGTCATACCCTGCTCTGGGGTACTCACACTACCCTCACCCGTCTTGTCCTGCTTTACTATACCCTGCTCATATCTTACCAACCTGCCTTTATCCTGTCCTGCCCAGCAATTCTTGGCTCAGCTTAGCCATGTCTGTCTTACTATACCTTGCTCAGCCATACCGTACATTGCTCTGTCTGTTGCCCTGCCTTACCTTACCAAGCCTACTTTGATCTCTCCTACCCTGTTCAGCTATATCCCACCCTATCTTACCTGCCACGCCCAAACGTGTTTTATCATACCATATTCCAAACTGTGCTGCCAGCCCTGCCCTTCCTTGTCCTACCTTTTTCTCTTCTGCCCTGCCTTGTTATGTCCTGTCATGCACTGCTCTACCGTGTACCACCATGTTCTGTCCTGCCATATCCTGCCCTTCCCTTTTCAATCCTACCACACCCTACACTATTTTACTATACATTAACCTACCGTGCCTTGCCCTGCTGCTACCCTGCCCTTCACTAACTTACTGTTCTTATTCTACCTTATCCGGCTATGCTTTGCAGTACTTATTCCTGTCCTGTTGTGTCTAGCCATACCCTGTCTTAAACAACCCTGCCCTGCTCAACCTTGTCCTGTTTTTCCATTTTTTTTTTTTTTTATGCGAGGAAGAAGGAACCAAAGGCCATGGCCCGCAGTAACAGTTCCCTCCAAGAGAAAAACAAAATACAATAGAGAGCCAAATTCAAGATCCGATCATTTTGAGATGCCTGGACACACCGCGTTTGAAAGACTGGAGATCATAGGCAGCAGGAAATACAGATAGAAGGAGACAGTTCCACAGCTGACCTGTTGCATAAATGAAAGACTGGGAGTAACGGTTAACTCTTGCATTAGAGAGTTGGACAGAAAAGGGATGAGAGTTTGCTGCCAGACGGGTGCTTCGCGCCCGTCGTAGAGGTGGAGGAATGCAAGCAGACAGTTCAGAGGAGCAGTGACCATTAAGGTAGCGATAGAAAAGAGATAAAGCTGCAACAGTGCGGTGAAGAGACAGAGGTTGAAGGGAGTCAGTAAGAGGAGGAGAGTTAATGAGACGAAAAGCCTTTGACTCCACCCTATTGAGAAGAGCTGTATGTGGGGAGCCTCCCCACACATGAGAGTTGTACTCCACACAGGGGCGGATAAAACCTCTGTATAGAGTCAACAATTGTGCAGGGGTAAAGAAAGAGCGGAGTCGGCTTAGCACACCCAATCTCTTGGAAGCAGATTTTACAAGAGATGTAATATGATCTTTCCAAGATAAGTCCTGAGTAAATGAAACCCCAGGCATGTTCAAGGATGATGCAGGACTAAGCTGAATATTATTAAACATTAATGGGTATACCTGTGGAAGATTTTGTCGGGTTGATAGGTGTAAGAACTGAGTCTTAGATGCATTAAAGACAACCATATTATTTTTACCCCAGTCAGCGATACGAGCCAAGTCAGACATTAGGTGTGCAATTTCTTGAAGTAACTGTTGAGATGGGCGTTGCGGGAACCGAATGGAAAGGTGAAGGGTGGAGTCATCAGCGTATGAGTGGATAAGGTTAGATGTACAGCTTAGAAGATCATTGATGAATAAAAGGAAGAGAGTTGGTGATAGGACAGAGCCCTGAGGAACACCACTGTTGATAGATCTAGGAGAAGAACGATGGCCGTCTACAACAGCGGCTATAGAACGACCAGAAAGGAAGCTAGCGATGAAGGCACAGATAGAAGGATAGAAACCGTAGGAGGGCAGTTTGGAAATTAAAGATTTATGCCAGACTCGATCGAAAGCCTTTGAGATGTCAAGTGCAATGGCAAAGCTTTCGCCAAAGTCCCGAAAGGAGGATGACCAGGAGTCTGAAAGGTAGGTGAGAAGATCGCCAGTGGAGCGTCCCTGACGGAACCCATACTGACGATCGGAAAGAAGGTTGTGATAGGAAAGATGCCTTAAAATTTTTCTATTAAGAATTGACTCGAAAACTTTTGAAATACAGGACGTTAAAGCAATTGGACGATAGTTGGAGGGTTGGGAGTGGTCACCCTTCTTTGGGACTGGCTGAATGAGAGCAAACTTCCAGCAAGAAGGAAAGGTACAAGTTGACAGACAAAGGCGAAAGAGTTTGCCTAGGCAGGGTGTAAGCACAGATGCACAGTTCTTGAGAACAACAGGAGGGACCCCATCAGGCCCATATGCCTTGTTAGTACTGAGGCCAGTGATGGCAGAAAATACATCAACTGAAGAAATTTTAATGTCAGCCATGAGGAAGTCAGAGGGGAGAAGTGATGGAGGAACAGCACCGGAATCGTCTAAGGTGGAATTGGAGGAGAAAGTCTGTGCGAAGAGATCTGCTTTATCAGTAGAAGAAATAGCTACAGAACCATCAGAGTAGAAAAGAGGAGGGAAGGATGATGAGGTAAAGTTGTTAGAAAGATTTTTGGCAAGGTGCCAGAAGGAGCGGGAAGAATTCGAGTTGGAGAGTTGAGAGCTGTTCTGCCCTCTACTTTTTTAGTTTCTCCTGCCATGTCCTACGTTATCATCCCTTGTCCTTACCTTGTCTTATTATAATCAGGTAATCAGTAGACGATTTTGCTCAGCTGTGAGAAATTCTAGCAGTCAAATATTAAAATATATGTCCCCACCAGCAATTTCTCGCTGTGTATGTACTTCAGGTAATTTATTCAGGTTAACGCTAAACAGTTCTCTTCTAATGAAATTTCACCTAGAAGTGAACTGTTTGAAAATTATTACAGTCAGCCCATCATGTCTGCTGATGCACCTGATTAACAACAGACGGTTTTGTTCAGCTGAGAAAAATTCCAGAAGTCAGAGAAGTAGCTAAAAATGATTCTCCCAGTAGCCTACCCTGCTTTGTCTCTTCTTTTCAGGGTCCTAGCAGCATCAGTAGACAAAAAGGAAAATGTTTTCTTTCTACTTTCAGTTAAAGTCCTATCAGCGCCAACGGGGGAAAAAATGCAAAACTAAACGCAATTGGGGGAAAAGTGATGACATGAGGCCCAGGGGAAAAAAAGAAAAAAAGTAAAGACAACGTGAGTGAGAGGAAAGTAAAGAAGTAACTCAATATAAATACAAGGAAAGGCAAAAAGAATGAAGGGAAATAATGACTACTAAGGGAGGAACAATCCAAAGAAGAAACTGATACGAAAAAACAATGAGAGAGAGAGAGAGAGAGAGAGAGAGAGAGAGAGAGAGAGAGAGAGAGAGAGAGAGAGAGAGAGAGAGAGAGAATGAAAAAAAAATAGAAAACATAGTAGCTATCAGAACACAGAAAAAAAAGCCTTAAAATGTGATAAATACAAGTCACACACAGAGAACACCAAAGATAACACTCACAGCATAAAGGTATAATCCAAGCATCCCCACTGAAAATTACGACACCTGCACCTCGGCCACACACCTGTCATCAGTCCCGGCACACCTGCAATCGGGGGCAACCATACCTGCAATTAGTATTCTCCCACCTAACCATCCATGTCATCGCCAGCAACTGCAATCAATATCACCCAGCTATCATAAGTAATTAACATCACTCCTGAGCCACTCAGGTACAGTCGGAGACAAAAGTTCGCCCTATTATACCCCCTATCTCATACTTCCCTCAGCTGGAGATTACTCTTAAACTGACAGAGGCTTGGTATATTTCTCCAACCAATGATGATACTCTTTGATATTATGCGTCAGGGAGGAAAGCGGCAGACATGCCCTACGTGTGCTGCAGACGCAGTGGAACAGTAGGCGAACTTTTGTTCCCGATTGTACCCCGGAGACTAAGCTGCACACCTGTAATTAACGTCCATACCTGCAGGTGAGGCCACATGTGCAATTATCGGCCACACTGGATCTGCTCGGGGTCGTGTTGTGGTTGTATGTCAAAAGGCCCAATGGGTACTTATCCTTGAACGCCCACGGCCCCTTGTCACCTTCACCTACGCACTGGATTTAAATGTGTTTCTAGGCAACTACATAGTCTGTTGTCTTCAGATATTCTCGCGTAATTCGTATTCGTGCTTAACCGTTAGAAAGTCCTTTGAATCACTTGATAAGTTTTAAGTTTCCAGGAATCAAATCTTCCCACCCATCTTTTCATTTACGTAAGTTCAAGCTGCCAGTTTACTGAATTTGACATCGATGTCTTAAAATCATCTACAGTATTTTAGCCTAGTCAGTACTCCTCAATGTCTACACAAAATTAGCACTTACCACCCTACACTCAAAAAACCTATACCCGTGTTTATAGGCTGGAGGGAGGGGAGTTAGTCACTTGCTTAATGACAGAAATTGGTGCTTATCGATCCACGTATTAGCTGCTTTACAGGACCAGTATATCATGGCATGGACGTGTGTATTAGAACTGTTCGTTTATGTCTGGGATTTGAAAACTGACTCCTACAATATTTCATCATCACCATCATCAATCATCATCATGTCATCATCATCATCATCGCCATCATCATCATCATCATCAGCAGCAGCAGCAGCAGCAGCAGCAGCCGCTGCAGCAGCATTATTCTGACTCTTTAACATTTACATGAGGTAGAATGATGTACAGACAGGAAAAGCAAAAAAGGTAATTACAAAAGTACGGACAACTAACAAGTGACATCAACAGCGGCTAGTCAAACTGGGCCGCATCTATCCACTCATCAATCAAGTCTTGAAAGTTCTTATCTTCATTACACAGACGAAACGACCACATGAAACAATGATTCATAGTGCCTGTGGGATAGAGTCATTCTATTGACTGCCAAGTTAAAGAAGTTATATAACCCTTCCCATTTTCATCGGCGTACATCCGTCATCCATCCATTTCTGTCCTCCGTCAGACTTTTTGCTTCCACAATATTTCCATTCCTAGTTTACTTACACATTTACATACTTTATCCATCTACTTACTTACTGGTCTTCAGCGCCTTCTCCTACCCTGAAACTCGGTTATATATACTATATGCTCTTCACTAGCCTATATAAATCCAGTCTCTGTATGACGATAATATTTTCTTTATGCAAAGAAGAAACAGCCAAAGGCTAGGAGCCTGCAAAGTTGTTCTTAAAAAAGTAAACAGATTACATAATAAAAGAGAGACAAATTCAAGTCTCGTTCATTTTCAGATGTTTTGACACACCACGCATGAAAAAATTTGGGGTCATAGGCCAAGGGGAATATGGACAGAAAAACAGCTCCAGAGTGATCTATTATATTCATGAAGGAGTGAGAGTGTAATTTAACTACTGCATTAGTGATAGGGACAGAAAAAAGTGGAAGTGCTCTGCTAAACGGGTGCTACGCGGCCGCCATATCGGAAGTGGAATGCAAACAGACAGACAGAAGGGAAGTGACCACTGGAACAGCAATACTAAAAAGGTAAAGATGCAATAGCGTGGTAAAAAGACAGAGGTTGAAGGAAGTTAGTAGGAGCAGAGGAGCTGACGAGACGAAAATTCACTGCCTCTCCATCTTGTTAGGGCTGGGAGTGGGGCTCTTCACTAATGAGAATTGTATTCCAAACAGGGGAGAATAAGACCCTTGCACAAAATAATAAGCAGTGCGGGGGTAAAGAACACACCGAGTTTGCTTAGCATACTCAGTCTCTTGGAAGCTAATTTTGCAAGAGAGGTAGAGTAATCTTTCCAAAATAGGTCTCGGGAGAATGAAACCTCAAGGATATGAGAATAGGTCCGAGCTACGTTGCTAAATAATACAGGGTACTCCGCAGAAAATTCTGACCGGTCAAAAGATGTAGCAATGTAGTTTTTGATTCATTAAATTACACAAGGTTTCTCTAACCCTAGTCAGAAATATGAGCAAGTCAGAAATCAGTGTGTCATTGCCTCATCCCATGATTACTGAAGTAATTTCTATAATTATGATGTGAAAAGAGGGTGGAAATATGAAGGGCGGAGTCATTAACATCTGAGTTAGACAAGCGATGAAAAGAAGGACGAGAGTTGGTAACAAACCAGAATCATGAGGAACACTACTATTAATGCTTTAGAAGAAAAGTGGCCGTCTACAACACGAAACATAGGGAGACCAGAAAGAAAACTAAAGATGAAGGCAAAAATAGAAAGATGGAAATTGTATGTTTGTAAGTGGGTGAGGCTAGGGAACTGACAAGAGATCGAGGTGGCTGGATGAATGTTGTGAGGAGAAGAGCATGATCAGGGATTTTGGCACCCCTTATTAACTTGTCACCGTCCGGATTGATTCAATCGGATACGTTTGTGTGAAGCTGCAGAGCGTGGTGAATGTTTTTTTTGGTGTATCCTATGAAGCCAGGATTCCGGGGGCTTGAATGATGAGTGAAGAGAAGCGTGGCCCATTGGATTGGGCTAATTTGGGCTGTCTGGACATTGCTACTCCTCACCCTGTCCTTGGGTGGGAAAGGAGGTCCGGATGATGATGATGATGATGATGATGAGGATGACTAAGACTGAGAAAGGAAGGGGAGAAGATCGTCAGTGGAGAGCTCAGAAAAAAAAAAAGAAAAAAAAAAAAGAAGGATTATGATACAAAGGTGCTTTCAAATTAACTGTTTAGGACAGATTCAAAAACTTTCAAGATACAAGATATGAAAGCAACTGGGCGATAGTTAGAGGGCTGGGAACGGCCACCCTTCGGCAGAGGCTGCGTAAGAGCACACTTCTAGCAAGATGTAAAGGTGCAAACAGATAGGCAAAGACGAAAACGTAAACCTTGACAGATGAAGGTAAAGGAGCTTACTTAGGCAGGGTATCAGCACGGACGCACAGTTCATGAACACAACATAAGAGACCCATCAGACCCATAAATTTTTTTTCTTTCACCAGCGCTTCATTACTTTTTCTCCTTCCGCATCCGTTACGCATCTCTGCATTTCCTATCCTCTCTAGCTTACACAACTCATCTCTACTGCTCTTACGTCTGACTTTTGATACTTACCTACCATTCAAACGTCACCCTCATGCACTAACCTGGGAAATAATACATTTTCTTTCATTCTCTCTCCTCACATTTCTGTCCTGTTTCAAAGCTTCAAGGCACCGATCTACCTCCTTCTTCGAGCCAATCTACACTTTCATTCATTTATCACTCTTTTCTATCACAGCACCTAAATACTTGAATCCTCCCGCAATTTTCAACCTCTCTCCTTTCAGCCGCACAGCAGAATGTGATTCACATTTTCCCTCAACAACCATCACGTTATTCCTACAAAATTAAAACTTAATTCCACAGCTCCCAGCTCACAAACATTTTGTAAATTTATGGTACGAGGATCGTGAGTCTTTAACAAACAGGTACTATACCTTCAAGAAATCTAACATGGTTCCTCCACCTTTAGCCACAGTAATATTATATATTACGGATATGTTTATGTGAAGCTACAGAACGTGGTGAATGGTTTTGGGCGTATCCGATAGAGCCAGGATTCCGGGGGCTTGAATGACGAGTGAATGGAAGCGTGGCCCATTGGACTGGACAAATTTGAGCTGTCTGGACGCTACTCCTCACCCTGCCCTTGGGTGGGGAAGGAGGTCCGGATGATTATATATATATATATATATATATATATATATATATATATATATATATATATATATATATATATATATATATTCTGCTCTTTTAGGATGGGCTGTCTCCTGTCCGAGTTTACCGAGTTTAACGATCCCGGACTCCCTTTTCTCAGCTAATTTCGGAGATGAGTTGCACAGACAGGGAAGAGAAAGGGAGCGAGGAAACTATTTCGTTGGATGGAGACTACGTGAAGTTACTTTTGGCCTGAGTGAGAGAGTGAGAGTAGCTCTGAACAGTAATATTCAGGACACAAGAACATATTACCCAGCCAGCAGTGTTAGCTGAATACACGTAACTCCCAGTGGGTTACAATCTTACTGTTTCACTACTTTGGGTATTTAATACCGAAGCATTCAATCATGAAACATTTATTTTCTCATATATTCTCCTCCTCACACATTTATTTCCTTAAGACCTCATACATGTAAACATTTATTTCAGCACACATTCATTTCCATCCTCATTTACTTATTCTCTGATACAATCATTTCCACAAGGTTTCATTTCCTTAAACATTAATTCCTTCAAGCATTTATTATTGCCCGGATCGATGAATCACTTAATATCTGTAAACTCAAATGGCATCAAACCTTATAATTTCCTTACAAGATTCAATACAAACACTTCAAAGTACATGACATCCAGGCCTTGTATCTAACGAGCATGATGGTGATGATAAGCCCTCTCCTTCCTCCTCACTCAGACAATTCAACATGACTAGTGCATTACCGGCGCAGTCAAGTAACCTATGAGGATATGCAAAGCGCGAGATGCAAACACAACTTAATTATCAGCCGTCAAGAGTACCTCACTTCTTGACCTACAAACATCAGCCGCAAAGATAGGCACAGATAACCTTTTCTTTGGGAGACTGAAGTTGAAGTGTGATACATATTGTGTGTCTCCTCCTACTCGCCACCTACAATTACCTCTCACGTACACCTTCTATTTATCTTTTGTCATAATTAATTCTTGAATTTATATCCTGTGTATTCTCTCCACCACTAATAATTTCTTACTCACATATACCACGGTTCATCTATTTCCTTAATTCTATGTCTGCACTCTACCTTCAGTTGCCCCTCCCGTATTCGTAACTATAACTTTTTAGCTGATGGAGTATCTCTAAGAGCGGCCCTGTCCGTCTGTCTCTCACTAACGTTTTACGGACATGAAAAGCTTCACTCCTGTAGACTTTAGCTACTTTAGCGAAGCCACAGTACACCACACCACACCACACCGTATTATAAGACAGGTAATTAATCAACGACCATTACCGAATAGTCCTGAAACTCCTGCACCCAGTACGAGTTCTTTTATGCCAGGTCTGAAATCTATATTCCCATCAGCTTTTCACGCAGGCTACTTTACATTCATCTCTTTCTCCTATCTGCGAATCTATATTCTATGGCTTCTCTCTACATCCAGTTTAGTTGCCCCTCTAGGTACTTGATATTCACATCTCTCTCTCATTTCCAGATCTATATTCTGTGCATTCTCCTTCCCTCCACTTACGTCTCTCGCACAAGCTTATCGTTTTTCTATCTTTAACACGCTTCGGTGCCAGGACGTCTTTTAATATTATAGTCTTGTTCTCGCCGGACGGCTTTGTTTAGCTTTGGAGAGACCTGTGTTACCGAATAGGGTTAGCAACAACCTTCATTAATCCCTTTATTATCAGGACTTCTGTGTATCTTATTCCTGTTACCCACAGGATGATTTTATTTATTCAGTTAGGACAGAACTCTGTTAGTCGTCGTCCAACAACCCTAGTCTGTTTGGCGGGGCAGATCCATCTACCGCAGCCAAGCAGTCGCCCCCGCAGCGCCATCCCATGCAGTGAAGCAATGTTCTTTTGCGGTAGTCTGCTTCTCGCCAAGGCGCGGGGAAAAGTGTGGAGGTTTGGTTCCTGGATCAATGTAGCATTTGCGTCTCTCTACCCAGTCAACTGGGGCATAATAGTTGTAAAGGGAATAACATCTAAATCTATATTCTGTGTGTCCTTTCTTCTTTTATATGCCGGTATAAATTTACAATGTTTTTGTCTGTTTGCAGTCTGCCTATTATTTATACCTTGGATACATATTTCTTATTCCTAAATAGATAATCCATTTCTCCTTCTCTAACGCCACTTCCTTCACATATCTTGGAGTAATCCTTTCCTTTCTTTAATTCGAAATCTATATTGCATATCATATTACCTCTTGTTTTATCTTGCATATAACTCGGATTCATCTCTTCCTTTTTTACTTCCTACATATATTGCATTCAGATTAAAATTCCATATAGTACAGATCATTCAGACTTTTATACTAACTTACGCATCTCGTTACTTTTTTTTTTCTGCTCTACTGTATTCTACTTCAGTTCCATTCATATTCACTCTCCTTCCACTGACGTTGCTTCACATGCTGGGAGTGGCTTCAACAACACATGCACGGACATTTTATTCGTGTTATTTGCGAACCTAATCCCTAATAACTCCCGCACGACACACCATCCTCCCTTATATACTTCCCTACCTAGTTCTTGTTTTACTCATCTTCTATTTCTAATTCATTCTGTCCATTTCTGTCCACTTTAAATACTACTTAAATGAGGACCTGAGTTTCACGTTCCTACTGCAGGTCAATCTGTTCACCTATCTCACTATCCACTTATGCAATGCCCTTCAGTCTGTTGCCTGTATCTAACTCCTCTCCACAAGTCAACCACATCATCCACATGATCTATTCCTCTCACACAAAGTTTTTTTTTTTTTTTTTTTTCCCCAGTCTCTTCCTCTCTAATTTTTTGCACCTCCAGTCTCCCACATTTTCTAGCCAACGTAACTAATACCTTTTAATATAACTATTTCATCTATCTTTACATCTGCTTAATAAAAAGGCCTACCCTTTTTGTCATGGCCTTGCTTTCTATTTACATTCATGTACTAATATCCTTAATGTTCCTTTTAACCCCTTTTTCTAAGCCTTCCCATGCCTTTTCTCGTCTATCAAACCCTCCACTATGACTGCAGTATCTATATTTTGTTCTTGCTACTAACAGACGATTTCAATTACCTCTGGGAAAAATTTTTGAACTAGAGAGGTTAGATGTAGTGTTTACTAACCCTTTCATGATCGTTCTCCCCCAAGCTGAGTTGAGTCGCATGACAGTATCAAAAGAAGAAATGAACGTAATGAGGCGGTTAAATCCATCTCATTTGCCCAATACCCTCCGTCATATTTCCGCATGCCATTACCTTCCATGCATTTATTACAGCCCCATCAACTCTCCCTTCTCCTCAGCTCCCTCTGTTATCTCCATTAGTTCCTTAGGTACGATAACGCCCGCACAATTTCATCTTACAATCATTATAAGACTTTAGTCATCACGGGAGCCCTATTTGTGAAGCGGCTACTGTAGAATCCTCTTTCACCATTTTCCTAACACCACCACTCCATTGCCTGCCTTCATTCAATCCCTTCAGCCTAGGGACGTCACTTCTGATTTATTTTTGCTATACCCAAATGGTTCTACTCAAGTAAACTTTTCTACCAGAGAAGTTTATTATAACCTTCATTAAACTATTTGGTAAAAGAGGATTCCACTACGCTGTATCGTATCGTTTGTTTCTCCGCCAGAGTAACTGTAAAGACATACTCGTGCTGTAGAGATTATGAATACTCTCTCCTCTTTACTCCTCCCGTTACAGCCACATCATCTACTTGTCTCTACAGTCCTCTCTCTGGATATTAAGGTATTATATTACCCCATTTTCCCTTCCATAGTAATAAAAAACTCTTCTCTCTTTTCCCTTTTTGAACTCTTAAAAACTTTTCATTTCCTCCATCTATCCAAATCCACAGTTTCTGTCACCTTCCAATTCATCTAATTCTACAAATCTCTCCTACGCAGAGACCAATCTTCTCCCTTTCCCTCAGTGTGGTCTTTTCACCTTGTCCATATAAATAAACCTAAAACTTATTCCATCTTCCCTCTTGGTCCACAAATCTCCATCTTTTCCCTGCAGACCTTAACTTCTTTCACTTTCCGTCCATTTATCTGTCCATCTTGTCTACCTTCCAACAACAACTTTACTCCGCAATTTCATATCCCTGCTCTCCACTCTGCCTACCTTCCACTTCCCTTGAGCTATCACAAGACCCTCTCCTCTTCCCTCCATCTATTCCCAAACCTACATCTATCCCAAGGCCGTCTCCCATTCCCTCCACCTATCCTAAGACCCTCATCCCTCCCTTTCACATATCCCAACATCCTCTTCCTTTCACTCATTTACTCTATCCCTTTCCACTTCCCTTCCACTGACCACACAAAATCCTTCGCTTTCATCCGCTTATTCCCACACTTGTCCCTCCTACTGCTACCTTTATGTTATGCTCTACCCCCTTCCCTCCACCTCGTCTAATCCCTTCCGCTTCCCTTCATCCACTGCCATCCCCTCCTTTACCCTTTCTTCAGGCTTCTATCAACTAAAATCCAGTTTCTTCCCGACTTTCTTCCACATAACACATTCCCTTCCTCCACTTACCCTCCATCTAAAACATTCCCTTCCTCCACATACCCTTCTCCTAGCACCTTCCTTCCTCCACATACAATTGACACATTTCCCTCCTCCACATACCCTCTACCTAACAAATTCCCTTCCTCCACATACTTTTAACACATTCCTCTCCTCCACATACCCTCTACCTAACACATTCCCTTCCTCCTCCCTCCACCTACCTAACCCTTGTCACACCCTCCACACCTCTGCACACAACACTTGCCGCCTCCCTCCGCCCACCACCACCAGCACCTCATCTATCCTTCCTGCTGACGCCTGTCCCTCACCCACGCCACAACGGTACACCCACTTACCACCGCCCACCTATCCTGCCCCCTCCCTCGCCCAACCATCATTTCTACCCATTTACTTTACCTCCGTCCACACTACCACTACCATCACTCCTGTCCGTTTCTATCGTAAATTATCTCGCACATCTAACAACCCAATTCTTATTCACCATCACTTCTATCCACCTCCGTTCCTATTTACTATTACTACCGTTCACACCCATCCACCATCACCACCATCCACCCCTATCCACCCAAGTTCCTAGCCATGCCTATCTGCCATCAATTTTATCCACTCGTATCCACCAACGTTCGTATCCACTTCTATACGCCATTATTCCTATCCAATCGTATCACTTTCATCACTACCCACCCTTATCCACCAAAACTCCTATCCACTCCTATCTAGCATCAGTCTTCTGCACTTAGTTCTTCTCCGGCCACCTACTCCGCCGCCATCACTCCCATCCACCCCGCTAGTTACACGCCTATCCATCTCGTGTCCTATATACGCCTATCTGCGCGTCTGTTTATCTATGTCTTCTGTCCCTCTTTCTATTTAATTATATGCCTGAGGAGTGTCGCAGATAGAAATAGACATACACTCTTCTTCTCTACCGACTTTCATCTGACCTGCACATAATCGTCTGATGGTAACAAGAGCAGAAAATATATACACTGAATAATCGTGATGAATGTGTCAGTGGGGATTATTTCCAACCCCATCGTTACACTTGGTCTCTTTGAAGCTGAATAAAAAAACTCGGATGTAGGAAGAATAAAATACATGACCTCATCACGCTGACTGACCAAGTGAAGATTGTTTTTATTCCCTTTACTACTTTGGATGCACTAAGTTCAACCCTTTCCATTCAGCGATTAAAAAAAAAAAAAGCTTATTCTTCCTACCTCCAGACGGTTTTGTAGATTTGGAGAAATAATTCATTACTGCCGCTGTTAGAAACAGTCTTCTGTAACTCCTTGACAACTTGATGTCTCATCAAAAACTGTATGGAGTACTGAGAAAAGCAGGCAAGGAAATAGAAAATAAATACATCATCCGACTGAAGGGGTTACATGAATCACTTGTGGTTCTGTCTGGCCTACAATACCTTCAGGACAAATGCACACTGGTCCCACCTAGCAAGATTCCAGATAGCCCTATAGCATGGACGAAATCACTTACACTATCACATTAAAGGTTGTAGTCAAGATGGCTCGGAGATTTCATAGTACCTATTCCTTCGCTATTTATTTCTAACGTTACATCTCACTATCCTCTTGTATGCAAACCATACTGATATATTAGATCGATATAAACAGCACACAGGAGCCCTAAAGTGCAGAGTGGTAAATACTCATTCTTCGCTAAGAAGACGTGACATGACATTTCGTAAGCCAAGAGAGAACATGACTTTAAGATCGAAACATTCCGCTCTCGTAATGTGACGTCCTTCATAGTGTACTTTCCTGCTACCTTGATAGAATAAATTGTCTGGGCATAGCATGAAAAAAAAAAACCTAATCAGTTTGAAAACAAAGTTCATATTGTTGTATTTTAATACAAGCGAGCGAAATCGACCCACGCAAGCAGAAGTACCCAAGATCTGTTTTAACCATTTCTACAACAAGCAACAACAAAGAAACGTAATTCTGCTCCAAGAGTTTATGTCAGATTTAAGCTTGGAATTTCAAAAACTACAGGCAACAGCTCTACATACCCTACCCCCCCCCCCTTCCTTTACCTGTCCAACCACAGTCTCTCTCTCTCTCCCTCTCTCTCTCTCCAGGTGATGGAATACACAGAGGGTGTAGCTCACGACTCTTACGCCTACACAGACCAAAACCTCGCTTAATGTATGCACTTTATAAATTTACCTGGGCTGAACCTTGACACAATAATATATAAATTAGATAAGAAAGAAAATGTAAAAAAAAGTTAGGAAAAGACGGACGAATAGTAAACCGAAAAAATGTGCTAAAAAAAAATGTATGCTGTTCATATGATGTCGGTAAAACAAAGGGAGACAGTACAACAAGAGATTTAAAGTTTATATGCAAAATTTATGAGGAATACGTAAGTACAGGAAAAATGCAGGAGAGAGAGAGAGAGGGGGGGGGGTAGCAGGCGGCAAAGTCAAGCATCGAGGCAGGCAAGGCAAGGCAGTGACAAAGAGAGACCCATTCCACTTGGCACACACACAATTTTAACCCCATCACCTTGCTAAGCGTTTTCTCCTTATCCCCCCCGCCCTCCCCTTGGATATCCATTTTCTTCCCCTGCTCCCCCAGACTTTAATTATTCAGTAGATCCCTCCCTCCCACACTACCCCCCGTCGGCGCCACCAGCTCAATGCAGCCAACACCCTAAGCTCAAAAGGGTGGGAGGCCGAGGTGCACGTTCTCCAAGTCTGAAGTCTTGGCGTTGCTTCAGAGGGGGAACTGAAATATTACTCATTCTTTGGAGCTGGTGGTAGTTTCGATGGGTAGCTTTCTGTTTTTCGCCTGTTACTTCTACTGTTATTCTTTCCTCATTTTGAACTACTCTCTCTCTCTCTCTCTCTTTTATACACTGTTAATGCATTACAGATTTCTTGACAACGTAAGCAACTCATCTAACAGGGTTTCTTCTCCTTTCTGTTACGGATGGCGACGCTCGTTTGCAAAATCCGCCTTGAATAATTGTGAAATGGATATGTTCCGCTTCATGTCTTTATTTGGCTGAAATCTTAAGTCTCTTTCTGTCTCTCAGTTTTCACTTACCACACTTTATACGACGTTCTTCTCCTTTAGTCTCTCTCTCTCTCTCTCTCTCTCTCTCTGTTTTCCATCCAGTTCAGATGTGTTTTTTCCCTAAAAGGAATTTCATATTGGTTTACTCCCTTTTTGTCTCAAATGTCCTTATTTACACAAACACAGCAGAACGAGATGATGAAAAAACAAAATGAGTTATGTCAAAAACGTGCCTCTTACTGCATTTTCGTGCATGAAGAAAAATACCGAAACGAAATAAGAAGCAGTAACACACGAGGAACACAGGCATCTCGAAGCGACGAAAATATGAGCAGGACAAGAATGAATTTTTATATGAACCTGGGGCTACACGTGACTATCTCGTTCGCTGTATAAATAAAAAGCAATACCTTCTGCAAAATTATAAAGTGGCACAGTAATACAGGAATAAGCAGTATTTCTCAGTATGTAAACCCAAGTAAACATAAGAGAATGAGAGCAATTAAGAAAGGTTACAGGGATGAATAATGCACTAACGAAGAGATGCAAGAAGAATGGGTGTGTAAGGCGTTGAGGAATGAGGAAGTGAGTGAGGAGAATGCTAGAAGGGAAACTGTCTGGAGAGAGAGAGAGAGAGAGAATAATAAGTATTACTGCTACTACTACTGTTACTTCTACAAATAACCATAATGCAAATTTCACACATTAAGACTACACCATTTTTAAAAAGCAAGGAAAAATATAAACAAAGCTTAAACCACGGCGAGGCGGCTCTCTCTCTCTCTCTCTCTCTCTCTCTCTCTCTCTCTCTCTCTCTCTCTCTCTCTCAGCGTTATCAATGAATCACATGTCTTTGATTTATTCACTTCGATGTCGTATTCATTTGTCAACCATTCAGGCTAACGCAACAAGTTTTTCTTATTCCGGGAAGAACCCTTAGCATTAAATGTGACAATAATTAACTCCTTTTTTATGGAAACTCTTCACTATGTTGAAGTTAAAATATCATCGCTTCTCGGCAGCGGGGAAAAAAAGAAAAAAAGTCATACAGGGTTAATGGCTTGCATACTCCATACACTTTGCAATAAACAGTATAGGCAATCCAGCTAACTGTTATTGCACGGAGTCGCTTCTCCTCTGTTGGGGCCTCAACAAAACAACTTACAGAAACACAAAAACAAGCACAAGACAAACGCAACATCAGATACACACACACACACACACACACACACACACACACACACACACACACACTCACACGTCAGGCCGTGACAAGTGACAAATGCGTTATGTTCCAGTCTCTGGCTTCCCCCTGCCAACAAACGACACACGTGGAAAACTGCCTTGGCTTCTACGACCACTCTACGCACACATCCTGTCAGCTCCACACCTATACTCTCTTCAAGATAACTTCGGCTAAATTTGTCAACTGTTCACCTTGAATGTTGGGCAGTACCAGGATATTATATATGGTACTTGCCCTGAAAAAAAAACAGCTATAATTATACTGAGCCGCGCTATTGTTATGCTGTCTTTCAGCCTGAGGATAAAAGTTGAATCAGAATGAAAATCTCGGTCAGTTTAAGGTAAATGAACTATTTTGGGATATACCCGTATATATATATATATATATATATATATATATATATATATATATATATATATATATATATATGGAGCCCCTGTGGTACAACGGTAAAGTATGCGGTTTCGTAGGCTGAAGAACGAAAGTTCGCGAATTTTGAACATCAATTTCGCCCATAAGGTCATCAGTAATTGTAGTTCCGTAACGACTGAGATTTGGACACATGAGTTCCCTCATCTATCATTTCCCAAAGTTTTGGACTTAACTCCCGGGACACCCTTTATACATATACATATATCTATTTAAATTTATTTACATATAGTGTATGTATACTTTTATGGAAGATAGGAGGAACCAAAGGATGGAAGGCCGCAAGATTGTTTTCTGTCCGAAAAACAAGTACGGTAAAAGAAAAGAAAGTCAAATTTAAACACCATTTATCTCGAGATGCCTGGACACACCGAGCTTAAAAGACTGGTGATCATAAGCAGAAGGAAATACAAGCAGAAAAAGACAGTTTTAGAGCTGACCTATTGCCTACATGAAGAACAGGGAGTATCGGTCAACTCTTGCATTATAAAATTGGATAAAAGAGGTGAGAGATTGGTGCCAGGCGGGTGCTACGCGCCCACCTGAGGAATGCAGGCAAACAGTTCAAAAGAGCAGTGACTATTGAAGTAGCGACAGAAAAGAGATAAAGATGTAACAGTGTGGCGATGAGAAAGAGGTTGAAGGGAGTCAGTAGGAGGAGAGATGATGAGACAATGAGCCTTTGACTCACCTTGTTGAGAAGAGCTGTATATGGGGAGCTCCCCATACCATTATGTATATGAGAACTTTTATATATACTTTTTTTTTTTTCTTCTGTAAAATACAATCCATTATCGACACTGTTTCTTGCTCGCAGACAATTTTTCCCGCTTGGATTTTTTTTTTTTTTTTACTGAAAGAGCTATAACACGCATTAACTCATTCAGTACGATGGGATTCCTCTTTGCTGCATACCCGGTAAAATCACTAGAAGGTTATCATACTGAAGCGGCTAACACTTCTGATGTCCAAAACTTAAAACCCGCAGAGTTGCCTCATTTAGCACCGTTAGCTTCTTCATCCAAAGGACGCCTTCATGTTTTTATTTTTTTTTTTTTTTTATTTTTTTTAGGTTTGCCACCTAGTCGCAAGGAAGGATAGGGGCAGAGGAAGAATTTGATGATGAGGGAGTGAATTTCTGGTGTTGAGAGAGAGGAAAAATAAGTCGGGTCCTAACCCACCATGCTCAGCATTATTTCGTGGGTAAGGGATGTCGTAAACACTGATCATTTTAAGTGACTACGTATGTACCAAACAGCATCCCTCCAGGCAACGATATCCAACCATCGATTTGCAAATAAGTTTACCTAGTATGGTTGTAAGTGCGAACAGACCGGGGGAAAGGAAACCCAGTCTAAAAGTTTCGTGGTAGGTCCGGTAATTGAACTCACGGTCTTTCGCTTCCGAGGCAAGTACACTGCACTTCCAGTAACACCATGCAACAGAGTACATTAATACGCTTACTTGGCAACAGAACAAAGACGTCTGCAGGGTTAAAAGATTACGCCGGATTACATCAGGGACAAATACGTCTGCGATTTTAAAAGGTTTTTGTTTATCACCTGTGCCATAGAAAACACCCCGCCTGTGGCAAAGTTAAACAAACAAGTTTCATCACACAAGAGGCTGATGAAGATTGTTCCTACTTTACACATTACTCAGTCATCATCAAATTATCAGTCTTCCTATTTTTCTGAAACCAGATTTAATTTAAACACACACACTCTCTCTCTCTCTCTCTCTCTCTCTCTCTCTCTCTCTCTCTCTCTCTCTCTCTCTCTCTCTCGTATTCCCTGATCCTTGTCGTGATCAAGGAGGTAAAAATGTCAACTAAAAAATACACCTAATGAGTGACCATCCATCAGGTAAACAATCACACTCTCGTTAAGGTGACACTAATGGGCTCACTTGGCCTTCCATGTGTAAAATTGGGCGCCGGGGATGAGTCGTTTGGTGAGGTGAGTCATTAAAAGTGCATGTGTGTAACTGGGAGTGAGATGTGATTGTGAGGTGTGAAGCGAAGTTTGGTGGTGTGTGTGTGTGTGTGTGTGTGTGTGTGTGTGTGTGTGTGTGTGTGTGTGTGTGTGTGTGTGTGTGTGTGTGTGTGTGTGTGTGTGTGTGTGTGTGTGTGTGGGCGCGCGTTTGTGTGTTGCTTGTGGGCGCGCGTTTGTGTGGTGTGCGTGGGCACGCGTGTGTATGGTGTGTGTGGGCGCGCATGCTTGTGTGTGTATATTTGTGTTGTATATACAAGGGGCTGGGTATTTAAGGGCATCTTATGTGGTGGATAAGTAAGGAAGAATAAGCAGTCTATGAGAGGGAGAAAGACGTAGAACAAACACAGCGACACTGAGCAGCACCACTCCACAGCAGGAAACTCTATGAAACCTACGTTAGCAAGATGAATAATACCACAGTACTCCCGAAATTTGTGTAGCACTCCCAGTTACTGAAGTATAATGCCATACTTATCCCATTTTTTTTTTTTTTTTCACTAGCGGTTGCTCTGGCAACGCCTCACTGCAGTTTTATCTTTTGCTTTGGTTGATACAATTTTCGTTTTGGTTTTTACTCGGCAAAAATCAAATAAGCACGTCAGGACTTGTGACTCACGCTAAAGCTCTAATGATTAGGCTTCGCGAATGGCAACAGCAGTACCAATATCACCAAACAAAATTGGTCACACATAATCTCATATAAATCATTATTTCTGACCGAAAATTCACCATTCACGTGGCACATCCTTTCTTTTTACTGATGCCCAATCAAATAAACTATTCTTAAAAACTCCTGCATTCAGTACGTAAAGAGCCAGATAGTTTAAAGAACACTTACGGTATTTTCCATCGTAAAAAAAAAAAAAAAAAAAAAAAAAAAAAAAGAGGTGAATTTTGCGAAAGTCTATTAAACATGGTCATAGCTTTTCATGAGGATTTCAAAAGAGTATAACTCATTCATAAGCTAGGTATTTTCACAACACTGCACAATTAGGGCATGCTTCAGTTTGCATCCCTACTTACCCACTAGCCTGTCGAGCAAACATTAACTGAATTTTATTCTCCCTCGCTTGCTCGAACGGTAAAGAAAGATAGGCAAGTGAACAGAAGTGTGGCATTAGGAGGCTGATAATCATTTACTTAATAAGCTGGGTTAAGCCCTTTCGTCTGATGACAATAAACCGAGTTCTTGCAGCAGAATAAAAATGATTTTTAACTTATGCAAGAATACATGCAGTAAAATAGTTAAAAGCTAACTTCATCTGCCTCTTCAGTGGGATGACGTAATTTAAATCTGAATTAATTTCTAAACTATTATCTCATTAAAGAGGCTAAAAAAAATTCCCTCAACCCTGTCCGCACAACGACGTCTCTAGTAACTGACTCTTGCTAGCAAATGACGATCCTCATCTGACAGAGTGGATCTTTCACAGTGAAGGACTGATGTAAATGAGAATATTATGGCAAGTAAAGAACGACGAGCGAGTAAAATTTTGTGACACGCAAAAGAACATGAGAAATTTTAAGCGTGAGAAATTTGCCGTGAGAAACTGAAATTTCAGAGTGAGAGGATAATGTGGTGGGTAAACTGAGGTGGGGGAGGAATGAGATGTAGATATTGCAGGAACAGATATTGTAGAAATGAGGTGTAATGTTGGAATAAGTCTTGGGAACAAAGAGTGGGAAAAGGGTGTAGGACGAAGGTATAGGAATGTGTGTAAATGATGTGCTAATGAAACATGGGAAGATGTGGTTACCTATAAATTAGTTGCAGGAAGAAAGTGTTGTAATGAGGCGTGGGAATGTAGGAATCGAGTGTGGGAACGAGGTATGAGATGTGGTACTGAAGTGTGGGACTGAATGGTGGGGATGGGGTAACGAGGTATGAAAAGGAAAATGAAGATGAAGCGAGGTGCGTGAGTTTTCGGATAGTCTGGGAATGAAGTTTCGGATTATGAAGATTCAGTAATGTTGGGGCAATGAGTCGTGGGAGGGTGGTGTTGGACAGAGATGTGTGGCCTGTACTGAGTAAAAGAAAAAGAAAGAAAAGCTTAGATAGAAAATAGACAGCAAAATGTCCAATGTGGTAAAATGACAAGCTCCTGAGATTAGTTGAATAAAGTTAATGTGATCGTCTACAAAAAAAAATATAGTAAGAGAGCAAGAGCTTAGATTTAATACTGAGAGAGAGAGAGAGAGAGAGAGAGAGAGAGAGAGAGAGAGAGAGAGAGAGAGAGAGAGACCGTCCAAGTTAAACTCGAGCACACCAGGAAATGGCTTCGCATCAAATTTACAGCAGATGGGGGAAATAAACCCGATACTAAAGACGGTCGCACAATGGTCTCACTGCTGGTGTGCAAGTAACCTTTGTAACCTTTCACACCACCACATAAACACAACATACGCCACACACAGGCAAAGATCCACATGGTTTTCGTATATATTCGAAAATATACATATATATATTTCATATACACCAATATATATATATATATATATATATATATATATATATATATATATATATATATGCCGCTCTCCCCTCAAAAAAAGGTGGGTAGCCGAGACAGGTCGACAGACTCTCAATTTACTCTCTCTCTCTCTCTCTCTCTCTCTCTCTCACACACACACACACACACACACACACATACACACACAAGCGAAAAAACTGGAAACACCCAAATGCATATAAAATGGCACACACACTGCTCGTACTTCATACAATCCCTAAAAAAAAAAAAAAAAAAACATAAAAGCTACATTCTCTGTATCAATTTATCTTTTTATAACTATGTAACTGTCTATACATGATTCTCTCTCTCTCTCTCTCTGTAAATATATATAAAAATATCTGTATGCAAGATAAAAAATAGATAATATTAGCGACATTTATAATGCATTTTGTGTGTGTGTGTGTGTGTGTGTGTGTGTGTGTGTGTGTGTACACGGGTGCTCCTGGTGCAGTGGTGTAATGCGCTAGTCGGGGTAAAGGTCACGTGCTGTGCGTATGGTTCGAACTCGTAGGAAGAGACGGCAAGGTTTTGTTCTCATAATACCAACAGTCACCTATCCTTATCATGTTCTGCACTGTTTCCCTAGCCTCATTATTATTATTATTATTATTAAGCTTCGCAATACAAATGACAAAGCTTCTTGTTTTCATTATTATTATTATTATTATTATTAATATTACTATTATTATTATTATTATTTATTATTAGTTTTCTTTGCATTTTCTTCGATCTTGGTGATATTATATATGAAAGTACCCCAAGGTAACCTAAGTCCTTGTGCCAAAAATAAATGACCTTGAACTCTTATTGAAGGAGATGCTCATTTTTATTTAAAAAATTGCATATTTGAAATTAAAATATCTCAGAAACTATGTGAGATACAGCTAATTTCAAGCTTCGTCATATAAATGGCGAAGTTTCCTGTTTTCGTCAGTATCATTATTATCATTATCTTTCTTTGCACTGTTTTTTCTTCGATCTTGATGACACTGTACATGAAGCTACTCTAAGGTAATCCATGTCCTTGTGCCAAATATAAATGACCTTGATCTATTTTTGAAGGTCACATACTCATTTTTATTCTTAAAAATTGCATATTTTAAATTGAATATCTCAGAAACTAATTGAGATACAGCTCTTTGGTTGAAAATCCTATGATAAAAATGTCTACTGAATAATTCTGGTTTAATATTTTGACATTGAGCCTAGTGGAAAATACCGAATTCAAGTCTGCTCAGTGTGTGTTTTTTTTTTTACAAGTGTACAGAAAACCACAAAAGCTGTAAAGCCGTAACTTTCTGGATATATAGCTGTCGTCCCTCTTATGATGTGCAAGGAAAGTGGTTACAGTTAAGCATACAGTTAGCCAGTTACTGAGACAAATGTAAAATCTACACATTCGTTCTTCGACAACCATGCCTTCAGATCTTGTTGATGTTACACAAGAAGTTACCTTAGGGTCTTCCGATCTTATTTCTATTATACATTCTTTACAATCATTATGGCGAAGCTTCCTTATTGTGGCCACACAGTAAGAATAAGTAACAAGTTGTTATTATTATTATTATTATTATTATTATTTTTATTAATATTAATAATGTGGCACGTAGGGGCGTCAACAATTTACCCCCCCTATGCGGTGCTACCATCAGGTAACTACAGTAAGAAAGAAGCCTGTCACGGGGTTTTTATAATATCACGGTAATTTTGATATAAATGGTTAAATATTATTTAAATTGATATTTATATTCAATAATATTGAAGCGCAGAGACAATGATTGTCTTGCTACATCAAGCAACGATTACTTTACGCTGGCTTGTGCACGATTCTCTAAGAACGAGAATTTATAAACTTTCTCAACAGTACACAGCAGAGACTAATTACTCACAATTGCTGAATTACTGTACTGTTAGCCTCTGGAGAAAGTTACATCACCCCTGACAATAAATAACTAATACTAATAATAATAACATCAGGTTCTTGCTGATGCATTAACTCCTGGCACAACGGATTTTAAGTTAATACAACAAGACTGGTCTAAGTACCAGTTATGAAAGCAAACGTTTATGCAAGCTAGGAGCTATATGGAAAATAAGCTTAATTATGGAGAAATGAAACAAGATTTTTACTCTACATTAAGCTCAAGAAATAGAACTGTTAAATTTATTAATTACAAAAACAAATTTAACATTACATTTCAAATCAAATTAAATGACGCACTTTCGCTCACTCACACAGAAGCTAAATACTTACGCCTAGGAAAAACACCTTAACTAAACTCTTAAGACTACAAAATACACAAAGGAAATACTAGTCAATGAATGCGGTGTATCACCCAAAGCTGGAGAACTAAAGGTGGGAGCTTGGAGAAACTGTAAGTGGAGTTTGGGTACTAGCTGACCTCTCGCACTGCTGCACAGGTCCTGTCTCCGTCACAGCAAACACTAAACTGAATTCAAATACATTGTATGGGCAGGACGCAAGGCGTGGCTAACGGTTGAGGGAAGTAGAGGCGAACGATAAAGAACAATAGTATCGCTCAGTAGCGCACTTAGTGACGTGCATCAAATCGGTCACCCCTGAAAACGGTGACGAATGATTTGAAAAATATACCCCGAAATGGAGAGAGAAACGGTTAACTGAGCGATACACAGTGAGTTTTCCACTAATAGTTCGTGGCTTCTCACAAAAAGGAAATGTCGCGAATTGATTCGTGACATTACGCCCCATGAAAATTAAATCTTTCTTCCTTCAGAAGAAAGATTTCAATATACATACATATAAATCCTAACTCAGTCACACAAGATTCACACTGTGGTGTGTGTGCTATCCTGCTACAGGAGAAAGTCGCAGTCGTCAGTGAGCGAAAAAACCTCGTATTTACGTTAATAGAAGCAAGCTTGAGGGAAAAACTCCGTGACGACGGTGAAAATCCTGTACTCAGGTCAAACTGAGCGAAAAGTCGCTACATTTACAGACAACTAATTGTTGTGTAGCGTGGTGTATGTAATACACAGTGTAGGTGTGACAGTTGTAGTGTAACTGTACCTACGTGTAAAATGACACAGTAAATAATATTATGGCGACGACGAAGGCAGAGGAGAAGAGGCAGCAGCGTGCGGCAGATGATCAGCTGGTCCGCACAGCAAAACTGCTACACCCATTGCTGAACCTGCAAAACCAATTAAGGTGGAGCATCAAAAGTGTCAATGAGACAAAATTCTTATTATGTTACAATTACTCTCTCTGGCTAGCAGTCAGTACATGCTATGAAAAGTACACTCGAGGTCGCCATTAATTTTAGCACACGATTATGGTCGGCCAGTTGAGAATCCCTGTGCAAACTCGGGTCTTCCATAGCCTCGAACCGCACACGGGTCCTTAACCTACAGTACTTATATTAATATCGGGAAGCTGAGAATCCTTGTGCAAACTTGGGTCTTCCATAGCCTCAAGTCGCCTCTGCGGAGTTCTCTCTCGAACTTCCCCCTTAACCTACAGTACAATACTTATATTAGTACCGGGAAGCTGAGAATCCTTGTGCAAACTTGGGTCTTCCATAGCCTCAAGTCACCTCTGCGGAGTTCTCTCTCGAACTTCCCCTTTAACCTACAGTACTTCTATTAGTACCGGAAAGCTGAGAATCCTTATGCAAACTTGGGTCTTCCATAGCCTCAAGTCGCCTCTCAACTTCCCCCTTAACTTACGGTACATAATATGTATGTACAGGCCCTGGACATAATGTGTCCTGTGGGGCCAATGGGCGAGACGTCAGGTCTGCACCCACTTCACCACTACCCTGTCTCTCAACTGACTCAGAGATTACAGGTGTGGTTATAAATGGCACAGGAAGGGCATGTCCCTGAGTAGTGGCGATACTTTGGCACACACTGCAGGAACGGACAAAACTATCTATGTCCCGTCCCATCCCTGGCCAGAAAAAGTCAGCTCGGATACGGCCCTGGGTCTTCCTTTTCCCCATGTGACCTCCTGAGGCTGAACAATGACCCCATTGTAACACTGCTAGGCGGTACTTGGCGGGAACGACAAACTGCAGTCGAACCTCGCCCTCGGGTGTTCGTGACTCACGGTAGAGCCGTCCTTGTTTTACGAAGGAACTTGGCTCGACCTCCCGTGAATACTTCATCACTCGACCCTTTTGTTTGTTCCGCACGGTAGCAAGTGTCGGGTCAGAATGTTGTTCTTGCACAACAAGTTGACTACACATCAGATCTTGCGGCGATTCAATGATCACTGGGGTGACACAGTCTGGAGCCTCAGTCATGGCTCGTGTTACCGCAGCAGCCGAAGTCTGGTGGCGTCATCATCGGAGCAACTATCCTTGACTCCTTGAATATTGCCTACTATTAAGTCAAATAGAGGCTCTGGCATGACAACTGCAAGTGTCGTACCAGTATAAAATGGAGATGCCACCTGGATACATGCCTCAGGGAACAATCTCACTGATCCATCAATAAGCTTTGCATGGATCTGTCGACCTGTATACTGCTCAGGCCCGAACTAAACACTGCTTAACAGAGCAACCTGAGGAACCATTGTCTCTCAGGACCTTCACAGGAATGCCTCCCACAAACCCTGGCTGAACAAGGAAGGTACTGTCACCTGTGGGAGGGCCTGTGGAGGAAGCAGCTAGCCACTCCTGAGGCTGCTGAATTGATGTGGCAAACATTGTGCCTTGAAGGTTATATTGGGGAGATGGAACATTGGCCATCTGTGGAGGGGGGTTCACTGTCACTGTGGGACTAGTGAACTGTGGGAAGTACCCACACTGGTAGGGACGTGACCACCAGGCTGCTGCTGAGGAATGAAGGCTGCATTCGCTTCCTGCCTCTTTTGAGCTGGTGGTGAAAAAGTTTGTCCCGACGGTCGGTTGCGTGGCTGATACTGCTGCTGGTTAGGGTACTTGTTGTACCTCTTCCACTCAGGTTTCTGAGTGTTTTGCCCCTGGTCCTTCCACTGCGGTTTTGGACCTTGGCCATTATTCTGAGAATGGCCTTGGTGCTGGGATTCAGTCTGAGACGGCTTCCCAGACTTGGCAGTATCTTTTCTGCTCCAGGTGTTTTGCTTACGAGCTTGATACCCGTATGCAGTAAAGAATGCGTCAGCCTTCTCTGCCATTTGGCTGGCATCTTTCACCTGGCAGATCTTAAGCTGTGCTATGAGCTCAGCAGGCCACGACCTCTCTAGCTGTGTACGCAGCATAAGGTCAATTATCCCCTCACGCGTGGAAGGAGTTTCATCTTTCTCCATCCACTCATTTAAGTAAGCTGTGAGACGATCAAGGAACTGAACAGCTGTCTCCTTGTCTTGGAGACGAGCTCGCATGAACTGAACTTTGGCGTCGTCTACTGTGAGACCATACGCCTTAATGAGTGCAGCTTTCATCATCTCATATGTGAGATTGTCTCCACGAATTCTGTGGAGAATATCGAGGGCAGGGCCCTCAAATAGGCTAAGAAACTGAAGCCGCTTAGCTGCCTCATCCAGTTGATATAAGTCTGCCATGTCCTCAAAACGAGCTATGTACGGCTCGATTCGCTCGCTTTCCTTGTATGAAGGAAGCTTGATGCGTGGGGTCGCCAGGACATGTGCAGGGAGAACGGTCGTGGAGCTTGGACCAACTGCAGCAGACGTGTCTGAAGCCAAGGAATCTCGCTTGAGCTTCAGCACTTCAAGTTCATGTTTTTCGCGTGCCTCACGTTCGGCACGTTCATGCTCTCGTTCTCTGTCTCGTTGTTCTCGCTCGTATTCGCGCTGTTCTCGCTCTTGTACTAGCTCGTGTTCGCGTTGTTCTCGCTCGTATTCGCGCTGTTCTCGCTCGTGTTCGCGCTGTTGTCGCTCATGTTCACGCTGTTCTCGCTCATATTCGCGCTGTTCTCGCTCACGTTCACGAGCGTCTTTCTCACGTTCTTGCTCGTAATTGAACCGTGAGAGAACGTAACTCTGTATTTTCTCTGGGTCTGTGAGACCAATATCTTTGGCTTCCTGTACATAAGCACTGGCTGCCATGATGCTAGCTCAATTTACTAAGTAACCGAAACTGAGTACTGACTGCTTAGCGACGAATACTAATGACACAAGTAAAGAGTACAGACACAAGCTAGTGGTGACCAGTCTTATCTAGTTAACTGGCAAAAATAAATCAAAAATGTAAATGACTGGGAAGACTCAATAATAAACACAATGGGTACGCCGACTTCCAGGAGCGAATAAAATCGTCTGGCGTTACCAAAAATAAACTAGAGTTAAGTACTCTATTGATTTATAAAAAGCAAAACTCACTTGCTAAATTAACGGTAAACACCAAGTAAGCTTGTGCCTATAAACTTTAATGATAAATACCTAAATATGAATGAGTGAGCACTATCTCGTGAATAGCTTTAGAGCTAGGAGTTAATATCCTGGAATGGGGTCGCCAATTGTCACGGGGTTTTTATGATATCACGGTAATTTTGATATAAATGGTTAAATATTATTTAAATTGATATTTATATTCAATAATATTGAAGCGCAGAGACAATGATTGTCTTGCTACATCAAGCAACGATTACTTTACGCTGGCTTGTGCACGATTCTCTAAGAACGAGAATTTATAAACTTTCTCAACAGTACACAGCAGAGACTAATTACTCACAATTGCTGAATTACTGTACTGTTAGCCTCTGGAGAAAGTTACATCACCCCTGACAATAAATAACTAATACTAATAATAATAACATCAGGTTCTTGCTGATGCATTAACTCCTGGCACAACGGATTTTAAGTTAATACAACAAGACTGGTCTAAGTACCAGTTATGAAAGCAAACGTTTATGCAAGCTAGGAGCTATATGGAAAATAAGCTTAATTATGGAGAAATGAAACAAGATTTTTACTCTACATTAAGCTCAAGAAATAGAACTGTTAAATTTATTAATTACAAAAACAAATTTAACATTACATTTCAAATCAAATTAAATGAGACGCACTCGCTCACTCACACAGAAGCTAAATACTTACGCCTAGGAAAAACACCTTAACTAAACTCTTAAGACTACAAAATACACAAAGGAAATACTAGTCAATGAATGCGGTGTATCACCCAAAGCTGGAGAACTAAAGGTGGGAGCTTGGAGAAACTGTAAGTGGAGTTTGGGTACTAGCTGACCTCTCGCACTGCTGCACAGGTCCTGTCTCCGTCACAGCAAACACTAAACTGAATTCAAATACATTGTATGGGCAGGACGCAAGGCGTGGCTAACGGTTGAGGGAAGTAGAGGCGAACGATAAAGAACAATAGTATCGCTCAGTAGCGCACTTAGTGACGTGCATCAAATCGGTCACCCCTGAAAACGGTGACGAATGATTTGAAAAATATACCCCGAAATGGAGAGAGAAACGGTTAACTGAGCGATACACAGTGAGTTTTCCACTAATAGTTCGTGGCTTCTCACAAAAAGGAAATGTCGCGAATTGATTCGTGACAAAGCCAAACTGCTTCCCTTTATCAAAGACACAATTTACTGCGTTCAGTGGTATCCATATAACCAAATGCATGCGTGGTAGACTAGTGGCTAAGATGCTCCAGCAGGATGTGGTCCATGTGGGTTTAAATTCGAGGGTTGGCTGGTGTTTACTGCCCACATAATGCCACTCGATAGGTATCTGGCGACTCTGGCCTTCAATGACTGGATTAAGTAGTCTAGTACCCGCCACTAAGCTCCTGATGTGGCAATACAAGTTTGGATGATAAATATACTAACATGAGAGAGAGAGAGAGAGAGAGAGAGAGAGAGAGAGAGAGAGAGAGAGAGAGAGAGAGAGAGAGAGAGAATTATTTTTGGTAAAATAATAATGATTTCCAAGACTGGAGTTCCCAGCCTCCTACTCTCATTCTGTTTATTCTAAGGTGATAAGGAGGCAATACGTTAGTGTAGTTTTTATACTCTAAGTTGGCCTAAAATTGCAATCTTCCCATCTAGAACGTCAAGTTTTAACAACAGACTCAAAATATGACGCTAGCCACGAAAAAAGTATATGAAAAGAATGTACAGCCTAGTGAAATAAGCAGCAAAAGTATGAAAATCTGGGTCGAGTTAAGGTGAAAAGAATATAGCAATCCTTACCAATCTCCACACACTGAGCTGCCGTATTCAGGAGAGAGCACATTTCTTTCACCCAGGACCCCGGCGACGTGAGCTCCTGGGACCAAACGATTCAGAGTCTATTATCTTACACACCTTGCCAATGTAATCGTGTAAGTCCATGGATGATATGACTGTGAATAAAGGAGAGGGAAATAATGATGGGAAGAGGAGGGGGAAGAAATAGTGAAGGAGGAAGAAAGTAAAGGGGGAAGAGGAGGGGAGCTGGGAAGGTGCAAGAAGACGAGGGAAAAGAAAGGAGGGAAGAGGATATACAACGAGAGGGAAGGTATACAACGAAAGGGAAGGTGTGGGAAAAACAAGAATAAGGCAATGTTAGGTTAAGAGGGCTAGGACTAGAGAAATGGATGAGCTGAGAGAGGAAAGTACAGTGGAGAGAGTAGAGGGATGTAAAAGGAAGGAAGAAGAAACAAAGGCCATAGTGATTCAAAGACATTCATATTATCCAATTATCTGTCTACCTATCTATCTATATAGATAGATACAGATATAGAGATAGATGTAGATAGCTCGATGGATGCAGACAGATAATGTAAAACGTACATAAACACGGAACAAACAATATATAGACAGGAAACAAACCACCAGCATGTCCATTCATATTCATCCAAACAGCCGTCTTACACAGGATGCACATACTAAGCAACATGGCTTGCAGCAATTCCATGGGCAAACCTACAGGATCCGGATATACTTTTACGTACGACAAAAATGTAATTTTTAAAGGCAGGCAAAAGACTCATTTCCGGAGAGGTACCGGTGAATCCCATGCCTCTCCCTACCCAACTTGTCCCAGCTTCCGGCGGATCCTTTCTTGTCCCGGCCACTCTGCGGACAAGGGGTAAGTACGTTACGTCACAGTGGCCGTGGCGTCATACCAGCGGTCCATGACGTCAAGTCTGAAACGTCACGGCTACCAAGGGCGCTCAGTGACGTCAGAGATCCGGGAGCGTGAGGGGATGAAGAGAGGGAGGGTGAGGGAGAGGGAGAGGGGAAGAGAGACCAGGTGTGGGTAGGGGCTGTATCCTCATGGGCTTAGGGGACTCTCAGTAACCTTCTTACCACTTTTTCTGCATATGACGCATTAATGATATTTTGTGTCATATATACTTAAACTAAATCACTATTAAAGAGATGTAAATAACACTAGCGAGTGTTAAGGTGTAGCATGTAAATTAAATCGCTGTGGAAGAGGTAACAGAAAACACCATAAGATCAAGACAGTACAGGTTAAAGAAATATTATTGGTAGAAAGAAAAATACTGATTAGAAGGATAGAAGGAGGGAAGGTGCATAAGGAAGGGTAGCAGGGGGTCAGTTAGAGTGAGAAACAAAAGGGGGAAGGAATATGAGGAGAGAGAAAAAAATGGATAAGGAGGGGAGATGCAAGGAGAAAAAAAAGGGGGATAGAAGGAGAGGTTGAGGGAGGGATGGAGGGAGAGAGAGTACAGCACAGCAAGAAGGGAAGTTTAAGATGCGGGAGGGAAGTAAGAAGAAGAGAATAAGAGAAGGGGAAAGAGGAAGGGGGATGGGACTGAGTTGGTGGAGGAAAATATGGTGGTATGGAAAGAACAGAGGTGTGAGAGGAACAATTAGCAGAGGAATGCAAGAGAGATGTTACGAGTGCGAAGGGAGGAGAGAAAGACGGAGACAAGAGTAAAAGAGACCTGAGAGGAGGAAAGCAGTGAAATGAAATTGTAAATAAAAGTGATGGAGTAGGATGAGATTTGGAGAAAATAGACAACAGATGATTGGATTAAAATATCGGCAAGAGAAGCTGATTAAAAACGCTTAGGAACAAGAGAGAGAGAATTTGAGAAAATGTATGAAAAAGAAACTAGCCTTAAAAAATAAAAACGATGAGGAAAGGGAAGAAAGAATGCAACAACGAAAAAGCAACAGGAAACAGTAAACTCAGAAGAAATGAATGCTAGAGCGAGGGTAAGAAGGGAAGAGAGAAAAAGACAGACGGAACTTTAAACGGGGTAAAGAATGATGGGAGGGAAAGACGACGACGAGAATAAAGTGGAAAAATATAAAAGACATTAAAACTGGAAGACATGGAAGATGAAGAGAGGAAGAAAGAAAAATAAAAAAAAAAGTACACATTAAACTTTAAAAACGAGAAGAGTGTAAATGAAAGTAGAACCAGAAGAGGAAACAGACTTGAAGTAAACAAAAGAATGAGGAAAATCAGGCAAAGAGATGGGCTGATATGAGTCCATGGAGAGCGAAGGACTGACGAGCAAATCAACAAAGAAAGAGCTACGAGCAATTGGAAGAAAAACAAGACTAGGGAAAATATATATATGCAAGAAAGGATGCCAAATATACGGAGGAGGGGAAGGAAAAACGATGAGAGAATAAAAAGAAAAAGTAGACAATTTCGAAGCAGAGGACGGGAAAGAGGGAGAAAAGGAAATATTGAGAGAGAGAGAGAGAGAGAGAGAGAGAGAGAGAGAGAGAGAGAGAGAGAGAGAGAGAGAGAGAGAGAGAGAGAGAGAGAGAGAGAGAATTAATTAACTCGAATTTACTGAACCTTAGTTTGATAAGCTTGTACGGACACTGACGAGACGAAGAAGTAAGTGATTATGGAAAAATCCGAATAAAAAGGGAATCCGATTAAAGCGAGGGAATGATGATATCAGGGATCACGGGACTATATCCTGTGCAAAGATACATGAATGATACTAATGGGTAAAATGAAAATAAATTGGTAAAAAGTCAATGAAAAGTCGAAATAAGCAGAAAAGGATGTATGCGTAAAAATCAGTGACAGGACATTTCAGAGATAGGTCACCGGGTAGCTATATAGAAGAAAGGAGGGAAAAATAAAAAAGCAGAGGATGGATAATGGGTACAAGTATTTATTATGAACTGCTGGAAAATGTGTAGTGGAATGGACCAACACATAAATATTAAATGACAGCAGGTTACTAGAATAAATTATACGAAGCAATGAATATGAAAAAGTATGATGATAAAAGAGTGCATGAGGAAAAGGAAGTAATAAGTTACTGCGAAAATAGTGTTATAGGAAATTATATGAAGAATGAAGAAAACTAAAAAGATCTGACAGCACAAGACGACGAGCGGAAATGTCAGTGATGAAGACTCATGCGGGTCTTAACCTTTAGAAGACTTGGGCTAAATGAAATCATCTGGAATGAATGAAGTTACGTTTCCACTGACTCTTTAACGCCTTCATTGCAATAACGTGTTTTATTTTATATTAAGTTTCCTGTTGTCATATTTTCCTTTGATCAGAGGAGCATCCTGGTCGTGGATTCATTTTTATCAACACTCCAGTTCGAAGTTTCTCCAAAGAAGAATACAAGTGTGTGGCGGCGGCAAAAAACAAAATAAAAAAGATAATTGTACTGAATGAATCATAAACATCAGAGAACAAGGCTATCTTTAAGGATTACATACAGATTACTTTATTCAGCTTAGGAGTGGTCTGCCTTAATTTAAAGACCGGGGAAGACATGGAGTACAGATAAATAAAGACATTATGTTAGAGAACAGAGGTAAGAAAAAGATACCTGAATATTTTTGTTTGGGAGGAAACTGATTAATATTAAGTAACATGAAATCGTTGAAAATAAGTAAAAATGGTAAAAATTCCAGTATGAGACTATTATGAACTCAAACAGGGATACATACCTGCAGAGCAAATACACTGTTATTGTGAAGGCATTTTGATTATCACCGATTAATTCAAGATAAATAACGCATAAAACGAAAAAACGGAAAAAAGTAACAAAACCACAAAAGAAATCATAGTAAGGAAACAATGACTGGAAACCTGGATAAGCTGTCGCTTCCAAAGGAAGCCAAGCAAAAGAAAGCCAAAATCAAGATCACCTGAATTCCTGGTGCCTAAACACACGGAGTTTGAAAGGCTGGAAGTCGCGGGCAGAAGGATAGACTGACGTAAAAACAGACGAAAGCAAAACAGCGTAAAAAAACGAGTACCATATCAGATGAACTTGGGCAAAAGAACGTAGAAGCGCGAGCATATGAAAGAGAACGAATACGAAAGTGTTGTAGCAGTAGGTCCTCGTTGTTATAATTATAGTAGTATTTTTCGCTTTGCTGTCATCACCTTCAAAATGATGACGCTGCCTACTTCTTACTGTACTCTTGCAGTCGTCGAACTCTTTTATTCACTACAGGAAAGACACCTCGTGGCGAAAGTGGTTAGAAGTGGCCTCTCTCCTCCAATACAAAAGGTTTTTCCTAAGTTAAATAAAATCACCAGGAGGAATATATATATATATATATATATATATATATATATATATATATATATATATATATATATATATATATATATATATATACACACACACACACACACACACACACACACACACACACACAAATGGAGACCGTAGCTACATCCTAAGAACGTAATCCTGGGTCATGCAAAAAAAAAAAAAAAAAAAGTTCGAAAGCAAAATAACCAAAATACTGTAAGTATGGGAATAAAAATATAACCCAGTGAATGTAAGCATGCGAATGTAATCTAAAGAACGCACTGAAAATGTAACGAAAGAAACGTGACCCAAGACAGTAAGTTAAACCTACCTTGAAGAAATTAAGTGAGAGATGTACAAAAAGGAATTCAAAGACCGTAAGCAGAAAGTAACTCAAACCACGTACGCAGTCAAATGTATCGTAACTTCATGCTGTCATAAAAGGAAAAAATACAGCGCAAATATGATGTGAAAAACGAAAGGATGTAAGCAATGGCACAAACAACATAACTAAGGCTAAATAAGCAATAGCGTGCAACCCGAAGTCCATAAAGGAAAAAAAGTAAGCGAAAAGTAACCGAAAAGTCGTAAGCAAGAAGAACGTAACAGAGGGAACGAACACAAAAGAACGTAAACAGCGTGGACAGAAGGTGACGAGGAGGGGCCAGACAGCGACAACAGCAACAACAATGACTTAGCACAAACCTTTCACACCTTCACCCCTTGCATAATGAGGCTGTCTCTCTCTCCCGCTCGCTCTTGGCTCACTCATCTCACGCTAGTCTCACTCATTTCGCTCTAATGTCACACTTTTCACTCGTTTCGCATTAATTTTATGATAATCTTACTCACCTCGCACTAGTCTCATGCTAATCTCACTTGTTCCACATAATCTGCCCTCTCACTAATCTAACGTTGCTCTTACTCGTTACACTAATTCTCACTCTCCACTCATTTCATATTAAGATTAACCTCAATCAGTTCACACTCATCTCACAGTTCTCTAACTTCACACTAATCTCAGTTTTTCGTCTCACTCTAATCTTTCGTAATTAAACTCATGTTACTCTTGTTCAGTTCATGCTAATCTCATTCTTCTCACTCATTTAATACTAGTATTAATCGTACAATGGCGTCATTCAACATACTCTTAGCTCATAGTTCTTCCATTCACAGTTTCTTACACATTCCCTAATCTCATTTTCTTAATGGGCTACTCATCCTTTTTGAAATTTCTTTTCTCTACTCATTCATCTGACACTAATCTCGCACCTTTAATTTCACTTCCTCCGATCACCAACTTCACTTATTTCGCGTTGATCGCCATCTCATACCATTTGAGCAACTCTGTTATTACTCCTCTCACTCTAATCCTGATGTTACCTCATTTATTCCTTCAGTTCTCTTCCACGTTGAGTTTTTCTTCCATCACTTATCTCAGGCTAAACTCAGTCTTATTTTAACTTGATCACATATTTCCATTTTGAATAATCTTGCACTAATATCACTTCATTTCCTCTTCCCGTTCTTGCTTCCCTTACTCAGCCTTCACTCATTTCATCTATCACTCACCGAACTCATCTTACCTTATTCTCGCATTAGTCTCATTCATTTACTCATTAATCTTATGCACATTTAATCCACCTAATCTGTTTTCTCATCTCTTCTGGCTTTCACTGTCATCTAAAACCAAGCACTCATTTCAGTCACATGCTCAACTCACTAGTCTCACCAATCTCATCCCAACATTAGAGTCATCTCACCGTTTTCACTTAGCATACTTTTGATCTACCTTCGTCGGTTAAAGTA
>NC_137004.1:28465384-28475384 GCF_032717465.1 Coenobita brevimanus
ACCAAGAGCGAACTAGTGCCAGTGCGACGATCAGACGCGCTCGTAATTTCCATTGCTTTCACAGTGTTTTTTTTTTTTAGTATGGATCCCAAACTACTTGAAAATTGTAGAATAGTGTTTATAGTGTTTGTATCTGGTTGTGGTAATCATATTACGGGTTGTCGGGAAGTGTAAAGTGGAGACTTCGTTACCCTACTTCAAAGGTCTCCACAAGTCCTATGGTAACCGACCAAGGCTCAACAATCATTCCAGGAGAAAGCTGAAGGTATGTGCCATAAGGATATAAAATTTTATTATTCTAGGACTAATAACTGATTTTTGGCAAATATTTTTTGAGAGTCTGTCGGAGCCCAAATAACCCCGCGGCACACGCAAGTTATTGGTAAACAAGCCCGCGGTGTAGGGGTTAAGCTTTCAGTTTGGTTATTTTTCAACATCAACGTATTGCACTGTCTCACTTTCTAGTATTAATAAAGCATAGACTCGTGTAGACAACAAGAAAAGGAGGAGCTGTAGCGCTATTTTCCCCACAGTTTTGTCTATTAGCTGCATGCTTGGAAGGGCATCTTTACAACGATACTTAAAGGAACCATAGTAGTAGTATTTCTATTTCTTTATGGTCAGTGGTCTCGGTTTCATTACTAACTTCTATCGTTCCTGCACAAGTTCGGTCAGGCACAAATATCAGTCTAGCAAGGTTTATTTCTACTTATTTTTCTTTACGGGTAACCGCTGAAGGGTCAGAAAGGTGGAGAGCCTCCTCCTTTCTTCGTAATCCTATTCTCAATAATCCGTTATTAAGCGGTCGGACCTTCTGGTGAAAAACGCAAAGCCCGTGAGGTCATTGTAATCTTCTCTCTCTCTCTCTCTCTCTCTCTCTCCAACCAAGCCCCAAATATCTCTTCCCCCTCCCCATCTCCCTCTTTCTTCCCTACCTCTCCCTTCCCTCCCCCCCCCTCATGACGACGCCCCTCATATCTCTTTCTCCCCCCATCCTTCCCTACCCCTCCCCGCTTCACCTCTGCCCCTGCGTCTCATCATGTATTCCCCTCGTACTGTGTGTGGTGATGGGGCGATTAATTGGCCACCTTTCCTTTGATGTCTCCCTCCACCCTTAGTGTTGAGGGTGAGGCGAGGGCGAAAGGAGAGGGAGGGGAAAAGAGGGAAAGGGAAGGGAAAGGGTGAGGGGAAAAGGGAGGGAAGGAAGACGGTGAGGGGTAAGAGAGAGGGAGAGGGAGAGGGGAAAGGGGAGAAGGGAGAGGAGAAAGAGTGAGGGGAGGGAGAGGATGCCAGAGGGAGTGGGGAGAGAAGAAGCGAATGAGAAAGAAGATCGATGAAAGTTACAAAGGGGATGGAAAGGATGGGAAAGTGAGTGGGACGGAGGGGAAAAAAAGCAGAGAAGCAGGGGCGAGGAACGGGTAGGAGGAGGAGACGAAAAGAGAAAGAAATTGGAGGGTGAATGGAAGGGAAGAGAGATGGGGGGAATGGAAGTAGGAGCGGGAGGCGGAGGGAGACGGAGAGAAGGGAGAGAAAGAAGAGGAGAATGAAATGGTCAGGAAGAATTAAGGGAGGGGAACAGACTGAAAATGGTGAGAGAGAGAGAGAGAGAGAGAAACTAAAGAAGGGGAACCTAGTATAATTTTTTCAAAGAGAAAACTGAGACATACACTGAATTCTAAGATCAGCTACGAATGTTACACAACGAGAAATAATGCACACAGAAGACCGGTTGAAGTTTAGTGGACACTGATATTTGTAGAGGATCAGTATTTGTGGGAAAAGTGAGGGTGATTGTTGTAAGATGTGCAACAAAGCATAATATCTAAAGGGAACCATGCTAAAGTTAAGACTTTGCAACAAGAGACACCGAATTCTCGTGAAGGTAGGAAAGGTATTTAGCAACTCATCCTTAGCGATTTATTGTTTACATTACACCTTTATATCCTTCTTTGTATATACCCCAACCTGTCAGTAATGAAACAGTTACACAAATATCATATGAAAAAGGATTATTGTCTCATATGCAACATAAAGAGAAACGAAGACACATTAGATAATCCCCGAAGCTGACAACAACATGGGCCACAGAACAACGAGAACTGAGCCAGGTAATGTTCAGTTGGCCAGTGGAAGAAGCTGAGTAAGAGTGCAGAGGCGGAGAGATATGGAGACAGACAATACCAGACAGTGATATCAGGAGAAAGGAGACAGCTAGAGGAGAGAGAGCCAGGGGTGAGAGACAGTGAAGAAAAGAGAATCAGGCAGCGAAGCAGTGAACTAAATGATGAGAGGAAAAAGATAAAGCAGGAAAAAGGAGACCACAAATGAAGGGAACTGAGAATAAACAACTCAGTGGCACAAAAGAATATCCTTGAAGTTGGACAAATAAATGGTGATGTCGAGGATTCACAGAGAGGGCGAGGGAGAGTCAAGATCGGAGACGGACAAACGGGAGAGGGAGAGAGAGAGAGCGAGAGAGAGAGAGAGAGAGAGAGAGAGAGAGAGAGAGAGAGAGAGAGAGAGAGAGAGAGAGAGAGAGAGAGAGAGAGACGATAACAATAAAATAAAAAAAGAAAAAAAAAACGAAGAAAGAAACCAAATGGGGAAGTAAAGACAATGAACTCTGAAATAGGCGAAAGAAGGAAAATTTTGCAGATGACCGACAGGGAAGGTTGACGTGAGTAGTTTTGGATCTCCGACACTGTTCTCTCCCTAGACTTATTGAACCACTTCAGTACAATGATATACTTTTAAAAAATGATGCCTGCTATATCCAGACGAATATGCTGTAGCTTATGGGAGGCCTCTTGTAGTCAAAGGGGTAATGAAGGCTGTATTTAATTCTTCCAGTTCGAAATGTCTGTCTGATGTTGAATAAAATAGTCATCATACTGAAGGAGTTGACTTGCATATATATTTAGCTTTATTATGTGAATCACTAAAAAAAACTAATTTCAGTAAAGTAACTCATCAACCTCACCACCCGCTCCTCGCCTTTCCCTTCCCTCTCTTCACCTCCCTTAAACTACCTCCTTTTCCACATTCCCTTTTCTTCTTGTGCCCAGCCCCAACTCCCTTTTCCCCAACACATCATCTACACCTCCCTCTCCTCCCTTTCCCACCTCCAGCTAACACTACAATCACCACTATCACACGCCTCACGCTCCACCACCACAAGGCCGATCCCGCTAGTCAAAATCCCCCAAACACTGGGAAAAACCGGCCAGATAAAACAAAAAACATATCCACACTCGGAACAGAAATAATAGTCATGTCCTGAAAGTCAAGAAAACACCCAGATGGACAAACAGTAGATATTGCTTTTACTCTTCAAGCAACTATAAAAAGGTAAGATAAAAACTTACACTCACAGCTGCAAATAATACAATGAAAACCAAGAACATACCTAAGAAACATCGTTTTCTCGTCCAAACTGAACAGTAGAATGAAAAAAAAAACAGCAGCGAAAAAAAAAAAAAAAAAAAAAAAAGCTTTCGGCTTTTCTTATCTATTCTGGCAACCAGCATCTGTTAGCTGACGTCTTAGTTTCAGGCTAAGGCCAAGCTATTGCATTTAACTTAGAAGAGCCCACTCACATCAAGGGGGGATTGCAACAAACAAGAGCACTCCAGATCGACACAAACTGAAAATTTTTTCTTGTGCAATCAAATTTGAAAGACGTGAAGAACTCACAGCAGAAAACACTGACGCCCTCAAAGCAAACAGCATATCTAGAAAAGCAACAGATCATGTTTAGATCTGCAAATCAGACGTCTAATAAAGAACCAGAATGAAATATTGACAACTAAGGCCATCCGCCCTTACACAGTCAGCCTCTTCACTACGATGGTTCTCCTCTAACCCTTTCAATAAATGACTTTTTTTTTTTTTTTTACTGCTGCTACCTTCACACGATTTTATTCACCTTAAGAGAGAGCTTTCAAAGTGAACGGCTCAACAAGTGGTTTTCTAACCTTTCAATCCAACCCGTCCTTTCGTAGCTGAATATAATCTCCGGACAAAGGCAAGAATAAGACAAAATGATCGTTACTGCTGTGAAAGGAAGACGATAATATAATGGCCTGTTGTTAAGAAAAAAAAAATCAGATTGTTCCTACTGATCAAGTTACTGAATAATGTTTCTTTCTCCATCGTTCTCCTAAGCTGAGTAAAACAGAGTGGCGATGGTAAGTTTATAAATCACGCCACCTCACTTAACAAATCAGCTAACTATAAAACTCCAAACAACAAGCTCATCTGAACATAATCGGGATAGACTGATATGAACTAAATTTTTTTTTTTTCAATCCTTTAGTCACCCCTGTGTAGAATTATCATAGTCACGCCAGCTTTGATAACTTGGATAATTTATATGCAGTTCTGTCTCTGGGTAATTGATTATTCGTGTACCACTCGTGTATGCAAATGACCAGTGAGCCTTGTTCGCAAACTTGTCTCAGATTATTACGTTGTTGAGGGATACCGCCGCGCCAATCAGAATTATTCCCTTTACTACCAGGATGTCTTTTTTCATATTTTTGCGGTATTTGGACACTTTTGTTCAGCTCGTTACAGGCTCATCGAACTAGAGGGAAATTATAGTCACAATCAACCTCTTCATTACTAAAAAAAAGCTTCCTGAGCCATTCTTGTGGCTGCAATAAGAATATATTAAAATGACATCCTCTGGCTGAAGAGATGACCCACCACCCAGATTTACTCGTTCTTGAAATATTACTAATTAGATTAAGCCATTCAATCATCCAGCAGCCAGACAGCAAATGAGAAGCCACCATTCAGATTACCCAACACTCAGATTAACTCGCTGTCGAAGGATAGTAGAAGATTTATATAACTTTGATTTACAACATTCAGACAGTAGGTAAAGTTCTATCACTCAAAAGACTCGTAACCCGTATTAACTCGTCGTTTTGGGATTATGTTGGACTAGTCAGACATGAACATAACTTTGATACCAAAATTGCGACAGCAAGTGGGCCTCCACCATTTAGATTTCCCATGCTTGGACTGTTGCACTGTTAAGAGATAATGCTAAGTAGACAGATCAGACATAAATCGCATTAGATATCCAGCACTCAGACAGCCGGTAAAACTACACCATGCAGTTAATTCACAACTCATAAATTTTTGTTGCTGAAGGACAACGTTTGACTTGAGTATACTGGTACAGTACTTCGATAAGACTGCACATCCAGAGAATTATCAAACTGGGTGAGAGAGGAACATGCAGCACTGAGTTCAACTCATTCAAAACTAAGACTCCTTCCAGAGCTGAATAAAATCATCTTGAGACACCAAGAAAACTTTCATCAAGCTGAAAGGATTAAGTCATTTAGATATCAAACACTCAACCGATTCGTAAGATTCCACCATTCAATTATCTGGCCCACCATTCAAAATATTCACCTCCACCACTCAGACAACAAGTGTAACTCCACCAATCAGATATCCGAGACAGACATGCACCAATCAAACAACCACAGCGTGTCTCCTTCACTCAGCAATCGACCATTCCATCATCCATCACTCATTCACTCAACACAACCACGTCTAATACAGATCAGACACATAGCCGTACCACCGATCAGAGAACCACACTACCTTTTAACTACAACCACACTGCCACTCCACCAAAGCCACACTGCCACTCCACCACAACCACACTGCCACTCTACCACACCCACACTGCCACTCTACCACACCCACAATGCTACTCCACCACAACCACACTGCCAATCCACCACACCCACACTGCCACTCCATCACAACCACAATGCCACTTCACCACATCCACACTGCCACTCCACTACAACTACAGTCACTCTGCCACAACTACACTGTCAAATCTTCCATCACTACTGCAATCTGATATCCGTATAAAGCCATCTAAAATCTAAACACACAACAACAAAACACACACACACACACACACACACACACACACACACACACACACACACACTTCCACCAGCACTCAGGGCACGCGTGCTCATAATACTCACTCAAACCAACTCTTGCCGCCACTCAGACAAATGCGACTCCACCAATCAGATATCCAGGCGGACGTGGGGAGGTGTAGCAAGGGCAGGGATAGAGGCGGAAAATGATGGCGGGGGAGAGGAGGGGTGAAGAGGGAGCATGATTATGGGTGAGGGAAGGGGTATAGGGGGAGACTGATGGGGAGGCTGAGAGATAGAATGAAGGGGGGAGGGAGGAACAGAAAGGAGGAAAATGATGGCGGGAGTGGGGAAATGATGGTGAGGGAGAAAGGGAAAGGATAAAATGATGATGGAGGAAGGAGGGGTAAAGAAAGAGAATGATGATCCAGACTGGGAAAGGAGGCATAGATGAAAAAAGATGGGATGTGTAAGTGAACAGGGAAGAGGAGGAGCACAGGGGCAGAATGATGGTGAGGAGGCGTAATGGGGTAACAGGTAGAGGAGAGATTAGGACGAGGAATGAAATGGGGAGAGAGAAAAGTGGAATGGTTAGAAGGAGAGAGTGATTGTGTGGAACGGTGATAATGTGGGACAAGGTATGGTAAGGAAGATGAGTAGAGAATGACAGGAGGTACGAGGGAGAATGATGGTGGGGGAAGTGGGACGGGGAAGAATGATGGTAAGGAAAGTGTTGGTGGGTAAAGGGGGAGATGGAGGGATGGGGGATAAAGGATGGGGATAAGGGGGAGGACGAAAGCGATTGGGGATGTTGGTGAAGAGGGACGTAAGGGGGGGAGCGATTGTGGGGAGATTTTTTTTTTTTTTTTGGGGGGGGGGTGGTGGGGGGAGGTGAGGCAGGCAGGCACGTCCCTCACCCGGACCCGCCACACGCCACAATGACACATAAACACCAAGGTTGGGGATGGTAGGGGGAGGCTGGGGGGTGGGGAGTGTGGTGGGAGAGTGGGGAGGTTGAGTGAGGGGGATGTGGTTTGAGAGGGACGTAGGTTGACGGGGATCAGGGTTGAGGAGGAGGCGATCTGAGGGGGTTGGGGTTGAGGGGAAAGGAAGTTGACGGAGAAGGGATAATAATGGAATGAATTTGAGAGAAGAGAGATTTGAGACAGGGTAGATAGATGATAGATGGTTGCAGAGAGAAAGAGGGAGAAGCATGTTTTAAGGAGGGTGGGGATTTTGTGTGGGGTGGGAGACAGCTTAATGATGGAAAGGAAGGGAGTCAAAGAAGGAAGAGTTGTAAAGTTTGAAATGGGAAGGACGGATAACGATTTTGAGGAGGAAGGAAGGGGGAACTGAGAAAGAAAAGGGAAGAGATTTCGAGAAGCCATGAGGGGGATTCTGAAAGGAATAGGTGGGATTTTTCAGAAGATAGGTGAGGCTGTGAGGGGAGGGGATTTTGAAAGAGAAGGTGATTTTGAAGTGGGTTAAGAACAGTGAGGATCTTAGAAAGGGGTGGGGTTGAAAGCGAAAGTAAGGCTGGAGAGAAGGTTGAGTTGAGAGTAATGGGCTGGGTTGAGAAGGCAGGGTTGGGTTGAGAAGGCAGGGTTGGGTTGAGAAGCCAGGGTTGGGTTGAGAAGGCAGGGTTGGGTTGAGAAGGCAGGGTTGGGTTGAGAAGGCAGGGTTGGGTTGAGAAGGCAGGGTTGAGTTGAGAAGGCAGGGTTGGGCTGAGAAGGCAAGGAAGTTTCATGAGAAGACCAGAGAGAGAGAGAGAGAGAGAGAGAGAAAAAGACTTGATCCCAAGGAGTTAAAATACCTTAAAACTTAGGGACTTCTTGAAAAATTCGTGTACTACATGACGGAGAGTAAATACTGACTGCAGTCCGGTGTTCCTTGGTGATATAATAGATCTGTTTTGTATTTTCTTTATTTTATCTTGTTTCTCGATCCAGCACACACCATGTTTGGATAGCGGTGATACGAATGAGATGGTGAGAGCGATGGTAACGATGATGATGACTATGAAGATAATGATATTTATGGAGAGGGGGGAAGTGAAAAGGAAGGAGGAAGTGGAAAGCGAGGAAGAGGGAAGTGGAAAGGGAGGAAGGGGGAAGTGGAAAGGGAGGAGGAGGGAAGTGTAGAAGAAGGAAGGGGGAAGTGAAAAAGGAGGGGGAAAGTGGAAAGGGAGGGAAGTCAAGAGGATGAGATTGAAGAGATGGGAGAGAAAGTGGATAGGAAGACCAGAGATGAAAAGGAAGGCTGATGTAGTATGAATGGGAAGTGGAGAGGAAGAACGGAAGAAAAAGAAACAGATGAGATGGAAGAGAGTGAGTTAAGAGAGTAAGAAGAGTTGCGGAAGACGGGAAGGATGGTGTGGAGATGAAGGTGGAGAAGGGTGGAGGAAGAAAATGATGTGAATGAGGGAGAGATAGGCGAATAGGAAGAGGGGAAGAAGAAGGGAAGGATGGGGTGGAGACAGGAAAGTGGGGAGGGAGAGTACAGGAAGACGGGAAGGACGAGGTGGACTTGTGGAGGCTGACACTCAACCACAAAGAGCTATAAACACCAAGGTTGGGGAGTCGGATGATTTTGAAAAGAGTGCAGACTGTGAGATGGAGAAGGATGCTGAGAGGGGGAAGGGGGGCTCTTAGAACGAGAGGAATTCACAGGGGGATACTGGAGTCTATAAAAGTTGTTGGGGTACATGAGGAAGAAAGTGTAATATGGGAAAGAAAAAGAGGAGCGGACAGTTTTATTTATATTAATCTTTAAAATTAAAAAGCACACATTCCCCAATGGAAATGGAAGGAAGAAATGGAGCAAGTTGGAGGAAATATACGAGGGAGGGGAAGTACTTGGAAGACTGTAGAAAGGAAAGAGATAGAAAGAGTGAGTGGTAAAAGAAAGGGGATGTGGGGAAGGGAAGAGAAAGTAGGGAAGAAATGGAGTGGGACGGAAGAAAGAAGAAATGAAGAAAGTGGGGTGGAAGGTGAAATGGTGGATAGGAATGAGAAAGAAGTAATGAATTAGGAGGAAAAAATTGAGGAAGAGAGGAAGAAGGAAGAAGTGGAAGAAAAGGGAGGTAGAGAAAACAAAGGCTGAAGAGGGAAGAAGTGAGAAGACACATATATAAAAAATGACGGCGAGAGAGTAAGAGGAGGGATGAATGGGATAAGAGGAAGAAATGTGAGAAGAGGCTATGGGACCAATACTGAAATGAAGAGGAACTAACAAAAGCAAGAAAATTACCAACGAAGGTCAGTGCATCAGTTTGAAGAGGTAAAGGCCAGTATATGGGAGGAAGGTTTGAAAACAACATGGGTGAAACTATGAACGAAGACAGAGTATAAGAGAATACAAGGTATGAACGACAGAGGGACAGTGGAGAGGGAGGGGAGCTGGGGGGAGATCAGCGTGGAGGTGGAAGGCTGACTGATGAACCATGCATGTACGTGTGTGGGTGTGGATGTGTGCCTGTGTACGTGTGCTTCTGCGTGACGATCAGACAGTGGGTAGAGACAAATTGAATACAAGGTCACTAAGAACCACAAGGGGGGAATAATGTGCCATAACCGAACATAAATATACTGAATTTATATCTATATATCTATATATATCTATATCTATCTATCTATCTATCTATCTATCTATCTATATATATATATATATATATATATATATATATGTATATATATATAATATTCGTATATATTTACACATATAAAGAGAGAGAGAGAGAGAGAGAGAGAGAGAGAGAAAGAGAGAGAGAGAGAAATATATATTTGTGCATGCATATATATGCACAAATATACAATCTACACACACACACACACACACACACACACACAGCATCCATCAGCGTTGCCACATTCACAAACACACTTCTACCTATCAGCACAATCACATCCAAGTCACCACCACACAACCACAGCCACCATCACCACTTCACCACTTCCAAGTAAGCAAAACCGTAAATCATTCGTGCATGAAATCTTATATCTCCAGACAAAAGCACTCTCCCTTGAAAAAAAAAAAAAAAATCTAATACGTATAATCGAAAAAGCAATGATAAAAAAAAAAAA
>NC_137004.1:28480384-28487884 GCF_032717465.1 Coenobita brevimanus
AGATTTCAATGCGACCTGAACAGTAATCTCAAGCCACAAATAGAAAAGTATTCACTATTGTCTATAGAGTCACGAAATTTCATACACTGTAGTTAAGTGTCTTATAGTGAACTGGTGCCTTCTGATAAGCACAATGCTGTGTCTTAAGTAGTAGTTTTTTTTTTAATAATGAAATAGTAAAAAGATTTTTTTTTTTTTCTCAGAGAATTCAGTGCGGCCTACTGTCTCTTGTGTTATACAGAATGATGGGGGGGGGGGTGAGGGCCGTTATTCGCTTGGTTAGGTGTGCAGTGAGGTGGGGGGTATGTGCTTGGTCAGATGGAGGGTTGCAACAGCGTAGCGTTGATGATGATGATGATGATGATGATGATGGTGCTGGTGGTGGTGGTAGTGGTGGTGGTGGTGCTTGTGGTGGTGATGGTTGTGATGATGATGATGACGGTGGTAGCGATGAAGGCGGTGGTAGTGATGATGATGGTAGTGGCGGTGGTGGTGGTGATGGTGGTGGTAGTGATGATGGTGGTGGTGGTTGTGGTGCTGATGATGATAATGATGGAGGTGGTAGTGATGATGGTGGTGTTTTTTCTACTTCCCACCACACTTCCATATTCCATATCACCGATTTTATTAAGTTTTAATGTTTGTTATACTGGGGGTGGGGGGTGAGGGCCGTTGTGCGCTTGGTTAGGTGTCCAGGGAGGTGGGGGGGTATGTGCTTGGTCAGATGGAGAGTTGCAACAGCGTAGCGTTGCTTTTTTTTTTTTTTTAAATCAATTTTTGTCAAACATTCTCACATTAGTAGTAATATTTTTAAGTAGGTACTGACTAATATGAGCCTCATGCATTTATTCCTTTTTTCTTTGTTTCATTTCTTATCCATCCCTTTTCCTTTCCTTTCCTTTTTTTATTTTAAGTCTCGCTTCTCGCCTGGTTTCCTCTTAAACTTCTCTCCTCTTTCTACCATCCGTTTTCTTTAATTTCCTTCTCTTTATCGGCTTCTTAACACTTTTTCTTTCTTACATTTTCTCCGTCCTTCCTTTGACCAGTCTTTGTCCTCTACTTCTTTCCTTCAGTCCTTTCATACTGCCTATTCATTACCATTCTCTCCCTGTCTTCTTTCCTACCCATTTCTTCACTTATGACTACCTTCAAGTTCCTTCCATTATAATTATAGTTCTTGTTTCTTACTTTCATTCTCTCTCTCTCTCTCTCTCTCTCTCTCTCTCTCTCTCTCTCTCTCTCTCTCATGAATACCCAAGATCTCCATAACAAAGGGCTGGTTTTGAGGGAGTCATTAGTGCGATGGAAGAGGGACAGGAGGGGGAAATGACGCGAGGGGGAAAAAAGAAGAAGAAGAGAAGAGGAAAGATGAGAAAAAAAGAACAGTAAAAGATACAGGAAGAGGGACAAGTAAAGAGACTGGTAGTAATAAAGAGAAGAGAAAAGGGGGACGGGTAAACAACAGGAAGACAGAAGAGAAGAAAGGAGAGGAAGGACACGAGGAAGTAACAGAAGAATGGGAAAGAGAAGGAGCAGATATGATAAGACAAGATGAAGATGAATATGCAGAGAGATGAACTGAAAAAAAAAAAAATAAAGAGGAAGAATGGCAAAAAGAGAGAAGAAGGGAAGGAATCGAAGAAGGAGGTAAAGAATCGACATGCAAAAGGAGAATGATGCAGTATAGAGCAGGTAGGATGAGTTTAGATGAGAAAGATCAGGTAAATAAAAAATTTAAGCGCTCGATTTCAGGCATTTACGTGACAGCTCATTGCCTAAGGCCTACTAGTAGTCCAGTGTGTCAAATACCTTCACATGTCACTATTTTGTCACAAATACTCTCCGTCCGCATTGAATACAAGGTAGGGCTGTCGCATTCAGGACTGCCAGGGCATCTCTAGGTGCGGCCTTGTCCATCTGCCTCTCACTAACGTTTGTCGGACAAAGTGCTTCACCCCCGTAGACTTTAGCAACCTTTGCAGAGCCCCATATCAGGCGTCAGACTCATGCTCTACGTCCGAAGACTGGCGAAGCACCATAATAAGGTCCCCAGACTCCTGCAGCTACTGTATCTGTACTTTTGTACTTGCTATGAAATGTTGGTGGGTCTTTGAAAGATCAGTAACGTATGTTTTAACAAAATTCAAAGCATCAAACTTCCCTGCCCTGACTTGGAATCAAGGTCACGTCCTTTCCAATAATAGATCAAACCTCTAATCAACCGACTGCCACCACTGCCGAAATCCTAAATATCGAAGTGCCTGTATCAGATTACAGGAGGGGCGAAAAAATATTGCACCTTTAACTTTGTGTAATGACTGGGAACTGTAGAAAATTAGGACAGAAAAGAAAAGTGATAAAGAAGGAACATGAATATGTAGAAAGGATTAAGAGGAGAAAGATCGCGAGAAGGGGAAACGAAGGGCCGGGTGTATATAAGATGGTGAGGTAGGGAGAGAAAAATAAGTGTGGAAGTAAGTACATAAGAAAGAGGAAGACCAAGAGTGAAGAAAACAGGCAAAACAAGGGTAAAGGATACGACAGGGAATGAAATGGGAGGGAAAGAGATGTAAGCGTGGGAAAACAAACAAGTCAGCAGAGTGATAAGGCAACTGAAATAGGAAAAACAGAACTAGCTATTACACAGTGCCACCATCGCCAAAGGAATGCATAATGGTCTCCACAGAGGTACTGTACAGTACGCTGACACGTGGAGAGGGCAAGACTACACACCGGTACATATGTAGCAGACTAGCATTCTGTATACCGATTCCAACTGGACACTAGGCACATATAAACAAAGAATATCAAAACAGGTACTCCTGTCTTGCACTGTTTTAATGAACCAAAATCTTATGTATCAATCCTGACTGGTTACTCGTGTCCCCATTGTCATGATGATCAATGAACATACGTGAATGTAGAATGTCCCCCAAACCTCTAGCATCCAAAGGTGATTGTTCCCATCCTACCCCGCAAGGGTGATAATTGATTTGTGTTGCTACATTTCACTGAATCTCTGCGCTTATATGGGTTGACTTTTGACCCCATTAAACCCCTTATGGGGTCTGACCCAAGTAAAGAAAAATGCTCCTATGAGTATTTTCCCAAGAAACAGTCGTTCTGCATTTGAATGAACTGATGAAGACATGAAGGAACTATACCAAACTGAAATTGTGTTTGTAAGAAAGACAGAAGAAATAATGAGCAAATGCATTATGATCTGCATCAGAGTATAATAACAAAGGAAAATGAAATCATGTAGAGGAGAAAGAGAGAGGAAAAACTACTGAAATATATTAGGAGGAAGAGGCAGAAGAGGGGACAGAGAAGTTCATTCATTCATTCATCGCCAGACGCCATGTATCCCAGACGGGGTGGCCAAGGGCTTAGAGTTAATTGTTTTACAGGGAGGGGCACTAATCCTCCACCAACCCCACTTGACGTAGGGATGCCAACAGCATCTGGTGTTCCCAGGCGGTCACCCATCCAAGTACTAACCAGACCCAACGTTGCTTAACTTCGCTGATCGAACGGGAAGCGGTGTACTCAACGTGGTATGGTGTAAAGGGAAAAACATAGAACTGGAAAAAAAAAAAAAAAAAAAAAAAGAGGAACGAGAGGAATACGAGAAACAGAAAATGGAAATAAAATGTGAGGATATGGTATACAAAACAAAACAAGGAAGGAGGTAAAATGACAAAAGAAAAAGGCTGGGAATAAAGAAATGAGCAAATGGAAAGAACAGTAGGGACAAAACGAAGACAAAAAAGACATAGAAAAACAGAGCGAGAAAAGATATGTTCCAGAGAAAACACGGTATAACGAAATGAGACAAAGGAGGGCAAAGGGGAAGAGCAGACCGAAAAATAGAGCACAGAAGAACAAAAGTCAACTGAAAACAACCTCAAGAGGAAACTTTAACTCGAAAATCACGTAAGGTTGGGAATGGAATCAGTGTGTTTGGTGGGCCAGACTTTAATGACGGTCAGCTTTATGAATCCTTTTAGTACTGACGGTGATGCAAGAAGGAGATAGAGAGAGATAGAGAGAGAGAGAGAGAGAGAGAGAGAGAGAGAGAGAGAGAGAGAGAGAGAGAGAGAGAGAGAGAGAGAGAGAGAGAGAGAGAGAGAGAGAAAATCAATCTGAAGAAAATAATTGAGCTTAATAATGAACAAAATAGCCTGTTAACTAACCTTCTCAAAAAATTAGGCATTTGGGCGGATTCACTAAAGAATAACCTAGCAGCTAAAAAAGACTGTCAGAAAAAAATGAAAAAAATAAATGGTATGAATATTGCACAGACCCCCACATGACTACCACTCTCACACTGCTATTTAAGTTCATGTCCTACGGTATACTCACGCACCTCTGTCACGACTGTCCTCACACGCCTCACACTACCTACACACCTCACATGCTTACACAGCACTTCACATACCTGCACATATTACATATCTTACACCTTGAGAACCTCTCACGACTGGCCTCACACTATACACCTTACCTACATACCTCATATCTGCCCACCTTTCATAATTACACACCTCATATACTTATATATTTCATATCCACACACCTCCCATACTTAAACACCTCATCACATACTCATACTTCATATCCACACATCTCCCATACACACTTCACGTACCCACACTTTACACTGCTGTAATACGCACTTAATATACTCATGCGACATACCTCACATGTACCATCGATAAAAAGAGTATCGGCACCCTTTCAGTGGGAGACATTATGATACACGGACTCTGGTTTACGGGAAATGACACGGTTATGTCGCTCTGTATCTTTCACTTGTGTTGTTACCATATACTTTACAGATATATAGCTGGATTAGTCGGAGTAACATTGTACTACATGGTAAATCAACCATTTTTGTGAATTAAACAGGCATACCAACACTACCGATTGAACCAGAGACGAACTATTTCACATCTTATCCGGCCCCAGGGTGCCGATAGTTTTTTTTTATCGAGGGTACCTACAAACCTTTCATATTTACAGTACACTTATGTATTCCCCTTTCCTAAGCACCTGACACCCCACACACCTGACCTTCCTAACTTTTCCTCACCTAACCCACCTGACACTACACATCTGGCTCTTCCTCCTTGCACACTTGACACCCCATTCCCCTGAAATCTTAAATATTTGGCAATCGTCCCACACACCTGACACCTTCTTAGATGACATCTTATATACAGTACGTGACTTCTTACTACTACACACCTGATCTAAACATCTGACTGCCTGAATAGCTGAGATCCCTATCCTACGCACATGACCCCTACCTAGATGACACCTTATACGGCTAACTTTCCCTCACAAAACACACTTAATGCCATACATAACCGATATCTCATCCCTGCACACCTAATTCATCTGCGCATATCCGACATCCTACATACCGTACATCCTACACCTTATATTTCATCACCCTGCACAACCGACACCCTACACATTGGACATCCCTACTTAATAGTACATTTTTCAATCTACACACCTCACACTTTTTTAACCTAACCACCCGACTTCCTGCACAGCCGACACCCTGCACACCAGACATATCCGTTCTTTACACACCTGGCACTGTAGGTAACTAATATCCTGTATACCTGACTTTTTCCCACTCTACACACCTAACACTCCTCATCCTACGTCTCAAATAATCTTTCCCTGACATCCAACTCACCTCACATCCCCTCTTTACCCTCACATTTTATGTATTTTACATCATCTCGCGCTACATACACTCATTCAGCACATTCACACTACAGAACGTGATAAACTATTCTAACAGACACGAATTATTCCAGGTTGCTGTACAGCAAAGCCTTAGGTTTTATTTAAGGAAATAATATTTTACTTTTTACAGGGTCCGCCGGATCGCTGTAATACACCCAAGGTAAAATAACCATACAAGCCCTGAATATGGTAGTTGTAGCATACCGCAACAAAGTTGGTGGGTATTAGCGAATAACCGGTAACCTGTGAGCAACGGTGGGAAGCCACGGTGGGAAGCCTCTTGATTTGAGGGTGGACTGTCATTATAGGACCTCAGAGATGGGTTTCCCAGCCTACGTTGGGAGAAACAATCTCATATTACAGAACTTATTCCCCCATGTCTTATCTTCATACCACACATCCCACCATACCCTATACTCCTTCACGTGCTTTAATCTTCACTCACCACACAAAAGTCACTCGTTACCCACTGTTGTTATCCAATTCTCTGTTGCCCCATCAGGAGTGTACGGGTCTGGGGCTAGAATACCTACAGTAGTCCAGAAATTTAAAGAGTGAGCAGTCGCTCTTTCCCTGAGTGGCATTGTGTGAGCACTAAACCCGAAACACCCAATGGATGATAGTTCTGCAGGGCCTCATCCAGGCGGAGGGTCTTAACCCACCAGACTACAAGACGTCAGGTTGGTTACAAAGTCACCACCCAATGTAGCTAATTACTTCCCAAGCTACAAAAAACGATACAAGATTAAAATGTTTGGCTTGTCATTTAGTGTAGTGCCACCTGAAAGTAGTGCTACATCATGTGAGTGGTTAATGGGCACTCTCATCTACCGCTGTGTGACTCCCTCACGCCATGTATCCTCCACACCCGCGACCCATCACATCCCCTCACAGGATCACTCCCTCCAACATTACAAACTTCTCAGATTTGCTCACTCCGTTGACACATACCTTCTCAACCTTCCACATCAACACCTGGCTCCCTCCCACGTGAACATACAAACATAAATTCACACCTCTCATACTACATACCGCCTTTTCATCCAGCTTTATCTAAGGTTATGCTTGTTCCTCCGTTTGACAGAAAACTAACTCCAGTCCTACAGTACAATACCTGAGTTCCAAAGCCTCTTGATACTGGCCAGCTTCACTCCAACTTAGTCATCCAGTCATCCAGGTCACTGACAGGTGCATACAGCCTGCACCCCTACACTTAAATCGTGTTCTAAGGGACTTTACCTTACTGCATCTTAGTTCTCACTCTCTCTCTCTCTCTCTCTCTCTCTCTCTCTCTCTCTCTCTCTCACACACACACACACACACACACACACACACACACACACAGAGGCGGCACCCATCAGCAGGTTAAATAAAGCCTCTGAGTGTCTGCAGTCCATCATTTTGCGCTGCCTTAGAGGTGCCTGCTGGCGAAAGGGGCAGAGGAGGAGGAGAAGGCAGTACGACAGAAGACGAAAAAGAAAACAAACATTATAGTTGGCCCAACAATGAGTACTTTGAGAAGCCGAAGAGGAGGGGAAAGGAAAAGAAGTGGAATGGGAAGAGAGGAGGAAAATGAAAATAGAAAAGAGGTAGACTAAGAAGTGAATAAGAAACAGAAAAGTGAGGTGTAAGGAAAGATTTAAACGAATTTTTTAAAGTGTACAATGCTGGGAACTGCTAAATTAGAGTGAGTAAAATGTACGTAAAAGCTGTGGTAAAAGAGAGGAAGAAATA
>NC_137004.1:28492884-28532884 GCF_032717465.1 Coenobita brevimanus
GTGATGGGGGAAGGGTTGGAGCGAGGGAAGGAAGAGAAGGAGTCACGGAAATAAACGGTACAAAGGAGAGAAAGTAATTGGAGAACGGAAGATGAAGAGAGGTGGAGGAGAAGTGGGAGGAAAGAGCGATAGGGAGGTTCAAAGGAAAGAGGGAAGAGAGTGAGAGGGAGGTGAAGCGAAGATGAAAGATTAAAAAAAAGGTGGGGAGGGTGAAAAGCAACAAGGAGGTACAGAGGAAAAGGAAAATGCAGAGGAAAATAATAATGCAGATGCAGAGGAATGTAAAGAAAATGGGTGAAGTAAAAAGGAAGAGAAAAGTTATATTAAAAAAAATGAAATAAAAAGAAGTTAAAGAGGAAGAGGGCATGGAGACGACGAATATGGATTGCAGACGGAGAGGGCAAGGTGAAGACGAAGAGTTAAGAGATACAGAGGGGAAATGGAAAGATACAGAGATAAGGAAAAGCGTGAAGATGAAGGAGGGAAGGAGGAGAGGGTAGGAAGGCAGACAGAACAGAGGAGAACAAAAGAGGAAGGGAAATGTGGAAAGAAAAAGGGGTGTAGAGAGAACAAAGGTAGAAAGGAATGGGATGGGTAAGAAGGTACGAGTAAAATGGAAAGGGATGGGAAAGAAAGCAGAAAAGAAAGGGATAAACAAGGGATATGTCCAACTATGAATGAAACGTCTAAAACCATGATATTTTAAGTCAATGAACACCATTTAATTAACGTAAATTATGTTTTATGTAGCAATACCACGTTGAGTACACCGCTTCCCGTCCGATCAGCGAAGTTAAGCAACGTTGGGTCTGGTTAGTACTTGGATGGGTGACCGCCTGGGAACACCAGATGCTGTTGGCATCCGTACGTGTCAAGTGGGGTTGGTGGAGGATTAGTGCCGCTCCCTGTAAAACAGTTAACTTTAAGCCGTTGGCCACCCCGTTTGGGATACATGGCGTCTGGCAATGATGTTTTATGTGGATAACAAGTTCAGAAAAGAGTATTTATCATCACAGCATCAGACTGAATTCAATTAGGCTACATTTATTTTGTCCTCTTTTGGAGGTACTCATTATACATCTAACAACAGCCTTACCATTTCTGCCATAAAACTTTGCAGAAAATCCAGCCAAAACATGAAAGAAATAAAGGCACCAGAAAAAAGAAGTATCACGGTCAATAAATTTTTCTTACCGACCATATTCTCCCATATTCCAGGGACACCATGAAACAAATAATACATCGGAAACTGATAGGAGGAAGATGTGGAGGATTCGCCACTTCCAGTCCTCGTTTTCCGCTTGAGGGGGAGGGAAAACTGGCGGGGACGAAGAAGGAAGAGGGGCGGGTGTTGACAGTGGCACAAAAACGCTGCCAGGTCCTCAGTCAGGCGGTCAGTGTGGAGTGCATGTTGGCGCAAGCAAATGGGGCGTCACTACCTGCCTCACTCACTCACTCGATTCGTGTGTGTGTGTGTGTGTGTGTGTGTGTGTGTGTGTGTGTGTGTGTGTGTGTGTGTGTGTGTGTGTGTGTGTGTGTGTGTGTGTGTGTGTGTGTGTGTGTGTGTGTGTGTGTGTGTGTGTGTGTGTGTGTGTGTGTGTGTGTGTGTGTGTGTGTGTGTGTGTGTGTGTGTGTGTGTGTGTGTGTGTGTGTGTGTGTGTGTGTGTGTGTGTGTGTGTGTGTGTGTGTGTGTGTGTGTGTGTGTGTGTGTGTGTGTGTGTGTGTGTGTGTGTGTGTGTGTGTGTGTGTGTGTGTGTGTGTGTGTGTGTGTGTGTGTGTGTGTGTGTGTGTGTGTGTGTGTGTGTGTGTGTGTGTGTGTGTGTGTGTGTGTGTGTGTGTGTGTGTGTGTGTGTGTGTGTGTGTGTGTGTGTGTGTGTGTGTGTGTGTGTGTGTGTGTGTGTGTGTGTGTGTGTGTGTGTGTGTGTGTGTGTGTGTGTGTGTGTGTGTGTGTGTGTGTGTGTGTGTGTGTGTGTGTGTGTGTGTGTGTGTGTGTGTGTGTGTGTGTGTGAGAGAGAGAGAGAGAGAGAGAGAGAGAGAGAGAGAGAGAGAGAGAGAGAGAGAGAGAGAGAGAGAGAGAGAGAGTTAAGACCGGACAGTAAGCGCGAAGAGCGGGTTGGAGGAGGAAAACGTGGAGATAAGTGTGGACAGAAGGACGAAATTAAGAGGACCAAACAAAGGAAACAGAGCAGGGAGAGAGGAGAGATACAACAACAGAATGGAGGGACAGAAGGAACGTATGACGGGAGGAAAGAAGAACAGGGAATGACGAATTAGGTAAAGAGTGTGTGGTAGAAAGGCAATGGGGTAAAAGAACGGGCAGTGGCAAAATGGTAGGAAAGAAGGAAAAGTGGAAGGAAGGTGAAGATATACGAAATGAGAAGGGACAAAGGATCAAAAATACTGTAGGAGTGCGTGGGGTAATGAAAGCCAAAACGTGCAAAGATGTAAGAATTAGAAAGATAAATATAAGTTAATGAAGACGAGAAGTGAGGATGATATGATGAAAAAAAAAAAGCAATGACAAAAAAATAACGGGAGAAGGAAGATAAAGCTGTGAGATAATGAGAAACAAAGGAATGCGGAAGGGAAGAAAGGCGAAGAAATCGAGGAGTAATTAATTAGTGAAGAATCTGTGAATGAATTAAATAAAATAATCCCTAATAGGATATAATAACACAAAACAGTAATAAGTATTGGTTTTGAGTAGGAAGGGAGATGGTAAAAGACAAAATGAGAGGAAGAAGGAAAATGGATAGGAAAGATGAGGAATGAGTAGGAAGGATACGGAGGGGGGGGGGAGATGGTACAGGTGAGACTGTGATAGACAATGGGAAAGAGATTGGGAAAGAAGGTGAGGAATGGGAAATACGAGACGGTGATAGCAGGAGATGAGAAAGATATGTTCAAGCTGAAAGAGAAGAAGAGATTAGAAGGTGAAAGAAGATGAAAGGTTGAAGACGGGAGGTGGCAGAAGGGAAGGTAATGTAAAGAATAAGATGAGGAGAGATGATACCGAGGTGAGGTGAGGAAGAAGATGGAGAGGGAGATAGTGAGGCTATATAATGAAGGAAGATGAAGAGAGGCGGACAATAATCTTGGACCATAAACTTGGATCTTTAAGTCGGACCCCCTGCCTTCTGCTCAACCTAATGGCTCACGCTACCTTGAACAAGCCGCCGCAGGGCAAGGCAGGATGAGGCAAGGCAAGCAAGGGAATGTCGAGGCCAGGGAGGATAAAGTAAGGCAAAGGGCAGGGTAGGGTAGGCAGAGTAGGGTGGACAGGGCAGGGTATTGTGGGCAGGGAAGGGTAGGGCAGGCAGAGTAGGGTAGGCAGGGTAGGTTAGAGCAGGGCAAGACAGGGTAGGAAAGAGAGGAGTTGGTACAGACAGGAAGGGTAAGAGAAGGACAGAGAAGAGAATGCCGGGGCGAAGCAGGAAAGAGCAGAGAAGAGCATGGCAGGGCAGGGCAAGGGTAGTCTGGAACTAGGCACGTCAGAGCAGGGAATTTAACGACAGGAGAGAGAAGGGATGGGAGATATATCGCACGAGTAAAGACAGGGTAAGACAGAAAAGAACAGGACAGGTGAGGGCAGGGCAAGGTAGGGCAGGTGGCGGCGGGGAAGGGTAGGGCAGGACAGGGAAGGGCAAGGCAGGGAAGGGCAAAGCATGACAGGGAAGAGTATGACTGGGCAGAGCATGACTGGGCAGAGCATGACACGGCAGGGCATGACAAGGCAGGGTATGACAAGGGAAGGCATGAGAGGAAAGGGTATAAAGGGCAGGACAGGGCAGAAGAGGATATAACAGAACAGGGCAAGGCAGAGCAAAGAAAGACAAGACAGAATAGTGCAGAAAATGGAATGGCAGGGCAAAGCATAGAGTATTTCAGGCAGGAAGAGAGAGGAATATCAGAGGAATGCAAGGACAGTGACAAGTCAATGCAGAGATGATAGTGTTAGCGCAAAGAGAGAGAGAGAGAGAGAGAGAGAGAGAGAGAGAGAGAGAGAGAGAGAGTGTCAAGGCAAAGATGTGAAGAGAATATCAGGGCAAGGCAGAGAAGAGAATGTCAGAGCAAAGCTGAGAAGAGAATGTTAAAGCACAGCTGAGAGAGAGTGTCAGAGCAAAACACAGAAGAGAATGTCAGAGCAAAGCAAGAAGGGAATGTCAGAGCAAAGCAGAGAAGAAAATGTCAGAGCAGAGCAGATAAAATGTCAGAGTAAAACAGAGGAGAGAATGTCAAAGCAAAGAAGATGTGAGAATGTTACAGCAAAGCAAAGAGGAGAACGTCAGAGCAGAGAAGAGAATGTTAGAGCAAAGCAGAGATAAAAATGTCAGAGTACTTCAAGACACGGCAGGATAGGCCAGGGAAGGGTAAGGCTAGAACGGAACAGGCAATTTATGGCTAAAAGTTAAATAGGGAAAGGGAAAAGGAATGGAATGGACTGGGTGGAAAGGAAGCGAACGGAAGGAAATGGATGACAAGAGAAGGGAAGTTAAGGGAAGAAAGGAAGGGAAAGGAAAGGGAATGGAATGGTATGGCACTTTATGAGAAAAGGAAAATGCAAGAAGATATAAAAGAAAGAAAAGCAGGGCAAGACAAGGAACGAAATAATGTAAAATAGAGGTAAATGCATAAAAAAAAAGTGAAAAGAAGGAATATAAAAAGGGAAGAACATATCTAGAAAGGCCCAGGAATGCACCACCATCACCAGCAGAAGGTATTTAATGTGCAAACAGAGGAGAATAAACGAAAAAAAAATAAAAGGGGGGGGGATAAAATGAAATGGCGAAAGGATGGTGTCAACAGGATATTACAAAAACAAAGAACCCAAAAGACGTGAGGAAATGTGAAGAAATGAGCTAATAAATGAGCAAGAATAAACTGAAACGAAAGAAAGAATAGGTATACAAAGAGATCCAAGAATAATAATGACAAGCCAAGGTAATGCATAAACCGTTGAGAGAAACATGGAAATAAAAATTTGCTGAAGAAGATAGAATTATAATAAACGAAGTGACAAAAAAGAGAGAGCAAATAACAAACTATGGTGAGGAAATGAAGAATGATCTCGGGAACAGAGGGAAAAAAAAAAAAATGAAGAAAAAAAATAGCATAACCAACGAAAAAGTGAGGAAGACAGAGAGCAGAGAGCAAAAGACAATGAAAATGGGACGTTACGTTGTGGGGTATGGAAAGAAAAAACACTAAAGATAAAGAACATGAAAGTACGTACGTTGATGTACAATAGGACGAAAACGGAAACGAAAAAGATGAAAGTAAGGTGCTGAAAATTAATTAGTATAAAAGGAAGGACATAATTAAACAGTTACAGAAGGGGAAATACAAAACGAAAAGGCAAGAAAAAGGTGAAATAAATGAGGATGGCAAGTAAACGAAAGCAGTGAAATATTCAAGGTTGGAAAAATATATATAAAATGAATGGGAAAAAGAAAGGAAACAGCAGAATATGAAATGACAGGAAAACGACGAAGCAAAAACTGAAAGAAAAACGACGAACCTGGAAATTATGATGGACACAGATATAAAAGAGGGAAATATAATTATGAAAAGGCAATTTGGGCAGCAAAATATGATGGGACAAAATAACGAAGTGGAAAAAAAAAGGGGGGGAGGGGGGGCGGAAATCAGACAGCATGAAAACTATAAAAATTACGGGAAAAAATATGTACAATAATATTCATACTTTGGGAAAGATAGACATGATGGACAAGGACATTAGTGCAAGAAATTAAAGAAGTACAAGGAGCAGCACTCACCACTAATTGGTTCTAGGGCCGAATTTGACTATGTCCTGTGACTTTGACTTCCGGCCGACTGTTTTCAAAATCGAATTAATTCATTTTTAACTCCTCCACCAACTTTGGCCCAAATCGGATCAAAAGTGAGCTGTCTTCCCTGTGGCCATAATCTCTGACCTTTCCGTGAGATCATGACTTTTCAGTGATTGCTCATTGCCTCACCCTAAACCCCCCTTCCCACGAAGTTCGGTTCAAATCGGTCAAAAACTGTTCAGGTTGACTTTGTCATATGACCTTAACCCTTGACTTATTGCTCCAAAAACAAGAGGTCAACCCCGTGGGTAATCCACAATCCTCCCACTAACTTTGGCAAAAATCATACCAAAGCTGTGAGTTTTGTTGCCAGAGACACACGTGTCGATCTTTTATCTTGCCCTGTGACCTTGATGTCTGGCTTATTTATCTTAACATCGAGTGACTTTCTTCTTTCCTGATCCTGAACTCTTCCGCCAATATGGTCCATACCAAATAAACATTTTTCCATTTTACTTTGTTTTGTCAAGATTTTACCAATTCCTATGACCTTGACTTTTGACATTTATGTCAAAAACAATATGTTTCCTCTTTGGCTGACCCTCAGGACTATGACCCAGTTTGATTTAAAATTTCATCAAAATTGATTTATTTTGTTAGCACACAATAAACGCACGAACACGCAAGCACACTCTCAGGACCGCACGCACGCACGCACGCACGCACGCACGCACGCACACACACACACACACACACACACACACACACACACACACACACACACACACACACACACACACACACACACACTCTGTGTGTGTGTGTGTGTGTGTGTGTGTGTGTGTGTGTGTGTGTGTGTGAGGCACACACTGATATTGAGTACACCTCGCTTGCTCCTCGAGCGCCCGTATAAGAATAAGAATGAAGGAAAATAAACAGGTAAGAAAATGGGAGCATGTGTGAAAGAAGAAAGGGAAGAAACATGGAAAGAACGAAACAGAAAAATTAAAAGGTTATAAAGGGAGGAAATGAAAAAGGAATCAGAATGAGAAACAGCAAATGACAGAGAAGAGAAATGAAAGATGAAGCACAGGTAAAAGAGCGGTAAATGAGAGGGAATAAGGCAGTACAAAACATCCAGTAAAAGGAGGAGCATCATATGAGTGAAAGACAAAGAAAAATAGTGTTAAAGAATACGAAAAGAAAGAAAATAAGACGCAAGTAAACGGATCCGGAGCAAATGCAAGGGGAAGAGAGAGAGAGAAAAAGATGGCTGCTAGGATATGAAAATGAAGAAAATAAATGGTCAGGGAGGATATTCAGAAAAAAATAATAAAATATATAATGAGAAAATGAAAGCTCCATGATAAAAAAAAAACGAAGCAAATGAAAAGAGGAGAAAAGAAGAAACACAAAGGGTAGAAAAGGGAGCAGCTCCATAAAAAAAAAAATGAAGCGGCATGAAAAAGGGAGGAACTGCATACGAAGTGAAAAAAAAAAAAAATAAAAATAAAACGAGAAGCAGGCCAATTGGTCAGAAAAAGGGGGATGAAAAATAAGGTCAAGAAAGGCAAAAGGGCAAGAAAAAGGGAACCGGAAAAAAGTATAACTAAACTGAATGGACAAGAAAGGGCCACTCTGAGTAAGTAAGGCGGTCAAGTACAGGCAGGTAACTAAGGGCAACATGAAGTGAGGCAGGAGAGACAGGACAAGGTGAGGCACGGAGGAATGCAGGGCAGGAAGAGGGCGTAGAAGAGGAGGACTAGGAAAGGGAGGCTGAGGAAGGGAAGGCTGAGGAAGGGGAGGCTGAGGAAGGGGAGGCTGAGGAAAGGGAGGCTGGGGAAGGAGAGAGCGAAGAAGGGGAAGTAAAGGAAAGAGGAGGACGAGGAAGGGGAGGCAGGGGAAAGGGAAGGGTTGGGAGAGGGAGGCTGAGGAAGGTGAGGACGAGGAAGGAGAGGCAGGGAAAAGGGGGGACTAGAAAGGGGCGGCTGGGGAAGGGAAGGACGAGGGAGGGGAAGCAAGGGAAATCTAAGGAAGAGGAAGGGAAGGCCGAGGAGGAAGAGAAGAGGGAAAGGGAGGATAAACAGTGGGAGGATGGAGAGTAATGAAAGAATAAAGAACAGGTATTAAGGCAGCGAGATGGAAGGAAAGGCGGGCGAAGGGAAGGAAAGGCGAGAGGAGGGAAGGGAAGGCAGGCGAAGAGATGGGAAGGGAGACGAAGGGAAGGGAAGGGAGACGGAGGGAAGGGAAGGGAGACGGAGGGAAGGGAAGGTAGGCGGAGGGGAGGGAAGGGAAGGCACGTGGAAGAAAGGGAAGGCACGTGGAGGAAAGGGAAGGTAGGCGGAGGGATGGGAAGGCAGAAGGAGAGGCAGGAAAGCTGGTAGAGGGAAGGGAAGGCAGACAGAGGGAAGGGGGGGCAGGCAGAGGGAAGGGAAGGCAGGCAGAAGGATGAGGAGGCATTCAGAAGAGATGGGAAGGCAGGCAGGAGGGATGGAAAAACAGGCTGGAGGAATGGGAAAACAGGCGGAGGGAAGAGAAGGCAGGCAGAGGAAAGGGGAGGCAGACGGAGGGAAGGAAAAGGAAGGGTACACGGGACAGTAAGGGATGGGGAGGACTCAAAAGGAGGCATGAGAAGGGGAGGAGGTAGGCGAGGCAGAGTAAGGGAAGGACAGTGGGGAAGGCTGGGGAAGGAGAGGGGGTAGAGGGAGATACGAGGTGGAGCAGGAAGAAGGGGTAGATACGGGAAAGGAAGGACAGACAGGGAGAGAGTACGGAAGGGTTGAGGTGAGACAGGGAAGGCAGCGGAAGGGAAAGCAGGGTAGGGAAGGGAAAGGGTAGGCGGGGGAAGGGGAAGCAGGATATGCGGAGAATGGAGAGGCGAGGCAGAGGAAAGAGGAAGCAGGGAAGGACGAGGAAGGAGAGGGTATGCAAAGGAAGTGATGGGGGAGGGAAGGAGGATGGGGGAGTCAGGGGAAGGGAAGGACAAACGAGACAGAAGACGATGCACAAGGAGGCAGGCTGAGTAAGATATGGAAAGAAGGGAGGAGGTAATAGTTGTAGTTATAGTACCGAGCCAGACAAAAGACAGAAAGGGGAATGCAGGCAAAGGTAAGACTGAGCAGAGATGGGTAAGTAATGGATAGGTAGGTCTGGGACGAGAAGGGGAGGGAAAGCAGATGCATGGCTGACAAAGAAATGATTAAGACGAGAGGTAAAAGGAAGAGAAAGGCGAAGAAAGGGAAGACCGCGAGACACAATGTTTACCTCTGCCACTGAAAGCAGAGTTGGTTATGTTTTTTTCCATGTCAGCTTGTCTGTTCTCCGGACCACGAAGAGCTAATGGGAGGATGATGATGAAAATTTGTGGAGATTTTATTCAGACTCAGAGATGAAAAAATTTTAGTAAAAATGTATGTCACAAAACAATTACATATCGTATTCATGTTTTCAGTCAGGGTGCTACAGAATGACCAGAGAAAGATTAGGACTGACGTCCAGAGATATTCTTATGAAGTCTAATTGTTCAGTGTGGCTGGATTATTTGGAGGGAATATTTTTCTCCTGAGTACCTTTCAAGTTTTAGATGGAAAAAAAACAAGGAAAAGGTATGATATTCAGCACTAACTAAACCTCCTTCCTCCTTCAAATCCCAGTTAGAAAATGGAAAACAATAAAGTAAATGGTATCAGAAAGAAGGAATGACGAAGGGATTCATGGATGTGATGAGACCTCAATGGATGAGAAAGTGATGCTGAAAGGCAAGGAACGAGGGATGTGTGGAGGAAAGTGAACTGGAAGTGTAAAATTAGGAGTTAACAAAGTGCAGGAAAGGAAGTTGGAGAGACGCTGTGCGACATGGAAGAATAAGAGAGGGATGAAATGTTGAAAGGAAAAAGGATAAAGGGAAGGAATCGTAATGGCATGAGATAAATGACAAAGGAAAAAATTACAGCACAAGGGAAGAAAGTAAGGAAGGATGACAGAAGCAAACAGAGGGGAAGAGAAGGGAACCTATAGGAACACAGCAGGAAAAAGTGAAGACATATTTGATAAAAGAGGGAAGGGGAAAGATGAAGTAAGATTGAGAAGGGATGAATCAGGGTGAAAGTATAATACTAAAAAATGAGGCAAGGCAGTAAATGTGTGAAAAAGAAAGAAAGAAAGAAAGAAAAAAAACAGTTGATATGGGCTAGCATAAGCGTACGGTAATGTAGGGGGTCAGGCAGGCAGGAGGTTAAGCAGGGCAGGGACGAAGACGGCAGAAGTGTAGGTACGGCAAAGCAAGGGTGAAGCAGGCAGGGCTGAGGCACGCAGTAGTGAGACAAGCTGGGGTGAGGCAGGCAACAGTGGGGCAAGGAAGGGGGAGGCACACAGGAGTGTAGGCAGGAAGTATGGAAAGCAACAGTATATAGGTTCGACAGAACATAGGTGAGGCAAGGCAGGGGTGTGGTAGGTATGAAGGAGTGTACGCAGGAAGGAAGAGATGAAGCAGGGTTAAAGTGATAATGGACATGGGTGGGGTAGGGAGACAGGCAGCGAGGAGTGTAGGCAGAGCGAATGGGTGACTCAGGTGGACACATTATGCACGACGCCTAGAGGGAGGGTTCCGGACTGGGCGTGTGCAGGATGTGTCTACAATGCGGATACGAGTGATAAGAGGCCGTACAGGGGCGTGCGGAGCCAGGCGTGGGCGTAGCAGGGTGTGGCAGGGGCGTAGGAGAGCGTGAGAGGAGTATGAAGGAAGCAGGGTGACCAAGCAGAGCGTCGTAAGAAAAATGTACAAACAGGATGGTGTGGGAGGGGAAGAAGAGTAGAAGGCAATAAAATGAGCGAAGATCATAATTACAAGAGCGTGGAAAGGGCGTAGGTGAGTGTAAAACGCATAGAAAAGCATGAAGGAGCACGATGAGAGTAACAGTAAGGCAGGGAGTGGTCTTGTAAGGGAAGGAGTGTAAGGAAGCAAGGAAGGAGGCAGGAGAATGGGTGTTGGTTGGAAGGAACTTAGGAGACTGTAGAACAACGTGGTAGGGGACGTTGAAAAGCCTAAGGGACGTGTTGAAAAGAGCGGAATCACAACACTGGGCGCAAAAGGGGAAGAGGAAGACACAGGGTAGGTTATGACTGATGTAACTATCCTATGATACTAGAACAAGGACAACCGAATAGGAAGGCTCTCTCATCCCCGGAGGTGGGATATACATTTGGAGGAAGCGAAAGAAGAGATAGGAAAGGCAGCAAGGGAGTAGTAAAGGAGAGAAGGTGGGCTGAGTGGCAATGCAGGGGGGGGGGGAGAAAAGGCAGGTGGGGAAGTTGCCAGGGGAGGGAGAAAAGGCAGGTGGGGGAGTTGCCAGGGAAGGGAGGAAAGGCAGAGGGAGAAAGAGAAGGTAGGGGAAGGAGAAAAGACAGGAGAAGGAGAAGGCCATGGGAAAAAGATTGTAGGAGTAAGTGAAAGTAGAAGCAAGAGAAGGCAGGAGAGGAAAAGAAGGCAAGGTAGGGGAGGCGGCAATATATAGCGAAGACAATAACAAGGAAAGGAAGGGAAGGGGAGAGAAGGAATGGAAAAAGAGAGGGAAGACAGAGGAAGGAGTAGGAAGGAAAGGGAAGGCAAGAGGGCGTGGCAGGAAAGACTGGGTTGAGTGAGAGTAGCCTTCAAGGTTATGGGCAAGGGTGAGTCACTGCGTTGAGTGAGAGAATGAGTGAGTGAATGAGTAGGAGTGTGAGTGTAAATATAACAATGGGTGAGAGTGCAGCAGTGACTGGGAGTGAGTGAAGTGGCGTGTGTGAGATACTGTGAGTATGCGTAGAGTATGCATGAGGATGTAGCAGTGCAAGTGTACTCTGAAAATGAAAGCTCAAAATAAATAACACGAACAACATTCATGAATATGAAGACTGAAGTTCTAAAAAAATGAAATATAAGAAAGCAAAATTGCTGTGACATTATATCGAAGAGTAAACAGAATGGGAGAGTGTGTGAGAGAAGGGTGTGGGTGGGAGAGCGTAGATAATGGGATGTGGGAGAGTATAAAAGAATTCAAATGAGAGAACTTGAGAGCAAAAACGTGTATAGATGCAAGGAAAGAAGATACAAAGGAGATATTGCAGATAATGAAGGGAAGAGAGACATAAGAGAGGAAGGAAGGAAGAATGATGAGGGTGAAAGAGGAAAATAGAAAGAGGACTGACAGAAGGAAAGAGGTAAGAGAAGACATATGGAGAGAGGGGAAAAAGAAAAGAAGGTTAGTCGAGAGAAATGAGACATGGAAGCATAAAGAGAAATAGATGTAGACGGCAAGAAAGAAAAAAGTAGAGAAGATAAAGCTGAGAATGAAGAGAAGTAATGGGAAGAAAAATAGAAAGATGAGGGAGGGAAGAAAGTAGAGAGAGAAAAGAGGAAAGAGGAGAAGAAAGGAGATAAGGAAGGAAGACAGCAGAAAACTGAGTTAAAAATAGAAAGTAGGGAGGAGGGGAAGTAGAGATAACGGAGGGAAGAATTCGGGAACAGGGGAAAAGAGCTGAAAAAAGGAGAAGGAACAGAGAGTAAGAAGGAAGGGAAGTTGATGTGAGGGAGGAAAGAGCGAAAGAAGGAAGAAAGAGGAGGAGAATAAGTAAGAAATATGAGATTATAGAGGGAAAGGAGAGAGGAAAACCAAACAGCAAAAGAAACGAGAGAGAGAGAGAGAGAGAGAGAGAGAGAGAGAGAGAGAGAGAGAGAGAGAGAGAGAGAGAGAGAGAGAGAGAGAGAGAGAATAAAATGATAAAAAGGATGGAATTAAGATAAAGTGCACTAAACAAGAGAAGGAAGAGAATGGAGAAGAAAAAAAAACTAAAATAAGTACAAAGGAAAGAGAAACACTAAAAAGTAAAAATTAACGAGAAACAAACTTACAAAACGAGCAAAAGAAGGCCAAGAGAGAGTTAACGAGAAAGAGAAGAGGCAAGCTAACAAAGAAAGCACATGCCTAAGGTAAGAGAAAAGTTAACAGAGAAAGGGCAAATGGAGAAAGCTAACAGAAAAAGCTAACAGCAAATGGAGAAAGCTAAGGCAAACCAAACAGGGAAAAAGGAAAAGAAAACTAAGAGAAAAAACAAAATGGGGAAAAAGAACGGGAAACTAAGGGGAAATATGTTAAATGAGAACAGATATGAGGACGTTTTAAAGATATACACTGAAAAGAAAAAAAAATGCTAAGAGCAGGAAAAGTAAGAGAACGAGCAAAAATACAATAGATAAAGAGATGTTTAGTGAAAGAAGATTAAAAACTGGAGAAAAAGAAATAAAAATGTTCACAAGGAAAACAATTTACTCCAAGAAAAAAAAAAAAATCAGAGAATCACTTGGAGGAATCTTATAAACAACTAGGCAGATGTAGGACAGGAAGAAAAATGCTGACTAAACAACCACTTAACCTATTCAGCACGATGTCGAAGCGTTTTTTTTCTTTCTGTCTTCATACTACTTTGATGAACACATTTGTTTTATCTCTAACAGTGAAGACTCGATCTAACTTCTCCAGGTCGAAAAATCTCGCGTTTGCAGAAAATAAGAGCGATCAAGGTAAACACTATGATATTAAACCATATAGGAAAGCCAAAAGCAGGAAAAAAAAAACATCAACAATAGTAACAACGACAACAAAACAATAACAACTACCCGGCCGTAAACTTGAGGTAAAAATTAACATAAATGAATGGGACAAAGTACAGAAATACCTGAAGCAGGAGTTTCACAGTCCTTCATTTAATGCTCTTGGTGTGGTGTGGTGTGGTGTGGTGTGGTGTGGTGTGGTTTGGGAGGGTGGTTTTGTGTGGCGTGGTTTGGGAGGGTGGTTTTGTGTGGTGTGGTGTGGTTTGGGAAGGTGGTTTTGTGTTGTGTGGTATGGTTTGTGAGGGTGGTTTTGTGTGGTGTGCTGTGGTTTGGGAGGGTGGTTTTGTGTAGTGTGATGTGGTTTGGAAGGGTGGTTTTGTGTGGTGTGGTGTGGTTTGGGAGGGTGGTTTTGTGTGGTGTGGTGTGGTTTGGGAGGGTGGTTTTGTGTGGTGTGGTGTGGTCTGGGAGGGTGGTTTTGTGTGGTGTGGTGTGGTTTGGAAGGATGGTTTTATGTGGTGTGATGTGGTTTGGAAGGGTAGTTTTATGTGGTGTAGTGTGGTTTGGGAGGGTGGTTTTATGTGGTGTGATGTGGTTTGGAAGGGTGGTTTTGTGTGGTGTGGTGTGGTTTGGGAGGGTGGTTTTGTGTGGTGTGGTGTGGTTTGGGAGGGTGGTTTTGTGTGGTGTTGTGTGGTTTGGTTGTGCAGTGTGGTGTGGTTTGGAAAGGTGGGTTAGTGTGGTGCGGTGTGCTTTGGGAGGTTGTTTTTTTATGGTGTGTTGTGGTGTGGGAGGGTGGTTTTCTGTGATGTGGTGGGTTTTGGGAGGGTGGTTTTGTGTGGTGTGGTGGGGTTTGGGAGGGTGGTTTTGTGTGGTGTGGTGGGGTTTGGGAGGGTGGTTTTGTGTGGTGTGGTGGGGTTTGGGAGGGTGGTTTTGTGTGGTGTGGTGGGGTTTGAGAGGGTGGTTTTGTGTGGTGTGGTGGGGTTTGGGAGGGTGGTTTTGTGTGGTGTGGTGGGGTTTGGGAGGGTGGTTTTGTGTGGTGTGGTGGGGTTTGAGAGGGTGGTTTTGTGTGGTGTTATGTGGTTTTGTTTCGCTGTAGTTGCCACAGCCTCCCGATGTGAAGCAACTCTCGTCGGATAATCGTTATCAAGAGACAGACGGACAGGACCGCTCATAGGGATGGTTCCACATGTAAAAAGGAAATGAATGAGGGAGAAACTGACCCCTTCACTGAGCTAACAACTCGTATATTTTCTTGCTTCTGAAATGAGTTGAAATTTACGAGAAACCCCTTGCAGTGAAACTGTTATAAGGACTATATCTGACTTCCCGAGTCCTAACAGTATCTCCTATGATAATAATGAAAGTTAGCAAGGTGGCAAGGAACAGTAAAGTCCTCGAGCTGATAACGTAACTGAAGAAAGAATAATTTTCTGGTGTAAATTAAATTTAAAAAAGAAAAGAAAAAGAAAATCGACGCAGCCTCCCAAAAGCCCTTTTCCATTAAAACTATGACTACGTAGAATTAACATACTTTTGAAAGTAAAGACACGAATTTAATAAATATACAATGCCGTTGTGTATATAACAGACGAAGAATCCCATAAACGTTAACAGAGAAAGAAAAGTTAAAAAGACACTTCGAAAAGAATGATATAATGAAGATAAGTTTTAAAACTACGGTAACCAAGGAATACGGGCAAAAACTTAACCTCCCTCCCCCCCAAAATAAAGAAAAAAAAAATCCAGTGTGAATCAGAAACAGTAAAACTGAAATAGGTATGGAATTAAAATTAATGATAAATACAGGAAAGGACAAAAATATTTAAGGACAAAAAATGGTGAAAAAATTAAGCCTTCTTTTCACTCAAAATAGTGTATAAAAATTCAGCTAATCAATATCTTTATATAATCTCAGTTGCCAATACCTCACTGATTAAAAAAATAAAAATCTGACTAGCCAATGCCCTCAAAATCACCAAGAAAGTAAGAGAGGAAAAAGAATTGGATGAGACTGAAATTAATGAAGCGCTAAAAGACGTGGTGAGTTGAGGTAAAGGGGAGGGGAGGGTAGAGGAATGGGTAGAGAGGGGAGAGGGATGGGGAGGGGATGGGGAGGGGAAAGGGGGCGCGACGGCAGGAAGGAAGGGCAAACATTGACAGACCTCGGGAAATTAACGGAGTAGAAAAAATGCAGGGAGTTACAGAGATTAATTAAAGCGGGTAAAATCGAGTACTGATTTCTGAGAAGCCGTAATGGAAAGGGCATTTGAGAGGAGAGGATTCACTAATGGCTTTAATTAAACTGGCTAGAATGAAGAATTAACGTTCTAAAAGATTAGGGTAAAGCTGATTATATAATTAGTCTGTTTGACCAGAGTCGGTAACATTTAAGGAAATATTGGGAAGGGGAACAGTGACTGCAAGAGGGGCATAAGTGCTTAGCAATACTCAATAAAACCTAACGCTTTTGTTATTATTAATAATAATAATATGATGATGATGATGATGATTATTATTACTATTATTAGCTCATTATTATTAACGTTACTATTATTATTATTATTATTATTACTACTACTACTACTACTACTACTACTTCTACTACTACTACTACTACTACTAGAAGTGTCGTCATCATTATCATCATCATCATCATAATCCAATATCCCATGGTTAAATGAGGAGGGAAGACACACAGCAAGACTCATTGATCATTTGGGGGACATGACTGGGAGAAGAATGGATGATCCAGGTATAATTTCCTTCCCTCTTCTGCTGCATGATGCGTGAGAGCTGGACACTGAGTCCGTTAAATCCACAGAGCAATAAAATTTAATCAACAGCTGAATATTTTTTTACTCCCATTATCAGTAAACACTTTACACTGAAATAAACAAATAGTATTAGATGGATTCGGGAGCACAGACCCATAATATGGGGTTTTGCCAAAGCCTGCGTGAGTGTATACCGGTAACTTCGTTTCCGACAACCCTTTATGGAGTGACTTGAGAACAGGTTCGTACTCGGAGATGATCCTGCACCAAAAATTTAAGCATTTAATCTCGTCACCACCAAGTGCACAAAACATTCCTCCTTCCTTCCACCCTTCTTATTACTCATTTCAGCGGTACGAACATAGCCCGCCCACCAACTGATTCTTGACACCACTTCACACCCTACAACACCACACCACCTGCCACAGCACACCACAACACATCACCTGCCACATAATATCATACCACCACCTGCCACACAACACCTAGGCATACACACCACATCACATCACAACTTGCCAAACCACACCCAACCACACACGACACCACACCACACTTATCCTTACACGTCACACCACAGCAAACTCAGCTATACACGCTACCAAACAACACCACACCCTGGCACGCAACACCACGCCCTACCACACACCACACCCTACCACACTACATCCTGCCACACAACACCAACCACACCCTTCCACATAACACTACACGGCATCCTTGCCACACAAAACCACTCCCATCCACACCACACCACACTCAGCCACACCACACCAATCCCTCCCATACTACATAAAACCCTGTCACACCACACCCACACACACCCTGCCACACCACACACCATATACCACACCACACCCTGCCACACCAAACAATACACCACACCAAACAATACACCACACCCAACAATATAGTACACCCTTCCACACACCACGCTCTACCGCACACTATATCACACCCTGACACACCACACAAGATACACAACACACCCTGCCACAAGCACAACAAACCCTGTCGCGCACCACACCCTGCCACACACGACATCCTGCACACAACACATCACACCACACCACACCACACCTTGCTACACCACATCACACTCTGTCACACCACACTGCACCATGCCACAACACACCACACCACACCTTGCCAGACACCACACCACACCCTGTCACACCATACCACACCCGGCCACACCATACTCTGTCACTAAACCACGCCCCTGCCACACACATCCTGCCGCACATCACACCAAACTTTGCCACAAACATTTCCACATACAACACTACATCACACACAACCACGCACCACACCACACACTATCACATGCACAACAAACCCTGCCACACGCACACCACACCCTGCCACACGCACACCACACCCTGCCACACCACACCACACCTTGCCACACACCATATCACACCCTGCCGGACACCATACCACACCTCGCCACACCACAGTACATCCATTCACACAATACTATACCACACGACACCATTCCATACCACATACCACACCACATTCAGCCACATACATCACCACATCACACAGCCGTACACCACACTACACCCTACCACTCGATACCACACCCTGCCGTACCACACCTTTCAACGCACTATACCACACTGCCACACTATATTACAGTAACACCACATCACACCCTGCCTCACTCCATACCCTACTATACCCTGCCACACTACGGGTACAGTACACCCTGTCATACCACACACACACACACACACACACACACATCCTTAGTCATGGTTCCCGCGATATACTGTACATGCAGGCTGTCGTGTTGACCCTCCCGCCACAACTCTGCCTATGTGAATGAGGTCGCCTCATGTACAGTTTTATTCACATAATGCTGCACTGGGTCTTATTCTATTTTTTTTCCTTTTTTTTTTTTTTTTTTTTTTTTTACATCTGAAACCATGTGACTGATGGTTTCACAATGAGTGGTGGTGATGTACTGCTTTTCCCAAGACAAATGTATCTGAATGACTAGTGTATTTCACATGCTGTATAAGTTCCTTCTTCATGCTGTACTGAAACGTTACTGAAGGATATTTTCAAACATCCCGTCAAATTAATTCAGAACGTAAAGACGGAAAAGTTTCACACACTTTTTGAAGCGAGCGTACATGGACTAAGCGTAGGCCTTGACCAACTAATACTGGGCTCGCGATTTTCCTGTTCCATTAGCTACTTTGAAGTGGAGGTCTTTTCTTTTTTTTACTTTTTTTTTTTTTTTTTGGCTATAACCTGACATTTTACTAAGCATAGGAATGTGCCCTAGTAGTGAAAGAATTAGCTAAAGACAGCTGTATCTATCTTTTGGAATAAAATTATCATGAAGCGAGTAAAATTACAAAAATTGCAAAAACATACAACAAACGTCACCGTATTGAAGAGGTTACTTTAAAGGGTGGTGTGAGGGCATAATTGTGCACTGTGGAGTACTGTGTCAAGCACCTTTAACCCATTCACTGTCATGACGTATTTTTAGCTTTATTATCGCATTCTCTACAAATCTGCTTGTTTAGTTTGGGGGAGATATCTAACAGTGAATGGGTTGCTGAAGGCTATACATAATCTCAACAGTTCGACAAGTTTCTCCTACACTGAACTGAATTGCTTGTTGGTGGCAATTAAAAGCAGTCAGACTGAAGAGGTAAACAAGTTTCTTTTTCTATAGTGCTGTCCTCAATCAGAATTATCTCGTAAAAGTCCATCGTTATGAAACATTAACCTAGTATGTCTTCCATCTCACACGTGATTTAAAACCTAATTTTTTCGTAGTAGACCTCCTTCACGAGATTTGTAATAGCCTTTGTATTCCTGAATCCTTCATGAATTTATATAAGGAAGCATGAAATTGCAGCTTGAAGCTCACCAACATCCTCTCCCCATTTGAGCCCTTCATGTCGAGTATGTCATTCTAATTTTATTTTTGCTGCTATCAAGAGAGTAATTTCATTTTAAGGGAAATTGCTCGAACTCTAGGAGTTATATACAACCTTCATTAATGCCTTTAGTACTGTGGTACTCTCTTACGAGTCACCTTGAGACAGCAAGGATGATATGGAAAAAATACACCATCGGATTGAAGGAGTTAATTGTCTGAATGTGTGGCCAGACTACGTTCCTTTCCGAAACATTCTCCTGTGGTAAAATTAAGTTTAATAACCTTTCAAAAACTGTCCATGTTTGTCAATTGCTATTTCGTAATCATTAACAAAGTGCAACCCAATGCGGTCATCTCAATGGCCATATTACCCTATTATTCTTTCGTGGAATATTTTTTCCTATAAACGAGCCATCGACGCAATGATCAAAGCAATCTTCTTGGGCGATATCCAGTCTAAAAACAGAGCATCAACATGCGCTGCACTTCACCCTTCAATGCTTTGGATGAGGTGGTTTGTCTGAACTGAATAGAATTGCCTGGCGTTTGCTTAATTATGCTGCGAATTCCTTTGTTATCAACCAAAATGAGCATTGTGATAGTAGTTTAAAACATTCAGCGTCCTACGTCTTCTTCATCAGAGTAAAATTATCTAACGTTAACTGGAGTAAAATCCAAAGTAAGTATTTCGTAGCCTGAAGGTTAAAAGGGAAAGGTAGTAACATAAAAAAGAAAATGAAAGAAAAAATGGCAGCCGAAATAAAATACCCGCGGTTAAGTGTCAGCTGGCGAATCCAAGTTATTTAATTCTTTCATTCCGATGACGTGACGTATGTTTCTCAATATTCCCGGTACTACACAAGAGATTATTCGGCTGAGGATAGACTTTCTGAACTGGAAGGGTAAGATACAGCCCTGTTATCCCATACACTGCCACAGATCATTACAAAGTTAAATTCACTCGTCTGGGCGCAGGAATAAGTCAATAAAACACTTCACCTGATTAAAGGAACTAAAAACATCTTGAGCAAGCCAATAAAAGAATAATGAAAGCCTGAGGAATGAAATTATACGTTGGAATAAAGTGGAATATTGGATCTCCGAGTCGGACATTATAAAAAGTAAGCGGGCGACTGTAGCGGGCCGCAGCAACACGAAGGCCGCAAAAAATGGCAGGTGGTCGACGGTGTGTAAATTTGTCAGGGGGGGGCCGAGTGACGTCCAAGGGGAAGGGGATGGTAGGGGGTAAGGGAGGAATAGGGGGGACAGAGGGGTGAAGAGAGGGGAACTGGGAGGCTTGACATGCTCTCTCTTCCTCTCACGTCTTCGGTCTCACATTCCCTGCCTCCTAATTTCCCAAGTTTTCTCTCCTCCTGCTTCAATCTTTTCGACATCTAGCTTCCCCTCCTTTCCCATCTTTCTCTTGCTCGTACTGTTTTCTGTCTGTTCACTCTTTCACTTCTCCCATCCTTCTCTTACTTCCTTCCCCACACCATTCCCTCTCTCTTAGTTTCTTCTTTCTGTCTATTCCCTTTTCTTTACTTCTCACCTCTTCTCACTCACCCTTTCCAAACTCTTACTTTTCTGTCTTTTCTGTAACACCGTCTTTTGTTATATACCTTCCCCCACCATCCTTTTCTTCCCTTTAGCCTCCTCCTATTCGCTATATCCACCCATCCCTTTTCTCTCATCTCCTTCATCCCTCCCTCCTCCCCCCATTTTTCACTTCCAACTCTCCCTTGTTTCTATGTTTTCCTTTCCTTTATATATCCCCTCCTCTAACTTTTTCCTCCACCTATTGACTATAATTTGCCTTTCACTTTCTATTCTTCATTTTTAACTCTTTTCATTTCTTCCCTCTACAGTTTCTTGCACTTTATTTTTCTTATTTCCCTTCCTCTTAGTTTCTACTTGTTCATTTCTTGCTTCATCCCTCCATCCTTTCATTACTTTCTTTCCCATAGATGACTTTTCCTTTTCATTTTTTTTTTCCAACCCTTTTCTTTTCATCTCTTTGTTTCTTCATCTCCCTCACTAGCTACTACCTTTTACCCCCCCCCCCCAGTTTTTTTGTCATGGTAGGTGGGAGAGCCCATCATCCACTCACTCGATGTACTGCTCCATACTTTTTCCTTCATATCTATCATTCTTTTTCTGTGTCTGTCTTCCTCTTTTCCTGTTTCTCTCACCCTTCCTGTAACTGTTTATTCCCTTCCTCTTAGTTTCTACTTGTTCATTTCTTGCTTCATCTCTTTGTTTCTTCATCTCCCTCACTAGCTACTACCTTTTACCCCCCTCCCTCACTAGGAAAAGTCATCTTTCCTGCAACTCAGGAAACAAATTACAATGTTGGGTGGTAACCATATAGCTAAATAACGCGGTGACGTGGAGCCTACTATGAGGCCCCTATTATTTGGGTGGAGAGAAGCAAATGCGGCGCCTACCCAGGAGCCAAACCACCACACTAATCCCCGTGCCTCGCTGTGGGGAGACGCTATCAGCCGCATGGTACGGGACGGCCCGGCAGGGGTCGTCCCGTGCAGAGAACCGATGCACCCATCGTCTGATGGTTCTGCTCGATCAGACAGGCTGGGGTAGCACAGCAACAACTTTTTTCTTCTCTCTCTCTCTCACTAGTATTTATCTTTCAACCTTTACCCTTCCTTTCATCTTAATTTACCTTTCTTGCCATCTCCTCTCTCTCTCTCTCTCTCGTTTTCCCCAACATTCTTCCCTACCCTTTATTCCGCATCTCTTTCTTCACACTGTACGTCTCAATGGATCTTTGTAACTCTTCCCTACTTCATTATTATTATTTTATTTTTTACAGTTTCTCTCAGCGTCTTTCACTCTTTTCTTTCTCACATATTATGCTCTCTCTCTCTCTCTCTCTCTCTCTCTCTCTCTCTCTCTCTCTCGCGTTCATTATCTCCCATTCTTTTCCATGTCTACTATATATTATCATTTCTGCATTCTTCCATGTGTCTCTTTTTTTTTCCAATTTCCTTTCTTCTCTCCTGTTCTCTCTTAGCACTTTTCTCTCTTTTTTTCCTCTCAACATCTTCTGTCCCTTCCTTTATAAGCATTCTCCTTTACTTGTCCCACGATTAGCCCTATTCTATCATCTCCATTGTCTTCCCTTTTCTTCTTCCATCTATTTTTCTCTTCTTCCACCTTTTTTTCTTCTCTTCTCCCCCCCCCCCAAATCCATTTTTCCCCCTACCAGTCCTCTCCTCTAGACCCTCCCTCCTTTTCATTCTTCTCCAAGTCCACTCATCACTCCAGCTCTCTTCTCTAAGTCACAGCCTGTCCTCTACTGTCTTTTCCCTGTCGTACATGCGCGCGCTTTTCTCTGTCACCACTATCTTCCTATACCTCCTCCTTCCACCTCATCCCCTTTCCTGTCCACACATCCATTCCGTCTCCTTTTAATTAATTCCTTTTACCACCACAAATTTTCTGAAGCCGAATTCTTATACACATGAACATCTTACTAGTACAGAATTTGGCGTTATCTTATTTAATCTTTATTTTTCCCACTGATTTCTATTGAAACTAATATATTACAGTATACAATTATAGCAAATTCCATGACGAAAATTTCTGTACGAAAATTCATATGAACGCACAGCACAAATAAATAAGGACGGTGAATGATGATGTACTGAAGATGCCTTACAAGATTATTCCGAAGAAAATGAATTACTCGCTTTTATCACATCACTTATTTAATTTACAAGGCGAAGAGTCATTGCACAGTCCAGTAAGACGACACGCAAAATTAAACACAATAAACCACAACCAAACCAAAAATGTTATATATACTATATATATATATACACACACACACACACACACACACACACACACACACACACACACACATATATATATATATATATATATATATATATATATATATATATATATATTCTCAAAATTGTATCACCACTTGATTGACATTATTGCACTCTAGTAAGTTTTAGAGCACTTCTGAATACCTTGATTAAAAACAAGAGAGATATACCGCTACAAGTTAACATCTGACTAAACAATATTGGGTACTAAATCTGCCTCACACATCTCACCGATGCGTGAAATAGTATAATGATAGCTTTGAAGGTTCTGTCACAGTCTCGTCTCTAATGAAGCTGGATTTCGCAAGCGTTCTCAAATTTACAGTATTACGTCAGTACGGTATCAAAACTTGTTGCTCTTATAGTAGGCGAATGTGTCCCATGTGTTTAAAGAGGAAATTCAAGAATGACACAGGTTACTCTGGTGAAAACTGCTCATAACAATGTGTAAGCATTTTTGAGAGCCTGTATCTAGCTATTTATAAGTACATATATATATATATATATATATATATATATATATATATATATATATATATATATATCGGTGTGTGTGTGTGTGTGTGTGTGTGTGTGTGTGTGTGTGTGTGTGTGTGTGTGTGTGTGTGTGTATACATATATATACAGAGAGAGAGAGAGAGAGAGAGAGAGAGAGAGAGAGAGAGAGAGAGAGAGAGAAGGGGACGAAAACGAAAAAATCAAGTGTATACAAGCCAAAAAAAGAAGAAGAAAAGATAATTAGGATTAACATGAACGTGGCAACATACTATACAGTGCTGGACGTCTCTTTCCAGGGTACACAGGCAGGTGAAGGGAGGTCAGAGCAGGTGAGGGCAGGTAAGAAGAGGAGTCCTATTCTTTTACCCTAACGGCTCTTTCTTATCAATTTACTTCCCTTACTGCACAATGGCATATTGTTGTAACGTAGAGTATATCCTGTTCGATACCGAATTAGGCTGCAAATGTAATCCACGAGGAATTATCAACGTACCATAAACAGAAAAATACTAGCATGGAGAAAGTGTTATAAAAGCTCCTGAGCTTACAAAAACTGGGCCAAGGTGACAGGGGCCAGGTGAGGGGAAGACCAATCTGACATTTGGAACTGACTCTTATTTCACACGACTAGGCTTAAACACTGAGGCAAGCAAGATGGAGGAGTGGGCAAGGGAAGAGAGACGTGAGGGGAAGTGGAGGAATGTGAATGAGAAAGGCTGATTCAAGGGAAAAAGAGGTTAGTGGAATAAGGTACCTGGGAAGTGAATGTGTGAAATAAAGCAGAAATAGGATAACTGCGGAAAAATGAGAAACGTGATAGATAATAAAATGAAGGGCAATAGTAGACAAAGACTAGGAAGAAAGCTGAGAATATGGAAAGAAGCACAGCTGCTGAGGATGAATGGGGACATAAGGGGAATGAGGATGAAAGCAGATAAGCAGTAAATAGATTTAAATACGACGCAAGTGTAAAAATGGCCCGAGTACATGAAGGAAAATGGGAAAATGTACAATGATAAAAGGCGACGGGGATGTATCGGTACACGGCTAGCACTAAATATCGTACCACCGCTAGCACCAATAAATGTGTTCTGCTGTATAGTATAACTAGACCACCGTGTTGGATCGACGACACTGTCTGTAGTACACGTCAGCTACTCGTCGTCACTGCCCGACACTTCCCACCAAAGGTCCTCTGCCAAGAAAAGGTGGAAGCTGGTCTGTTATTAAGTGGTAGCGTAAGGTGACAGAAATGAGCAGATTAAATCTCTCTTTATTGGGTACAGAATGATATAACTGCGACCCGAGAGATATGTAAGAGCGATACACCCTCCCTTTAAAACTGTAAAGCGGGTTCTGACGCTGAACGCTCACCGTGCCGACTAGGGCGCGGTGCTTAGGTCAGCTAAAAAGTGAGGTGCCGTGCATTTACATATACTCTGGGCTTATGCAAAAAGTAGATATAAATGACAACTCTACTAGCACATTATACACCTCTATTAAATGGTATTAAGTACATTCACATATACCAACATAATAAATGGTTCCCCAGGACTTTACACTTACGCACTATTCAGATATCTTTTCACTTCTCCTAACCTTCTTTTTATAATTGAAACAGGGTGGCACTTGTGGTCTGCCAATCCACCTTCTTCTATACCACAGCTAACAGCGAAATGATATTTGGTCGTTCATCATTCACACTTCATTACACACTGTTAATTATGAATAAACAGCTTTAAAACTTATTATGTAAAATGTATGATACTACAACTTCATATGGAAAAAGATGTTGACACCAGAACAGGGAAGCTGTTAGGAAAAGATGAGAGATAATGAGAAATAAGGGAAAATATATAGGGAATGGCGACGTGACATAAGAGTGTGAAAAACTGGGAGAGAAAATAAATGAACATGGAGCGAAAATATGAGAGAGAATTAGAAAAGAGGTATATAAAGAGGAAAGGAGAAACGTGTGGATAAGAAAAAAAAAAACTGATTAAAAAAAGGATGAAAATTATTAAAGGGAAGGGAGAGAAGAAGGTGGAGGAAGGGTAGGAGAGAAGACAAAAGGACGTGGAAGGAAGGGATGAAAGAAATGAAAGATTGACCAAAGACAGGGGAGGAAAGAATTAGCCCCTCGGATTTGGTGATCTTTGTTTTCATTTTTCATTTTACCACCATCATAAGGTTTTTTTCAGCTTATGAATAACGCTCTCAGAGTAAAAGAAGGCTCCATTAACTTCATCTCTACGGGGGAGGGGGGCCTTCCATTGTTCATAAATTAGTTAAAAGGCAGCAGGAACAAAATATTAGTGATGTCCTCTGCTTGAAGGGGTTAGTAACTGAGACACAAAAAAGATACAAGGGCAGATAGAAATAGGGGAATAGGGAAAAGAAAATGGAGAGAGATGGAATAAGAGGACAAGGACAACAGAGGACAGGAAATGATGGACAAGGAGAGAAACTGAGAGAGAAGGGACAAATACGAATGGAGAGAAAGAGGTGGTAGGAAACGAAAGGGGAAAAGAAAAGGAATAAGGTTAAAAGGGGGAATGAAGACGGGGAATAGGAGGCAAGGAAGATAAAATATGAAAAGTTAAGAACGGAGGAAAGGTTAAAGAAAAAGAAGGGGGAAAGAGAGAATGAAAGAGAGGAAGAAAGAAGGGGAGGGAATGTTAAGAGAGGAGCATATTCCTTATCTGTTCTTGCTTTTTATCGTACTCTAATCGTAACGAGAGGCAGGAGCTGTCTAGAATGATTAAACCGGCCGATTGCAGTTACCCTCTTTTCATAGGCTCTAATGTACCCCTTTCATTTCCCCTTTCCATACTCCTCCCTTTCCGTACCCATCCTCTCTTCTCCCACGCCTCCCCCTATCGTTGTTCCGCTTCTTACTTCTCTCCTTCCCCTTAACCGTGCTCATTTTTCTTGCCATTCCCCTTACTTTCCTCCTCTCTTCCCTACCCTCTTACTCTCTCTCATCGGGCTCCTCCTTCCCCACCCCTTTCCTGTCCTCTCTTCCTCCCTTTCCCTGCTTCTCATTTTTTTTTTCTCTCCACATGATCCTCTTAATCTTTCCGTACCTCCCTCGTTCTCCACCCCATTTTCCTTTCCCTATAGGCTACACCTCCTTTGCCCTTTCCTTCTCATCGACAGCTCTTTCCCTCTTCCTCCTCCACTGCTTCATGACTACGTGCTCGTTTTCATTTGTCTTTCCCCTACTCTCCCCTTCCATTCCATTTCTCTTCCCATTCTCTTGGTACATTCATCTTCCTCCTTCCAATTCCCCCATACCCCTCTGTACTCTTCCTTTCCCCTTTTCTTACCTTCTTCCTGTGCTCTCCCCTATCCAAAAAGCCTTCCCACTTTTCCTACATCCAAGACACTTCCCTGCTCCCTTCTTATCCCCTCCCCCATCTCCACAGCCTTCCCCAGAGTCCATTCTCTCTCCTCCCCTTCCTCCTCCTACCCATCCTTGCAAACTTCTACCTCCTTCCTGTGCCTCCCCTTTCCTTCCGACTCACTTATCCTCCAAAACACCCCCAAATCCCCCTAACCTTCCCCTGACCCCCTTTTCTCTTTCCATCCTTTACCCCCTCCCTGGTACCCCCCTTCCCCGCCATCACCCCATATATCCGCCCATCACTGTGTTGACTCCACAAACACAATGTGGGCATATGGACACTTCCTCCCTCTCTCCTGTCTCATACATATTCCTCCCTCCTTCCTTCCCTTCTCTCTCCTTCTCTTTTCTCTCTTGCTCATACCTTCTTGTTTTCCTTCCCTTCGCTCCTCACATTCATTATCCTCCTGTTTTGCTTTTTTCCTCTCCCTGTCCCTTCTTCTCTCTCTCTCTCTCTCTCTCTCTCTCTCTCTCTTTCCTTTCCTCGTCATTTCCCCCAATCTTCCTTCCCTTCACCCCTCACCTTCATTTTCTTCATGTTTTACTTTTCTCCTCTCCACTTCCCTTCTTTTCTCTCCCTCCCTTGCCTTTCTCATTCACATTTATCCTTTCCTCTTTCCCTCATCCATCCCCTCTCATACAGCTTCATTTCTTCCACTTCTTCCCTATCTCTTCCTGCCATTATACCGGTACTCTTTCTTTTTCTCTTTTCCTATTCTCTTCTTCCTCTCTCCCCCACCCTATACACTTTCCTCTCTTTCTCCTTGCCCTCATTTCCATCTTTCTTCCATTTCTCTTTCAATTCTCTTCTCTTCTCTTCCTCTCTCGCCCTTCCCATACGTTCTTCTTCCTTTATCTTCACTTCTTTCCTCTCTCCCTCCTTCCTTTCTCCGGTCTTTCTCTTTCGCCCTTCCCACAGATTCTCCTTTTCTCTTCCATTTGCCCTCCGCCTCCCCCCCCCCTCTCTCTCTCTCCAGTTCATCTGTATTTATCTTCCTTCTCCTCTTCGTTTTACTTATCTCATTTCTTTCTCTTCTTCTGGCTTCCTTCCGTTCACTCTACTGCTCAATTATCACTGTACTTTTCCATTTACATCAAATTCTATTTTTCTGCTTCTTCAACATTTATAATTTTCAGTAGCCCTACCTTTTTCATCTCTCTCTCTCTCTCTCTCTCTCTCTCTCCCTCCACCCATACACACACACACACACACCTATCCTTTCCGTCCTTTATACCTATCTCCCCTCCTCCTCCTCCCCTTCCCTCATCACCCCGCCCCATAAGTACACTCAGCACACAAAAGTACAAAGTTTGCAAGGCCAGTTCGATGCGCTGGGCTGGTCAGTTTGGTTTAGGGGCAAGTGTAACCATTCAGGGCTGGAGATCAACTGAAAAGGGTCAATATGGACTGAAGGTTGTCGCACGAAAAAGAAGGGGGGGAAAAAGGGAGGGCTGGAGACACCGTGAAAGCGTTCGATGCAGAATGTGGGTTGATATGTTCCCCCTCCCCCTCCCTCCCTAAAAAATGTTTGTGTCATTCAGCTGAAAAGTTAAATCAAGAAGGGGTAGGCTTTCTGATAAACAAAAAAAATATCGGTTTTTGCTGGAGGTTGTAAGAAAAGGTGAGAGGGAAAAAATGGAGCTTTGAGATTCTAAGTTTGGAGAGCATGTGAAAAGGGTTACAATAGACTGGAGGTTATCAAAAAATTAAATAAAGGTTTATGGTTACTTTGACGAGAGAGAGAGAGAGAGAGAGAGAGAGAGAGAGAGAGAGAGAGAGAGAGAGAGAGATTGAATCATACTCACTCTACAGAAATCAGCCGTCAGATTCTCTGTAAATGGCGTTTTACACGTACCTGAAAAGATATGGAAGTAATGAAAATTTTGTATTAGTGTATGAGCTGTATAAAGCAACGGGGAAAGTGTATAAGCTTTAAAACAGAAAGGACGAATGATAGAGAAAAAAAATAAATCAATAACCGACGACTATCATTACGAAAATGGATGAATACTAGCAAAATAATGTGGTCTAAAAAAAAAAAAAAAGTATGAAAAAAGTTAAGACAAGGAAAAATTGCTTGGAATAAAAAAAATCGTCTCAGCAGTAAAAAATAACGAAGAATATCGTCACCTAAAGTCACTGCATTATCAACATCTTTACTCCTTTCAGCCAACTACAGTTTATCATACATATTACTCTCCTATATAGATGCTGCGAACGTGCCACTGTTTAAGACTAAAAAAGTTCACAAGACCATTGCGAGTTTACCTTTACCTTAGTATAAAAGCATAAACACACAATCTCATACACAGATTATGCTCTGGAAAATTTATGAATACACTGCTTGTGCTCCTGTGACGGTCCGTATTGGTATGAGAAAGCTGACTGTACATGCTGACTTTGAGCTGTCCACGGTGATATCCAGAAGAAAACGCTGCAATATATGTAAACTATTCCCTTCCCTTTCTCACAGAAGATAAAAGTGTAACCGTTGCTAAACTTACTTAAGCAGATGAATACTACAATGAGTGCCGCTAGGAATGATGTTATGATACTCTCTTAGCTCTTGATTGTTACAACTTTTCCACAGCTGAATTAAATGCTGTTTTCTAAGTGCGGCTACACCAAATAAACCCGAAAACAAATATTCATAGATATGGTTAACCAAGACTAAAACTGGAGCAGAACAAGGGAACTCACGAAAAAGTTATGTTTTGTCAGAGTCCGAGCAAAGTTTGGATACGCTGTACTGCACAGCAAAATTATTATATATATATATATATATATATATATATATATACATACAGGGAATTTAAAAGCCACGTAAGCTGTGCACTCGCTAACAAAATCCGCATGGAATTCAAATGTCGTATTGGAAGACTCTGGAGTTTTGATATAAAAGAAGGAAAAGCTAAGAGAAACTGCTTCCAAGAAATCCTGAAGATCCAAAGAAAAGTCTGTTAAAAAGAATATGAAAAATACTGATCTGTTACCACAGATCCCAAAAATTGAACTTCTTCAGTACGATGACATCTTTTCATTCTATATTCTTGTTACCCTCTGACGATTAACTTCCCCAAACTTGGCATCGCTGTCTCGTACTAGAATATAAAAAAAATTATCATGACATTGCAGATGAAAGTGAATAAAATACTCTGGATTTGATGGGAATAAAACTCATTGCCGGAAAGAAGTTAAAAACACCCAAACTGTTACTGAAGATCCAAGGCAATGAGAGATGAGCCCGGCTACTAGACTGAGGACTCGAGAACAAAGTCATTCTAAAGAGAGAGAGAGAGAGAGAGAGAGAGAGAGAGAAAGTAGTCGTAAATTCATACTTGTGAATATCCCACCCAACAGAGAATAAACCTGTTCGTTGTGTGTGACGGTCAAACCAAAGCTGAGTGCACAGTCCACAACTATAATCTCTTCACAGCCAAACAATATGGATATATGTCTCACTATATATATATATATATATATATATATATATATATATATATATATATATATATATATATATATATATATATATATATATAACTGCCTTAATAACCAGGGGCTTCGGCCCCAATGGTCGATAGGAAAAAGAGTAATTACCAAGTTGCATTTTTGCTAGCAGTCGAAGACTTTATTCAGCTGGTGGAATGTGGAGTGCCACGCGAATACATGGTTAACGGATACTGCTTGCAATACAGTCTGACAGAAAAGATTTTTTCTGTAATTATAATCATGTGGAGGAAGCTTTAATAATGTAAAACACGACGTCAGAATAATGAAAAGGGTAACAGATGTGTCATAAATACAAAGAGGATACTAGAACAGATACTTCCAATTTAAGTAATAAATTGTTATTCTATAAAACTGTCTTTAACCCATTCATTCACGTTAATATCTTGCTATCAGCAGAGGATTCTATTCGCTGTTGGAAAGACGCCTCGTTATATTCAGGTGGTCAGTGGAACTGGCTCTGTTCTTAAACACGGATCATCACTGTCCATAAGTACGCTATTCATATTCTTTACAATAGATCCTCTCGCTTCGGTAGTTCCTCCTCCTCCTCCTCCTCCTCCTCATCATCATCATCATCATCATCATCATCATCAACATCATCATCAGCGACATCATCACAGTCACTTGGATCCTACGTCACTCTGATTCTCAGGGAAAAATTAGGGTTGGCATAATGATGGAAATGGTAAAAAGTAAACTGAACCTTTGAAGCGAAAACTGATGAAGTAAAGACGTCTAAAAGAATATAAATGAAAGTGAAATTGTTATAAACGTGAAAAGGTTAATTAATGAGGAAAAGTGGAGATTTCAAAAGATCTGGTGAATATTCAAGTACTGAAAAAGGTAATATGTTAAAATAAAAAAAGGTATGAAGAAAAGAGAAAAAGTGACAAACTGAGAAAGATTAAGATATGGTACACTGCAAAAACAACGTGTACTTATGATACCCACCCATTAAACAGTCTACTGTACAGTATATATCTCTTTGGCTATGTTTACTCATATTTCATATATACAGTCTTACACGCACAGATATGGCCATTCAGACACAGTTTCCTTAAACTCTTCTAACCCCACACTCCAAACGTCTCCACACCAATACCAATGCACGAAGCACTGCTTGGGGACGGGTCTTCCTCCAGTGAAAGTATTAATGATCAGTCCTACGATCAGTTGCGCTATTATTTATCTATCAATAGCCAGACGCCATAATCCCGTATGGGGTGGTCATTTGTCTCTGAGGTAATTGTTCGACAGGAAGGGGCACTAACCCTCCACCAACCCACTTGCTGACGTGTAGGGAACACGTGTGGGTTGGTTATACAAAGGTTACTACCCAGCGTTGTAAATGGTTTCTTTACTTACAGGAAACCATACAACTTGTCACTCAATGTAAAGTCACCTGAAAAGGAGAAAAGAGTAATAAAACGTGTCAGGAAAGATGGCAGAAATACGAAGAGAGGAGGGCAGACAGAAAAAAAAAAATGATGATGGTGATGGAGGAAGCAGGCAACACTAGATCGAGTGAGCGAACGATGGTCGCCACCACCTACCACAGTGCTGCTTGAGCGTGTATAAAACAGCTGCGCGCTAATACGGTACCACACAAACCAGCAGCTGTATGCATCTATCTTCTACATCTGTCTATCCGTTAGAAACATGGAAAATGGAGAATGAAGTAAAAATATGTGTGTGTGAGAGAGAGAGAGAGAGAGAGAGAGAGAGAGAGAGAGAGAGAGAGAGAGAGAGAGAGAGAATTTTACACAAATGCTATACAGATAGGCTTACAGAGAAATGCTATTCAGATCGCACAGACTTGCTGGTCTTTGAGGGGTAACTCGGCTTTAATATTTAGGAAAGTCTTGCCCCGAGATTATTAGTCCGTAAAAATTGGAGTTCAGAAGCTCCCTCCCAACCAAATATTCAGTCTGGAATTTAAAAAAAGTAAAAAATAACAACCAGTGGAAAAGGCTGAAACTAACCCCACGGAATGAGTGAAAGTGAGACGGATGTTGAGCGAGTGATGGAGAAAGAGAGCGAGAGTGATAACGACGACGGTGAGGAGGATTCTCTCTCTCTCTCCTCGAGGCTATTCACTCCCCCTATGCTCTCTCTCACTCCTTCCTCTTTTTTCTACTCTTCCGTTCTCCTATTCTCCCTCTTCCTTTCTCTTCTTCCAATGATCTTTCGTCTCTTCTATCATTCCCTGATGCTTTCTTTTTCTCCTCCCTTCTCCTGTTTCTTCCCTCTCACTCCTCGCCCCCCCCCCTTTTTTTTTTTTTCATCCCTCTTCATATTACCGTCACTCCCTTTCCTCCTCTTCCCCCATTTCAGTCCCCTTCCCTCTCTCTTTCTACTCCCTCTGAACTGTCTTTCGTTTTCTCTCCCTTTCGTCGTTCCCCTCTCCTCTCACCCTTTCTCTTCCTCCCTCGCATCTACATAATTTCCCTCCTCTGTCACCCCTCCACAATTCCCTGCCTCACTATTTTTCTCGTCTCTCTTCCCATCTCTTTCTAACTCCCCCTCACGCCAATATTCCTCTTTCTCTCCCTCTCTCAATCATTTTCCTTTTTTCCTCTCTCCCTCTCTCGCCTGCATCCTCCTCTTCTTCTTCTTCTCCGCTTGCCTTTCTCTTTCTTCCCCTCCCTCCCTCCTCCTCTGCCTCTCCCTTTTCCCTTTCTCTCTCCCCCCACTCGTCTCTACCCCTCCCCTCCCGACCTTGTCCTACAAACCTAGTGCTAGTGTAATGAGTGGAACCCCGCCCTTTCCCTCATCCTTACACCACCTTATGCCACCTTACACCACTTCATGCCACCTTATATCACCTTATGCCGCAAAATACCACCTTACACCACCTTATACTTACACTTTATCCTCCTAATGCCACCTTACACCATCTTACGCCTACCATATTATGCCACCTTACACCACCTTATATCTACCACCTTCTGCCATCTCACACCACCTTCTGCCACCTTACACCACCTTCTGCCACCTTACACCATCTTATACCTACCATCTTCTGCCACCTTACACCACCTTATACCTACCACCTCATACCACCTCACATCATCGCATACCTTCCATCTTATGCCACCTTACACCATCACGCTATGCCTACCATCTTACTGTAAGTTACCTCACACCAACTCATGCCACCTTAAGCCACCTTACACCACCTTTTGACACCTTACACCAACTGCCACCTCTTCTTACCTTCTGTCACTTTACACCATTTTTTTTTGCCACGCTACACCACCTTAGGCCACCTTACATCTTATAACACCTTGTCACCCTACTCCACCTTATGATACTTAACACCTCCTTATGTCATATTATACCACCTCATACCATCTTCCACTACCTTATACCACCTCATATTACCTAATGCCACTTTATACCACATTGCACCACCTTATGCCACCTTACATTTGATACCACCTTCTGTAACCTCATAGCACCTTATCCCACCTTACACCACCTTACATCACTTTACGCTGTGTTAAACCACCTTCAAATTCCAAAAAATAACACCGTATTTCACGTAACACAGACCCATACCACCTAATACCATTCAGTGACACTTAATACCGATTAATGGTACCTAATACCACCCAGAATGAAGTCACTGCCATCTAATACGATCAAGTACAACTAATACATATACACATTTAATACCATCCAGTGCCACCTAATACCACCCTATGCTACTGAAAGCCAACTAGTTACCTTTTACCAGCTAGTACCACCTAACACCACCAGTACCGCCTCATGCCACAAATACCACTTAGTCAGCACCACCCAGTATCATCCAGTTCCAGACAGAGCCAACTATTACCTGCCAGTACCATCTAAAATCAGCCACGGCCACCCAATACCACTCAATACCAGTTACTGCTACATAATACTACACAGTACCAAGCAGTACCACTTAATGCTAGTGCCACCTAATACCAGCCAGTGCCAAATACCAGTGCCACTTAATGCCAGCCAGTACAGCCTAATACAAGGAAGTATCATCTTTTGTTAGTCAATTCACTTAATAACAGTCAGAACCACCCAATTCGGGAATGTCACACTGCCATATTGCAGAATTTCCGCCTATCAGAAATCTTTTATTCCTCGAACTGCATTTCTTTGGAACTCGATTCCCCTGAGTTATTTCCCCCTACACTTCAATCTACAACTGTTCACGTCCAACTGTTACAGATATTTTATGAATGGAGGACATTAGTAGTCTGGTGTATGGAATATATATATATATATATATATATATATATATATATATATATATATATATATATATACATATTTTTCATTTATTTTTCCCTTCCCTGTTCAGTTATTTACATATATATATATATATATATATATATATATATATATATATATATATATATATATATATATATATATATATATATATGGAACGTAAAGCCACCCAGCACCACCTAATACCAGCCGGTTCTATTTAATACCAGCCAGTTCCATCGAATACATGGCAGTGCCATCAATGCGGGCAAATCGGTGCCACCAAACACTAACCATCACTACGAGTATCGCCTAATAACAACCCGTGAAACAAATCTATTTCCGAAATCCAATGCAACCAATGCCAATCGGCAGTTCATTCCATTTTTCACTATTTTATATGACCTTTATCAACAAGCACCAGATGACACCACCTTACAGTACATCAGACTGCATTACCAGGTTCTGGCATTTAGTCTCAGATCTACTCTAATGAGGTTTCTTACTTCCCAATTAAATACTCTACTACCTTCTCTATTCCCAAATTCGTAGAACTTTGTAAAACCAAAACCAAATCAAGCAACTGGCAGACATTTTATAGAACCTAGGTCCATCTCAACCTCCTATACGTCACACCAACCAAGGCATTTCTTCCCGGATCCCATACTAATACATCACATCCTGTAATAATACCAAATCATAACACTCCGAGCCATAGATTTCTACTGTCACACACACTCACAAAATTATACACTGCACATCATCATACCACTAATGACTCTAGTACATGCCACTAAAGACCATTTAATTCTACGTCTCTAATTGTAAGCATTATATATGCCGTATATTATATATATACATATATATACATCTATAAATATAAATATAAATAAATAAATATATACACATGTATACAAATATAAATTATATATATATATATATATATATATATATATAAAACCTCCTCTTCCTCCTTCAGTTTCACGCTTCATTCTCCCTTCAGTTTTCCAGTTTTATTTCCTTCAGTTCCTTATTTGTCGGTATCTCTTCCTATCTATTTTTGTTAACTGTCTTCATCCCGTTCAATATATCTCCTATCTTTCATTATCTTGCCATTCTAATAATCCATTGGCTTTCGTTAACTGGGAGTGTGTGTGTGTGTGTGTGTGTGTGTGTGTGTGTGTGTGTGTGTGTGTGTGTGTGTGTGTGTGTGTGTGTGTGTGTGTGGGTGGGTGTGTGGGTGGGTGCGTGCGTGTGGGGGGCAATGTGTGTGCGGCTATGTGTGTGCGGCAATGTGAGCGTCAATGTGTGTGTGTGCATAGCTGTGTGTGCAGGTGTGCATCTGTGTCGGTCAATGTGCACATGTGCGCGTGTGTATTAGTGTCTGTTTTTACGCGCGAGAGCGCGCTCTCGTGTGTGTGTGTGTGTGTGTGTGTGTGTGTGTGTGTGCGTGCGTGTGTGTGTGTGTGTGTGTGTGTGTGTGTGTGTGTGTGTGTGTGTGTGTGTGTGTGTGTGTGTGTGTGTGCGCGCGCGCGAGCGAGCGAGCGAGCGAGCGCTAAGTGACCAAAGACGTTGTGTATTTGTCCTTACGTCTGGACATGAGTGTGTGAGCATGGAAAATATGTGATGGGTATGTGTTTTTCATATTACTGTGTACATTTATTTGAGCATGTTCGCATGTGTGTACGTGTGTGTTAATGTCAGCGTGTGCTTTCATACGAGTATGCGCGTGACAGTCGCATATGTGTACGTTTAAGTGGATATGAACGTGTGTATACAGTATAAGTGAATGAGTTTGGAAATGTGTGCGTGTCTATCCTTCACATGATGTGCGCGAAATTAATGTCTCAGTGGGAGGTTACTGGCATGTTACCTTTCTTTTTCTCATTACATGGCTCTCTCTCTCTCTCTCTCTCTCCTCTTTCTCTCTCTCTCTCTCTCAACTCACCCCATAATAACTAAATCTCCCTAACCCTCACACACTCAAAAATATGACTCTCTAACTACGCCTGCCTATCCAATCAAGGGACCTCCCTCTTAATTAGCCCAGCTCTAATAACCCCCCACTAACTACCAGGTGTCACTGTTGCACACTCCAATCACACCATCTAGTCATTAGGGGCAGGAGTGCTTGGTTATTAAATGATAGCTAATTAGGCGTGGCTGGGTCGTTAAGCACCTGTAAATAGATGGCTGGACGGAGGAAGGGTAGTTGGAAGTGCTGGTGGCTGGTATCCGTGTCAGTATATTAATTTTGCGCTTTAATTTTGAAGCTGCGGTGGCTGGCCCGATAGTGTGCTAGTCTCTCGATTTGTATGCCCTCCTGTGTTGTTGAAGCCCAAGCTGCGGCGGAAATTTTAAAGTGGGTGCTGGATCTTGAATTTGGCTCCCTCTTGTATATTGTTTTTCTCTTAGAAGGAACAACAATTGCGGGCTCGCGGCCTTTGGTTCCTTCTTCCTCGCATTAAAAAAAAAAAGTATGCCCTATCATATGCTTGCACACGTTCGCATCCTGTTCTTTGTACCAATGGCAAATACTGACTTTAACACACAAAAACATCTTACAACATGCATCACTTTGTCCTATAGACACCCCTTCCCATTCGTACTTTGTAAGCATGAGGAAAGGTTAAATTTGGCTCACTCACTGACTCTGTGGGGAGGAAGACCGGTTCTGCAAAGTACCTAAAATAGACTGCTGCGACTGATACAGATACCTTATACCTCAGTGGACTACGACTGTGCTTATAAGAGCCTCTCTCTCTCTCTCTCTCTCTCTCTCTCTCTCAAGCTGGCTAATAACCGGCAATTTATTCAGCTGAGGGAATCACATTGACGGTAGAGAGTTAATATTGCACACGGCATAGTAGATCAGAACAAGGTAAATGATAGCTGGCTCATGGGTGAATTATGTCAGGATTCAGAAACTGTGTGAGAGAACAGCTTCAGCATGCTAGTGTAATTACTCCATCAGAATAATTTGTTGCACTGAATTCAAGACACATTCCCCGCTCAGTTAAAAACAGTACTTGAAAATATCCATCCATCTGTGTCTGTCTGTCAATCTACCCATCTATCTCTATATCTAACTGTTTATCTATCTATCTATCCATCCACCCATCCATCCGGGTCTGTTTAGTTATCTATGTATCTGCCTGTCTTTCTATTTCAATTAATCCATCAAACTATTTTATCTGTTCGTTTATTCTCTCACGTCAGTTCTTGATGGATCGGTCGAGTTAAACGATTTCCAAACATTTCAAACCTCAGTGATACCTCCTTCCATGACACACACCACCCTCCCCGACACACACTCAGTCTTCTCCATACTCCCGCTCTTGTTCTTTATCTACCTCTTCTTCATCCAGCCACCCACCGCACTATCTTACACTCACTCCGTCTCCCTTTCTCCATTAGCTCCATATGGCCAGAACAATAAATACTCGCACTTTATCTTCAAGCTCAGTCGTGGTGCTGGCCATGGTAAGATAAATGTGTGTTCAATTACCTTTTGGGAGATATATACTGATACATAGAGGCAGACTCCTGTTACAGAAATCAGTATAATCAAGTTCGGTCTTATCTAAATTCTGTCTTATCTTTTCGTGTCTAGTCTATGTTAATCAATCTGACCTTATTTGACCTAACTGAGCAGAAGTTAGTCTAAGAGTAAGCACACTTGACATCAATTTAGCCTTATAATAATTATACTTATAATAATCATAGTTAATCTTACAAAATTACAAGTATAACCTAACCTAACCTTTGCCAAACCAATTTAGCCTCCACATTAATACAGATCCTGTAATGTCAAGTGAACTAGCTTAAATCTACTTTAACCTATGCAGACCTAATCTAAGCCCCTGAATAAGTATGCATAAGAATAGTGTTATATAAAATGACATAACCTACCCGACCCAAACCTTATTATTTATCTAACCTTAATAAAACTTCAAATAATCATATAAAACGGCCCGATCTAAGCTACCCTGAAAAGATCTAATCTAACCCTGGCATAAGTGTGAACAATCTTTTATAAAATGACTTATCAAAATTGGAAACCTACTCAAATCAAAACATATTAAAAGTATTGTAAAAAAAAAAAAAAAAAGCAATCCAATTAACTTGTCTGAACCAAATCCTACTATGAATTTTTTTTTAAATGAAATGCCTCACCATAACCAAACTAAAGAAACCTTACATAACCTCGACACAGATATGGACAGTAGTATATAACCTAATCTACAGACATAATCTGATTCTGAGTAACCATATAGCCGCAGCGATTTTTTTCAAGAACCGAATTTAATCGTACGAAGTTATCCGAAATTAAATGTAAAGTTCGTAATTCGCAGCCTAAGAATTAAACTAAATAAATTAAACAGTCTTACTGACGCGGATTTTCCTAAAGCAGATAAAATCGACTAGGAAGATTGAGAATAAAATACCTAGTTCGTATTTCGCAATCAAAGAATTAAAAGTATATAATCTTACATAAACTGACCTGACCGGATTTAACCTGACCTACAACGACCTACATTAACCCAGCCATACCTAGGCTAACCAAATCTGACCCGAAAGTGTAACCCATCTTGTGAATCTACGTTAGCCAAAGGATGACTGGCTGAAGTGGAATGACATCACTTGTTTATACACCAGTTCTTTTCAACACAACAATAAAAACAAAAAACAGGAAATTCATTACTGGTCATTTATCATTAATCTCCGTAGCTAATTGATTACGAACGCAATCATGGGAGGTGGAGTGTCATGAGAGGCAAATAAGGCTTATGGGGAGTGCGGCCAGTGAGTGAGTTTGGTACTGGCACAACACAAAGTTCACCAACAATTCCTTACCAGCTGTGACGTTGAAAGCTGTTGCATGAAAATTAGTATAATGTGATAGCAACACGAAGAACGCAAGAATAATGTATGAGAAGGAAGAATACTCTGTGAAGTGTTGGGCGAAATGAGAAATACAGAAGGCAGGGCACAATTCAGGCCCGGGACAGCGACGCACCATTGTTCGTGATTGTACAGTTAAGGTCAATAGTTCTTTTACAAAGTCTCCAGTGTCAAAAGTAATAATGATGATGCACTGCCATATTATTACAAAATAATCAAATTAACTGAGTGGGGGGCTTTGAGGGGTGGGTGGCTGAAGGATTGAGTGGGTGGGGGTCGAGGGGGGTGGGGGTTGAGTGGGTGGGGGTTGAGTGGGTGGGGGTTGAGTGGGTGGGGGTTGAGTGGGTGGGGGCTGAGTGGGAAGGGGGTCGAATGGGTGAGGGTCAAGTGTGAGGGGGGAGTCGAGTGTGTGGGGGAGTAGAGTGGATGGGGGGTCGGGTGTGTGGGGAGTCGAGTGGGTGGGGGAGTCGAGTGGGTGGGGGATGAGTGGGCGGGAAGTCGAGTGGGTGG
>NC_137004.1:28537884-28660384 GCF_032717465.1 Coenobita brevimanus
AGGACTGCAAGGAAGGAAGTTAAGGAAAGGGGGAATGAAAGGAGGAATGGGAAGGGAGGGTGCAATATGAGACGAGGGAAAAGAAGGAAAGGGATGCGAAAGTTGGAGGTTAAGGAGAAATGATTGCGTTAAGTTGATTAGGAGATGGTGGGGTAGAAGAATAAGCAAACGAGGAGAGAGAGGACGAGTAATATGTGTGTAGGAGTTGAGAGGATAGCTGTGAGGGGAGGGGATGGAAGGGAGAGAACTAGGTGAGGACAGAGTGGGTGGGGAATAGGTAGGTGAGGCTTGAGTGTGTGTTAGAAGTGGAAAGGAGTGAGGACAGAGTGGGTAGGGATAAGTGGAGGAGATAGAGCTGGGATGGTAAATGTGACAGAGTGATGTAAGAGTGATTTAAACAATCTTTTCATCTAATTTTTTTTTTTTTATATCAGTCTCCTTGAGTTTCTAAAGCATATCTGTTTCGTACCTTCTTTTCGGTTACTTCTATGCCTCTGGATCTTTTTCCTGCTTTAGTGTAACTTCCAGTACAGTCACCATTCACTTTCTTCATTCTCTCACATTCTTAATTCCTCGTCGTCTTACAATCTTGTTTTTCCTCTTTCCCGTCTCATTCCTCCATTCACCCTTCACAATTTTCATGTCATTTCTTATTCGGCCACCTGTCTCTATTCCCTCTCTTTCTCCATTCCATCTTTATTACCCCTATTCAGTTCCTTAAATCAACCACCCTTTCCGGCTCCATCCCCACTCCCGTTTAATCACCATCCAGCTTTCTCCTTTGGGATTTTTGGACGCTACATATTCAGGCTCAGGTGTTTTTTTTCACTCCCTGTCACACTTCTCCTTACTAACTCTTCTTCATTAAATCGTCTCTGTTTTCTTCTGTTCTTCCTGTATATTTTTCCATTCTCTTTACCCTCTTTTCTTCATTTTGTTCACAAACACTTCTGATCCTCTTTATCTCCATAACTTGTCAGCATGTGTTCGTTCACTGTCCTTCTTTCATTATAACATTTCATTCATTCATTCATTCATTCATTCTCTCTCTCTCTCTCTCTCTCTCTCTCTCTCTCTCTCTCCCCGGGAGGTGAGGTGAGGTGAGCACAGGTAGCGTGACCCTAGTAATTAAAACCTGCCCCGTGACGTATGGGAATTGCCCACCCCTCTCAGTGTAGGAGGGGTCGGGGGATATCTACATCATCTACACTCTCACTACACCATCTACACCCTCACTACACCATCTACACCATCACTATCTACCTGAAGCTTTACCTACTTTACTCCATTCATATACGTCTTTCCCTACGCGTTATAGACACACGTACAATATAACTAAAATGTCTCCCGTTATTTTTCTTACTTGATAGATCTTCATATCCTACAAATGTTCTTTCGCATATTTTAGTTTCCTATTCAGTCGTCGTTCTTTCCTATTATAATCCTGTCACCCATCTTTTCCTTCTTCTCACCTTTAGTCTATTCCTCAATCTCGCTCCCACTTACCTTTACGTCCTCTCTCTCATCCACTCTTCATTTCCCTCCCTTTTCCCCTGCCCTCTCTCCCTTTCACTTACCTCTCCTCCCAACTCTTATTCTCTTCTCTCACCGTACACCTTAACACTGCCTTATATACTCACCTGAAAGGAAAGAAAAAATTAATATCACTTTCAGATATAAATATGTTCAGAAGCACATTGCGTGTATGTGTGTGTACATATATTATATATATATATATATATATATATATATATATATATATATATATATATATATATATATATCTATGTGTGTGTGTGTGTGTGTGTGTGTGTGTGAGAGAGAGAGAGAGAGGGGGGGGTTGAGGGGTATGGGAGAGGGGAGAGGGTGGGAGTGGCTCGTCTAATACACCCTACTGTAGAACCCTAGAATTACAACAGCAAGAAAGATGTAGTAGGGAGCTGGTGCATCGCTTACGAGAACCAGGCATTATACGAATGGTGAAGGGTGTGCAGTGGAGGGTAATAAAAATGAAATTTGGGATAAGAAGGGGGAAATATAAAACAAAGGGAAAGGAGAATTGAAAGAAAAAAAAATAAAAAGACGGAAGATGGCTCTGGTAAGAAGGAAGATGGAACTATGAGAAACAAACGAAAAATAGCAAGAAAGAACAGAGCAAAACTGGTTGGGAGTAGGAGGTGAAAGGGTAGGAATGGGAAAATGAAGACTGGCTGCAGAATAAGGAATACAAAGAGATGAGGAGATGAAATAGAAGAATGGATGAGGAGGGAATGAATAAGAACAATATGGGAAGGGAGACAAACGATAGGAAAGAAGAAAAAAGGAAGAGTTAAGAAAAGTAATATCACGAGGAAAACAGGACGACGAGGAGGACGAGGGAAATAAATGAATGGGCGAAAAGAGAAGGTAGGAGAAAAATAATGAGGGAGGAGAGAAGCAAGGAGAGGGCAGAAGAGGAAAGAGATGGAGAAGTGAATGAATGGCGACTAAGAAGAGAAGAATGGAAGTCGGTGGATGGAATTGAAGGGAAAGTATGTAGAAGTGGAAAGAATGACTGGAAAGGGAGGGGAAGAAAGCAAGTGAAAAAAGATGAAAGTCTGAAAATATCAGGGGAAGAGGATTAGAAAAGAAAAACAAGAGGAAAAGTGAACAAATCAGAAATAGGGCAAAGATGGAAGAAAAGTTAATAAAAAAGGAAGTGGCGTCCTGCCAAAGAGTGCTATCAAGGAAAGGAGAGAATGAAAAAATGCAGCGAAACAAAAGGCAACAAAATCTGTGGAGTAAAAAAAAAAAAAAATCAAAATTCACATGATTTCTCATTAACATCTTCGTGTTATAATATAATACTTGTAGGAAACAAGCGAAGGAATAAGACGAGGAAATTCCACAGGAAAAGGAATAAAGCAACTGTGGTCAACTCTTTTACTGCCCTCAAGGAGGTGGTAATGGAGAGGCAATCAAGGATGGTTGAGGGAAAAGAGTGTCGAAAAGATAAAGATATATATATATATATATATATATATATATATATATATATATATATATATATATATAGAGAGAGAGAGAGAGAGAGAGAGAGAGAGAGAGAGAGAGTGCAGGTACTGGAAGTAACGATGGTCGTTTAAAGGGTGACAATGGTCTTCAATTATGGTAGTGGTGGTGACGATGTGACGGTGAGTAGTATGGCACTTTTAGTGACAGATTTTGGTAGTGATGAGAAATGGTAGTGGTAGTGGTGGTTAGAGGTGTGGTATTGATGAGAGGTACAGCAGCCAATCCATCACGCCAATCAATTTTACTTCGCAATATACATATCAATACGGAAAGCACTGTACATTACGATTTTGATGTCCGTCAACCCAAAGCATAGTGCTTGTAGTTATATTGTCACCCTCATTACAAAAAAATGTCCAAGTCATTGTTTTTTCTACTTTTCGGGAAATCGAAAAAAAAAAAAAAAACTCGATTTTCATAATTTTCAATGACTTAGGCAGAAACTTGAGGGGCATTTTAGACCACTCACACCCTACACCTGACAAAGGCAGCTATACCAATAGGTGCGCCACGTGATGAAGAATTTATTTAGGTAAAAATCCAGAAATCGCCGAAAAATGACTTAGGCATTTTTTTTTTTTATGAGGGTGACGATATGGACATCAGCTCTGTAATATACAAATAGTTTTCACTTATGATACTGAGTCACTCACGGAGCGTATGACCCAGAGAGATAATTATAGGGTACTGCTGAAGTGGTAAATATAGGTGAAACTTCAGGTTCATCTGGACTACAGGCCAATGATGCCTGTCTCCTGCAGACCACCATCCACTTTTCGGGGGATAGGGGGTGTGCTGAGGTACATTTGTATAACCAGGTAATGGAGCCGTCCAGTTATGTTGGTGCCACCAAGTAAATGCAAATTTGGTTGTTACTCTGCCAAGATCTATTACTGTAATCAGTCAATCAGACACTTTCCAGCATCTAACCAATGCACGATATTTAGGAAGTATGGAGTTCTTACGAACAGTGAGATGAATGATGTTCATAGTGAATGTTTTGGATGTACTGACGATCTGGTTGGAGCTGGTGGTAGGGGTTGTGACGAAGAATGGGGTGGCAGGTAAAACTGATTTCATGTTGATAATTGTGCTGATAATAGTGAAAGTCAGTGTTCCAGTGTGAATGTTGCTGAATAGGGGTGATGATGGTGATCGTAGTGGTAGTGATGGTGATGAAAATGTTGATGATCGTGGTCGTGGAGAGTAAGTAAAGCAATGATAAAGACGTGGAGTAAGGATTATTATAGTGGTGACCAAGGTAGTACCGGTATGGAACTGTTAATGGTGTTAAAGGTAATGGTGGTAATGGTAGTGGTACTGGTAATGGAAGTAATGGTAGTTCTACTGGTAAAAGTAGTAGCAGTGGTGCTGGTTACAGTACTGGCGTGGTACCTGCAGTAGTAAAGGCACCAGTAACCGTAATGGTAACAGTAATTTGCATTTAACTATAGTGGTAGTGGTGGTGACAACAACAGTGTCAGTCAGAACGTAAATGGTCGTGGTAGTGATGGTGATGGCAGTGGACCTGGTGATAGTAACTGTGATAATGGGGGCGGAAGTAATGGTAGTGGAGGTAGTAATAGCAATCATGGTGACTAGTGGTGGTAATGCTGGTAGTGGTAGTCGTTTTTTAAGTGGTGTTAGAAGTGGTAGTAATGATCACGATGGTGGTAGTGGTGGTAAGTGGTGGTTGTAGTAATAGTTGTGGTGGTGGTAAGAACAATGTTAGTGAGTACTTGTAGGTGCTGGTGATAGTAGTGGTAGTGGTATTACTGTTATGATGGATACGGGAAATAAGGGTAATAGTAGTGGGAATTATAGCAGTGGTGGTATTAGTGGTAGTAGTGATGGGATTGCTGATGGAGGTGGTATTTAGTGCAGTGAAGGAATCGATGATAGAGGTGTGGTAGTGAGGATTTTGGTGGTGGCTGCAGTAGTAGTAATGATGGTGGTAAATATAGCAACAGAAGTAGTGGTGGCAATGGTGGTTCTGTGGTGGCCGGGAAGTGATGTGTGTTTAGGCTGCACTCAAGGTAAAGAGCTGTGGTGAGCAGCTTGATTGGCGGTGGTGTGTGTGTGTGTGTGTGTGTGTGTGTGTGTGTGTGTGTGTGTGTGTGTGTGTGTGTGTGTGTGTGTGTGTGTGTGTGTGTGTGTGTGTGTGTGTGTGTGTGTGTGTGTGTGTGTGTGTGTGTGTGTGTGTGTGTGTGTGTGTGTGTGTGTGTGTGTGAGAGAGAGAGAGAGAGAGAGAGAGAGAGAGATCTAGTCCAGTGAATAATTATGCTCTCAGTCTGTCTGTCTGTCTGTCTCTCTCAGGTGTATAAATCTTAGTGAAAGGTTGCGAGACACCTACACTAACCTTTACGTTTTATTCCCTTTAAAACGCCAGTGGGAGTTTTAGGGGGTCAAGAGAGGAAAAAAAATAGTTGATTGGCTAACTACTCAGTCACTCTGATTTTGGAAACGTAGAGAATAAAAGGAAAGGAGAGGAGACGAAAAGAATGAGAGGAAAAGTGGCGACGAAATTAGGAGGGAACGAAAGGAGGAAAGAAGAGAGGAATGGAAGGAATGGGGAGAACGAAACTGGAAGGGCAGTGTAGGGAAAGAAAAAAGAAAGAGAATGAAGAGGAGCGGGAGAGAAGAGGAAAAAGATGAAGTGGAGAGGAATGGGCGGTAAAAGAAGAGAGAAAAAGAGGAACAGAAGGACAAGACATATGGAGAGGGGATGAGAAGACAGTAGTCGTATCAAGGAGAAAAGAGTCGAATAGTTACAGGAGCAGGCGAAAAAGGGTAAGTCAGTGAAGAAAAGGAACGTGGTGGATGGTTATGGGAGGTGTTTGGGGGGTTGTGGTGACCGTGGCTGGACTGTAATGACAATTGTTGGGTTATGGTAACTGTTGTAGGTTTGTGGTTGCTGGAAAAGTTGTGATAGTTTAGGCGATTGTGGTAGGGCTATGGCAGGATGGGTGGTTATTATAGGGTGGTGATGGTTTCGGCAGGAATCCTATGAAATGGTGACAGGAGAAACAAGAGATGCGTATAACAGGAGAGGAAAATGAGCGGATGGTAGGACACGGGCTTGGAAGACGTATTGAATGGAGAAACATAAATGAGAAAAAAAAAATAGGAAGAGAAATAAAATACCGTCGCAAGAGATGGCAAAGGATAAGTTTTTCAGTTTCCTTTGCATCTTGGCACATCATCCTGTGAGTGGAGGCCTAAACAACAGGACCTCTAGGCATTCCTCTCACTACCCAGTATTAGTCCCTCTTCCCACAAAACTACACTCTTACATAAACTCTTGCTCCTTTATCTATTCATCTTGTTTTAGATTTTCCTTTTCATCTCAATTACTAATAAAAATCTGAAATAACAAGCGCATATGATGTAAAAAAATGTTACAGATAATTTTAACTGTCACCACGGAACTTGTAGAGAAAAACTAGCGTTGTTCGTTGCCTAAGATAAGTAAAAATAAAATACAAGATGAAGGAATGGGAGAGGGAAGATGGTGATGGGACGAAACATATTAAAAAAAATCACCAGAAAAGACGCCAAAGACAGCAAGCAGGTATATATTTACAAAAGCAAGGTGTAAAGAAGTCGAGGATATGTGAGAGAGAGATAAAGACGGAATAAGAATAAACAACAGTAAGTTACAAGTACAACTACAGCTAACTTTACGAAGGATTCATAGAGTAATATTAAAAAAAAAAAAAAAAAGTAACTCAGACCTGTAAGCCCGCACAATTTGCCTCTTTCCACTCACCCACAAGGGGTCATTATCAATATAATCAAGATCCATTTAGTGAGAGGTGCCAGGACACACTGAGTTTGTAGGGCTGAAAGTCGTAGGGAAGGGGGAAAAGAAAGACGAAAATAATGGGTATATTCTCTTTAGACACGCATCTAACTGCATTTAGCCTCACTTGACTTACAGATAAAGCAATAAAATTTTCTGTAAATGGCACTGAAATGAAAATATCCGCTTTCAAAAGATTAGGGCTTTTCCCGGTGTTTTCTAACTCAACTTTTTTCCACTTTATCGAATACCTTCTATTCGAAAGTCCTAATTTTGACAACTCGCCTTGTAGATGCAAGAAAAAGTATAAAAGGTGTCCTCGTAGAGACAACATTAACATCCAAGAATTTTCTAGTGATAAAACTAAAAGAATATTAATTTCACTGTTACACTTCCGCAACGAATGTGATTTAGGAGGTACAGGTTATGTGGATCAGAGTGCCCATTTGATCGTAATCCCAGCAAAATGACAAAGACCAGCCACAGGAAGCCACAAGTATTTTCGTGATGTAACCTCGAAGTTTCACTGAAGTTATCCAGTGATAGACGTGTCATTATTCTCTCACTGATAAAAACTCTCTCTCTCTCTCTCTCTCTCTCTCTCTCGGATATTAACATGGAACATATTTTCGAAGCTGAATAAAATAGTCTTATATTGGTCAGATAAAATGAAAATAAAAACGTCTACGAAATGAAGGGATTAATTTTTGCCTGCGCACTCTTCACATCTCAGCCCTGAAGTTTGTAATTCCAGTATTTATTTGTATAAGTAGTGCAGCCAACCTTATCTTCCCTTTCACCATCTAACTCTCTCTTCTTCTCCCTCTCAGTCCTCTTCTGCCCCCCCCTTTTTTTTTTTTTAACTATTCTGTATTTATTTTTTCCTGCGTGTGTTTGAGAGGCGGGCAAACGGAGGGTGTGTATCCAGCGTGGCTCTTCACAGCCTTACTCTGCCTTCCCCCCCACACCCCCTCCCGTTTCTCCTCCGTACACCTCCTATCCCCTCCTCTCCCTTTCATGAATCCTAGCTTTCTTTTTATTCCTTTAATTTTATCAGGCGTTTGCAGAAAGGTGGAAGGTAAGAAGGAGAAAGTATAGTTCGTTTTAAGACAGTGGTAGAGTACGTGTGTACGGTATGGGTTATTTGGTGTGTGTTAATGATTAAAGAATATGCGTCTTGTACTTCTCCATGTTCGACTCCCAGCATCCCATGATTCCCCTACATCCTTCGTCCCTCTTTTCTGCCCCCTATACTTCCTCCTTTCCCTCCTCCTCACTATTTACTCTCCCTCCCTTAACACATTCTCCCTCCTATCCTATCCCCCTGACCATACATTTTCACACAGTTCCTTCTCTCTCCCATGGTAGTCGGTTTCACCCCTTCCCTCTCTTCATTTCCCTTCTCCCCTTGATAATTATACTTTCTCCCTTCCTATTCCTCCCTTCCAATCGAATCGCTCTGCTTCTTTCCTTTTCTCTCTGCAACGTTTCCATTCGTCCTTACTCCTACTTCTTCCTTGCCTCTTACACCCGTTCCCTACTCTTACACCTCATCCCTTCCTCCTGGCTTACAACTACCCCGCTTCCTACCATCCTTTTCTACCTACTGCCCAATTCATCATCATCATCATCATCAGTTAAGTATCATCAATCCTCCTCCTCTTCTTCCTCCTCTTCTTTTTCCTCTTCCTCATCCTCTTTACACTTTCTTTCTCCCTTGTACAGTACATTACCTGATTCACCTGCCTTTCCCCAATTCTCTTCCGTCCCATCCTCCTTACAATTTCCACCCATTAGCTGCATTTTATCTTTCTCCTGTTTCCTGTATCACATTCTATTTCCTTCCTGCTTTCCATATTCCTTTCTCATTTTTTTCTTCGCTCCTACCTCTCTCTCCTTCCCTCCGACCTTCACCTTCTCATAGGCATTTGTCCCTCTCCTTCCTCCATCCTTCCTGCTTCACTCCATTCTGCCTTTCAGTTTCTTTCACTTTCTCACATTCTTGACCCATTTTTATTATCTCCTCTTTCTCCCTCCTTAGCCCCCTCCCCACCTCTCTCTCTCTCTCTGTTTCTTTATTTTTCACATCTTCCGTGTATCACACACTCAAATTTCAGCTGCCTGATTTATTTTCTTTTTTAATAATTCTTTTCTCTGTTTCTCTTCCAGCTACTATATTCTGTCTGTCTCTGCCCCTAAGACACCATCTTTTTCACCCTTTCCTTCGTCTTCCATTTTCACTCTATCTCGTTTTTTTTTTTTTATGTCTTCTCTCTTTTCATTCTTACCATCAAGTCCCTGTCTACCCTTTCTCCCCCCCTCTCTTTACTCCTGTTTCCTCTTACTCCCCTTCACTTACTACTTTGCCTTCCTACCTCTCTTTTCCTCCCCTTACTTCCTGTGTTCAGTTCCCTTCTTTTAAATTCCCCTCTTCTCTCCCCCGCCTTATCTTTCCTCTCGTCTCCCCTATTTCCCCCTTCCTTCCCTTCCGTTCTTCCCCTTCGACCCCCGTCCTTCTTTCCTTCCTGTCCTTCCCTTCCCTTCTCGACCTTTTTCAATCTTTCCTACCTAATCATTCCCCTCTTTTCATTTCTTTCACCTCTTTCTCTCTTTCTCCCAGTCATTTTCCCCGTTCCTCCTATCTCCCCTCCTCTTCCCTCCCTTAGGTCCCTCTCCTCTCCCCGCACCTCCTTCCCCTTGACCCTTCCCTTTCTTTTGTAAACTGAGAACGATCGGAATTGAAATAAAAACATTCTTTAGGCTTGAGTGAGTGACTCTTGGTTGCCCGTGCGGTCGAATACATTAAGCAAGTGGTGACCGTGGTAGTGGTGGTGGTTTTGATAGTTGTAGTGCTCGTGGTGGTGTGGTAGATGTTGTAATACTGAATGTGGTAGTGATTGTAGCTGTGGCTGTGGTGATGGTAAAGGTTTGGTGATGAAAGTGTGGATAATAGGGTATGAGGTGTTGTAGTTGTGGCAGTGGTCGATGCACATTTGCCAGTGGTAGTGATGGTGACTGTTGACGTAGATGGTATTGGTATTATTATTATTATTATTATTATTATTATTATTACTATTAGTACTAATTATCATTATTATTATTATTATTATTATTATTATTAGTAGTAGTAGTAGTAATGATGATTATTCAACTGCATCCGGGAAAGTAGTTGTGATTATGGAAATTCAAGTGGTAATTGTGAAGCAGTGGTGAGTGTGGCAGTTGCTGTGATTGTGACCGTACTGGTGAATATGTAAGAATGGATTAGTCGTACTATCATAGCTGAGGTGGCTGTGGTATTACTGATTACATGTGGTAGTAGTTACACTTTGGTAATATTGGTGTTTGTGGTAGTAGGCGCTGGAAACTATGGTAAAGGTACCTGTGGTGAGCAGATAATGATGGATATTTGTAACAGGTAATGGATAGCTGTGGGAAAGTAGTGATGCAAACTATGATGGTGGTAATTATGGCAGGACTGTGGTTAGTGGTAGGAATATGTGTAACTGGTGATGACTGAGGCAGTGTAATGCAGGGATGGTGGTGATATCGTGGTTTTGGTAATGGCTGGTGGTGGTGGCAGCGGCGAAGGTGGCGTGAACTCGTTGTACACGAATATGCAGCACACTTTCCGCGTGGCCTTAAAGCAACGAGGAAACTACCACCAGTAAATCGTCATCATGATATAAGAAAGCAGGCTTGCAACAAGCAAGCAAGCAAGCACGATTGTGCGTGCAAACACACACACACACACACACACACACACACACACACACACACAACGTACGGGTATATACAGGCACCAACACTTCGATGGTACATAAATGATTTAACATGAAAATATGAATTAATAATACATGTAAAAACATAATTTACAGACACCTCCCACTTCCCCTTTCCTGTTCTATTTCTTCTCCATACCTGCTATACTCAAGATTTAAAAAGTAATAATAATAACAGTACTGATACTACTGATGGTGAAAACTGTTCTCATTCTCCTAGCAAGTGTGTGATGGTAATTTTGTTTCGACGGTATTTGTGGTAGTGGTTTATGTTGGTGGTTGTAGTGGTGGTGCGCTAATGATAACGGAAAGATATACCGGTGGTGGTGACAGATATGATGTTAACGGAAGAAATGTCTATGATTCTGAGATAAAGAGTAATGTAGCGGTGACAATAAGTGTGACGATACTTGTGACGGTAAATATAATTGTGATGATAGTTACGAGTGATTTTTGTGGTGATGGCGACTATCTAGAGGAGGTATCGACTGGAATATCGGCAGTCGTACAGATACTGATGGTGACAGTAATTGCCGTGATGGTACTGGCTGTGGTGTCGTCAGTGGCAGTGATTCTCGATGATGGTGGTGATGACTGTGGCTGTTATCGGCCGCCATTAGCAAGGCTGAGCGATAATGTTTTTGCCCGCGTCTCTGTGTGTGTGTGTGTGTGTGTGTGTGTGTGTGTGTGTGTGTGTGTGTGTGTGTGTGTGTGTGTGTGTGTGTGTGTGTGTGTGTGTGTGTGTGTGTGTGTTACTAAAATCTGTGTATGTTCCCATTATATCTCTTGAACGGTTTGAACTATCAACATGAAACCTTCAGGGTACCAAGATATGGCCAAAATCTTGGACGAGTTCGAAAATGGGCACTCGGGTTCAAAGTCAAGGTCGCCAAAATGGCTGCCAAAGGTCAAATCGTTTTTATAGGCCGCTTTTAGCACCATTATTTCTCATAAACGGCTCGAGCTATCAACATGAAACCTTCAGGGTATCAAGATTTGGCCAAAATCTTAGAAGAGTCCGAGAATGGGCACTCGGGGTCAAGGTCACCGAAATGACTGTCAAAGGTCAACAACTTTTAATATGGATTGGCTTTATGTGAAACGCAGTGACTGAATTCCGTTTTTTGCGAATTTTCTTCAAAATTGGTTTGTAAGTAGCTTGTAACTTGGCCAACAGCATATTCTGGGGGTGATAACATTCGGCTCTCGAATGCTTTTCTGATTTCTTTCATTTTCATGAGATTTAGTGATAACACAGCTACCAATATGAGGAAGCTGTTGCTCGTGGTGTGGTGTGTTGTTGTTTGTGCTGCTATTACACCCGCGAAGGGTTCACCCGTTTGGTTCAAACGGTTTGTGTTTGTCTGTGTGCGTTTTATCTTTCTTGTGTGCATAAATTTGTCTGTCAACAAGATTATGGACAATCTACTGATTGGAAATGTAGCCTACTAAATGTGGGACAACAAGGGATCATCAGGAATATGCACTTAAATTTTGTCTGAAAACGGTTATAGGTCACAGGTGAAGGGCAAGGTCAACTGGACCAGTTTTGATTAAGTTTAGACAAAGTCTGATGGAAGGACTGAGGGTAAGGAAAACATGAAGTGATTCGATTTTGAAAATTATAAATCAAAGGTAAAGGTTTAAGGAAAAGATAAAAGATTCTACCATTTAACTCAAACAGTTTTCATTTTATTTGGCGCAAACTTGGTGGGTGGGTTTATATCAGGCTTCGGAGAGATTATTTTGTGAACAATGCGTCAAAATTCATGGTCACATGGCAAGGTTAGGTTAAACTCTTTTGATCCAATTAAAACCAAGCTTAGTGGAAAGGCTATAGTTCAAGGAAAGATGAACCACTTCGAGTTTAAGAATAACCGATCCAAGATCAAAGTCACAGAGCTGGCTCAAAGGTTCGGTCTTAGTACGGCAGGGGAGTGGCTTTGTTTTTTTTTGTATTTGTTTCTTTTTTTGTTTCATGTAATCCTCCTTAGCGGTGGTGACAGTGGTAGTGTTAGTAGCTTAAATTATTTGTTGTTATCCCTGGTTTACCTGGACGTGAGTCTGACGGACTGCAGAAACTCACAATCGCTCATCAACACAAGGTCAACTTCGGCTTCAAGTTCTCTCAACCCACACTTCCCCTTTGTTAAAACCTCCAGTTTTCAAAAGCCGTGTGTTCAAAGCCTGTGGAACGTGCGGGCCTTGAGCACAACCTTTATCCTTGTGTTACTCTGAAAGGCGTAATATTTGCTACCAGTCTCACCTCTGACCCCTCTCTACCTGCAGAAAAAAATAAGAACACTTGCTCTCCTTCCTTCTTTACCTTTTCACACTTGTCCTCGTCTTTCTGCATATCACCTCACATTTTCACAACGCCTTTCGTTTTAGCCCGTTCAAGGTGCAGATCTAAAACTAGATGAATAAAATCGTCTAGGATAGAAAGAATAGGGAGATGTCATCGTATCGAAAGTGCAAATGCACATTGTTTCCAACCACTGCATCACCAAAAAACTCGTCTGGCGACTAAAAGAATAATGGTTTTGAAATAATGATAATGATAATAATAACAATAATAATAATAATAATAATAATGATAATAATAATAATAATAATAATAATCCAAGGACGAGATGGAGGGATGGAGTGGAGAGGTATATGTGAGAAGGGGGGTGTGAGCTGGGAGCCTGGCAGTGAAATGGCGGGGGACCGGGCGACATGGAGGCGATTTGTTTGTGGCCAATCCTTCCGGGATTACGGCGCCTGGCAATAGATAATAATAATAACAATAATGATAATAATAATAATAAGAATAATAATAACATGCGTCTTAATGGAGATAGTTTCTAATCGCTTCATTATGTCTCCCATGCTGAAAAAATCATATGGCGGTAGGGGGGGGGGAATTGTTCCGGTACTTTAAGGATAATGCCAGTCTTTCTCTATCTCCTTTTCCTTACATATCTCCTCATATTACACACTCCTACAAGACCTGATCCACAACAATCACACAGACTCTCCGCCTATCACCTCATTTCCATTACACCTTTCATTATAATTTCTCTTTGTTCTTTTCTCGTTCACGTCTTTACATTTTTCCTATCATACTCCCGTACAACACCTATTCACTGAACAACTACTCAAGCATTCTTCATATGACATTCCATATTAAGAGTGTCATATTAACACCACGTTGGTTCACTTTAACAGACTTACATGTTACATACTTCTCTCATCCTATGCAGGGCATCTCTAACAGCCACACACAGTACGAGTAACTGTTGAGTAGCTCACGTCTTTACTAGGCCTTTCATTAAAATTTCCTTTTTCCCCTTATCCTTAACTTTCAGCTCATATCATATTCCCTTTACATGGTACAAAACCCAGTTTCTTCAGCAACCACACATGCTCTCGCCTTTCCACAAATCGCTTATCTCTCGCCTCAATCACATCCCGTTCAGTCGGTTTACGGCTCTCTTCACGCCGCCTCGCTTCACATAACCACACTTCTCTTACTCACACCAATTCACACCTTTCACAATGATGGTATTTTCTCGTCAGTCCAATTCTGATTTCTTTACTTACCACCCATCCCACATTCGCCTTTCAGTTTGCATCAGCATTCTTTACGCAATCTGACACCAGCTCCCCTACCCCCATCATCATCGCCTCATCTGACGTCGTCGTCGTCGTCATAGTTTACATTCTAGTTCTGAATTCTAAATTATTTATCATAACAATGTTCAGTACTTCCCATATCGCTAATTGTACACCCAGACATCTATTCTGTCTCCACTGCACAGACCACACCACACATTCTTTCAGACCAGTTTTAAGGTTTAACTGCTTTCACACCTTCAAGCTCACATTGAAACAGAATTCCACTTCTCAAAATCACGATAATGTCAATGATCCCTACCAGCCTTCTAATACCCTCAAGCCAGGTCTCTCCACTCTCCAACATGGTATTTGTCCTATCACACCAGTTCTATTTTCTTCTCATATTACCCATCTTACAATTACGGTAGATAATTTTTCCTTCTCTCACACCCACACACGCGCACACACCCACACACACATTCTAGACAGTCTTCCTCATAACCTCCACAAACCGTATTCTTGTCATCTCGGGTGGTTTCAAGCACCTCTTACATTAGAAAATAAAAATTTTCTTCTAAAATGATTGTGAAGAAGTAGGAATGACAAAAGTGCACAGATAAGAGATGAATCAAGCACAGAAACAAGAGAGCACTCGGGATGGGAGGAAAGCTGGAGACCTATACCCATTATACACTACATTCCACCAGCTACAAGTCTGTGGCTAACGTGTGGAATGTAGTAATGGGTATGGGTCTCCAAATCTCCTCTCATCCTGAATGCCCTCTTGTTCCTGTGTTTCTTTTCTCCTATCTGTGCACTTTTGCCATTCCTACTTCTTAACAAACATTGTAGAAGAAATTTTTTGTTTCCTAGTTTATGATTTTTTTGTGAAAGTATAATTATGCATACAGCAAGCGTTAGATTTGGATTGTTACATGCATAGCATACTGAAAGACTAAAACGAGGGTGCCTTCCCGAGAAATGAAGTATTTTGGTACGTTCTTTAATTGCAAGCAACCAATATTGCGCAAAATGGCTTACTTACGGGTGACCGCGATGCGTTTTTCAGGTCGTAACTCGCGAACCGTAGTCTGAATGCTTTTCTAAACATGAAAGGAAACATCTACACTTGACAAGCAGCGTTCTGGTATATAGCAAGCTCGCGTACGCTTTTTTTTTTTTTTTTTTTTTTTTTTTTTTTGACTGCTGAGGAAAGAAAGAAAGAAAAAAGAACAAAATCTATATTTTTGCGGTTCGATTTTGCGACTCCTCCGAAGGTTAGCAAGACTTTGCGAGTAGTTTTGCACTTGAATAGCGAAGGTCTTTTAGTTCATATGCTTAGAACTGGGATTTGCCACCGTTTTCGCGCAAATGCTCCTATACCCTATAGTACAGGACGTAATTTTGAACCTGCGCCATTCCTACTTGCGAAGTGCTAGCGCACTCAGTTATACTAGATTTCTCAACCGGCAAGTGAGCATTCACCTGCGTGTTACGAATGTAATCAAGTCTACAGCAAGAAGGCATAAACAGTACAACATAGAGTTAGGTGTAATATGCACACAATTTCGGTGCTGAAGAGGTGCAAGAATATCACCTAAGTCCACAGGATTGCGGTCCTACATCCAAGTCGATCCACGCTTACCATGTCCCCTACCTCTACACCAATCATCACACATCAGGGTAATATCCAAATCAGTCTGTTCTCACCACCTCACCTACAGCTAGTCTACCTCACAATGCACTCAGTATTTCTAAAGCACCGCAAATTACACACACCACCTACTCTAAATCAATTTACACTCAATGTCCTCTCTTGACGTTCATTTACATTCACCAACACCTTTAAATGAGAGTTAACGAACACTCACCACTTCCTGTAAATGAAAGGTAGTTTATGCTCAATACCTTCTCCACATAAAGGACACTTCACACTTAATTCCCCTACATTTAATCAACCTCCACTCCTCGTTACACACAGTCCTCTCATACCTTCACTCCTGACCTCTCTTCACTTTCTCTCCTCTTCTCTCCTTTCCACAAGCACCATTCCACCCCCCCTCCCCCAGTCCTCCTCTCCTCTCAAGCTCCCTTACTCGCCTCTCCCTTTACGGATTGAGGAAAAAGGTGAAGTGTGGGCAGCGCTGAGGTGGAGTAGCGAGCGTCTGCTGATCTAAACTTTACTTTAAACAACGACCATCACGCGTCACACATTTTCAGTTTTACGAAAGTTTCCCTTCAAAATATTTTTTTCTTTTATTCACTCGGTCAATCTTACGAACTTAAACATGATGCAAATACCTTCTATTATAGTGCCGGCATGTGCAATGAGAGTGTGGAGTAAGAGCATTATTATTTTCTGGAAAAACAAAATTAATATACTGTATACTGCAGTCATCACATGGTTCTCGGTATGATAGAAGCCTATGCAAATTAGTACTAATGATCCCCAATATTGTTCAATTATCTTTTATTTGTCATATCAATTAGGCTAGATTTACCTTCGCCCTCAGAGCTTCAACACCAAACGGCCCCTGCTCTCTTATTCTTCCTTTTTCTCCCCATTCCCCTCCCTTTCCAATACCCTCTCGTCCCTCTCTCCCCACTATCCTCTTCACTTAGCCTAATATACATCTTACTCTCACCATCCCTCCTCACTTTTTTCTCTTGTAACCCTCCTCTTTTTTTCTCGTCCTCCCCTTTTTCCTTACCTCTACTCTTCCTCGCTTTACTACCTACTCATCATCTCTTCCCCCTTCCGTCACCCTCACGTACACCTTTTCTCCTTCCCTCACCTCCTGTGTGTGTGTGTGTGTGTGTGTGTGTGTGTGTGTGTGTGTGTGTGTGTGTGTGTGTGTGTGTGTGTGTGTGTGTGTGTGTGTGTGTGTGTGTGGAACAGAAGAGGCTTGGTCAAGAGGATATTGTACGTGAAACAGAAAATAGCGTTACACTTGTATGCTGTGGTCTCACCCTCCTCCCCCTTCCCTTCCATCTCCTCTTATTTCCCTTCCCTCCCTGCCCGGCGCCGCTCAGACCACTACACACTCACCCGGGACCGTATTCATTATTTTCTTAAGCAATGCTTAAAACTGCCTGCTTTTGTGCACTGATCTTCACTCATACATCAACAAAACACTTCACAATCAAAGCAGGATAAATATTAAAGGAAAAACACGACCAAACAATTTGATTTCTGATAATAACTAACTGGTACTGAAAATTGTGTACCGTAAAACTTTGGTTAACATCCTTTAGGGGTTACATTCAACAATCAAACCCCACGCGAGGAAGAGGGAGGCTGGGCGTGTCTGATCGTCCGCTTGGTATCTGATAGTACACCCACCCTAACCTGCGTCCCTCGGTTAAGTCCTCTCTCTAGGGGCCGTATCCTATGTGGCAGAGGAGGCTACACCTTAACATTCTCTTGTATGTCAATTAAACTGGTTTAATATCAACGTATTTACATACGAGAAGATGCTGGCGTGTCATATGGAGGATATATTGCAAGGTAAAGGGTGTTACGAGACATCCAATGACACCTAGAATACGAACCCACTTTACACACATCGCCAAAACTGTCCAACGTCATTGAAGTCAAAGCTCTTCTCTGATCCACATACACAGACAATACTGTCCAGCGTCAGTCGTTCAGGGCCTCTCTCTAACGCACACATCACTAATACTATCCACGCCATTCAGACACACCGACCACGCGTCAGTCTGTCAGTGCCCCTATCTAACAATGCACAAATCATTAACATAACACTGTCAGTCAGTCAGGGCCTCTCTAACATACATCACCTATCTCAATGCACACACATTTCCATTAAAATCATTGTGTGACTTCACCTCTGCGCCAGTTCCTGATGGGGAATGGTGATACGTGGGGGAGGGAGGTGTGGGGAAAGGGGGGGGAGTAGGGAAGAAGAGGGGAGTGTTCAAGTGTGAGGGGTGAGACGCAGGAGGGGAGGAGTGGTGTTCTGATTATTCATGGACGCTTCTGATTTGTAAAGGTCTGAGTGGAGGGTGCTGCACCAAGGGAAAAGATTGTGCATCAGAGTGAAATCGAGAGAATTTGCACTGATATCCGTGAAGCGGCTTATGTTTCCTGGCACACAGATGAGATGCACTGGATCTGGAAAATGCAAGGAGAAAGGGATACTGGAGAAAAGACGAAGATGAAGGAGAGAGAGAGAGAGAGAGAATATATATATATATATATATATATATATATATATATATATATATATATATATATATATATATATATATATAAGGTGGAGAGAATGGGTGTGAATTGAGTGGTGAAATGTTTAAGCGAGTTTGAAGGTCGGGGGCGGCATGGTAGGTCATGAAGGTAGATAGGTATTTATGGTATGAGTGTGTGAGAAAAGAGAGTTATGGAAGCTGTTTATGGCTAGGGAACTGAGTAGAGACCTAGATGCCTGGATGAATTTTGTCCGGAGGACAATGTCTGGCACCCCTTGAAATGAAAGTAGCCTGACTGACTGTCAGATACGTAGATGTGAAGGCACGTGCGAAATAAGTTTAGACCAAATAGGTGAAGCCAATATTCGGGGGGTATGAACGGTGAGTGAATGGGAGTGTGTCCCATTCAAAGGGGCAATCTTTGGTTAGTATCTCATTGTATCAAGTTCTCTATGGTGCTCTGGGTCATACCTCACCGAAGCTTACAGTGGGAAAGGAGGTTTCTAAAATGAGTAAATATATATCTCATCTCATCAGCCGTTTGAGTATCCACTGCGGGACCGACCTATCCCGACCGAAGTGGGGACGATACAGCAAATGTATCTCTACCAAGTGGCTTAGGCTGTCTGGTAGAGAGTGTATGTAGGGTGAGAAATGCTTGTAAGTGTAATTGTAGTGTTGGAGTGGCTTTGGATGTGTGTGTAGTCTGTGAACCAAGTGTAATCGGCCCGCGCAAGCCGACTGGGTGCAAGCATACTTTATAGTATGCGACACTGGTTCTACCACTGCACCCCTTGTGTCCGCCAAGCAGTACGTGGCCAAAAGAACGCCCCCAAAGTTTATTACCCTGGCGGGGCGCGAGCCCTCATTCTTCAGTGTACGAAAAAGCACACTTTACCACTGTACCATAGAGGCTCTCTCTCTCTCTCTCTCTCTCTCTCTCTCTCTCTCTCTCTCTATGTATGTATGTATCATCATCATCATTATCATCACCCATTACAAGTCCACTGCTGAACAAAGGCCTCCCCAAACCTTCTCCACGAATTCCTTGACTGAGCCAATCTCTGCCACGTTTTCCCTGCAAATTACTCTGTCTCATCGCTTCACCTCCTGTCTGGCCTTTTTCTGTCACGCTTACAATTTTTTGGTGTCCAGTCAGTCAGCCTCTTGCTTCAACGGTTATCGCCTATTCTTGCTACAAGTCCTGCCTATTAAGGGATAAATGGGCAGATATCGTTTACAGGTAGCCAATGTTAGAAAGCTTGGTAGAATGGGAGATAGAACATCAGATATATTCATACTTTGTACAGAGAAGATTTGGACAGCTTAAATCTACTGCACTGACGCACCGGAACTGAAAGTCCTAACAAATACGAGATTAATGACTGGTTAAGGGTGATTATATACACAATTGTCTTTATCAGTCTTCTACGACAGACTATGGGCGGCATTTCTGTCAGCTTGGAGGCTTTCGTAAGGTATATTTCAACATAGTGTACTTTAACCCCTTCAGTGTGATGACACCATTGTATTTCAATCTCGCTGAAGCTATAAAAAAAAAATCACCGGCTTTGGAAAGAATTTCTTAGTGATCGAAGGGTTCATAAAGGATCTACTTACCTCTTCCAGATAAAAAAAAAATTGTCTCCCAAGGTTAATATAATCTTCCAAAGATAGCATGAATGAAGCTTCAAAGGGATCCTAAGATTCGGGGGTTAAAGATACTATATTTTATTCCAGTACATCTTCCTTACCAGGATATTTTTGCGTGTGACATGTCATCACAGTGCACCGATTAATGTTTAACGATATTCAGGTATTATTTCGTAAACTAAATAATTTTTGAACATGGATAAACTGTATTTGTGCTACAGACTCACTCCCAGACAGTAGCCGTGTAGACAGCTGGCAGACACAATGAATATAAGTTAACCACCTCCATATGAAACCACTTTTTTTGGGGGGAGGGAGGGGAGCAGATGCGTTCTCTCAAACCTGCACAGATCTTGTAATGAAATAGTAGTAAACAATACTCTTTCATTCAATATATACAATGAAATATTTTCCTGTTTATTCCTGCCACCCCTTGAAATCATTCAACTCACGCCAAGAATGTTTGTAGCGAATCGGTTAATGGTGATGCTTGTCGGTTGTCCTATCCAGTGTTTCAAAATCTGAGGCACGGCATAGCAACGACACCTATTTATGGGGCAGAACAATCATTAACTTTCTACCTTCGCAGAATCTGTTATTTGCTGGAGTCGGATACCAAACTGATCGACATGCATGGACTAAAAACACCGAAACTGATCGATGATTAACGATATATCAAGGAGTCAATATCTATAATTGTCAACTGCAGGTTTTTCCCTGGGCTATAATTGGACAGATCCGGTTACAGTTTCCAGCAGACACCTTCATATTTAAGCGTCGCAACTGATGGAAGATAAATTATACTGCGGGTGGAACTGACAAATACCAGCTCCAACGCGAACCAGGATGTGGCGTCAGGCAAATATAGATAACTAGAAATATAGGTATGAGATAGCAATAAACAGGCAGGCAAAATGACAAAGACAGACAGAGTGAGACAGACAAGCAGAGACAGAGGCCGACTGACAGACAAATACAGGTACAGATATATGGACAGCTTCCGATACTGTTAGTTGTTAGCTTTCCCGTGAAAGGGCAACCTTTGCAGGCTCCTTTTTCTTTCAACAAGTTAAGTTTGAGAGACAGACCAACTCTCACCTATTATTAGGTAAACTCGGATACATTAATTTAGTTCTCCTTCAACACGAGGCAAAAACGAGAGGCCATATTACACACGGTCTCAAAGACACTGCCAAATAACCCCTGGACAATGGGTAGGTTAACGATGGCTAATGAGTCCTGATTATCCCATTACCACAAATCAATTACCCACCAAGACTCCTTCTCTCGAAAAGGTCCTTCCATATATATTTCCTTCCACCAGCCGTCGATATAAGACTTTGCATCATATATTATAAAAATGGCTGGTTTCTGTTCCACTGACTTCTTGAAGTGCTTATCTCGGAATCCGGCGATGGTGCAAGGGGTCCTGTGTGCGTTTTGAACCTTATGGTGTTGGGTCCTAAGATCGGTTTTGAAGGCATCAGAGCTTCCATTAGTCAGAGGTATGAGCTTCCGTGTTTGAGTGACAGAAATTGATACCTTCTAATTACTGAGGGTGTGGGGTGCAGGTGTGATGGTGGCGGTGTGTGGTGGAGGTGGTGTGTGGTGTGGTGTAGAGAAGTGTGGTGTGGTATAAAGAAGTGTAGTGTGGTAAAGTTGTGATGTAATGGTGCGATTTAATGGTATGATGTGGTGGTTTGGTGTACTGTGGCGTGGTATGATGTACTGGGATGGGGTGGGATGTAGCAGGGTGGTGTGGTGTGAAGTGATGAAAGAAAGATTGTTTAACTGTGGCCGAGAATAATGTGATATCGAGGGTACATTTAGTGTGAGCCGAGTTGATGTGGTGCAGGTGTGTTGGTGAGTGCAGGTGATGCGGGTACAGGAATGGTGGACGATGTAAACAGAGAGGTACGTGATGAGCTTGCAAAAGTGACTTTAGCTGTGATGTTGAAGGTATTGTAATGCAGGTGTGCCGCCACGAGATCATTATGGAAGTTGAACCATATGATGCTTAGTCAATGACTAGTAAATCATCAGTCCGAGTACAAACAGTGTAAGCTGCATGTACTGAAAATAATGTAGGTTCTACGTGTGTGCTTACATTCCTAAGCAATGTAATTAGAACCATGTAATTGGGGAAATACATATAAATATCGGTTTGAGAAGATGAAGAAAAGTGCATTCCTCTCAGAGCAGTAGTCTGTATCATTAGGAATGTTATTACGATGGATGCCTCATCAGTTTACTACCTCCAGCAGCGCTGATGAGGGACCTACACTTGGTGGCGCTGTGTAAGCTAGGTGGAGCAAGACAACTGCGGCGTCCACCAGAGAACCAACACTCATATACTTCCTTGCACCTCGCCGTGGGGATGGACCCGGGTTCAACTCTGGTGAGGCGTTTTCGACTACAAAAGGGTATGATTCCCTAAACGGTGCACATAGTGTACTGTGCCAAGAGGATGGCCCCAGTGAAGCAGTTGCTTACCTGTTCGACGGATCTGCTGGGTCAAACAGGCAGTGATTAAACAACAACAACAACAACAACAACAACAACAACTTCCTTCACCACCAAAGGAGGATAAACTGTGTGAGGGTTAGATTGTGGCTACTGGCTGTTTTTCTGATCTCCAGGAGTACTCATGGGAAGACTATGATCAAAGTTTAGTGTGGAACGTTCATACTGACCTAAGCATCAAAGGTAATGGACAAGGGCGCAGGGGTATAGCGCAGTTAAGTTTGCCCCATTATAAATATATCAGTAATGCCGGCTCGATCCTATTCAAGGTAGCCGAGCTACGCACTTCACTAAAATTCCTTTCAGTTCAGTAAAGGAAATCCTTCAGCACTAGAAAAGTTAACCTTACCGTGATGAGCCTTTTCAGTAATCTGCGGTGCTTAGACATTTTGTTTTGGCAAGGGCCAGACGCATTTATTCAGAAGAAATAATGTCTTAATAATATCAAGTTTAAAGAGAAAATCCGACCATTGCGAAAACAAGCCAAGATGCAATCCATAAGCAACATATCAGCACAGTTACCGACAGGATTAAGGTGGACCTAAGCTGAGTTACTCCTTATATTGCGGTGGCTGAATCGGTAGAGAGGCGGCCTGCAGTCCTGATGGACGCAGGTTCGAATCCCGGCTGAGGCAGGGAACAGTTTAAGGATTTGAATTTCATAAAAAGCAGACTTTCCTGATCTACCAGATTACCCGTCGACATGTCGTAATAATACCCTCGCTAATACCAATACACCAGTCCTGTATGAGACAGCCCTAGCATGTATTCAATATGGACGGTGGGTGTTAGTGCCGAAGTGGTGACATGTGGAGGTGTAGGAGGACTACTGGGCCTTGGGATAGGCTACTGCCCCCGAGCCCTGAAGCCTTTGCCCAGAGTCGGACACATAAAAAAAAAAAAAAAAAAAAATCTTAATTCTGACTAGCAAAAATTTTAGATCAAGCCACATTACCGTAGTTTACTGAATGGCATACAGAAAACAGTACATTGTCACTGAAATGAAACACACAGTCGAGCACTGAAATACTCTTCGTCGTGTGTTTGAGACTAGGCTATAAACTCGTAGAAAGGCTTTTTTTTTTTTTTTGTTAAATCTTACAAGATGACCCGGCACCTCTATCTTGTTTGATTCGTCGATACTTTTAATTACAAAGAATCGTCGCCAACTGACCCTACAAAGGAAATAAACATCAGTCAGCCTCCCTCTGCTCAACAAGTTCAGGTGCTCCTTCCCTCATTAAGATCAGGTGAAAGGTGCGCCGGGCTACTGTTACTTATTTCACGCCGCCTATAAAAGTCACCTTGATTCACTTAATGTCCATTCTTGGGCTGACTTTTAATTTTTTTCCCCCTCCATAGATCAGGGGAGTTGGTACGAGTTAATGGGATTTCCGATAAAATGTGTGTTTACGTGTGTAGGGAGTTGTTCGATGCTGTTTTCAGGCTGCTGCACAAAGACTCTTTCACTTAACCTGCTCGCAAAGCTGGATCTGTGACTCCTGTTTTTATTGCAGGCGGTACGGATGCAAAAAGCTGAGAAGAATGGCTCAGAGGAATGGCTGTGGACGAGCTGGGTGTGTGCCCGTTAACCCTTTCATTGTGAGAAGTCCTTCCTGCGCTGAAGTTGGTGGTCAAGTGGCCACTGCGGTAAAAGTGCTAATAGGGACTGCTTCTGACTCATCTACTGCCAGAATTAATCTTAAGATGATTTAAACTGACTGGAGGCAGAAAAAAATAATAATAATCGCAACGCCAGGGCTTTGTCAGAAGAATGGTATATTTGCAAATATCTAAGTGATTTTGCTGATGGTCATAAATGTGTTTCGTCTATGGTGCTAATAACCTTTGACCTTACTTTATTTTTACATCATTATTATACCTTGATGTACATTATGATAAACATTACGAAGCATTAGTAGGTTACTTAGCCTTGTCCTCCATTTAGTTATTCTTTACTTTTATGTTCATATATATATTATAATATATTTTTAAAAGATATGTCTATACAATATATACATCGATTATTGTACTCAACGAACTGTGATGGTATAGGATATTTCTCGTCATATTCGAGACAATAAATGAATACTGAAGAAGAAAAATCCTGAAAAATGTCTCTGCAACACTCCCAGATACATACAAGACATAAAGTAGTTGCAAGATATTAATGAACATAAAATCTGTCAAAATACATATCACATTGTCTTTACTGCACAAAATAAGCTACAATAAGATACTATTGTGCACACAGTCGTGCACAATGTAACACACACACACACACACACGCCGGCAAGCACGCAAGCACATGCTTGTCAGTGTCCGCCCATCCGCACACGCCCGCACGCACACGCGTGAGAATTTTGCGAATATATATTATATATACCGTATGTATATAATAAATAAATAAATATAAATATATATATATATTATATACATACAAAATTCTGTGTCTGTCTGTCTGTCTGTCTGTCTGTCTCTCTCTCTCTCCCCAGCTCATTAAACAATTGAAACAGCAGTCAAAACAGCACAAACAAATCATTCAAGAAACAGATGCAATGCCTCCGAAAATGGGACCTCCTGGCGAACAGAGCATCAACTTTGGCTGCCCTTCACTTATGGCGCTCCTACAGTGGCGTGCTATGAGGTGGGAGGATAAATCTCGGCTGAAATTGCACCCTTCTTGCCCTCACACCTCGACGGCAATCAAGACCATTTCGGATCGGAACGGGAGAATGAAATAGTGCCGACGTGTAACTCCGTCCGTATCCTGCACTTCCTGAATGGAGAGTAATTATCACGCCTGTGATTTTGGGGACAAGCTCTTTTGAGAAACAAAGGAATTAATAGTTTCTTTTAATCTTCCGTTTCTTTTCAGTAATTGTTTTTCGTATTCCTTTTGTTTACTTTTAGGTTTGTGTCTTTGTTATTTATTTTCACACACACACACACACACACACACACACATATATATATATATATATATATATATATATATATATATATATATATATATATATATATATATATATATATGGAGCCTCTGTGGTACAGCGGTAGAGGGTGCGTTTCGTACACGGGTGAGCCAGGGTTCGCGCCCCGCCAGGGTAATAAACTTTGGGAGTGTTCTCCCGGTCACGTACTGCATTGGCGGACACAAGGGGTGCTGTGATTGAACCATTGTCGCTTACTATAAAGTATGCTTGCACCCAGTCGGCTTGCGCGGGCCGATTACACTTGGTTCACAAACTACACACACATCCAAAGCCACTCCAACACTACAGTTACACTATCAAGCACTTCTCACCCTACATACAATCTCTACAAGACAGCCTAAGCCACTTGGTAGAGATACATTGGCTGTATCGTCCCGACAGGCCTGTCCTGCAGTGGATATTCAAACGGCTGATGATGATATATATACTGTATATAATTTCGGTGATTATTGCCGACCCCGCCCCAGAATGACAATTTATATATATATATATATATATATATATATATATATATATATATATATATATATATATATATTCATTCATTGCCAGACGCCATGTATCCCAAAAGGGGTGGTCAAGGGCTTAGAGTTAATTGTTTTACAGGAAGGGGCACTAATCCTCCACCAACCCCACTTGACACGTAGGGATGCCAACAGCATCTGGTGTTCCCAGGCGGTCACCCATCCAGGTACTAACCAGACCCAACGTTGCTTATATATATGTATATATATATATATATATATAATTTCGATGATTATTGCCGACCCCGCCCCGGAGGGACTCGGGGACGGGTACGTTTTCACTCGGTTTGTCTGCTTGATTGTTCATCTGTCACTAAGTTTACGAGAAAACTACTCGTGCGATTTTCACTAAAATTACAGGGATGATGGGCTATGATCTTCTGATCACCTGAATAAATTTGTGGTCAAACTAGGCGAAGGCCTAGGCCATAGGCCCAAAAAAGGTAAAAAAAAAAAAAAAAAAACGGGGGGGGGGGGGAACGAGTAAAAATCGTTTTTTGCAAAACCTCCTTTCAAATTCGTCATATCGACATGAAACCAAAACCTAAAGGTGCATCTTTAAAATCTGCATCCTATAACAGGCCTCACTGCATCAGGGGGGTCACCCACCTGTTAGCGGTCGGGGGGTCAACGTCAGGTGGGTCCGGCCTAATTTTTTCAAATGGGCATAAAATCGTCCATTTTCACCCGATTTAAAACATATTTGATATGTTACATCTTTGACTAGATATCCTGTTGTGTTTATACGTCAGATCTAAAATGACTTCCTGGGACGTGTTTGCTGTGCCTTGGCACCGCTTCTTGTTCAGGATTTTTTCTATACCTGTCTCATTTCCATTCCTCTTGCATTCCTCTTAACTCACTCACTCACTCACTGTGTGTGTGTGTGTGTGTGTGTGTGTGTGTGTGTGTGTGTGTGTGTGCGCGCGCGCCCAGTGCATGCGATAAGGAACACACTCCTCTGAAATGTATGCAGTGTCATTAGCAGACCTGGTGTGAGACTGAGACATTGTGTGATGCACTCTGCTGAGAGAGAGAGAGAGAGAGAGAGAGAGAGAGAGAGAGAGAATCCATGGGACCTTAAAATTGAGGGCGCTTTTGCCTTTTAGTAGTTACTTATCTACTTACTACTGCCAGTCGATCTTGTTCACCTCAGGAGCTCTCCTGCTATAGTGAGTTTTGAATACACCGACGCCTCTCAGTGTGTGTGTGTGTGTGTGTGTGTGTGTGTGTGTGTGTGTGTGTGTGTGTGTGTATACATTAAATATTATCTATCTATCTATCTATTTATCTACACCTAGGCGGCTTCCCCCAAGGAAAGGGAGGTATCCGAGACAGGACGACACACTCCCGATTTACTAATCCACTCAAACACATTCATTCGCATCTTAGCCCCAAGGGGAGAAGGGACAGATCCTCACAGCACCTCACTGCACGAGGGTCAACTGCACAGTGCAATCAGCGACATCCACAGCGGGGCCCGACAGCAGAGCTGGTTTACCCCTGCCACATCATGATAGACCCATCCCCTTACCCGCACCTGACCTGATCAGCTGATCAGACCATATGCGGGAGATTACCCCGTCAGGGCTGCATCATCATTTATTCATTCACAATTTCTATCCAGGCATTTCCATCACGCACAGCCACTCTTTCTTGCTCAACAGACATCCCTCTCGCATCCAACGCTCTCTTCATACTGTCCATCCATCCTATTCGTGGTCTTCCTCTCAGCCTTACACCTCTTATATCAGTACTTGTTATCTATTTCACCAATCGCTCATTATCCATTCTCTCCATATGCCCAAACCATCGCAACACCCTCTGCTCAACTCGATCAGCCATCTCCCGCACAACTCCAGTACTCCTTCGTACTTCATGATTTCTCACGATCCATACGCGTCACTCCACACATACTCCTCATCTCCATTACATTCAAATTTTACCTCTCTGCTATATATATATATATATATATATATATATATATATATATATATATATATATATATATATATATATATATATATATATATTTTAATTTTTTCATCAGGTAAGTTTATACAACTTTGGAACAACGGCCTCTGGTTTGGAACAAACACAGAACCCACAACCGGAGAACACAGGCTACAGCTACTTCACCAGTAAAGTGCGCTTTGTGAGCGAGTGACGAGCGAGCGAGCGTTTGCACATGCTCCCATCATCATAATTTCATCTTGGTGCAAACTTTCAGCATCTTTGGTGAGGTAGTTGAACAAAAAAAGAAGAAGAATTGAGCTAAAGTATTTACTTTCTCTCGTTTTCTCTCTCTCAAGTGTTCTCGCTGGATGTGCAAACAGCGAGGCGCCGAAGCAGTTACCACAGGCGCAAAGTTCAGTTCTCTGCTCTGGACTTCCTGTGTCAATGAAACTGCGTCGGTAAACGCTTGGGTATTGATCGAACGATAAAATCTAGAAATGGAGCTCCGCTCTTTCTGGTTTCACCCCCTGATCACAGAAAAAACGTTCCTGTAAAATTATGAACGTAATATCGGATATTTAATTGTTAGAATTCATGCATGAAAACATAGTGCTACAACACGATTTTTTTTTTTAATTCGATTTCATAGTGAAGCATGCCAATTGAAGCCTTGAGTACATTCACTTGGAAAATTCCACGGGGTTTCTTTGGTCCCATGAGTAAATATATAGCTAAAAACAAAATTTATTGAATGTATCTACTACCTGTTGAAAGAATCTCATCTCTATCTAACATACTAGAAAAGTTATTAGCCTTTGAAAACCATTGCGGTCGGGCCGCTTATTTCTCAGCTGAACATAAACATTACTTCGCTCGTTGCATTCGTAATAATGTCTGTTTATTAGTATAAATACGTATATATTTCTGTTCATCTGTCCATCACCCCACGCCTATCTATTGCCAGACGCTCATTCTGAGGTCGCCACAACAGTGCCTGCAGTCTTTTCTTGCATTACTTACCTCACTTCTCTCTCACAATGGAAGCTGCCCTCGCTCATTTACTCATTCCATTTCATTCACCCATCTATCCATCTCGTTCTAGGACTCCTTCCTTTTCTCCCATGCACTTCGTTTATCTATTAAATTTCTTCGTTACCCCAGTCACATCCATGGCGTCTATTTTTGGTTCTTGCTAACAAGAAACAATTTTGTTCAGTTTGGAGCACCCCCTGGAGGTGAAAGGACAAATGGAGGGTTTTATCTAACCCTTCCGGCTTGAAAAATTTACTCTAAGGTAAATAAAGTCATCTTGAGTTAGAAATAGTAATACAAGGAGATTTTTTAAATGAAAGGATTATCTTATTTTATCCAAGCGTTCCATGGCTTCATACCTGCCTTAATTACAGCATTGATCAATATCGCCTTTACAAAATCTGAAAGCAGTGCCACAACCATTTTTCCTTTCAAATCTAGGATATATATATTTTTAGTTTATTTTTCATGCCACCAGTCGATTCGTTTTCCCTCGCCTATGGGGATACCTCTGGTAGTAACGTGGATTTAACAAAGGCCGTATCTACTCCAACCAGTCCAAAAAGACTAAGCTGAACAATATAGTCTGACAATGACAATAAAATGAAAACGATGTCTTCAAAGTCAGGATGTTATCCATAAGAAAAAAAATATATTGTTTGAAATCTCATTTTACTAGTTCAGAACTCCCAAATATAAATTAACTCCTTTCGTACAGTGAAATCTTTTAATTCATTCCTGCTACCGCTAGACAGTTTAAGTCACTCTCCTGACACAACGTAGAAGAGGTTCAGAAAAATTTTCCTTTAACACTTTCAATACGACACATATCCTAAACTAAATATATAATCGTCTGACGGTTGCAACAGTTACAAACAAAAGAAGTCGCCTTTCTAAACAAGCGCTTCTGCCCTGGGACGTATTTTCTGTCATATTCTTGCTACCACCTGACGATTCCATTCAGCCTGGGTGAAGCTTCAAAAGGAAGGGGTGGGAAATGGCCTTCACTAACCCTTTCTTCGGCAAGGTGCTCGCGTAACTGAATAAATCCTCTGGTAACAACAAGCTACTACCGAACAATTTTAGTCAATTTTAGAGATATAAGCACTGGGAGAATTGGATACAGATTTTATTAACTCCTTCGGTACATATGACCCTTCCAAAGCTGAATAAACTCATCTGGCAATAACAAGAATATAACATACATAAGTGAGAAGTGTTGAAGGGTAACTTAACGACTAGAATTACACAAATGGAGAGAGAAAGTGCGAGAGTATGAGAAGAAGGGTGGTGTGCGTGGGAAGAGGAACTGCTGTTGAGTAGGAACAGAAGTTCCTCGAGGTCTTTTGCCTAGGCCATACCTTATTATGCCGTAACAATATATTTGTACTGTGTATATATATATATATATATATATATATATATATATATATTGTGAGAAAAAAGTACAGTAAGTATATATACATACATTATCTATCTATCTATCTATCTGTGTGTGTGTGTGTGTGTGTGGGAGAGGAGGAGGAAAGGGTGTAGATACTCGTAAATACGAATAAGTAAGCAGACTATACATTACGTTCCTCATAACCATCTTTATTATATCTCTGCTTCCTTCACTTCACTCACGCACTTTAAAAAGAGTTTACTTATGGCTCAAAAGAAGTAAAAATGGACAGAGGAAGGAGTGAGTCTGACGAAATAAGAAATAAACATATATAATTAAATGTGTCTAAAGATAAAAAATAAATCCAGACATTAATAAAAGATAATATTAAAGATTAGAAAATCATGGGAGGTGTAATAGCAGAGAAATACAAGGAATCTGAGATATTATAAACCAAGGATATAAAGAACAGGAGGAGAAAAAAAAAAGTACAAAACAGAGAATCCGAAACCTCTTAGAAAAACATAATGTCAGGGAAAAAGGAACTAAAAATAAAGTAATAAACACAGGATATCGAACCTTCAAGGGAAAAAAAATGTCGACTTATAAAAAGTAAGATTGTGAGGGCTGTTAGTGGCTTTAGCAGGACTGACAGATAATGATGATAGCGGCTCGCAAGGGAACATTACCAGGATATTTATAGGAAGGACGTGTATCTCGCGGAGGTGAGGCAGGGAACAAAACACAGGTACTTGGAGGTGGTCTGGTCATTAGCATCAAACTGGAAGTGAGATATTACATATTGCAATGAAATTCACTGAGATTGTGTTGGGTAAGTGTGTAAACAATTGAAAACGAATGGTGCGCGGTGTGACTGTGGTAGGAATGATTAGGAAATTATGAGCATTATATTTATGGGGAAGAGCATTTGGAGGAATGACGCGAAGGAAAATGCATACAGATACTTAGAGTTGGAATAGTCGTAACCAGCGAAAATACAAAGAGAGAAACTGAGTAGGAAGGTGTGAGAGTATGATAGTGGTGACTTGTTATTACAGGTACACTAATGGAGGGCAAACGAAATAGATAACTGGACGTGGGCCAGCCGTAAGCAGTGAACTGAAGTAGACAGATTACCAAGATTTTGTACTGAGACAGACAGATGGTGTTCGGTATAAGTGTGCGGGTATTAGGGGAGTAAGGTGGTTAAAAAAAGGAGAGGGGGGAGGGCAGACCAGTGTGTGTGGGCGAAGGCAAGGAACATAAAGAAAGGATACTCGCAAGCGGGTAGATCTTATACAGGAAACTGAGGGAGGAATTGTGTGGGAGGGTGTATAACAGTGTGAAAGACCAAGAATTACTGTAATATGGAGGTTGTCCAACATGAGCAGCGAGAACTTACGGAGACAGATTACGGAAAATTAGAGACTGACTACCTGTATAAGAAAACCCGGGTCTCACAGACCAGGTCTTTTATATTTTTTATGATCATATACTTCTAGTCGTCAGCAGTTCAATGTTTTCTCCATACCATTCGGAGATTTTCTAATATACAGGGGATATACTGATTGCTATCTGCGCTTGTTTCCTTTCTCTGTAATAGTGTCTTTTATAAGCAATTGGATCTGTCAAACCCCCATTACTTGTGGTGGTTGTGATATGGGCATTAGGGTTTGACAGAACTCCCCATTACCTGAGGTGGGTGCTGTAATAGTAGATGAAGAGTTCATTTTCTATAAGGGATTGGATTTATCTATGTCGCTAGTTTATCAACAATGCTTATGTATCTGTGTCATTAACATGCACATTACGTAACAAACTATGGTGGAAACTAGAAAATTACCTCAAAAAGGGAAACATTTTGGATTGGGGTCATGGATATCGACCGGGTGGGTATTATAAGTGAGGTGGTTACCAGAAAAAGGAGAAAATGCAGATCAAGGATAGACGTGGTGTGTGTGTGTGTGTGTGTGTGTGTGTGTGTGTGTGTGTGTGTGTGTGTGTGTGTGTGTGTGTGTGTGTGTGTGTGTGTGTGTATTATACCTACCACGGGGATTAGCAATGTATAGAAAGACAGACCAAGAATGAGTCTGAAATTAGGGTAATTAATCAGACCATGGACAATATAGATATAGAAGTAATGTAACGGTCCTCAGCAATCAGTTGGGCTCTGTTTACCTTTTCAGTTGTTACTTTATTTTTATTAATTCAAGCAAATTTATCCAGCTTCCGGGAGACCTGTTGGACGGAAGAGGTCATCAGTCTCATCCACAACCACTCTTCTGTTTGATATGCCAGTATTTTGTACTATCGCCAGACTAATTCAATTATGACAAGAGGTCAATCAGAATCGCAAACAAAAGCGATTTTCCAGGGGCGTGTAGATGAATCGGGAGATTGATGAGGTTTGTGCAAGAGAGTGAGGAGATTGATGAGGTTGGTGCTGGAGAGTTGGGAGACTGACTAGGTGGGAGTAGCAATGGGGTGATTGACTAGATGAGAGCAGAAGCGAGGAAACCGACTAGGAGGGTGTAAAGGACTGGAGACAGGCTCGGTGAATGTAGGACAGTAGGGAAGTTTACTAGGTGAGTGTAGGAGAGTGGGAAAGTTGACTTCTGGAGGGTGGAAGAGAGTGGGGAGATCGACTATGATGATAGGAGGCTGGGCTGGTTGGTAGACGTATCAGCTGATCAAGGATGGATGTGGTGTAGCCATGTAGAGCGAATGAAGACGAAGAGATTGACTTGGACGGCGCATATGAAGTGGGGAACTGCCGTGGGATGTGTATGAGAGAAGAGGGGTTCTTAGAAGAAGAGACAGACCGAGAAAAAGACGAATGGACAGAAGAATGGGCCGATGTAACCGAATGAGAGCTGGTGTGACTAGACAAAGAAGAAGAAAAAAACGAGGTGAAAGGGTACAAAAAAAGGTGGTGTTTGAAACTGAGGAGGTAGGCAGACGACGAAGGGGTAGATCGGGGATGGACATTGGTGTACCGGTTGATGTGGTGGGCAATGTCGAGATACTTTGAGATGCTTTAGTCATATGAAGCAAATGGCATGAGAAGCTGAAAAAAGCTATGGGAAAAGTGGTTCATACTAAGGACGAGGAGGATGGAGAAAGGGAAGGCGTATGTGAAACTAGTGGCTGGAGCAGTAGAGGAGCATACATGAGAAGGATGGGTGAATGGCTACCGTTGACGAAGACGTTACCAAGTAGGGACAGAAAGGTCAAGAAGTTCTACTGCCAAGGTCAACATCACAGGATACTATGCCACCGAGACAGCGAAAGTTTGGAATAAAGGGATAAGCTACGATGAAAGAGAAATGAACAAGAATGAAGGGAAACATGGAGGGAATGATGAGTAGGAAACTGGAGGGGGAGGGGCAGAGGAAAAGTGATAGATGAAGGGACGGTGGAAAAGGGAATATATATATATATATATATATATATATATATATATATATATATATATATATATATATATATATATATATATATATATATATAAAAGTACGTTCAGTCACAGACGAAACTAATTTGTTCAAACCGCACTGATATAGGTTTTTCTTGTAGTCACCAATGAATCCTTTTCTCTGGAGTAATTTTACCGACACTTAATCCCTTCGGTCCATTTTTATATTGTATTCTTACCACAATATACAATAGACGATTTTAGTCAGATTAAGAGATGCATTTATTATGAAGCGGTAAATGGGGGCTTAACTTCTCTAGCTCGGAAGTCTCTTAAAACCCACTAATATATTCTGTTGAAAACAAAGAATTAAAAGAAAAATCTTCGTCTGATTGAAGTGCGATATACAGTAAATTTCTTTCTAAGGTAATTCAAAACATTCCTACAAGTTTGAATCATGATTCTCTCGTAATTTTTTTTTTTCTAGTCCGATGAAAGACAAGTAGATAACAATTCAAATGAAAACAACATTCACCCACATGTTGTTGTCCGCAGGTAATAATGAAACTATTGATAAATTAAACAGAAGAATATTGCATCACCAAAATTTAGCCAACACATTCTCCGCACCTTTGTTCCACACTGCTTTAATTTTCATAGATAATTCACCGAAGTAAGGGGAGGGAGGTCGTCACTAAAGGCTGGACGTGTACATTATCATAACATACGACTTGAACACTCCCTCTCTTGGTTTCCATTTCGACTCTTATCTCCTCCTCTGTTTCTGTCTTTGGTTACCCCCTCGTGCTTCTGTCTCCCTCTTTATCAGTCTGTCTCTTCTACATTTACGTCTCATTCTTTGTTTGGCTCCCACTTTCTTCTCGGTGTGTGTGTCTTTCCTTCATATATTTTCTCTCGTATTACACCTCTTTTGTCTTCATATCGTATTCTTTACAAAGTTGTGCTTTAATCTACGTAACTGTTTGACATATAATGACAAATGACTCTCTCTCTCTCTCCCTCAATAGCGTCACTTTTTTCTCTTATTCCATTTCATCATTACACATTCCTCCCTCTGTCTGGGGCACAATCTTGATACCTGCTTTGCATTTTTCTTTCATTGTAGTCCTTGACCATCATTCATGCTGTCATTCATTGCCATTAAAATTCTCTCTCTCTCTCTCTCTCTCTCTCTCTCTTTCTGTGTGTGTGTGTGTGTGTGTGTGTGTGTGTGTGTGTGTGTGTGTGTGTGTGCAATATTCCGTCCACCCTGTATAATCCTTGACATCCCAAAACCAATTTTATAATCGAATATGAGCCGAGGGGGAAAACATTCACAATAAACCAAAATTTACTGGATATTCTAATTTTATCTAAAGTTCTTAAAGTCACTGATTCCTGAGAAATTTGTGCCTGTCTAAACGAGACTTCAAATTAAAGAGACACTTCATTACTTATCTACTGGCCTCCTATAATTACTTTTACAATGTTCACTTTCAATAATGAACTTGCCATTCAAACCAATGTTTATGTAAAATATTCTTTATCTGATGTTCCATGTTTGATAATTTTACAAGTGATTTTATGAGCCGTCATATTACACTTTTATACTGAGTAACCTTAGGCTTCTCAGATAACGTATCGGTAATAGGTTTGGATTTCTTGCTGCTGCTGATGTTGAACATTCTCTTCCTTTTTATCATTTGATTGTACACTTAATCAAATATCTTTACATTTTCCGTATTTGTGTTTAGACTTTGTGGACGAACCGCTAGAAATATTCTCCTATCCCTTCTCATTTATGGATATACCTGCCATGATATCGACACTTTAAAAAGCATGAAGTCTATATACTGCGTGAAGTGCACTTTCACTCAGGATTATTTGCCTTCGAAAGAAAAGACGAGCAGTAACAACATTCATTGTGAAACCATTGGTCAACCGAGTAGAGATACTTTTTGAACCAGTGTACGTCATATTTTCACATCCGCGAGTGCTGGAAGCATGGCTGGAGTCATGTTCTGATCGATGTGAACCAGTCTGAGTGTATGTCTATCTGTCCGTCTGTCTGTCAACAGTTTAACTCCAACAGTTTCGTTGCGTTCTTAACCAAACTTGGCCGAAATGCAGAAAGCCAGCCAAGAGGTTGATGCAGTACTTTTGGGAACAATAGGCCGAAGGCCAAGGTCACATGACAAAGTCAGCTTTAGTAGCTTTAATCCGATTTAGACAAAAACTGGTAGAAAGATTTAGGGTAAGGCAATAACGAGAAGACTTTCGGAACAATCAGTCAAAGGTCAAGGTATCTGAGCATGTCAAAGATCATTCTGTGTGTGTATGTGTGAGAACAAAGCAATAAAAACACTTATGATTTGATATGAACCAGACTTGGAAGACATGAGTGTCAGCCAAGGGGTAGTCCAGTTACTTTTGAGAACAATAAATCAAACGTCAAAGCTCCATCGGGAAGTTAACTTAAAAACGGTTTTTAATCCAATCAAGATCAAATTCTGGGAAAGGGTGCAGGTAGGGCTATGATGAAGGGTTTCGAGTTTGTGAACAAACAGTCAAAGCTCAAGGTCACAGGGCAAGGTCAAATATTCGATCCAGTATCTTCAGCAGCTTTGATTCGAATTAGAATTTTACATGATGGCAGGACAGGGTCAGCTACGGACGAAAAAAATCGATTTTGAGATTATGCCGAAGGTAAAGATCACAGTCAACTCGAACAGTCTGAATCGATTTGAGCCAACCTTGGTGGAAGGGTTTAAAAATCTGACAAGAACGAAGTAATTCAACTTCGAGAACACTCGATCGAAGATCATGGTCACAGGACAAAGTAAAAGTCTTGGACCTTGGGAGAGGGTGTTGCACTCTGAGCGACCCTTCTTTTTCTTGGTGTTTCGTAATGTAGGTATATCATGCCTCGTAAAACTCTGCATGATAAAATAACTGACAACCTTAACTGGCAAAACTTCAACTACCAACACCGTCATCACAGTAAGTGTAATTATTACCTACACAACCATAAATACCGGTACCGGTACAGCAAACATTACTGGTATGATCACAGTCATTTACACGTATAGTATCTCCATTATGTCCACTGCCACTAACATCAGTGCCAAACCCACAATTACCACTATAACTGCCATTATTTACAGCGAACTACTTCCCCTTCCATGATTTCAACCGCCACTACTATATACCACAAAAAACTGCCACCATAATCTTAACTACCAGCACGACCACCATCACCACGCCTAACTGCAGTTATTACTGAAACTACCAAACCACTACCACATCAACCACTACATCACCTATCATCATTATTACCACCACGCCTAGATTTCATACCATCACCATCAATACTCAAAACCGTTGCAAAGTCCACAGTTACCCCTTCCTTTATCCTACAGTAACCTTTAAACCCACAACTAGGTTACCACCACAATCGCCTCCACAAACCACACCGTCAAAAGTACAACGACCACCACCGTCATTACCACAATCATCACTGCAACAACTTGTACCATGAAAGGACAACCACCGATGACTACAACAATCACTATCATAAACTACAGCTACTGCCAAAAGCATAACTACCACTCCCGGGCGTTCCTAGAGTATTTGGCGCCCGGGGCGGACTTATCCACTGGTACCCCCTACCTCCTAGGGATGAATAATATACGCATGAAAATTCACCGTAATAGTTTTACGGTAGTTTAAAAATTCAGGTTTAATGAAAATTAAGCAGCACAGAATCAATTGCTCTCGGTCTAGCTCCTAATAAAAATACTACAGTCCTTGATACAGTGACATGAAAAAGTCATCATTAAGCTGAACGGCACCTCCCCCTATGGATGTCACTCAGGGCGGACCGCCACCCTCGTCCTCCCTTAGTACGCCACTGCTACCGCCACCGCCACTACTACAACCAACACTACCACACACACCACTTTCAGCACCAGTCACAACTACCACCACCTTAGCCATAAGGACCACTCTGGAGGGAGATTTAATAACAAACTTATGATCAATTCCCGTTCATTAATTTTGTTTTTGAAAGATGGAGGAGGAAAAGACAGCAGAGTACTCCTATGCCTTTTGTTGTTTAAGCAGAAATATCCTAATTACGGAAGGAAAATGATGGGACGTTTGTCGCCAAATGTCATCAACAGCCACCACTTATAGCCACTATCACCATCACCACAACCGCTCCTCCCAACATTCATCAACACCCATTAGCATCACCACCACCACTATCACAATCACTGCTATCAGTACTTCTGCAAACGACTAACCCCTTTACTGTGAAAGATCTTGCCTAAGCTAGCAAAACAAAAATATTGGTAGCTCGAAAGCGATATGAAAGACGTCGCTCTATTGAAAAGATAAACGTACATAAACTTCAACACTAAAGGTCTTAGTTAAACTATCTATCCATCCATTATCCAATCATATGTTGCTCCATAAAGGAGCGTTGGAACCCGGGGCTAGGCAAATTGGTCCTGACATTTAAGACGAGAGTTACCAGCCTCACTCATCCCTGAGTGGCATTACATGAGCAATCAACTCCCACCCATCCCTTGGATATAAACCTACACAGGCTCAATCCGATTGCAGTACCTTAGTTACCCCCTAAACCACCAGGCGCCATAATATGGTTATATGGTTACCACTCAGCGAAATAAATGGTTTTCTGGTGTATAGGAAACCATTTGGCTTGTTACTCAGCGTAGAGTCACCCATAGGCAGAAGGAAAAGAAAACTCTGAAGGAAGGAAAGAAAGACATAAGAAGGAGTATAAAGTCACCCGTTGGCAGAAGAAAGAGGAATGAATAAAAGAAAAAAAGACAGAAGAGGACGGATGGAAAAGAGGAATGGGCAGACACCCAAAAAAGCACTACATCAAGTGAGTGGATGGTGAGCGCCCCCACCTACCACTAGCTTAAAAAAGAATGAAAACCTAACTTCCTCGTACTAAAGACCTTAGCCAACTGTGCCCCTACCTACCACTAGCTTAAAAAAGAATGGAAAACTAACTTCCTCGTACTAAAGACCTTAGCCAACCTAAGATAAGGCAAAGATGAGGACAACTGTCATGAAGTGCTTACCTGTGGAGCTCATAGCCTGTCCGTAACTTAGGCCTGTCAGCCTGTGACGAGTTAAGCTATTCATCCACTACCATAGGCAACTGAGTCACCTAGGCTACCACATTTACTTCCCCTAGGTGTTACCCTAGATATTCATTTTACTTACTATCCCACAATGGATGGATGGACACCAGGCTCTTCTCGAGGTTGCCCGCTGCAGGATCTGAACCCTGGCACTAACGGGTCAGCAGCTTCGTAGATAGCAACACTAACAAATCTGATGCTGCAGCTGTAACAGTTCATATGAGGTCCAACTGAAGGACCGGACCTATATTCAAATGGAGCGTGATGAAAGAGACGTAATCCTTACCCATACTGGCACAACACAAATGGATGAGGAGTGTTTGTAGTATGACGCATACAAGAATTTAAGTATTGCAATAACTATACTCTTGCCAGAGCCTTTATAGGTCATCGGAGAGAACAGACTAGGTACAAACGTAAACCTGTAAATGAAGGGACATAATAGTTTACGACTTTAAATGTCTAACACGGCTTCGGGATCGAACCCCAGATTCACAGCAGAGACAAAGCAATAGACAGATATACCACAGTCGAGTCACGTCGCTTCCAACCAATGACAATGAAACGCAAATACAAAGTCCGAGAAAAAACAGAACACGTAATGCACGTCCCCAGCCCTTTAACGCCACGCTTGCCAATCACGCATCGTACCGTATCGTCAATCAGGCCACCTCCTCTATCCACCACAAAGACCACGGTTTCCTCATAAATCTGACTGGAAATCAATATATCTAGCCCCAGGAGGTGTATTTATCGGAAGGGAAGGTAATTTTGCGGTGACAGTTCCACGGCAATGCCTTGGTTGGTAAGGAGTCTGGTATCTGTGGTAAGACAGTTTTTGTGTGCTTGTCTGTGTGATACTGACGTAGGTATTTTTTAAATTCTTCTATGGTCGGCTTAAACCTGGTAGGCTTGTTTTTATCCGGAAACCATTAAAAGGATGGATCCTCCGAGCTAGGAGCAAGAAAAGTTCCTTGGAGAGACAGCTACATCTCTCACCAGATATAAACTACCCTGGTGGCGGCTCGAACTGCTTACCCTACGGTCGTGAAGCGCGAGCGCTACCTCTGAGGTATTCTGGCCCCTGGAGACCACTAGAAACTATTATTCGACTGTTCCATGACGTCAGGATATCGTGTGTGTGTGTGTGTGTGTGTGTGTGTGTGTGTGTGTGTGTGTGTGTGTGTGTGTGTGTGACTACCTTCGAGTACAAATAGGCTACGTGTGTGAAAGGGAGAAAGTGGCAGGTAAATACCAATAAAGACACGTGATTATATGCTTTTAAAATATCAAAAGGCTGTGGAATGTAGCACTTTTGACGCAACGCTTGTTTATTCAGCAATTTTTACTTTTATGTAGCTTTTCATGTGTTTCATCAGTATGTTTTGTGTTTGATACTGATGCAACATTAACACTCCCTTTTCTCCCACCAACGTGCTCCACCTACGTCACCCTTCCTATAACCACCTGTCGCGTCCTCTACCACTATTTTTGTAATTATATCCAACATTATCTTATACCTCGTCTGTTTATAACGATCCATCATTCTTTTAAATTTACTTTTAATCAACTGAGCCACATATTCAACAACACAGCCCTATCAACAACCATTATACTCCAGCTACTACAATATAGCCCTATCCAAATTCAAAACAGCCCTATCAACAAGCAATATAACCCTAACCCTAACCAACATAGTCCTGTCTACATCCAATACAGGCCTATCCACAACCAATACATACCAATTCCTTCCTTATTCATTACCAATATAGGGCGATCCACAGCCAATATAGCCCTATCCATACCCAACAAGGTGCTATTCACAAGCAATATGTATAATCCATAACCAGTATAACTATTTTCATAATCAATATAGCCCTACCCATACCCCATGTGGCAATGTAGTCTTATCCATAACCATTATAGCCCTAATCATTCCCAACACAATGCTACTCACAACCAATATAGTGCCATTCACAACTAATGTAGCTCTGACTATACCCAAAGCAGTCCTACACACAAACAATATAGCCTAGCCTAGTCTTGTTCTCAACTACAATTTTGCTACCATGCGCAGAAAGGTCAGTACAATGGCATCTGTTCAATTTCATTCTTTCTGCTACGAGACGACTTTATTTAACTTACAAGATACCTGTATTTGTTAAAGGGGTGGCAATAATTAGTCATCATTTCACTACAACCATAACATTCTTCACAGCCTTCAAACAAATCAAATATTTCTCCTAGAGTCCAGTTTAAAGAAATAATTTACTTACACATCACTCTCCTTCGCGACGCTGCTACCAGTGCTCACAGATCACATAACTCCTCGCCTTACCACTGGGTGTTTTTAAATGCTGGTGGTCCAATTACTCAGTTGCATACGAACGATGACTGGACGGTTGATTTAACTAGTACCATGACCAAGGCGACTCATTTCTACCTAATAAACACGGGTAAGGCTCAACGAATTTCTTGAAACTACACGACTCTGGATTTAAGTTATGTAAGTGGCCCAGTTCTGTTAGGTAAAATAAACTAAGTATGAGATACACCACAACTTATTTACCAACCAGGGTACCACAAACTCAGTACATGAGGTTCATCCTGAGTTGAAAAATGCCGTCTTCTAGAAAGTTGAGTAAATACTTCAAAAATCACCAATGCATGGTTGAGGAGATTATTTTAAAGCCCATAAGATCCGTGATAAATTCAATAAGCGGTTTTGTGATAGAATAAAAATAATAGTCCTTTTCGTGAAGGGCTCAATGCACAATTCGGTACCTGTTAAGCCAAATGAAATCGTTTTGTGATAGCCAGAACAGAATGAAAAATCGTCCTGGTAGTAAAGGAAATAAAGGCACGAACGATCACTGTAAGCACCGTCACCAATCAACACAATCGCAAGCATCATCACAGTCACAAGCCACAACCACCAATCTCAGTCTCACTTTCACCACAAGCTAAATGCAAGGTACCCTTTACACCACCATTACTCACCAACTACACCACACCCTTCATCATCAACACACCTAGGCTGGCTACAGTACCTGCACAGTCATCACCATCACTACAGCTGGTACCACAACGACCACAACTATTATCATTACAGGTCTCTTCACATAAACCACTGCTTACCACAGCCACTAGTCACTACCATTACCGCAGTTAAAAATTACTACCACAACCATCATCAGAGGCAACTAATCAATACTGTATCATGATCCTATTCATAATCATTGTTCATATATAAGCCACGACCACAATTTCCACCACCATACACCACCACCACGCCAAATCATCACAGCCTGATCATCACAACTTCAATGTCAGGAGTCAAAACTTCACCGCATTATCCTAACCGCCACATCACAGCCATCATCACCACAACCGTCACCATCAAAAGCTAGCTACCATCATTATTCCAACCACTTCCACTGCTAGAGACCTAATCGCCACCACCACGACCACCACCACCACCATCCCAGGCACTAATACCACACATAAAAACCACCACCACCACCATTCCCAACAAAATTCCAAAGCACCACTACAACTTCAGGCAACTGGGGCAACCACAACCACAACCACCACCACCACCACCACCACCACCCACCAACCAACATTCAGGAGGAACGACCGACACTGCTCGATCCTAAGAACCTCACCACGGGGGCCCAGACTACCCGAACTGAGCTTAAAAGGGATCATATATCACCGGGCTACCATTGTGAGTGGGATCCGATACCTTTAAAGGGTGTCCGATGCTAGCATGAGGAGTTTGATGTCGAGAAAAAATGGCTGGTAATACTGCTAAAGAGATTCCGATGGCCTTAAATGGATTTCCAGTGTCAGTAAACTATTCTACTGTCAGTTAGAGGATAGTGATGAAAGTAAATGATTTTGATGTTCTGATTTTTGAAGTTCTGATTTTATTACAGACATTCTGATTTCACTTCAGCGATTCTGAGTTCATTAAAAAGACTCTGATGTCAGTTAGAAGATACGGATTCTTTTTCCTAACGATGCTCAGCACCATTAAAGATTCTGATGCCACCAATAATTTTATCTGTAGAAAAACTAATACATCATTATAAGCAGACCACGGAAAACAAATGCATGACGAACGTGCATGTTTTCTGGTGCTGATGTAGAATTTTACTCTATACCGGAGAAAGGGGAATTTAGCAGCCTATCTCTGAAGGCATTCTGATGTCAGTGAAAAAAAAAAAAAAGCACAATATCAATACCTAGAGGGAATTAAAGAAAACACTGGGCTATATCTACAAATCTGAAAATAGTTTGTCTTAAGGAAGTTAGTAGACGTCTGAAAATGGTAAAAAAAATAACTGAAAGTCTACAAGTACCACAAAAACACAAAATACGAAGAAAAGGTTAAAATGTTTGAGAATTTTAAGATTAAACTGACTGAATACAAATCGAGAGAGTAAGTTTGAAAAAGATCTTCAAAGGTTAAGCACGAAGGCATTAAAGATTCTCAACATATTAACTCTGAAAAAGCAATGTATGGAAGTGGGGTTTCTGGAGAGGGCAAAAAAAGTATGGAAATAATGAAACGTCTGAAAATACTGGATAACTTTAAAATCAGCAAAAAAAATAGGTGAGAGAGTATAATAAAGAAAGTCTAGGAGTGGCACTCTTAGATATCATTATTCAGTGATATTTACCTACAATTTTACATTTTCTAGTCCTGTACACCTGTTTCACAATACGAGGTCCTTTATCACCATCCATACCTGTCACTTCTCTTGTTTATGACTGTACCATTATCTCATTCTGCACTTTGGCTATCACTGTGTACTGTACCCTTATCTATCACCTCCCTAATTATTCGCACCCTTATTATCACTGTACCCTTACCTATCACTATTCACTTATCTGTCACTGTGCCCTGATCATTCTTTGTACCGTGTTAATCACTCCCCTTCTCTACCACTGTACTTTTATGTATCGCTGTACTCTTATCTTTCACTGTACCCTTATCTTTCACTGCATCCTTATCTTTCACTCTACCCTTATCTTTCACTGTACCCTTATGTATCGCTGTACCATTATCTCTAATTGTACCCTTATCCATCATTACCCTTGCCTGTCAATACACTTCTCTCTCTCACTGCACGGGCAAGAAATAGTCTGAGGCTCCGAGTTTCTTAAAATCCTAAGTACGCTGACGTCTTTTCTATTTTGTTCTTCCTACCACCAGATTTAGATTTTTCTTTGGCGAGCCTTTTCCTAATGATGTGGTTATGAAGGAGTTTGATATAATTTCCATGAACCTTCTCAGTACAATGATGCCTTTTCTTATATTGTTCTTGCTATCCACAGACGACTTTACTCGGCTTATGTGATATCTCTTGTAGTTAATATTCACAACACCAATCGCCTTCTCATAACACCCTTTCCAACACCATCACACCTGTCCTGAATACGATAGCCGGAGAGTATTTCGGTACAAACATTTAGGCGTGAGTACTCAAGTGGTGGCATGTGAGGATGGCAAACGGTACGTCAGTGTATGTGAATGCTGCTGTGATTCCCGCGACATTATTTGCCAGTCTTTCTCTGTCTCTGTCTGTCTGTCTGTCTGTCTGTCTCTCTCTCTCTCTCTCTCTCTCTCTCTCTCTCTCTCTCTCTCACACACACACACACACACACACACACACACACAGTCGAAAGTGAACGTGAGCTCAGCCAAAGGATATCAGATAACTAAATAGAATCAGTTACCTCACCACTAAAGGATATCATATATTACAATACGGAATCAGAAACTACACCATAAAGGGTCTAGTATTAAGAGAGGGAATCGAATACCACACGACATACTAGCATGCATCCGAAACCTCAAGTATGAGGTACCGAAACCTATGTGTACATGTATTGTCAAGAAGTGACAGCGATAACATGTTGTATGGAAGATTAACCCCCAAAGCATTCAACAGATATAACAGCCTATATTGAGGTGATAAAAATAGTTTCATCCATTAGGTCATTTCTCATATAAATATAAAATGAATATCATACCTCATAAAAATATAAAATGAATAAATATAACTGGCCGCAGGTGGGGGCACATAACATTCACTCACTCGATTAATGTTGCCTTCAGGTGAATGTACCGAGTGACAATATAAATGGTTTCTTGTAGTCCAGGATATACTACATAGGTGGTAACCATGTAAACAAATGGACACTTGATTAGGTGGTTAAGGTGTTCTAACCGGACTTGACTAGTACGGGTCTACAGTCGAAGGTGGTTGCGGCGTACTGTATTTACTATACAATGCCACTCAAGGAAGTGCGACTGGTCAGTCTCGTTTTAGACACCAGAAAGGATAAGCCTAGTCCCGGACCCCTGCGCTCCTTTGATGGAACAAAAAAATGGATGTTAGAAAAGTCTGTATGCATTACAACTTTGACTATAAGAAATACGATGACAAGTGTTTGAAAAAAGCCAAAACATGACGAAAATCAAGTAAAAAAAAAAACAGCGTGTCAGTAATTACAAGCATTTAGTCAATAACGAAATATAAGCCATAACATACCAATTATTAAAAACAATAACTAAGGCAAGAAAGTCACTGTCACGTCACAAATCCATCAAGCTTCCCCAGCAGATGAGGAAGACATTGAAGGAAGTTGTTAGTGCATTACGGACTATTAGATGTGCACAAAACCGTAGATTCACCTCTATAATCAGTGCGCTGAGAGGATGGAGGGGTAGGGAGGGGTCTTGTAAAGAGAGAGAGAGAGAGAGAGAGAGAGAGAGAGAGAGAGAGAGAGAGAGAGATGAGCAAGAGGCAAGGAGGGAAAGATGAGAGACTAAGGAAGAAAGAAGGAAGCAGAGAGGGAGTGAAAGTACAGGGAGCGAGAAAAGAACCAGAAGAAAGGGTGGGAAATAGAATGAAGGAAGCTGAGGCTTGTGAAGGGAGGAAGAGGGGGTGGACGAAGGGAAAGGGAAGAGGGAGAGCGAAGGGAGGGAGAAAAGGGAGAGGTAATGGGAAGGGAGGGAGAAAGGGGAATGATACAAGGGTGGGAGGGAGGGATATGGGGTATGGGATATCGCAGACAGAGAGGGAAAGGGGAAAGGAATCAAGGGAGGGTGGGAGGAAGCGAGGGATATGGGAGATCTCAGAGGAGGAGAGAAAGGTGAAGGGGAAGGAGGAATGAAAGTAAAGAAGGAAGGTATAGGAGCATGGGATGAATTGGAAGGAGGGAGGGAAGATGTGATGCAGGGATAGAAGGGAAGGTCGACGGGTGGAAGACTACGGGAGAGAAAGGACTGGAGGAAGCCAGTGGAGGGTGCGATGCAAAGGAGGTGGGGAGGGGATGGGACCGAAGGGAAGAAGGGCGGTGGAGAGACGGGGAGGGACGGCAGGAGGAAAGGTTGAGGGATAAGGAGCGTGGGAGGGAGGGAGAGGTGGAAGGATATTAGAGAGGGAGAAATAGTGGAACACTCAGGAGGGAGTGTTGGAGGATACCAGGGAGGGAGAGAGGAGGGATGGTAGAAAGGTAGAGGTGGAAGGATACCAGAAAGAGAGAGGAATGGAAGGATACGAGGGGGGGAGATATGCAATGTTAAGAGGGAGAGGTAGGTGCACGGATACAAGAGAAGGAGAGGTGGAAGGATACCAGGGAGGGATAGGTGGAGGGATAAAGGGAAGGAGAAGTGGAGAAAACTAGAAAGAGAGGTGGAGGGACACAAGATCGAGTTGGAGTGATACTGGGGAGGAAGAGTTGGAGGGATACTAGGGAGGGGGAGCTGGGGGGGGATCCTAGGGAGGGAGATATGTAGGGTTCCTAGGGAAGGCGTGCTGAAGGGGAGGGACGTTAGGAGGAATGGAGGGAGGAGTGGTTGCATAAAAGGGAGAAAGGACGGGGTGGTAGGATAGAAGGGAAGAAATAAATGGAAAGAAAATAAAGGAGAGGTGAAGGGATAGCAAGAAGGTGCAAGAGGTGGAGGGACAGGGGTGATGAAGGAATGGATATTAAGATACGATAGGGTGGCAGAATAGGAGGGATGAGGTCTGGTGCTGTTTTCTCTTTTAAGAAAGGGAGGGAGGGAGGGAGGGGTTCGTGAGAGACAGAAGGGATGGAGGAAGGGAGGGATGGGTGGGAGGGAGAAGGAATGAGGGATAGGAAACAGAGAGGAGGGATAGGGAGAGAGATAAGAGACAGGAAGGAAGGACAGGAAGGAAGGAAGGGTTAAAGGAATACGAGGGATAAGACGAAAGGAAGGTATATTATGCTAGAACGGAAAGACGGGTCGAGACAGGCCTCAAGCACTGCAGGGATAGGGAAGCCGAAACGTTGCATGCTTCCTAATTTTGTGCAGAACCATCAAACATACACTAGTGAAAATTTAAGACTGAATATTTGAGGGTCAGGTGTTGGGATTTTAATAAAAGAAATTCCGGTTTCTAGCCATAATTACAGCATTTACCAACACAATAAAATAATACGGATGTGTGTCTGAATGTGTGCGCGTATGCTGCATTGAGAGAGAGAGAGAGAGAGAGAGAGAGAGAGAGAGAGAGAGAGAGAGAGAGAGAGAGAGAGAGAGAGAGAGAGAGAGTGTGTGTGAAGAAGAGGAGGGATATTTGATAGAGTACCGGGCCTGGAGATATACTCTGGCACAGGAAGTTGGTGGGAAGAGATGAGGGAGGATGGGGTGGAAGGATACACAGGAAAGATGAAAAGGAAGGGAGAGAAGGGAAGGAGAGAAAAGAATGCAGGGAGAGAAGAAAGGATGGATGAGAGGTGTAAATGAGGGAGACATGAAGCGTAATGAAGATAATGTGGAGGGGAGGAAGGCTGCAAAGAAAACGTGAGAAATGTATGAAACGATAAGGGTGCGTGTGGGAAGTGAGGGAAGTAATACGATGGGGATGGGGGGAAGGAGGGAGGGATGGGGGCGTATGAGGGGTGCGGGCGTAGGTCGGAGGAAGCGTTGGAACTTGGTTGAAGGAGATTGCGGGATATACGAGAGGGAGGAGCATGAATAGTTAGGAGAGATCACGTGACATTTGCCCTGCCTCCCGCAGCTACCGTGCTGCCCTCAGGCCCGTCCCCCCAGCGCACCATACTCCCTCGAAACACACACACACACACACACACACACGATACATCCCCCTTCCTTTGCTCCCTGAATATGGCAACGACTAAGTACCATTGTGTACCACAAAATATCTCTATATACACATTAAATATAATTTTCTAAAACGAAGAAATTATCTGTTAAAAAGGACATGGCAAGGTAAAAGATTGCTAAAGCAAACTGTAGTAAAATGTTGAATCTTGAATTATTCTACAAATACACTGTTTACATACATTTTTTTTTTTGTCATCTACTGTAGTTATTTTCGTTAAACTTCACTTTTCTTCGTTTAATATTGGGTGAGTTTCACAAAGAGTTCTGCTAAAAACTCCTAAAAAACTAAGTCTGATTCTCAAAATACGTACGATGAAACAAAAACTACAAATGCTGCTAACCTGTAAACAAATTACTTCCTCTAATACCTTCAGTAGGGTGACGTTATCTGTGTTTTTCACTGGCACACTATTTCATTAGGCTTGAGATTATTAAAATTACATCTTCCATCCATCCCATTATTAGATGTTACCCTAACCTGACTAAATTGGTAGCAGATATGCGTCATCGTACTGAATGGATTAACTCAAACACCATACCCATGACTCCTTTCTTACCTCATGCTCTCCACGGCGTCATTATGGTCGACTCTTCACATCCATGTTAATCGCCTTCCATCCACGTTATTTCTGCAACACCACGTCCTTGCAATGCTCAGTCTCACTCTGTAACACTTCCATCGCCGGGGCCACACAATTAAGTCACCGGACGCGAAAAACAGACGACGTGAAACGGAAAAAAACAGAGGGCATACATTCGCGGACTTCACACCTCAAAGAACCATGATTGAGTGGCACGTGGTACCTCCCCTATACCCCCACCTTCCCCCTACCCCTGCCGCCCCCCTCCCCATATCCACTACGTCTTTTTATTTTATTTTTTTCCCTCTCTATTCACATCTTACCCATACTTTTTAATGTTTGTAAGCTTTCATTACGTTGTCATTTCCAGTAAGATGTAATCTCTATGAATTTTTTTTCAAGGATCATGATAACTCAAAAACTGATATTAAATGAAAACTTAACTACCCCTCCCGCACCCCCCACCCCACTCCTTCCTCCTAACCTCCCTCCCTTCTCTCCGTCTTTTGCCTTCTCCTCCTCATCAACTCCCCCCCCCCCTCACTCCACCAGTAGACGCGACATATAAAGTTTTCCCGACACTGTCTCTTCCATGACCATACTAGGCTATGATGGACTAGCGTGATATTGTCAACTGTAGAACATATGCAAGCTTTCATTTGACGGCCAAAATCTGTTCCTCCCTCCCTCCTTTCCTGACCCTCCCCTTTTGCCCCTGCACCTCCCTCGCTCCCACTTTCCCTAGGTCTTGCTCCCTGTTCCTTGCAGTTTTCTGAAGCGTACACCGGCCTTTTGTCCTTTGTAGTTCAAAACATCCGAGCCATTATCATTTCCAGCATTTCATCTCACATCCTTGTCGTTACTCTCTTCACTGTCTCGACCAACCCCCTTGCTCTCTCCCCATCGCCTGCTTTCCCGCTTATAATCCCTCTGGTCATATTCCCGTTGATAGGAAGCATAGAGGTAGGATTAGGGTAGAGGCGGCGTGAGAAGGCTCCGGTGAAGCCAGAGAACTGTCAAACGGCCATATTGGTCAAGTCAAGAGGTCACGGCGACACCTACCTGACTTGAAGAAGATTGCTGTGCACTTCTACCTCTATGGCTGTTCTTGAGGTTTTATCCACATTACAAGACAAACTTATCTTCACCACTTTAGAAAGTCATATGTCTGCCAGTGACCCTCTGCACAACCACCTTGTCTTACTCATCAAAGCAGTCGCAGAGACATATTTACAAGTGCGGTATTCCTATGCAGGAAAGCACTTTACAGCAAGAAATATTGCCTTAAAAAATGTCAAGAGTAGGACTGCTATGAATAAGGTAGTACTGTTTAGTGGTTTATGAATAAAGCATGAGTAAATAATTTGTTGCCATATAAAGTCTCAAATGTATAAACGGTTGTTTCTGTATCCTTTTAGGTTAGTATGCAAATATAGATAAATAAATAAATAAAGATAATACATATTTTTTTCTGTTTGCAACTAAGAAAACACTCGCGCCTGGTCAGCAGAACCAAGTCAGACAGCTGTCAAAGGGGTCGCCGCCATGTTGGTCGAGTCAGGTCTGTCGGCTTCACTGACCTACCCTTGGTTAATCCCTCATGCCGCCTCTACCTACTCCTACCTCTATGATAGGAAGCTTCATGACTCCTTCCCAGTTTATTTTACATGTTATACCTTGATACTCTCTTGTATGCTGTACGTATATTTTTCTAGCATCGCTATAGTTTTCTTCAGTAATATACAAAGATGCAATGGTGTAACTGGCGTAATGAAGCATTGCGAAGCATCCGAAGCAAACGTGCTCTTACGGGCCCACATCATCGCTAAGACTCCCCCCCACCTCCACCCTCTCCCTCCCCACTACCAGACCCCAACATTGTTGCCACGTGGAACGCACTAAAAACGTTTTCCCAAAACAGGTGATTGGTAGAAAATGGGAAACTTCAGATGAACCTTTTCATAATATTACAAACTAAAAGGGCAGGCATATCAAATCTCGAAATGCTAAAGTAGCTTCTTAATACTGTAACATTTTACATCTAAATATGAAAAAAAAAAAAAAAAAACATAACATCCTTAAGAAAAAAATGATGGTTCCCTGGCACTTGGTAAATAAGTGATCGACATCATCAAATAAGTGATCGACATCATCAAATGAAGCACGGTGCTGAAAGCTGTTGCATAAATAGAATCTGAAGCTTGGACAAAACCCAGTTCCTCGTTATCTCTTACTGACTATGTTTCGGGAAAATGTGTTTGCGCCCTGAGACAGTAAAGATATAAGAAGATTTTTTTGTTTGTATTGTAAATAATATGCTTTCTGTAAATCCATACAGTACTGGCGGATGCTGCATCTTTTATTCTTCATATACAGTAGCCTACTTGCTTGACAGCGCTTGTCCGGTGTCAGTGCCTATTAGGCGGATTATAAAACGGAGAGAAAGTAACCTATTCAGTATTACTTTATCCTTGGTACAGCTACATGATGTTCTGCATAGCAAATTGTTATCATATTGAAGTAGTCATGAACCCCATCATTGCGATGATGTCCTTTTATCTTATTCCTGCTATCGCCGGGGATTTTACTCAAGTCTCTGCACGTTTCCAAATGGCGAGTACAATCGTTTGGTATGATCCAAAGAAAAAACGGCGTATGTTGCTTATTGCAAGGCAGAAGTTTTATTGTGACAAAATTAACGATCAGATCTCTGGATATCTCCTACTGTAAAATCGATGGTAACAGAGAATTAAACAAAAAAATCCATGAAATTAAACATTCATCAGCAAATTAAAGACCCTTCGTAGTATAGAGGTTATTAATCTTTTCATCATAGCGAAATGGTGTGAGGGTGTCTAGACGAATGGATTGCACTTTGTTGCACTGCCAATGGCCACAGTTTAATATTTCCCCTCATAGCCAGTCCTGGTGAGGGGAAAAAGAAAAAAAAAGTCTTCTAGTATTGCACGCGTAAGAAATTTTGCTTCGTCACATTTACCAATAGTTTGTTAGGTATTATTTGCCATTTATGCTACAGCAATTGTATCGTGCGTTATTAGTGACAGCAAAGTCTCCAACAATAAACGTCTGTGATGTAAAATATTTATTTTCTCGTGAAGGGTTGACGTATTTTCCACTATATTCTTACCACCATCTGACACTTAGTCATCCAAGTTTTCCGGACTAGAAGGGTTAGATACACGCTTCACTGAAATTTCACTACCAAGTGGTTCCCTTGTACTGTGTGAAACTGTTTGTTCGGTAGCCAGAAGAGATTTAACAATGCCTTGTCGGGTTGATTAGGATCAGAAGAATTTGGTAGGCAGGTTCGCCGCCACATCATGTATTATGAACACTTGCCTGTGGAGTTCTACAAGCATAGATAAATAATCCGATGGTAAAGGCGAGGCACATTGATTTTCAAAGTTCTAGGTTCCCCGATACCCCTCCCCCCCTAATGTATCCAAGTTTATGGATGTTCTATCAAAAACTAGGCCAATTTTCATGCATTACTTCGCACACATAATATGCCTTGATAAAACGCAAGCCCAACAATTTGCAGCGCTCTTACCCAAAACCTCCAATTATATCACATAAAACTAAATGTATCTCAGTAACTAGGCCGCCTTTGGGTCCGTATCTTTGCACATGCACACATACAAAACTCTTACGGCAAACTTTAACTGTACTGATTTACAAGGTGTTTTGTTAACCACTTCTCCCCCACCCCCCCTCAATATTCCACCACACATCACAATCAGTGGATGACATATCACCAGACCATGTTAGGCTGTGCTACTTTAAATGCATAATCACCTTACGTAGGCCAACGTTTTCAAGGTTCTAAGCCCCCTTCCCCCCCGGGGCACAATGGATACACAACGGACTGAGAACGTTTTGTCAGTAACCAGACCACTGTTGATTGTTCAACATTACACATGCAACAGGTCTATAATAGAGACCCAGGCAACTCGTTTTCGACGTTCAAGATCCTCGCCCCACCCCTCAAATACCTTTTAAACTAGAAAGAACACACAGAAGGCATACCTTCTACAACACCAATAAAGTTTAAGATTTACTGCTGTATATCTTCTTTCTAAAAGACGACTATTTTAACGGTTTCATAACAGTCAATCAGTTCATTGTAAGGTCTTAGTCTGGCCTGTTACTGAATCTTAGAGATCGCATACCTTCACCGATGCCAATGACATTTATAATTTGCTTAATCCGGATTCGGATCCACCTCAAAATCTAACCAAATCTTTCTTGACCCACTGTCCATCTATCCCCTAGATTACGCTGATAACTTTTTTAGATATTTCGTCAATAGACAGACAGACAGACACAAGCGCGCGTATGCAAGAACTCAGTCACAGCCATGGCTACAGGAGCAGGTTCACATAATGATTTTAAAAGTTCATTTGTGATATGCCATCAACTGAAATTACCAGCGTTCAGCACTCAGCGCATGGATTAATTTTAATTTATTTTATCTTCAGCATTCCTTAATCATCCCATCTTTTCTCCTGTCAGTATTGCATGCAAATTCAATAAATATGACGAGGAAAGTAAACCATAATATGGGAAAAACACCAAGGCTTGCATTCTTATGTGCTTAGGAGACTTTCTTGTACCACTTCCTTAGCGACTTATTCTCCTTATTACATATATAACATCTAAACATTCGTAATACGTTAATGATAATCTACTATCAACACAATCTGGAACATTACGTACAAAGTGGTTATTAACTGGCTGCATGCAGAAGTAAACTGTTAAGGATGAAGTGGCAGAGAACGACTTGGCCACATGGGAAGAAAATCGCAAAGAACTAAGGCCAGAGGTAAGAGATGTGGTATCTACGTAAGGTGATTAAAACGCTGCAGCCTCCATTACCACCACCGCCACCACGTTCTGCAAAAAAAAAAAAAAAAAGTAGTAAATATGAGATTATGAAGAGGAAAGCGATCCTCGTAACAGTACCGGCTTATTCTGAGCCACTGGACAAAAGCGTCTAACATATTTTTGTCTTTGCTCGCTGCACTCTTTCGTGTGAGATGCAGACTGAGCAAAGCTAATAATCGCTGGCGTTACAATAAATACTTGTCGAAAATCAGGAGCTTCTGTACATCTTAGCCCTCAAAGTTTTATTAATATGAACTACAATCATCATTCATTCCCTTGTTTGAAAAATTATTTGATATTCCTGCTTTGTGCACATCATACTTTAAGGACTGCGAACTTCTTGAACCTCTGTTTCAGTTGTCTATGTATCTACATACTCTATCTTTGTATAATATTATCAAATTTTCCATCTCTATATTTTTATGAGATTCTATCTATTCTGCCTGTCGGCAATAACTGGGCCTTTGTTGCATCTGCTGATCTGGCGATGGACTTAACGACAGACTCTCTCCAGTGCTATGTAGATCCAAGGATCAAAGACTGGGCTTTTTTTTTTTTTTTCATCTGAAGGCCATTTCTTCTCGACATTTAAATAAGGCTGAATTCACATCGAATTACTGGTATCAGTAACCTTCTTCAGGAAATGGCATTTTTTCTTTATTAACTTTGCTACCACCAGGCCATTTATGATCAAGTGCAGAAAGTCTCATTAATTAGGATTCTCGATTAAATCATGTTCCGTAATTAGAATTAAAGAAAAATGGCGTCATCACAGCGAATAAGTTAACACCAGGGGATGCTTTGAAAACATGTATATAACATTCAGAGGGGCGCATAGCCTACCTCTGCCAGTGCCTATGCCAGACAACTCGGTTTACCACCAAAATTTATTTAACGCTTACTTGGCTCATGTCCCATGAAAAAAAAAAAAAAAAAAAAAAATCTTCACCGAGTTCCATCAATAGCTTTTTGAGATATTTTGTCGACAAACAGGGGTGAATACGGAACTCTAACTTTCGCTGACCGATGTAATAGTGTATCACAAGTATTCTGCTCCAGTGCAGTATAAGCGAGTGTTTCGCGTACTGGCTGGGACGGAGGATCTCGAAGGTGCGAATGATGAATGGATGGAGCGGATGCATGGTTGACTGCGTACTCTGATGACAGTTTATCCTGTTCGTGCGTTTTCCTTTGTTACCTCCGCCAACGAATTTGGAGGTTATGTATTCATCCTTGTTTGTCTGTTTATCTGTCTGCTTGTTTGCTTGTCCACATATCTCAAAATGGGACTGATGGATTTCAATGAAATTTTGCAGATATGCGGGTCATGGGCCAGCTCGAGTTCCAGTTCGGCCCCCCCCCCCTTTTTTTTCCACGAGATATCTCAAAAAGTTATTGATGTATTTCAATAAAATTTTGTGGATGCGTGGGTCAAGGGCCAAGAAATACTTGATTAAATTTTGGTGGCGATCTAAATTGTCTGGGATAGTGTTAGCGGAGGTATGTGCTCTCTGAGTGTTGTTTCTTGTTTTGTTTCTGTCCATCCCTATTGTACAACAGGGATGAGGATGATGATGATGATGATGATGAGATAAGAATTTACTGAGCAAGACTGGAAAATAAAACTGACAACAAGTATGTATAACAGAATCAAAGTCGATAGAAAATTGACGACAGGAAGAGCGAGAGCTAGGATGATGGGATCAATTGGAGAAATAAGAGGGGCGTGGTGGCTTGGAGTGGCAGGAGGTGGAGACTTGGGCCTTATTATTATTATTTTTGTTTTCTTCAGGTACCCTCAGTGAATTTCGGAATCAGGTGCCAGTTAACACTTGAACAGACAGTATTATAAGAAGAAAGTCTGATAAGTATGACTAAGGATAGTTCACTGTAATGAGCAAACTTTTAAAATTTTTCCTTTTTCGTGTGGCCAAAGTATTGCATCGGACGTAATGAGAGAAAAATGTAGTCGTGAAAGAAAGACGGCGAGGGCGATAAAGTTATTGAATAAAGGGATGCGCAAGAAAATTTTGCAGGTAACTGTGAATTAAAAGAAATGATAAGAAGGTATGTGCAATGACAAGTGTAAATAATAACAGGTGAGAAGTAGCAGTACAGATAGGGAATAACACTAAACTGCTCATAAGGGTGTAAAAAGCAGAAAAACACAAATCGACAAAGGACAAATGAAAAATGGATGGTACTGGAAGCAGATCTATTGATAGGTATGTACAATGACAGGTGTGTGTGTGTATGATAAGCGGGTGTGGATACTGACAAGTGAGGAGCAGGAAGGTGTGCAGACAGGTACTGGGCACATCCTCGTAAACATAGGTGTATAAAGCAGAGAAGTACTGACAAGCAAGAATGACTGACAGGTATTGTGTGCAGGTTGGGAAGATGGGAAGGTGTGTGCAGTGACAGGTGTGTGATGGGCAGATGTGGATACAGATAACAGAGGCAAGTACTGTACAAAGACGGCAGTAAAAAAAAAAAAGAAAAAGAAGGAAAGAAAGAAAGAAAACGAAGAATGGGAAGGTGAGAAATGGCAGGAATCGTTAGACAAACGGGTTGACATTACAAACAAAAGTGTGACGGGCCGTTGTAGACATGGAAAAAAAAAAAAAAAGAATGAAAGTGACAAAATCGCAAGGAGCATAGGGGGGCACTACAAGGTGTGTGTGTGTGTGTGTGTGTGTGTGTGTGTGTGTGTGTGTGTGTGTGTGTGTGTGTGTGTGTGTGTGTGTGTGTGTGTGTGTGTGTGTGTGTGTGTGTGTGTGTGTGTGTGTGTGTGTGTGTGTGTGTGTGTGTGGGAGCAGCAGACCAGGCCATACTTGCTGTTTACCCTTGACCACCAATCATTCGTGAGGAGAAATGCCAGCTTGCTTTTGTTTCCTGCAGAGAACCACATTTTTCACCTCACTCCTGTTTTCTCTCCACATCTGAAAGTCAAATGGGAGGAGGGGAGATGGGAGGCGGATTGGGAACACTGGGAGGGGTGGAGCGAGACTGGGGAGGGAGGAATGAGGTAGCAGGGGGAAGGAGGGATGACGATGTGAAAACTAAGGTGATTGGCCAGGGGTGAAGACTGTCTTTTTGTGTACCAAGGGAAATTCGAAGGTTCAAAGGTCAAAAGAAAATGTTCCAACCCAGGAATGTCAAACAAAACCAAGCCAAAATGAAAGATCCAATAATTTCGATATTTTGAGAAATACCACAACTGAAAGTTTGAAATCATAAAGAAGGGGAAAAGGCCAATTGTAGAAAACTACATACACTTGTGATGTGTACTAAGCATCGCATGACTGACTGAGATAATCAGTATGCTGCTGCTCTGGACAGGTGGATAGAAACGGCGACTGAGGGTAGGAATAGATAGGCGTTGCATGACCATCGTAAAGGCACAGGTATGCAGGTTAAAAAGTTCAGAAAACCAAGTCTAATTCCAATGCGCTAGTCGAACAGGCGCGCACGCACACGCACACACGCACAAGGGCAGACAGATACAGAGAGAGAGAGAGAGAGAGAGAGAGAGAGACTTCTTACCCTCGACACATCCCACTAACAACCCCTATCCATCACATCACCAATGTTCCTCGTTCACGCTAAGCCAAAGAAAAAAAATGAACAACGATACGTCTTTATTTTTTTACACATTTTAACTAGCCACGAAAATTAATTAGATGTCAAAGAGACAAAGAAGTTATAACATGGAAAGGTATATATATTTTTTACATTTCCTCTGATTCTATGTACAAAATAATAATTCCAGGCTGATGTTCCACATCACCATATATTATCAACATTTTTTTTCTGTGTGGTATGGTGCCGAATGATGCATGGTTAGTTTATTCCTCTTCCTCTGCTTGTGTAGGATGGAAGGAACATAGAACTAACATCAAGCAAAAATATGGCTATATGACACTAAGGTAGAAGGAAGCGGGGTATTTAGTTACATTAAACGTATGCTATGAAGTACATAAAGAAAAGTGATAACATTGGAAACAGAAACAGTGGGAAAGTCACTTAGGAAATCAGTAAGTTGTAGGGACGGACGTAGTGAGGGAAGGAATGGGAACGCTGCAAGATGTTGCTGTAATGTAGACTGGCAATCAAGAAAGAGATGACGGATAGTCATAAGGGCAGTTTTAGTGTGAGCAGGTGGGCTGAGGATCATGGCTCATCAAATGACCATGAGTTAGGCGGGTATGACCCAAGCGAAGACGAGCAAGGATTTAAGCTTTTTTCATCACGGCCGTACGTTTATCATACAAGACTTATACTGTCTCAGAGAAATAAGCTTGTTTCGCTCCCCCCACCCTCCTAGCTTGTTCTACCCATTTCTCCCCGTCCATACAACATTTTTCCAGTTCCCTTCTGGCCCGGCCACATATTAACATAATTCCTAAGGAAATTCTTCCACCAACACTGCCGAGCGTCATACAACGCACTTCTTCATGGAGTGTACTAGTCCCTCCTTGCACCACCATTCTTTTCCTCCTGTCTCACTTACACTTTGCTACTGAACTTTGAAGTCTGCTTTTCAGTAGTGACTGAACACATCGAACTGTTATTTTGCACACGACATTAGAGCCTGATTATCTATCAGTGATGCTCGTCTCATTTAGATGGATGTGGTTGCCACATTAGATTTTACATTCTTTCGGACAATCGTTCAAATATATATATAGAAGGCCACCTTACCAGTAGGGCAGATTTTTGGCAAACTCGTAGACCGATTATGACCTGAATCAGTATATTTTAACATAACTGACCTGAAAAGATGTAATATAATCTAAGCTAACTGATACAGACCCAACCTGATCTGCCTGAGCCTGGAACTACTAACGTGGGGACGTGGTCGACCAACAGCCTTCTTTTTCATATCATTGCACATTATTACCTTGCAACAAAATATCTGTTAGGATCGGATGATTTTACGGCAAGCTGCTCCGTTATATACGTACTTTTTTATCTGTATTTCACATATTTAATACCATACCTGCGTTTTAAATTTTACGCGGTCATCGTGAAATTACATTATTGTGTGCCCAAGAAAATACATCTTACATTTTAATTATCTAAACCTGGTCATTCCTTTTTATATTCATCGCAAGTGCTTTAGGGTCCACAGTCATTCGTGCGAGAGAACTGGGTAAACCCCAGCAGAGGCTGACTCACGGCACCCCCGCCTGTGCTGACACTAGACCAACAGGAAGCAGGGTTGGATTACCTGCAGACATTTCGATATCTCGTTTTCATCTTGTTTCTTCTTTCTCTTTGTTGAATTAGTGATTTCATTAGTAGGAATTTCTCTTAGTTAAATAATCTCGTCTGGAGTTAACGACAAACGTATTCCAGCAGTTAACATCACTGAAACTTATATTCTTATCCGCAGGGTGCACATAATCATTATTATTATTGCTATTATTATTATCATTATCATTATATTAGTATTATTATCATTATTAGTAGTAGTAGTAAAAGTGGTAGTAGTAATGGTAGTAGTAGTAGTAGCAGTAGTAGTAGTAGTAGTAGTAGCAGCAGCAGTAGTATCAATTGTAGTAGTAGTGGTGGTAGTAGTAGTAGTAGTAGTAGTAGTAGTAGTAGCAGTAGTAGTAGTATCGCGAAACGCCCGGTATTCTAGAATATAGTAAGTTTAGGCGCTCTAAAACCAGATGTAGTCTATGAAAGGTTTATATTCAAGGGATTTAATCCCTTCAAATCGCTGAGGCGAGCTACTGATCATTCTTGTCGTACATGTCTGGACTGAGTAGCCTATCTGACGAGACAATAAAGAAATGGATAATGGAATTATTAACACCACCACCACCTCCTCCATCATCATCATCATCATCATCATCATCATCATTATTATTATTATTGTTATTATTATTATTATTATCATCATCATTATTACAAGGTTGTCTTTAGACCGACGCCCCATCATCATGATTATTATTATTATTATTATTATTATTATTATTACAAGGTTGTCTTTAGACCGACGCCCCGTTCGACATCACACTTGGGACAAAAATAGAAAGCAAAGATATTATCTCTATTAAAAAAAAAAAAAAACATTTAAAAGGGTGGACCATCTTTTGGAAGTCGAAAATATAAAAAAGGGAGAGAGAGTGGGGGATACAGGTTAGCGAGATTCTGTTATCACTCACTCAAATCGACCGTAAACACACAAAAGGATCCGTAATAACACACACACACACACACACACACACACACACACACACACACACACACACACACACACACACACACACACACAAGCTGCCTAAAAACCCGCACTACTGACAGCCCATCGTGATAGCCCCGTTGACAACATAATCAGCAATATATAACCCGAGTACAGGGGGCGCGGCCCTTATACGAGGCAGATGAATGGCTGAATGGCCCAGATTATTTTGGTGATGTTGTGTTGACAGCATTATTATTATGTACGGCTGTACCATGAATGTAGATGATTTGCTGTTCGTGGGTTGTATGTTTTAGTAAAGTGCTTATTGGTCGTGGATATATATATATAGGCAATTCACTGTTGAACAAAGGCTTCTCCTAATCTTCTCCAGGAATTACTTGACTGAGCCAATCATCGCCAGGTTTGTCTGCAAGCTTCCCTATCTCATCTCTCCATCTCCTGTCCAACCTTTTTCTGCAAAGTCTGCAGTCTCTAGGAGTTCAGTCATTCAGCCTCTTACTCCATCCGATATCTATTATTCTTCCCACATGCTCTGCTCACCTCCATTTCTGTTCTTTTATAACTTCTGTAATGCCCTTGACTTTAGTCAGCTCTCTCACCCTAGCTGATCTCTTTCTGTCTCTCTCTGAGAACGGATTAGTTTGTTTTCCACTGAATTTTCAGTTTCCAGGTCTCATATCCATACATCATAGCTGGGATTACACATACGTTATAAATTTTTTATCTCATACATACTGGCAAGCTACGTCTCATGCTGTCCCTATGTTTACCGAAAGCTTCTCATCCAGTTGCAATGAGTCCTTATAGTTCATTTTCATAATCTTTCCATGCTTCAGGATTTGCCTCAAGTGATCGCACTCCTCAACTTCTTCGAGTTCCTTCATTTATAGTGATGACGTTCTCTGATGTGTTTGAATTAAACATCACTTTAGTCCTACTTTGATTCTCTCTCTCTCTCTCTCTCTCTCTCTCTCTCTCTCTCTTCCAGAAACATGGGTAAAATGGTGGTTCTCGTACGTGGCCAATTCAACCGACAACTTCATTGCCTCAAACTACCAGGCCTGTGGTATGTCAATCTTAGTTTTTATTTATTTATTTTTTTTTAATCGTTTCCAAGTGACACTCTTCAGTTCTGTGCCCTTGTGTCTCTCATATGCCCCTACTCAATGTGTGTGGCCTTCCCCTATCCGCCCCCTCCCCCCAGTCTCTCTCTCCCTTGAGCGTGCTAGAGAACAGAGTCATCTAAAAGCGGTCTTTACTAGCTTCTACTCGTAACAGATGTGTGTGAATGCATCTGTCTGTCTGTCTGTGTTTTTTTCTTATCTGTCTCTCATTTTCTTACTCTTACTATGTGGCCTTTTTCATGTCTGCCACTCACTCACACTCTTTTGTTTCTGAATGCTCTTCTTGTCTCTTACATAGTTTCTCTGTCTGTCTGTCTGTCTCTGTCTTTCTGTGTGTCTGTCTGTTGTCTGTCTGTCTGTCTGTCTGTCTCTCTCTCTCTCCATCCCATAACTCCCTCCCACGCCCTTCCCTCCCATTCTTCTTGGCAAAAATATTAATACCCCCATAACCGCGTCCCATTTACCCCTATATAAATCAATACCATAGCCTCCTAGCCCATCAGGCCAACACGCAGGCTGACTGGCTTAGAGGGATGGTTCTAAACACGCACCTAATTGCCTGAGACAGATGGGCCCCGACACGCCACTTCACGGCCAATTGGCCAGCAAGAGGACTTGTTACCTTTTCTATCCCCCTACTCTCTCTCTCTCTCTCTCTCTCTCTCTCTCTCTCTCTCTTTCTCTCTCTCTTTCCTGGTGCCTTACTGGCCGCCTACACTGTAGGCTAGTCCTGTGGCAGGGTATGGAATTTCCTGCATTACTAGTGTGAGGAAAATCGTACTTAGCTTCTCTGAGTGGCTAATGTACAACTTGGCTGATAGTCAACTGAAAATTAATTCATACTGACATAGATTTTTGTTTCAGGGTAGCACGGTATATATATTACACTTGGAAACATACAAACCCTATTTAAACTTCACACAAAAATGTCAGTTACACAGTACAACTCCACACACATTAAAACTTCAGCTGACTGAGGATTTTTTCAAAAAAAAAAGACGGTGGCTCCTCTCCTCATACATGCCTCCTCACTAAGCACAGGCACGACCCATTTCCTTTCCTAAGTCTTGATTAAATCTTCGAAGAACATTCCCCAGACTAGGATACTTAAGCTATAAGTACCTACCAGTCAAAGGGATCAGGGAGTCCACACAGTGTATAAAAAATCTTTTCTACAAATGTTATCAATACGTAACGCCTGTAACTGTCTTACACCGAGTTCCACTTGAACCACTTAAATTCTGTCAAAGGATTTATAGCTCAAAACAAGCCATGATGTCATTATCCTGAACCCGGTGACAAACCAGTGGACATAACTATTATGCTTAACCCTTCGTCCCGAGGACGCACTTTGTAATTTATTTCGGCCAGCGCCATGCGAGCTATATTGGTTACAGTTACCACGCTCTCATTTTTGCAGTTCTCATGGACAGAGGGTAAAGTAGACACTCTGTTATTCCTTGCATATCGCGAAAGGCGACAGAAAAGAGCTGAAGGAAAGAGCTATTAGCCTGTTTCATTGTTTTAGCGCAAAGAAGTGGCAACTCCACTGCCCAGCGTTTGTGCTGAAAAAAGTCTCTTAGCTCATTTTACATACGAAAGGAGGGGAGGTTGCGCCTTTAACATTCTGTGACTTCTAATTCACTGGTTTAACGAAAACATGGATACATGTCAAAGACCTCCCAACTAGATGTGAACATGAGAAACAGCCTTGGCACGATGCTGGTCAAGATAATGATCATTGTTACTGTTCATTTTATGGTTGTTGGTCTTATAATCATATGTTATTATCAGTTTCAATTCCCTTTATTGCCCTGTTAACGAGGGTACTGTCACTGCAAATTTTTCAAGTCGCTTTCAGTAGCGTACCCAGAAAAGGAGGTCAAAAGGTTAATTGACCCTCCCCTCCTTCTGCAAAGCAGTAATCCTCTTTTATAATTTTAATCTTGTTTTTAATTAAAAGTTTATACTTTCTCTTCTTTATGATAATGATAAAGAAGTAACGTGTGTACCACAACATGGTGGTTAATGTTCAACCATGTTTTATTTCTTTTAAATCATTTCCATCAGATACAACAGCAAAAATATCTGCAGTAAAATACCGCTTCCCCACAATCATGACTAAATAATGGGCTCTTTTCAAATTTTCAAAGAGAACATCGTCTGATTTTGATGAAGCAAATTCCTCAACACACAATAACTATGATAATACTATATCTCATTGGAGCCCAGTGTCCCGGTTACTGGACAGAACTGGGATTTTTCAAGTCTTTATAAAGTAGGGAACCCCTGGGTAGGGACCTATGAGCTTCGCGACTATGAGCCGATAGGCGGAGAGCGATACGCTCAGTACCCTCCCAGTGCCATGCCTCACCCAGCACCCCTGGGATCCAATGGGTTAAATGTCTATCTGTCTGTCTGTCTGTCTGTCTATCTATCTATCTATCTATCTATCTATCTATGACAAAAACATAAAAACAAATGATGCCTGAAAAATATCAAATGACTGGTTAATACGTGGTTCATAGTCTAAGGGTCTAATAACGCGATTATATAGCACTATGAACCCACCTCACCCCTAATGAAAACCTTGGGTACGCCCTGGCTGATTACTATCACATCATCATTACTACCAATATACAGTCTGAGACCTACTAATATCTCCATATCTATGATTATTATAATTTTTATGGGTAAACAGCTAAAATATCTCCCAGTTTTCTATCTATCTACCTATATAATATATATATCACGGAGTGCGGTAGCACTCCGTAAGTAGGAATGGCGCATGTTCAAACTAGCGTCCCATTCTATGGGGTATCAGAGCTTTTTCGCGAAAACTGTCGCAAAGTTTAGTTCTAAGCTTATGAACTAAAAGATCTCCGCTATTCAAGTGCAAAACTACTCGCAGTGTCTTGCTATCCTTCGTAGAAGTCGCAAAATCGACGCGCAAAAATAACGATTTTCTTTCTTTCCTCTTCATCAGTCATAACTCCAAAACAAAACGGCGTACGCGAGAGTACTATACATCAAAACGCTGCTTGTCAAGTGTGGATGTTCCTTTTCATGATTAAAAAAGCATTCACGCTACGTTTCGCGAGTTATGGCCTGAAAACTGCATCGCAGTCACCCGTAAAGCATTTTTTGCAATATTGGTTAGCTACAGCTCGCCTACAGTTAAAGAACGTACCAACTAACACTTTTTTTTCACCTTCGTTTTAGTCTTGCAGTATGCTATGCATGTAACAATCCAAATCTAACACTTGCTTGATGCATAATTATATTTCCACAAAAAGATCATAAACTAGAAACCAAAAATTTTCTTCTGAAATGATTGTTAAGAAGTAGGAATGGCCAAAGTGTACAGATATGAGATGAAAAAAGCACAGAAACAAGAGAACATTCAGGATGGGAGGAGATTTGGAGACCTATACCCATTACTACATTCCACCAGCTACAAGTCTGTGGCTAAAGTGTTGAATGTTGTAATGGGTAATCGCCAATTTTTTTCTTCCCCTTTCAACTCACTTACAATACATCGTATTACTATATTCTTGGTGCTACTAAACGATTACATTCAACTCAGGGGAGACTTTGAAACTGAAGATTTAGAAATGGCCTCCAGTAACCTCTTCTTGGCCAGACGTTCTCCTGAAGCTGAATCTAGTCATCTTGCTGTTGCATGGTTATTACAAAATATACGTCACTGGACTAAAGGGATTAAAAAGCAAACTCTCCCATTATAACCATCTAGTTTTTTTTTTATTATTCTCAACTGGAAAAATAAACGAGCACTACCACCTCCTCTTTTACTAGTATATTTTTTTTGGCTAAGGAGGACTAATGCTATAGCAAAATATATTTTTTTAGTTCATAATATATAGTTTGTAACAAAGATGAGACGAAAACACCCCAATATCGATGCTGTTTAAGATAAGTGTTCCAGTTTTCAAAGACAGGTGTGTTCGGAGCAGGGGTATAACTCAGGCAAATTGCAAGGATTATGTACAGCTTGTTGATCTGAGGGCGGTCTATACTCTATTATGTTAATTCAATCACTCCAAAGCAAACACGACCTTCGCTAGACAAATAAGATCTTTGAAGACAGAATCCTAAACTGTTTTTTTCTCTCCTGTTTAATTTTCCGTTCAATAGTTCAAGTGATAATATACTGCTGAGTGACGGCCATACTTCGACATGGCTGTTTTATGAGGTGATATGCGTCCCATATCAGGCACTTACTGATCTATTTATCCTCCCGTTTATTTAATAGAGAGGGAATCATAGGCCATATTTCATCCACTGACAGGGGATGCGGTGACTATTATAATTTCCTATTCAAGCATTCACGACATAATACAATACTGAGTGATGGTTAATTCGACATCACTGTTTTATGAAGTGATTCCCGTCCCAGTAAATGCGTTCTTCAGTCTGTCCAGCTTTCCTTTTATCTAATGGAATGAAGGCCATGTTTTTATTATCCTTTTGACAGGAGGAGGGGTTGCTATTATAATTTAAAATTCCAGTACCACATTATGCCAGTACCGGTATATCACAGTCCGACATGGCGGTTTTATGGGTGTCATTTGCGCCCCACGTAAGGGTGTTATCTCTCAGTGTATCAGTCGGTCACTCAATATGGCTGCCTGTTTATCTATTAGCCTACCTTTCCATCAGTGTATCTATCTATCTACTAGCAGCGCCTGATCCCAAGAGCTCGTTGGAGTGACCGCGATAAGTTCACCTCGAACCTAGTCAGTATTTCCTCTCACCACTCTACATCATAATCCTCCGCATACTTCATTAAATATAACGCTATGAATGAGTCGTTTCTTTGTTTTAATGTTTCATATCGTCAGCATGTCTGTATTTTAAGCTATACTAACAATGGTTTTCGTGTGCAGTATATATATTACCTACAAGTAAACCACCATTTATATACAGTTTATTAGGATAAAATCGGATAAATGATATTTAAAACTATTTTTAATAGTACTTGAAAAAAAGCCCAACATACTTGTAGACTACAAGCGACATTATTTGTCGCGCATACGACGATTGCTGGTCGTTGGCAACAAACAATACCGTTTATGGCCAGAGTAACGTGTATTTTATATATATATATATATATATATATATATATATATATATATATATATATATATATATATATATATATATATATATATATATATATGTGTGTGAAAGTGTGTGTGTGTGTACGTACATGCATATATCACAAATGCATAGAGAGAGAGAGAGAGAGAGAGAGAGAGAGAGCCAAGTTTGTGGAACGTAATGAGAGCATCAGTCTGGCCATTTGTCCAGTCCATAACCAGGCAATCACCCCCTTCTGCCCAGCCTCACCCAATGCATAACGATCGCCACAACCACTACTACCAGTACCCTGAGCTACTGAATGTGGCGAGAAAGTGGTGACAGGAAGTGGTGATAATGTGGGATGAGTAAAGATGAATGCTGTGTGGCGAGTGATGTTTGGGGCGTATGTGTGGTGAACGAGTGATGTATGAGTAATGACTATGTGGTGAGTGAGTATGTGAAGGATGATATGCGGTGGTGTATGGTGACTGGGGTGAATGAATGATGTATGATGAGTATGTAGTGAAGGAATGAAGTATGTTGAGCATCTGAGGAAGTGTGATTGTGGTGGATGGTATGTGGTGAAGGAGTGGTGTAAGGTACGTGGAGAATGCGTGGTGCATGATGAATATTTTGTGAATGTTTGCTGCATGGTAAATAATTGGTGAGTCTGTGATGAAAGGTGTGTGATGAATGGTGAGGGTGTGGTGAATGGTATGTGGTGAATGAGCTGTGTATGGTGAGAAAGTGGTAAGTGAATGACCTATAGCGAGTGCAGTATGTGGCGAATAATTCGTGCTATGTTGGGAATGAATGGCGTACGGTGATGGTGGTGAATGATCTGTTGTGAGTGGTGAGTAATTTATGATCAGCATGAGGTACTACATGTGATGAACAAGTGCTCTCTCTCTCTCTCTCGTTTGACCGATTTTCACGAGTCACTACGGTAGTTTTAAATACAGGTTTACCGGGATTTTAAATTTAACTTCCTCATTCATAAAAGTCCTTTCTAAACTGAATACAACCATTATGAGTTAACCATAAATTGTACTGACGGTCAAAATAAAATCGTCTGGCGTTATTTAGTATTAATAAAACAGATCTCAATATACTGAAGAGGTCATTGGACATGGCTTTCACTCGCATCAGTCGGAAAAGTGTCTCAAACTAAAGAATATCATCTGAAGGTGTCGAAAAAATATGAAAACAATGCCAAAGGATCGAAAAGATTAAAGACTTATTTTTGCGAAAGGCTTTACCGTACATAAACAGAATTCTCGTCCTATTTTTGTTCAAACATTTCTTCGTCATTATGCACAATCTATCGTTAGTATTTGTGCAAAATTTGTCTACAGTTGCCGTAATTAGTAGATAAATGATTGATTAAAGCTCAGTGTGTGTGTGTGTGTGTGTGAAGCTATTAAGTCCTTTGTGTTCTTTTCCTGAATGTTCGCAATTTACCTAAACACTGTTTATATCCTATTTGACATTTAATCTGTGCTTATATAATAAAATTTACACTTTCTACGTGCCATACTTGGATTATTTGTAATCGCTCATAATTTTGAGTAATAGTCATACTTTCTATCGCATGTACCACTTTTTCCTTCATCCTGTTTTCCCTTTGCAGTTGCGACGCCTTATACATTTTTTGTTCTTATCAAAATTTAATTCAACTTAGGGGAAAATGCGTTAGACATGGCCTTAATTTTTTTCCTGTACGTGGTGACTATTCTTAGCTCAGTAGAATATTTTGACTGTATTAAGATATAATATTAAAGCCATACTGTTGAAAGGTTAACAACTTTTCCATATAATTGATTTGCGCAATGTCGTCCTCCTGTTTAGTTAGAATTATGTCCGAGCTTGGCCTTTTAGATACTGTAATTTTCTCTTGCTTGTTGCCTGCTTCCTGGTATAGTCCCTCATTGCTGTTATCCTTTACCTATTATTTTATTCGTTTATTTTATTTACTTCTACTACTCGGGCAGTTACTACATCATACCGTTCCTTTCACCTGCTCTATACAGTATACTTCCAAAGACAGCCTCATTTATATCCCCCATGTACTGTACTACACTAAGCTGTTTCGTTAATCTCCTTCACTTACTCCTTCGTTTACTCTCTGCAAGACTTTCTTTTAGCTCTCCCCCTTTAACTTCCTTTCATTACACAGAATATAAAGTTTTCTCACAGTTCTTTCCCCCTTTCTCGTACTGTACATAATTTTTCGTGTATTCTCACTACGACTGCCTTCATCATCATTTCTTTATCGTATCCGACTAACTACATACGTTAGGAAGCCGATTCGGAGTACACCAAGAAAAGGTTTACTCTTATTACCAACAGACCACACTTGTCATCTGGAACTTGGGCAATGGTGGGAGTATTCTAGCCTGGCTTAGGTATTTCGTAGCACCTTTTCCTTAGTGATTTATTCTGTATGTGGCATCTTAATATCCTCTTGTGTGTTATTGACGCAAACAACTTTGACATCAAAACGATGTAAATGACAAGAAACTATCAACATTTAATATGCTACATAAATCACTATGGATAAAGAGCTACGAAGCTTTCTGTAACATCAAAAATATGGCTCTAAAACACACCAAACCTAATGTGATGTAAAAGGTTATCACTTCCATATCTTGTGTACCTAATGGGGTGTTTTTATGGCATGCTGGTGGGTCCGTCTGGAGGAACGGTGAACATTCTGATACAAGACTCAGATCCTTAAACTGTTCCATGCAACATCCAGGAGCGATCCCAAGACTATGACCCCCAGCCAACCGTTTAGTCAAATCAACAGGTGTTCGGTGACGTCATTATCATTTCAGTATAGTTTTCTCCAAACGATTATATCCAGCTTAAGTAAAACCTCTTATAAAGCAGAGGTTTGACGCACTCTCCATTAACCCCCACAGTTTGGTGAACTATTACCTAATGACTACATGCAGCTCAGGGAAGATCTCTCGTAGGGTTTCGGTGAAGGAAGTGTCGCGTGTGTAGCTGAATGACCCTTTCTTATTATAGTCAGCGATATTAAGGTTTATCCCTTCAATATGAGCGGTCTCTTCTATACTAAATAAATTAGTTTGGAGGTAATAAAAAACCGAATTAAAACACTGAATAGCAGCGAAGGGGATGAAAATGCATGCCGCGTATAATTAAAATCTTCTCCATAATCATCCGGGCGGTACTAAGATGAAAGAAAAAAAAATCAAACAAACAGGGCTGACTGGAAAATTCAGTTTAAGGCCATTGTCTTGAAGTAGCCGGGACTAATGATGATGAACACACTAGTAACTCACAACCCAACATCCCTCCCAGACTCAGACCCCATCCATCAACCCTCAATCAACTCAAATAGCCATTCAACCTCTCACCAATCACTTATTCTTCAATTTGGGTTCCTTGTCTACGCGAAACTGGTCATTAGAGGATGCTATCGTCTAATTCCTAGTTCGTACTTCTTTTTTCCTCGTCCCTGAACTCATTCCCCCTTAAGAGGATTTATGGTCTTAATTTATAGTTCACAGACGTTGTTAGTGATTCGTGGCTCCCCGGTCTAGTGGTTCTCATCAGAGTTGTTGTTTTTGGATAGGCCACACAGGGAGCTAATGATATGTGATGAACGTGAGGGTGATTTGTACATATAGGAAAATAACTGTGCTTGCAGACACGAAGACGAAGTGCTATGTGTGTGTGTGTGTGTGTGTGTGTGTGTGTGTGTGTGTGTGTGTGTGTGTGTGTGTGTGTGTGTGTGTGTGTGTGTGTGTGTGTGTGTGTGTGTGTGTGTGTGTGTGTGTGTGTGTGAGAGAGAGAGGTCAACTCAGCTACCTTACTTTGCTTAATACTTCCAGTAATTACACAACCATTAGAGGAATAATGTAAACAGTAAATCTAAAAACCTGTAAAAACATAAATGGCAGGTCTTGTGATAATCCAGGCGAGTGCTGGTAGGTGTGTGCTTGGGAGAGGCGAATTTAGCTCTCATATATTATCTAAAACACGCAGCATTCAAAAAGTCACTTTAAAAAATAATGGAAACAGTATATCTGAAAGTCTGAAGACATCAAGGGGAAGTGTTAAGAGAGGATCCGGGTGTGTGTATTGTATGTGGTTGTAAGAGGTGAACCTCGCAACCTATCTTATCTAATACGTGCAGTAATTTCCAAACCATCAAAACAATATTGCAAAAAGCAGCCTATATCTAAAAACCTATAAAGATATAAATGGTAGGTATTGAGATGATCGAGGAACGTGCTGGTGTGTGCGCTTGTGAAGAGTGAACTCAATTATTGTATTTTGTCTAATAATGTACGTGCAATAATTACCAAACAACTAACACAATAATGAAAGCAATATATTGAAAGCATCTACAAAACATTAATGGCTGGTGCTAAGATGATCAAAGAGCGTGCTTGTTTTGTGTGCATATGAGGGGTGAATCAGCTGCCATATTTTGTCGAATACGTGCAGAAATTGCTAAACAATTTAAACAATAATGGAACCAATATATTTAGAACTGTAAGGAAATTGTAAAGAGACTCCAAGTGTGTGCTTGTGAGGGGTGACATTAGCTATCATAATTTACCCAATACGTGCACTAACTGCAAAGCCAGGAAAACAATAATGAAAGCTGTATAACTAAAAGCCTACGAGAATATTAACAGGAAGTATAAATAAGTTCCAGGTGCGTGTGCCAGTGAGAAGCAAACTTATATATCTTATGTTGCCCAATACTTGCGTTAATTGCAAAACATAAAAACAGTAAGGGAAACAGTATATCTACAGATCTGTAAAAACGTATAGAATAATGGATGTTTCATTACTCTGCACTTCTTAAATTACGGTGTAGCTTGGCTGCCACTGGAACGAATTTTTACTATCATTTAATCATCATATTGCCTTCAGGAATCTTGCAGAGCCATTAGTGGTTTTTATCCTGATCAGAGTATATTCTCCGCAAGCAAAAAAATATTTCTAACGCTGATAAATTTAGCTTAAACATTAAATATATTTGCAGAAGGAAAAACCTACAAAATCACTCCCTTTTTTTCTGCTCTCCTTCTGCCTGTTACTCATCGTGTTGCTTCCTGCCAGGATGTTACGAAGAATGGGTAAAGAAATTTTTCCTGTACTTACTGATCTTACTCTGTCACACCACTTTTGTGCATCTTCAGTCCTTGGGAAGGATGACGTCTTTTGATTTTTTTCTTTCTAACACGAAGATGGTATTATCAGCTTAGAGGGGGGATAAATTTTACCAGTAGCACTTGTAGTGAAAAATCAATAAACAAAGCTACTGATAACAATGAAGGCTGAGTGTGATGCATGAAGAGGCTTTTAGGCTCTACTGCAGATGATAAAAATGACTTAAGTACTGAACGAACATGACGGAAGAATGTGGGGTGGACGATCAAAAAGTGAGGTAACAAAGTAATTAAGATAATGCGGGGAGTGGAGGGGACTGGTGATACTGAGCTCGAATACAGTTTTGGCAGGACCACCCCGGATGAATTTTGGGATGGAGTGTTCGGCAATAGATAGACGGACAGATAGCAACGGACCAGCAGGACTAGTTTCTTAACTCTTGGTCTCCTAGTTGATGGTGCATGAGCTAGTGTCGTGCTTCCCACAGCGCTTTAAAGCTTTTCTTGGACCAATTTTTTAATTTACTCAGTTTTATTTTGGGTGAGAAAAGAAGGTGGGAAGACAAGGAACATTAGGAATACGCAATCGAAGAGTGAGCGGTTGATTGGCAAATCGCTGTTTTGGTCACATCCGTCGGTAACTCCATTTGTCTGCCAGCTTGTTAAGGCTTTACCTTTTGAAAGCTTTTAGCTAGAAGCCTCACTTTCTGCAGGTTGGTAAGTAACGATGGTATCTAAGACATGATCGAATATGAAGATCTTAAAACAAACATCAAGATCTCTAGAAAATGGAAATAAACAGCTCCCAGCCGGTGTTTTGTCCCCTTCTTGGTGCATTACAGTGTGTGTGTGTGTGTGTGTGTGTGTGTGTGTGTGTGTGTGTGTGTGTGTGTGTGTGTGTGTGTGTGTGCGCGTGCGTGCGTGCGTGCGTGCGTGCGTGCGTGCGTGCGTGCGTGTGTGTGTGTGTGTGTGTGTGTGTGTGTGTGTGTGTGTGTGTGTGTGTGTGTGTGTGTGTGTGTGTGTGTGTGTGTGTGTGTGCGCGCGCGCGCGCGCGCGCTCTTTTGTGTGGAGCGGGATGAAGGGTTAACTTAGCTACTATATATCATCTAGCAAATGCAGCAATTACAAAACCGTTCACACAATACTGGAAACAGTACATTTAAAACCTTGTAAAACATCAATGGCAAGTGTTGAGATGATGCAGATGAGTGCTCGTGAGTTTGTGCTTCCAAGGGTCGAACTTAGCTACCATATTTTGTCTAATACGCGCAATAATTACCAAACTATTAAGACAATAATGAAAACAGTATATTTAAGCACTGAAAGAGCGACAGGAGGAAGTGTTAAGAAGTGATCCAGGTGTATGTTTGTGTGTGCTTGTGTGAGATGAACTCAGCTGCCGTATTTTGTCTAATATGCCCAGTAATTACCAAACCATTAAAACAATACTTATAACAGTATATCTATAAATATCTGTAAAAATATAGATGGCGGGTACTGAAATGATCCAGCAGCGTGTTTGCCTGAGTTTGTTTGTGATGGATGACCTCAACTACCATATTTTTTCTAATAATATACGTACAGTAATTACCAAACACTTAAAACAATAATGAAAACAGTATATTTAAAAAAGAAAGACCATCAAGGAAAGTGTTAAGAGGATACAGGTGTGTGTGCTTGTGAGGGGTGGTTAGTTACAATAATTTACCTAATACGTGCGCTAACTTCAAAGCCAGGAAAACAATAATGAAAATAGCTTATTTGAAAAAACCTGCGAGAATATTAACTAGAAGTGTAAAGATGTTCCAGGTGCGTGTGTCTGTGTTGTCCAATACTTGCGTTAAGTGCAACAATATTGAAAGTATATCTCAAAATCTGAAAAAACGTTGAGAATAATGGATGCTTTATTACTCTGCACAGAATAAGTTACGGTGAAGCATGGCTGCCACTGGTACGAATTTATACTATCATTTAATCATCTTTATTGCCTTCAGGCGTCCTCCAGCGCCATTAGTGGTTTGTATCCTGAGCAGAGCATATTCTCCACAAGCAGAAAATTATTCCTAAAGCTGTGATAAATTTTGGCCTTACCGGAAAATATCCATACACAAGGTAATCTCTTTCTACCTGTTATTCATCATGTTGTTTCAATGCCAGAATGTCAACAGAGAATGAAGAAACTGTTTTCCTTTACTTTTTAATCTTACTCTGCCACACCATTCTCATGGATCATCATTCCATGAGCTGGATGACGTCTTCTGTCTTTTCTCATTGCCACCACCATCCCGATACAAATAGGCTTAGAAGATAATTTTTACCGGTACTATTTGTAGAGAAATAGATGCATGAGACCACCACTAGCAATGAAGGCTGAGTATAATGTATGATGAAGTTTTTAGACCTTTTGCAGATAACACAAATGACAGGAAGTCCTGAAGGAATATGACAAGAGTACGTTGAGAGGACAATGAAAAATAACAAACTTTATGTACGAAAGTTACTGTAGTCTTGGATTGGCAGGAGAGAATGGGTGAGCAGTGATACAGGAGTATGGAAGCAGTTTTGGCACGACCAACCCCGATGAACTTTGGGATGAGGTGTTTGGCAACAGATAGACGGGCATGCTGCACCGGGCCAGAAGGACTAGTTCCTTTAACAGCGGCCACCTAACTGATGGTGCATGAGCTAAAATCTTGCCTCCCACAGCGCTGTTAAACCTTTTGTTAACTATTTTTTCATTCATTTTTTTTGTAGTCGAGAATGGAAGATGGGAGGGAGGGGACAACAGATATAACGACTGGAGGAGTGAAAGGTTGATTAACGAATAGCTATTTCGGTTACATCTGTCTGCCTATCCGTCTGACTATCAGTCTGTTAGAGCTTTACATTTGAAAACCCTTACCTAGAGGCATAATTTTCTGTAGGTCGGTAAGTAATGATCATATTTAAGACAAGTCCAAAATGAAAGTCTTACACCACACCTTAAGGTTCCTCGAAAAACAAACCACTCCAAACGTGTGTTCCTCTCCACCTCTTTTAGGTGGTGTGTGTGTGTGTGTGTGTGTGTAATTCACCGGGTCGGTCAGGATCACGTGATGGTTTTGTGATCATCGGCATTTTACCCTCCCGGAAGAGAGCTGAGAGCTCATATAGTCCGATCTAAGGGCAAAGCCTTGACCTTCACACACGTACACACCCATCCTCTTGCTCGAGGAGGACAGTGACCACCCGCTTTGTCAGTGAAACTTTTTCGCATCCCGAGCAAGGCGCGAACCCCCGTCTTAGCAGATGCTAGGCGAGAGCGTTACCACTGCACCGTGTGTGTGTGTGTGTGTGTGTGTGTGTGTGTGTGTGTGTGTGTGTGTGTGTGTGTGTGTGTGTGTGTGTGTGTGTGTGTGTGTGTGTGTGTGTGTGTGTGTGTGAGGGCTGTAGTTGCACAGAAATCCCTGAGACACCACTGCAGGTCAACAATGTAGTATTTAATACGGGCTACGCTTCACTTTGCAACAATCCAAACTCCAATATTAGATGACACAGTCTGGAGGAGATAGGAGCTAAATATGGCTGTCGAGGGAGACAAAGGAAAACGACCATTAAACTGGTATTTTTCTGAGCTGAACAAAATCATCAAATGTGAAATGAATAAAACCCCTACGTACATACACAAGCAAAAATGAAACGAATCAAGATAGTCTATAACCTGTAAACTGCCCAAATGTCGTTTGGTTGACTCAGTTATTAGAGGCAGCTACTTGATTTAGGCGGGTTTGTCTAAGAAAACGACAGCCTGAAGAATAGGTGTTATCGGAAGCTTTGAGAATATACTCTTATTACTCTACTGTTCTCTCCGTATTGTACTTACATATTTAATAATGTACAGTCGGGATCAGTTACTCGTTTACACAGTGTCAAAAGCATGTCTCTACCTAAAGGCATCTTGATAACGCAGTCAACCCTAGCCATTGTTAGGCCAACTGAAATCTCGCTTTAGCAGTTTGAAACCCCAAAACAAAGTAAAAGTTTTACTGGATGTGTTGTATATCATCAGGGAAAATAATAGGTAATAAGAAAGGAATGAGGATGCAGGATATTGGTCTATAAAGCAAAAATAAATCGAATAGTTATCTACATACCTACTGCCACGCCCAATTACAAAATGAATCTGGGGTACCTGACACACAAAGCGCAGCCAAACCCACTCTACAGTATCTCACCTCTCCACAACCCCCTCGATCCACCTCCAGGCTCTCACCCATAAACTACTCCTCCTTCGTATGCTTCCACTTCGTCCTCGGTCTTCCTCTCCTCAATCTGCAAAGTAATGACTGCTTTAAAACTTGTCCTTCATGATATCCAAAGAAGCGGAGATACTTTACACTCCAGTCCCTCATCCTTAAGACACTGTGATTAAATGGTAAAGGAGTCATTATCTCGTACTTACTGAGGTGAGTGATGATAAGAAAAGATGAAAACAGGTATTAAGAGTCTAATTGGGTGGTTCAGTGTGTTCATTTATTACTAAGTACCTTTCTTTTGGTCGTTCAGTCTCCGAAAATGAGACTGAAAGCTAGGAAATTGTGAGTTAGGCCACTATGAATGCATATTGAGTTAGAAACTGCTTGTGTGTGTGTGTGTGTGTGTGTGTGTGTGTGTGTGTGTGTGTGTGTGTGTGTGTGTGTGTGTGTGTGAGAGAGAGAGAGAGAGAGAGAGAGAGAGAGAGAGAGTAGATAATGAGACACACTAAGCCCTGTAATGAGATCCACCAATCAAACAACAAGAAACAACAATTACCTGATATTTCCACCTGCCTGGCTAACTAGAGCACAGCCTTTGCTTCAGTCGTCGCTCTGTTGATATCTGTATACAAAACAACCATTTGCTGCCTTATAAGGTGAATCACATCTATTCTGTGAAGACATTTGGCCATATCGACTCTGACAGCGAAAAGCTGTGGTCACGTAGAAGAAGGTGTGGGCTGGCAACAGTGTGGTCATGGATTCATTTGACACTACCTTCACCCTTCTTCTGCAAGTCCCCATATAAACGTTATACCAACACTATTGCCAGTTTCAGGACACCATTTCTGAATGGGATAATCCTGACATACCGACGTACAGCTGGCGTTCAAGTATGGACGCCTTAGGGCTGTTGGTGTGTAGTACAGAGATGACTGGACATCAGGAACAGGTTTCCTAGCTTATGTTCACTCACCCCCCCCCCACACACACACTTTATATATATATATATATATATATATATATATATATATATATATATATATACTATAATCAAATGCCAGGCGTATGCCCTATCTATGAAAATACTTGCTGTATTATAGATACAATTCAGAGCATGGTTTTGAATGTGGAGAGAAGAGGAAAAGTGGTAAGAAGTTCGATTTTACGAAGGTCTTTTTTTTTTAGACAAAATTTTAAAAACTTCCTCCACAGCTACATAAAATGAACAGAATGGTAAAAAATGACAGTTCGCGAAAAACTTGCACTCTTCACATGCAAGTACTGTAACTGAGATCTCTGCATCAAAGAGAAAGGGTGGTGTAGGAAAAAGCCAGACTAAACGCAGTTAAAAGATTTGTAGATCAGTATGGAAAGAAGAATTAAAAGAAAATCACACACTTCAGTAAAGCTGCTGAATGCACTATTATATCCTTCACTTCGATGGCGATTTTGAATAATATTCTGGCTACCACTAAGATAATCCATTTAATCTAGGTGTAACTTTTCATGCTAAATTGACGACATACAAATTCATTAATCCCTTCCACAAAAGAAGTCTTTTCCAAATTAAGGAAAGTCGTCTGGATGTTACAAAAATATACTAATGTATGACACCGTTGTGCTGAAATAGTTAATATGCAATACAGGTAACATATCTAAGCCATAGTGGATCAAAGGGATTAAATATATTTATATACGAAACAAGTCACCGAAGTGGATATATCCCCAATACCTAAGCACGACAACTGACACAACTAAATAAAACTGAGAGAAGAGCAACATAAAGCGAGGTCTGTAGAAACTTAAGAATGTAATAAAAGCAGCCGATATGACTATAATCTGTTCACTTTAACTAGAGTAAAACTGCAATCCCTCCATCTAGAATTTTCAGCAGCAACAAAGATTAGAACCAGAATATGATGATAATCACAAAAAAGTGCTACGAAAGTGATGGTGAACCTCAGTATTGTCTTATTCTCCCACTAAACTTCGAAAAGTGAGCTGCAAAATTACGAAAATATCTCACTAGTTAAAATGAACCAACAATAATTCAAAGTGAGGGGTAGGCGCTGAAATTAGCTCCACAGAGGAAAAGTCTGTAAAAACCTAATCAAAACCTAATGCAGAACGAGAGATAATCCCAGTGAGAGAGAAGCGGCGTTGAAGAAAGAGAGAATCAGTGCAGTTCACGACCTCATTACGGCTCTCTTTTGTTCAAGGGTGCGCGGATCACTGAGGAGGGAGTTGTGACGCATGTAGCTGTCTCAGTACTTAATGACCCACACGCCATCCACCTCCACAGCAAGAAAACAGAGGACTGGAAGAAGAAAGGGAGTGTGAACTGGGAGAATGAGAAAGCAGAGGAGTGGAAGAAAAATGTGGAGTGAAATGGGAGAATGAATGCTGAGAGGCAAGTTACTACACCCCTTTTACTCTAACTTGGTCTAAAACTGTGATCTCTCCATCTCGAACGCTCACTTAACCACAGATTAACACTAGAATATGGTGTCAATCATGATGAAGTGCTATGGAGAAGATGCAGAGCTGTAACCTTGTCTTTTCTGCCAATGACCTGCATGAATTCAGCTGCAAAAGGACGAAAATTTGGGCTAAGTAAATGTAAAAATAGGAAGATTTATGGTAGGACTGACAAAAAAGGCCACTTTATGATACACACACACACACACACACACACACACACACACACACACACACAAACACACGCATGCCCCCCCACACACACACACATAAACACACACCTTCAAAGCAAGACAAAAGAGAAGTAAAAGAAAAAAAAAGAAGAGTTAAATGGAGAATGAATGCTGAGACTTAGGGGTGACAGACAGGGAGGAGAAAACGCATTGTTTATGATGCACACATGCCATTCAACATCACTGCAAGAAAGAGGAACGAAGCGAGGGAAAAACAAAAAATCACAAGAGAAGCTAGTTAGAATGATTCAAATAAGCGCTGCTATGTAGATGGAGTAGTAGAAAGGATGAGGAAGCAGGAAGAAAAAAAAATGTGGCCGTGTTCATTCACTTCAATAAATGAATCATACTCTATTCACTTTCATACCAAGAAAATTAGTGTAGAGAGAGGAGGTGACTGGAAAAGAGGTGATAATCAAGAAAGAACTTGTTAAAAAGAAGGAAAAACAGGGGGAAGAAAGAAGGGACAGAGAGTATTTATAGACGCAGAAACAATTATTAATATTGTTCATAAAAAATAAAGTAAAATAAGAGAAAGAGCTCAGAAGAGAGAAGCTACTTAGAAAAATTTACAGAAAGATGGAGTAAATGGGTAAATCAACGTGATCGTGTTTACTCTCCTAACTAAATGGTTTATGCATCAATGATGTTCCTAAGTAGAAAATGAAGTGGGAAAAAGACAGATAAAAGGAGATTCTAGAAGAGATTGCAATAAACGATAAGGGAACAGAGAGGAGCTGGAGAAAGTGTTATTTTTCTCACTTTGTGACCAACACCAGTTATGTTCACAAGAGGGCAAAAGGAGATGCAAAAAAGGTGAACAGGGATATTGGGAAATATCTAGAAAGAAAATTACAGAAAAGGGAAAGAAACATGAAAGAGGAAGCATTTAGCCTAGAAGCTACTAGTTCACTAAGCAATGCAAGCGAAAACAATGCTCATAGGAAGAAAATGAAGATTAGGAAGGAGGAAAAACTGAGAAAAGACTGACGGTGAGGACTTGTGAAACGGGAAGAAAAAACAAAGAGAGGAGGGAGGGGAGACAGAATGTTTATGGAAGAGAAAATATATAAATTCCAATCATGTTCATATGGAGTAGGCCTAGAGGTCGAGTGAAAAGACAGGGGAAATGACAGTATAGGAATAATTCAGGAAGGAACCTTTTTGGATGGCGAAACAGCAGACTGACGGAGAAGGTGTTTATTTTCCTCATTTAATGGCCCTCACGCCAGCCATGTTCAAAGAGAATAAATCAGAGTGGAAGGACAGAAGTACACCAGAGATCCAGTAAATATTTAAAAGAATGATTATTGAAAGGACCACGAAACATGAAGGGGTATGCGTTTGTCCGATTTACCAAACTGTCCATGTAGCAACCACATTTTTTCGGAGAAAGTTGAGTAAGAGTCAAGGAGACGGGAAAGGAATCATGGAGAGAAGTGGAAGAAAGAGAGGTGTAAGAATTTCCTTTCTAACCATACTGATAAGGACGGAGAGGAAAAGTGTAAAAAAAAGATGCTTAAGATAAGAACCCGTAAAAGCAGGAAAACAGTGGGAAGAAATTAACAATTTTTATTTCCCTAATTTAGTGGTCCATATGCCAACCACAGTGTGACAAAAAAAAAAAAAAAAAAAAAAGAGGAAAAAGTAAAGGAAAACTGAGAGACGAGAAGGACACACGTAGCATGGCTGTAAAAAGTGGGGAATGACGAAAAGAAAGGAAGGGAATGGAGAAAGTTTGGCGACAAGGAAAGAATTACAATCAAACTACGTTTCACAGGAAGAGAAAGGAAAAGAAGAACGAAAAGTAAACACCGTGAAACGAAAGAAATTTTTAACTTTGTGAAATCGCAAAGTAATAAGAGGTAAGAGGAGAATGTTTTTCTTCTCTACTAAACGAAGGACACACCAAACATGCTCATAGGAAAAAAGTATAGTGGAACGTGAGACGAGGAATGATATGGAAATATAAACGGCTGACTTGCACATGCCTGACATTGCCAGGCAGCAGTACGAGTATTTTACATGTTCAAGCAGTGTATGACTGGCCCTGAGGGGTCACTTACTGTACTCGTATACTGTATGTAGGGCCGAGGAACGCTACTTTGTGTCAATACGTAAGTGACCCACCCCCATCCAATGTGAGGGGGAGTTGTTGAGAATATAGAGTTACAAGGAAAGGTATGTGGAAATCGTGTTGTGGTGGCTGTGCCTGTGAGTGAGAGGATCAGCACAAATAATAAGGGAACCTCGAGAGGGTAAGAAAATGTGAGAACGGATGATAGAACATTCTACTCTTTCTTTTAAAATGTCAGCTCCAGGTGGGGCTGAACCAAGGTATGTAGAGACGGTAGACACAAACGCTACCACCCGCTCGTCGTATGCTCAATGGAGATGATTATTCAAGGACCCACTTTACCATGCTCAAATGGACGAAGAAAAAGAAGAGTAGAAGAAGAGCAGGAATCCTGGATGATGTAGAGATGTAAGCAGACAAGATACACGAAACGGAGGGAAAGGGAAAAGAGGAAGAGAGAAAATGCTCATATGGCGAAAGAATAACTTTCATTGCCCACCACTTTTCCGGAAAGGAGAATAAAACTTAGAGCAGGAAAATACTATTAGTCCTTATTGTACAATGACGTCATGTGTTAGTATGTGTTTGCCGCTTCCAGACAGTTTGATTTATATTAGAAAAAACTGTTCAGATCAAGGGGGTCACCGAAAGCCCTATCCAACCCCAGCAGTCTGGAAATCTTCTCTAGGGCTCAATAAAATACTGCGGGAACGGCAAGATTAACCTTTAAAAAAATGGCGTCATCGAACTGAAAATCAAAAGAAACAATTTATAGAATGGGCGATGGAATAGAATGAAAGCATACTTAATTTCCTTACTATGACTTTTATTCACCACATGTTCAAGTGATCGAAGAATAAGTAGGGGGGAAGGAGGCAGGCAAAACTGACAGACGAAGAAAGATTCAGGAAGAGAACTTTCAAATAGGATGGAGAAACTTGGTGAAGGAGGAGACAGTGTTTACTCTCCTCACTTAAGGTACCACGCGCCAACCACCTTAAATGCAAGAAAAAGCAGGGAGGAAGAAGAGAAGAAACCCGAGAGATGAGGGAATCTTTAAAGACGGAGTTTGAAGAAAGGCTGACGAATCTGGGAAAATAGGGGGTAGACAGTCTTTTCAGGGGTGGAACAAAAGAACAAAAAACGCGAAGTTAGGTGAGAGTTTAACGAGAAAAAATAATATGCAAAGACTAAGAAGAATACAGTCATAACAAAGATTATGAAGAGTAAGGGGTCCAGAAACAAACAAGGATAAAGTGTGCATAAACCTCAAGCTGTTAGTCGAGCCGAAAGGAAAGGAATACAGAAGTTCTTGCAGAGCTGAGAGAAGAACAGACTGATAATCGCCAGACTTACGGAATGACGAGCATATCCATGAATGAAGGACAGCAACAGGAACTGCTCTTTATAAACACTTACAGAGTCTTCAAGATTATGATAATTTAGCACTTACAACGTAAAACCAAAAAGCTTCCCCAGAGCAAACTGTCATTTTCCTCACAATCTTATAATTATCACAAAGACACCATTATTTTTATATGCATCCAACGTAACCTGCATGACCCGCTTGCAAGATCCTAAAAAAAAGGTATAGAGTAGTAGTGGTGGTGGTGGTGGTGGTGGTGATGGTGGTGGTGGTGGGAGAGAGCTTGTGTAATGTATGTGGGCGCATCTAGAGGTAATGATGAACACGCCAGCCACGCCTACACACCAGATTGCTAGGGCAGGGGCGCCGTGCTGGGCAGAACAGGGCAGAGAGAGTTAGTGGAGGGGGAAGGGGAGGGAGGGGGGTTGGGAAAGGGAGAAAGATAGTTAGAGGTGAGAAGGTGGGGAGGGAGGGGTTAAGTGAGGGAAACGGGGGGGAGAAGGAAGGGAGAAAGAGAGTTACTCGAGGGTGAGGAGAAGAATTGGTTGTATGGTGATGGGTAGGAGGCGAGGAGAGGATGGTCAGGAGAAATGGGGGCGAGTAAAGTAAAATGGAGAAACATATGAAAGAAACTGTAACAAATCCACTGACTGTTAGGAGAGCTCAGTATAAAATTTAGTTATAAACATACCTCCCGTGTGTGTGTGTAACAAGGAATAGGTTAATCAGTATTATTTTACCCCACTGACAACAAGGATACTCCTCAACTGGAAAATCGTCTAGCATTTGCCTGCATGAAAATACCGAAGCGCGCCCACGGTAACGATATGCCAAACCCCACCATTAAAAAAAAAAAAAAAAAAAAAAAAAAAAAAAAAATCAAGAGCCGAATAAAGTCTTCAGGTGGTAGCACAAAAGTACAGACGTAATCTGAGTTAAGTGCTAATGAAGAGTAAACGGATAGATCACGGAAGGGAAGGAGTGGAGAGAAAAAGAAAGTAATGGGAACACTCAGAAGGAAGGTGAAGGTTGTAAGGAACGAATATTAAACATCGAGAGACGAGAGACTATGGATGAATTAATGACTTTAACTGGTATTGTTGCTTTTGGGAATTTCGTCTGTCTAATGGTAGATGCTTTTTAATCGGCCACGGAAAATCTCGCAGTTTTTTGTACACTTTGCAAATGGCTTGCCTCTTGCAGGCTTTTATATATGCAGTATTATCCGCAAGCATCTTGCAATGAATGTAGTTTGAATTAGATTCCCCCCCCCCTCTCTCTCTAATTTTAATGAGCCGGAATATAAGGAATAGGATAAAGCGTTCATGGAAAGCGGAAGACAAATCGGACAAGGATATAAGGAAGGAAGTGAGCAGGGTTGGGAGAAACGATTTTCGACAGATGAACGAAAAGGAAATGAGATATACAAAGATCAAACGAAGTATGCAAAAAATTAGAGATGTAACACTGACTACCCTTAACCATGTATGAGGAGTAAATATGCCCCCCAAGATACATAAAATCGTCAATCATTAGTATCACAGTCAATAATATAAAGACGCGACACAATTCCTGAGCTGGCTAAATGAGAGGTTAAACCGCTGAGGACTACAGTTTCCTAAAATGCGGTATAAAACGCCCATCACATAACAAACTTTCCAAATGTGTTAATTAAGAGGCAACTAATCCTTCCACATGTCAGCAACGTTTATACTTATTATCATTTTTCACTTTTTCAGCATTTTCTATTATTTTATGCCATTAAAGCCATGCTTCAATATCCTTCATTCTTCTTCAGTACTTTCCATCATTCTTCAGTACCATCCTTCATTTTCGTTCTCCATTCTTTTTATAATATTCCTTCATCATTATTACTGTTTTTCCTCCTTCATTCTCCTTCAGTAACATCAATCCTCTTCAGTATTGTCCATCATTTTTCATTCTTCTTTAGAACAATATCATTCTCCATTCCTAAATCCGTACTAAACACCATCTCTTTTCTTCCTCCATTCCTTTCTCTTTGCCTGTTGCATCTTTCTTTGTTCTTTATCTCTATTTCCTTCTTTCTTTTTTTTTTCTTTTTGTCCCTTTATAAAATTTTATTATGCTACTTCTCTTCTCACCTTTGCAGAAGGTTCCTTCTTATTTCACACATTTACTCCTCTACCATTTTTTTTTTCATCCATATTCCCCTACGTTTCTCTTTTGTTTCATTCCTTTGCTTCATTTAACTTTTAAATTCTTTCACCTTCTTTTCGCTGATTAAATTATCTATCAGTCTATCAACTTTACCATTTTCTGTCGGTCACTGTTTATACGCGTACGTATATTTTCTCGCTTTCCAGTTCTTCTTTTTGGCCTGAACTATCTTTCATCGTTCCTTTTCCTATCTTTATCACCGTTCATATGTTTTTTCAGTTTTGCAATTTTCTGCCTTTAAACCCCCTCCCGCCCCGATTTTTCGTGATCTTTTCACATTTCCCGGAGGGGCAATGTATTATTTGCCCTTTTTTTTTGGTGTCGTTCTACTTACCATCGCTCGTTGCCACTGCCTTACTAATTTATTTATAAAAAAACATGAAAATATCTCTGCATATACCTGGGCCAAGTACCTCAAGGCAGCATTATCAGATATCGGATACACACACGTAGTCCCCAGATGTTATAAAAAGAAATGCAAAACTACACAAAGTAGGCAGCAGAACCACCTGACAACAAAATAAATATTCTAGTACTGGCGAGCGTTGTACTGTAATTGGTTTGGAACGTCGATACGGTACGAGGCAACTTTGATTAGAACATGCCTAGCCTATTTATTCTGCAGTTCTTTTCATATGTATTACAGTTACAATAAGACAGACCTACATGTACTGTCTTTACATATACGGGGAAATTTGGGGGAAAATGTTTAGTTACAGGTTAATTTCCCTGTTTATTCCATTATTCATTCCCTTTATCATTTTCAGTGTCCTCTTCCTCTACTACTAAAATATTCTCTTATATTCTTTCATCAGTATTTTCATCACTCTCAATCTCCTCTTCTCTCTTCTTCCAACTTCCCTTTATCTGTTCTCTTCAATCCCCTTATCATACTGCGTTATAAATTTTGTTTCTCCTAGTCCCCCATGTATCTCGTATATATCTTCCTCACTGTCATCATCGGCTTCTCTCTTATCCATTCTTTTTCTTCTCATTATTTATGCATTCATCCCGTAACACCTTCCTGATTTACACCTCATACATTCTCTCTCTCTCTCTCTCTCTCTGATCCTGCCCCTCTCACACCTCATACATCTCACGTTGGCCACATAATTCGGGTTCCGCCATACTTCACACGGCCTCCACTGCTCCATATATCAAGGTTATGGCCATGTCCTCTCGCCTCCTTAACGTAAATCAACTAGTTACCCCTCCCATATTCTCTCTCTCTCTCTCTCTCTCTCTCTCTCTCTCTCTCTCTCTCTCGTTCTATTTTTTTTTTTTTTCTTCCTGCTAACAAACCATTATACTTGTTCTCTTCTCTCGCGTTTCTTAATCCTTTCAAAACGATATCTAAAAAATGTCTTTATTGTCACCATCAGACAATTTTATACAGGTTATGAGAAACTCCTCGTGATGAATGAAGTAAAAAAAAAAAAAAAAAAAAAAATCCATTCATCCCTTGAGCCACGTTCGCTTTTTAAAACCTTGGTCTTTCCACGGAAAGATTATTGTATTCAACTTGAGTGAAACTTCTGGTGTGTGTGTGTGTGTGTGTGTGTGTGTGTGTGTGTGTGTTGGGGGGATCCCTTCACTACAATTACCTCTACTTCTCTCTCTCTCTCTCTCCCCGGAAAAACTTATTCCTAGAATGTCGTAAAAAATATTACATGGCTTTTCGGTCTAAAAAGGATAATTACTCGTCTTTTTCCCCTTCCATACTTATTTTTAAAACATTTCCCTTGTCTTTTCCTTCTCTTCTCTTATCTGTCTCTATTTCTTCACAATTTTCTATCCCTCTCTTCTCACACATTTACTTTTTTTTTTTTTTGGCTTACCCTTTTGCCATCTGAAGCCCTTCTCCTGCTCTCCCCCTTTCTCCAAAACATCATTTCCATCTCTCGTATTCCTCTCTTTACAGCTCTTCGTCCCTACTTTACGTTTCACTAATACTCCTCCCTCCTTCATTCTCATTTCCTCTCCAGTCCTAACCCCATCATTTTTACTGTTGCAACCTTCATTTGACTCCTTCCTTTATGAGTTTTACCCTTTGTATATTCTTCTCGTACCTCAACCCATTCCATTGTTCTTCCTCATTTCGTTATTATCTTTACTACCTCAGTCACTGTCACTCCAAGGCCGGTTTCTCCATAAGCCTTTAATATCAGATTGTTCTCTATATTTTCGTGTGTCTTTGTTTTCCTTTAACCCATTCACTACGATAAAGCCTTTGTTATTTCTTTCCAGCTACCTGTAAATGGTTAATAATACTCTTTTAAACAAGAAAATCTAACCTGAGAGATTTAATACAACCTCCATTAACCTCTTCCTATAATGACGATGCTCCTGCTTTACTCCTGCTACTTCCTCACGAATAAATCAGCGGCTCAGGAAGGACGTCTCATAATAAAGGGGATAATGTTTCTCACCTGACAGTTTTTCACTTCATATATCACTTCAGGCCAGTTCATCTCCATTACTCCAACAACCCTTTTCATGATACTAATTCTCTTCATTTCTCTCTCTCTCTCTCTCTCTCTCTCTCTCTCTTTTCTGACAGTCATATACGTAAACATAATTCTTTTTTTCTTTTCATTTTTCCTTTTACCTTCAGCTTTAGTGTCTTCAACTGGCATCTCCGTCATAAAAGCTATTCATCTTTATCATACAGCAGTTCTTTTTCCAATTATTCTATTTCTCCATACCAGTGTTCACATTTTCATCCCCCCCCCCCCTTTTACCGCTGTCTTTCCTTGTCTTCGATGTTCCTTACCTCTCTTGCAGCTCTTTCAAGTCAGTCTTCTGATACTCTGTTTTATCCTTTTTTCTACCCTCCCCTTGCATATCTTTTACTGTTCCGTCTCCTGTCCTTCTCCACCTCTCTATCTTCGTCTGTTACCCTTCCTTTCCCATAGCTTCCCTTCTCCTCCTTATCTTCTGTTACTGTTCCACTTCTTTTCTATATTTTGTTAAACCTTCTGCTCCTCTCCATCTCCTGTATTATGTACTCTCTTCTTCTTCCCCATTATCTTATTCTCTTACACCTCTTATGTAATTTCTTTTCCTCCCCTCTATCATCCGCTCTTACGTTTCCCCCCACTAATTTCTCTCTATTTCTCCTCTTTCAGTCACGGTTCACCACAACATAAATCGTACCTCCTCATATATACATTTTTTCGTTGTCTCCTTATTCATCCCCTTCACTGCTTCCGATTTCTCAGTCCTCAGTCGTCTCCTCCCGTCTCCTTTTCATGATTTCGTTTGATATTAATCATCTCCGTTTTTCAAAGACTGTTCCTCCTCTGCTTACCTACACCATTACTTAACTTCTCATTTTTTCCCGTGTCACTTGCTCAATCTCGTATTTTTCTTAACTCTCTCTCATCCATTTGCATATAACATTTATCTTCCATCCACAAGCCAGTCCTTTATTGACCCACAATATGCGTAGGCGCCCTGGGCTAAGGTGCTTACTTCCGACATACAAGGTAAGGGTACCCGATCACTAAACCCTGAGTGGCATTATGCTCGTATGTGCGTTAAACTCCAACCATTCCTAGGATTTTAACTCTTGTGTGGCACATCCAGTCGAAGCGTCTTAAGCTACTTAACCACCAGGCGTCCATATGGTTGTTCTTTAAGAACCTCGAGTAATAAATGAACTGCTGGGCCTCAGGAAATCATATGGCTTGTCTCTCGGTGCCCAGTCAACTAAAGACAGCTCCATAATGAGTGAGTAGACTGTGGGCGTCCCCACCTGCCATTTACCAACATTTTATTTATTCTCCTTTTAGTTTCTTAGTCCCATTTCCACAACATTTTCCTCTTCGACTTTTTCTATACTGCTCTCCCTAGTCTGTTTTTTTTTTCTTCTATTGATTCCTCTCGATTTTCTCCTTGTCTTTCCAGCACTACTACATAACTTCTTACCCTTACTTACATTTTGTCTGCTTTATGTGAATATCATTTCCTTGTCAAAATTTCCTTTTTTTTTTTTTTTTCATTTTCTCAGTCAAATTTTCTCATTTTCAGTCTTTCCATTCCCCATTTTCCTCACTTTTCTCACCGCGCTTATCTGATGCTGTTTTTTTAAATAATATCTTCTCTTTCCTCTCATTTCATTTTTTCCATCTCCAGTTCTCAAATTTCTCTTTGTTCCATTTCCTTCTTGTCTATTCTCTTTTCCCTGTCTGTCTGTCTGTGTCTGTCTGTCTGTCTGTCTCTCTCTAAGCCTTTAAATTATGATATCCACTTGCATTTCAGTTCGTCATCGATAATTTCTTTTCTCTTTCATATATTTTCCTTCTCCAGTTCTTTACACCCCATTCTTCACAATTTTTTTTATCGACCTCCCTTTTCTTTCTCATAATATCCCCTCTTTTCCAGTTTCTCTTCCTTCTCTTTACTTGTCGTCTGTTCGCTCTCTTTAGCCTTTCTATCCCCTATCCTTCGAAATTTACTTCTGTCTTACTTCTCATCCCTCATCTCCGGTTCACGACATCTTCTTAGTCTTTCTATCTCTATCTAATACAGTGTTATCTATTTTTCTCAGTTTTATCAATTTTACATTTCCATTTCCCATTTTTCTCAGTTTTCCTAATCACTTTTTACACCATCTTCTCTTCCAGTTCTTTCCTTCGTATCCCTTTGCTGTCTGTCTCCCGTTCTCCTCGATTTTCTCCACGTCGCCTTTCCCATGCCATTAATTACCTTCTTATCTCTCCACCTGCCCTTCCCTCCATATACGTCTTAATTTATGCCTAATAATCAGAACACCATAGAGGCTATATAATTTAGAAGGTAACCACTAAATGTTCCACTTGACCCGTTCACTGCCAAGTTCATTGATCTGTCTTTTTCTCTCGACTCATATTTTATTTAGATTGGGAAGGAGCTCTGGCATACAGGGTACAAGAATGAATTCCCTCCAGCCCGAAAGCGTCTTTTAAAATTCAATCTAGCCGCCACCACACGATTTCAGGACTTCAGGAAGGATCTCTGGGAACGAACGAATTGATGGATAGTTTCTAAATCACAACCTGGAATTAAATGGCAAAAGGTGGTAGTTTCGTTACCTAAAATGAGGAGGACGACTTCGAGGTGCACTGATCAGCGCCTTCACCATGAGATTCTCCCTTAAGCTGAATGAAAAGATCTGGCGGTAGCAGGCACACACACACACGAAAAAAAAAAAAATAATAATAATAATAATAATCGATGTGAGACAATATATTAATGCTTATCTTTCCTTGTTTCACTCAACTTTTCCTATAATTTTTTTATTCTGACAATTACAAATTTATAGGTTCATAGCAAATTACATAAAGTTAAATCTAACCAATACATTGCAACTTTTTCCCTCTTTTGCGATATTAAGGGATTTTCTTAAGTTTTGGAGGGACATTTCGAACTGAAAGTATTAAATTAAACAATCGTTAATCCTTTAAATACAAGGACTTTTTCTAATGATGAAATATGTCTTAGGAAAACAAGAAGAAAATAGTCATCGTCCGCGTTGTGAATGAATTAGTTCTTTTTCTTCCATAGAACTCCTTCATTGTGATGACATAATTCCATTTGAATCAGGCTTACACCAAGCGATGTTACTGGGGTTAGAAAGGATTTCAGTACTACAGGCGTTATGTTTATCATTTATGGTCCTATTAAGTGTAAAGTTCTTTCCTAAGTAAAAATCTCCTGTAGCAGCAAGAAAGAATGAAATACAATATATCATCACTGCGATAAAGATTAAACTGCCTTTTACAAACCTGTCTCTATGTATTTGATACTTTGAACCTGTACTGCAAAGGTACATGCCATTGAGCCTACACTACACTGACCTCTTACTCGTTTCATTCACACTACCACCTCACGTTTTTATATTGCTCTGGAAAGACATAATATTTTTGGATTCTATTTCTATTCTCGTCACTGCGAGAGGTTTCCCTAAAATACGTACATTTATGTCAGGGATTAACGTATTAAAGAACAAAGTCGTAATGATAGCAAAGCTGATATATAAGTGTACTTACATAACAAAAAATCACAAGCTTAGACAGTGACAATATCAATGACTTTTTTTTGTTTTTGTTTTTTTTGCTTAACATGTGCAATAACGCAGTACCATTTCCTGTCCAACTGTTTCTTCACAAGTGTTAGAACAAAGAACAATTTTGGTAATCTGAAAACCTCTCCTAGTTTTTCCGGTTATTGTAGTACACGAGAAAATTTACACCATCATCTTCCACTGCCTTCAAACCATTTAAAGGTCACCATCAGTTAAATGTAAGCAACTCATACTCTAAGTCTTAAGTTTATCTTTTGTTAGTTATTACTCGGATCCATTCTTCATTTATCACTGTGTGTGGTGTGTGTGTGTGTGTGTGTGTGTGTGTGTGTGTGTGTGTGTGTGTGTGTGTGTGTGTGTGTGTGTGTGTGTGTGTGTGTGTGTGTGTGTGTGTGTGTGTGTGTGTGTGTGTGAGTTAATTCTGGCTACCTTTCTCCCTCCTACGAGAAGGTCCGGTTCTGCTCTGGACCTAATATGGACACTAACAATTACAGGTACAGCATTCATTATCGTACAGGTATTCTCTTATTCCCAGTTACCCTACTACCCCTTTACCCTGTCATTTCTGCACTCCTGTACATTTATCCATCTTAAACTTTGCCACATTACTGTTATGAATTTCTCCAGGTAACCTTACTGTAGTTACTGTATTACCTCGCTACTACGTCCCTCTTTATCCCCCTTTACGAAACAACATCTCGGTCTCATGCTTCTTCACTACTCCATAATTATCTATTTTATCAGTTTTTATCCCCTTCCTAAATTAATTGTACATAACCTCCCATTCCACCGACACACACCTATACTGCACAGTTGGTCTAGAGTTTTTTGCTATCAGATTTTACTAATTCTCCTCTTCTCCCCCACCTCCATCATCAAAAAAACGTACTACTTGTTCTCTTGTCTACTCCTGCCCTATTGAATGATTTCTGTTGTACCTCATACAATTATCTTTTAGTCTTTTACTTAACTCATTTTTATTACAATACAAGGTACAGTCAACAAATATAACGTTAAGACTCCCACTGTATGCCCAATTTTCATTATCAACACGAAATACTATGAAATACTATACTGTATATCCTGTTTTAATTGCCGTTTATTATATCCCATCGAGTTGCTCATTAAAGTAAAATAATCCTGATATCGACTTAAATTTTTATTTGCTCAGGATTATTAGACACACTGTAAGATAAGTGTGAGTCCACACTTGCCCTCGAACATAGGTTGGCAACATGTTAAACAACACACGAACAAGCTGCTAACAAGACGAAGCTTAGGAAAATTTTGCTGACAGGTTGGCGAACAACTGTCCAACCATTGTTGCCATCATGTAATAAACATGTTGGTAGCAGTGTTGCCAGCATATGTTCGAGGGCAAGTATGAACGCTCCTACAGATATCGCTTAGGCTTATTTTCATCGATAGTAGGGGCCTCGACATATTTTTACTTCTTTGTGTCTGACTTTGGGCACAATCTTTAAAGTTAGTTTCCTAGGGCTCAGCAATCCTCCTACGTTACACACACATTCACGTGTCACCATGTTGGCTCTAATGCTTACCGTGAATACCACACACATGCTAGGGCTGTCTCATTCAGAAATGTAATGACATTAGCACGGGTGTCTTTATGATAGGATGGTAGGTCTTGTGGAACTGTTCCCTTATCAGACTGTTCACTATTCCAGCCTGGCATCAAAATTCCGTCCTTTCTGATTACCTTATCACCACGTCCACCTTTAACTTTTCAGTGTATTATTCTACATTAAGAGACAATCATCGTTTACTCCGCTACTCTCCTCGAATAAATTAATTCTCCACTGTTCTCCAATTCTCCATCCCTGCCTCGGCCTCCACGCCCCCACTAAGTTTGTGGACAAAGGGTAGGACTTTAATCACCAGTTTATAGCGCCCTCCAGCAGCGTCGTCCACCCATTGTCTACTCGTTTCTTATTATCTTTTATTTTTTCCACAGAGGAGGAGGAGGAGGAGGAGACAAAAACTAGGGGAAGTTCTTGCGGGAAAAAAAAAAGAACAATTACTTCCATTCTGTGTCTAGATTTGCTTCACCTTGCAACTTCTGCGACTTGTAGATTAAAAAAAAAAAAAAAGGCTGAAATATGGAAGTTGTTTAACTTAAGCCCTTCAGTGTCTCAGTCGGAAAAGAAATAAAAAATGCACAATTGGCACACTTCCATAAACGGGGCATAACGGGTACCAAAATGGCGGTAGATGGCCAGTTATTTAGACCACACACACCTGTTGATGAAACCTTTGGCCGTCTACTTTCATCAGACGCCTCCTCTCCCCTTCCCTTCTCTACTATCTCGTGCCCCCCTCCCCATCCCCTTCCCTCCCCACCTTCCCCTCCCCTTCCCACAATCCCCCTCCCCTCCTCTTTTTTTTTGTATTCTCTCTCTCTCTCTCTCTCTCTCTCTCTCTCTCTCTCTCTCTCTCTCTCTCATCGGCTCGTTATTTTGTATTATTCTGCATCCTTACTGCTTTAGGATCATCCATTTCCACCATTTCCATTCATTTACCTTATTGTCTTATTGCCAAGATTTCATTTCCGCTTTTTCCTCCTTTCATCATCTAATCACCTCTCCATTCCAGTTTACTTTTACACACACACACACACACACACACACACATGCTGTATACATTTCCCATTGTCTGTCTCTTGTTTACTTACCACCAGATGCCTAGGGGTGATCGTAAATGAATCACCTCCATGTCACACTGTACCCTACCATCTCGCTGCCCTCTCTCCAACTCACACCCCTCTCTCTATTTATCACTGTAACTCATTTAAACACTGGCCCTTTAGCTATGTCATATGAACGTAATACTGTATTCCAGGTAACGCCAGATAACTATATTCAAGCGAGAAAAACCCTGAATTGACAAACTTATAATTTATTACCTACTAACGCCAGCAATTTCACTCAGCTCTGAGAAATCCAACGGTGCTAAAAAGTTGATCTTCGTAAAAAAAAAAAAAAAAGAAAAAAAAAAAAATCGCAGTCTTTGTACAGAAGTTTATTTATTTTCTATTTACTTATTTATTATATATTTACTTATGTATCAATTAATTTGTGATTGTTTGTCAACTATATGTGCTTATATTCCTCTTCGATTAAACTTCTTCCGTACTTCTTTGATACAAGATTTTTATATATTTGGAAGGATAATAATAAAAAATAATTACAGTAAATGTTGAACTTATTGACAGCTATGACGTCTTAACCCCTTTATCCCGACGACGTACTTCTGATTTTATTATTGTTTTTGTCAGATGATTTTATTCAGCATAGGAGAAGTCCCACTGGTAACGAATGGTTAGAAACAGTGTCAAACAACTCCTCGCCTACGATTTATTTTCCCTTCAGTGAATTTGATACATCACACCTTATTTATTTATTCATTTATTTATTATTTTTAGCATAATAAAATCCTTTGGTAGTTGGGGGTTAGGTGAGGTCTCCAAAAACCACACAGATTCGAAGTCTTTTGTATTTCATAAAGTATCTTATAACTATTTAATTCTGTTTTCTAATAATACCTCGCAATGAAGGGGTTTAAATGGGTCTTCAATAGCCCCTCAAACAACACTGTCTTTTACTTTTTTTGTTTTAGTTACGGTCAGCAGATTTTTTTTCTTTTAATCTGAGGAGAGACGAAGTAAACTAGTCTGGATTGCCCTCTGTAAACATCTCAGTGTCTGTGTTTGTCTGCTTGCTCTTGGAAAATAAAGGGTGAACCTGGAGTGCGTGCGATGATTTTATTTCTCCAATCTGACGATGCTTCTCTAGCTAGCTCCAAGCCAGGGTACTGATGCAGCTTTTTTCATTAGCCCAATGAGCACGATAAATCTTCCATAGACTGTATAAAACATCTGGAGTTAACATAAATATAAAAATTACGTCATCTGATTGAAGAGATTAACTTTTCGATTGTCTTCCTAATCCTTTACATCTGTACGGCTGCGGTCATCAGTTCCTTTACACTGTATCTACAACGTGTCATCATGAATGCTGAGCTATAAGAGACCAACACTCGAATATGGCGCTGGTCACAAAGAAGTGTCATGGAAATAATGCACGACCGTAGAATTGTCTTATTCTGCCATAGCAGTAAGGAAAATAAGCTGTAAAAGAACGAAAATTTCTGCCAAGTTAAGTAATTGAACTATAATTAATCCAGGAGGGGTTGATTTTTGCTCAGTGAGAAGGAATTATAGATCGCGATTCCAAATTCTATTTCACACTTTTCGTTATCTGTCCTTTTGTCAATAGATACTTCCCATACTGTTCTCTTCGTTATCTCTTGCTCTTTTGCACTTCTTTTTTCTTTTTCTTTATCTTCCAACTTTCTTTTCCACCTCTGGTTTTCCTCTGCAGTATTTCTCTAGTTACTTTACAAGGCTTAGTCCCTCTTCTCTAGGTTCATTTTCACATTATTTTCTCCTCCTCTACATTCTTCCTTTACTCATATATATATATTTTTTTTTAAATCAGCGTTCCCCTAATTCCTCCACACTTTGTAATATTTCTGTCCGTATTTATGTACCTCCAATCAGTAAGACACAAAAAATGTATAATCTCCCAGTCACCTTTCTCTCTTTTCTGTATTTATTTTTTACTATATCTACCAATACTTATGTAACTTTATCAGTATCGCTACTAAGTAAAGCCATTTCAATAAATATCTTCCTCTTTCTTTCCTTTAACATTATTTTAACATGTGTTTATATAAATTCAAAAACTGTCGTCCAAAACCTAAACCCATTTCCATTACTGTCTCTATTTTTGCCTGATATCTGCAAAAAAGACAAAAAAAATCGGCGAGAAAAATATATATAAGAAGTTGAAGGCACGTGAACCATCGCATGTACACAAAGACGAAATTGTTTCTTGTTCTAACACTCGTTGTGTGTACGTGAGGAGGACGATAGGAGGGAGGGAGGGAGGGAGAAGGGGAGGGAGAATGAAGGGATGGGGGAAGGAGAATGGCGTGAGGGGGCGAGGGAAGGGACGCAGGAGAAAGGGGAGGGAGGGAAGGAGAAGACGAAGTGAGGGAGAAGGATGGTAGGAAGAAAATAACGGGGAAGGATTAAAGAGGGAGAAAGGTTGTGACACAGTGAACAGAAAGAAGAGGAATAGAGGAACTGGGGAACAAGGTGAGGGAACATGGAAAGGGAGGGAATGAAAGAGGGATAAGTGAGGAAGAAGGAGGGTGTTGGAGAAAAGAATGAGGAGGGAATGGAGGAAGGTGTGAGCGGGAAGAGGAAGTGGAAGAGAGGGAAGGAAATGAGAGGGAAGGGAAAATAAGAAAGTCAAGGAATATGGATAAGGAGGAAGGGAAAAGGAGCTGAAGAAAGGTGAGTGGAGTGGAAATGAAAGGAAAGGGCACGGATGGAAAGGGAGGAAAGAACAGGGTGAGGGAGCGGCGAAAAGGAAGGAGGAGAGTGAAAGAACATGGAAAAGGTGTTAGAGATGGGGAAGGACGTTGAGAGAGAGAGCAAGGAGGAGATAGGATGAAGTAGAGGAACAGGGAGAGAAAAGAGAAAGGCGAGGGAGAGACTGAAGAAGGAAGGAGGTGAGGGAGGGAGGGGAAGGCAGAAATCAGGAGGGATGGAGTGTGATGAAGAAGGGGGAATATGAGTAAGAAAGCTAAGAAAGGAGGAGGAAAGGAAAAGGAAGAACGTATTACTCGAAAGAAGTGAAGAAAGGAAGGTGAGTGAGAAGTGAGGGAAGTATGGCAAAGGATAGGGTACAGTGGAAAACAGAAATTTTAGGGAAGGTGCGTAGAAAAAACAAAGGAAGATGAATGACGTGTGTCTAGGAACGAGAGGGAATGTGATAATGATGGAGGATAAAGAAAGAAATGGGAAGGAGGAAGGGGTAGAGAAGGAAGAAATGGACAGAGAGAGAGAGAGAGAGAGAGAGAGAGAGAGAGAGAGAGAGAGAGAGAGAGAGAGAGTTATAAGCAAAGCAAAAGGACGTGAGTGAGGATCGTAGGGGAAATGAATAGAGTAAAAGAACTGAGTGACGGAGGCGGCCTAACAAGGCAGTCTTGGGAAATTAATAGGTCGGCAGTGAAAAAAAAAAAGGAAAAAAAAAACTGGTCAATATAATAAAGGGACAGAAAATGTCAAATAATCACCGGCCCTAGAAATAAAACTAAAAAGAAAAAAAAAAGCTCCAAGTACAGTAAAATAGACATGTTTATAATAAAATGTCAAGCTACACTGAATATTCTAGAAAATAAACAGGAGATCCATTATAAGAAATAAAAATAGCCTGGCACCTTTGGTCAGAGGGACGTATCTTACGCTGAATCAAACTGTCTAAAGTTCATTCACCTTTAGTTGGCGATTTTCGTCGGTTTGCCGTTTATTTCCCGGAACATTGTAGCTAAATACTGTAATATTAAGGCCCTGCATCCTTTCTATATTTTTTTTTCTCTGATTACTACCATATTCTAGTATTAATTTCTTGTTTTGACTCATCACTGAAGGTGGAGAGATGTTAATTGTATGCCCAGTGATAGTGAAGAGAATTTGGGAATTGCCAAATGAAATCATCATAGTATTAAAAAGAAAAATAAAAGTGCGAGATAATAATGATATGAATTAGACTTTAAAATGAAGTAAATAATTAAAAAATATTACAGGCCTTAATCCTTAAGAGACACTTTAGTAAAAAAAAAAAAACTTGGTGATAAAAGCGAGATGGACAATGAAATACGAGAGAGAGAGAGAGAGAGAGAGAGAGAGAGAGAGAGAGAGCGCGGATCACTTAAAAAGTTAACAGAGCGACTGACACACACACACACACACACACACACACACACACACACACACACACACACACACACACACGACCACCCCGCCGTAAAATTAAAAGCAGTGACGCAGGAAGGAAAGAGCGACCTTGACATTTTGCGAGTGTGTTAATGACGCTTTTACGGCTCTCTGTCTCCCTGCTTGCTGCCTCACTTGTCTCTGGCGCGGCTCTGCCAGGACTGAGGTTACTGAGAAGGCTGACTTTTGTGCTATTTCTCTGTTACGCAGAGCCTAGAAGTCTGTGATATAGTTTTTTTTTTTTTTTTTATAACAATAGTTCAGAAGACAGTCAAGTTCTAATTTTTTGTTAAATTATAGTGTAAGCCTTAAGTTAAAGATTGACAGCAGAATTAGCTTCAAACTCAGTTCATTTTTTTTTTTTTAAATGGGTTAACGAATTCAAGTAAGCAAAATCTTAGGTAAATCAGCAGAAACCATCTTATTCTGTTGCGAGGAGAAACAAATGAGGTTTATATATCAGTCAATGGAAAGAAACAATATTCATCATTTAGCAAACTTGCAGTGCAGAAAATGAGGTAGAGAAATGGAAAGGTGATTAAAGCAGAAAACCAATAGTAGTTAACTCTCTGAATAAGGTGACGTATTATTTTCATTATTCTTGCAACCCTGAGTAAATTCATTTCGAGACAGCAAAGTTCAACCGCAAGCAGGCACTAAGGGTGAAGCGGTCAACTAGAAATGCACAATCTGAGGTATGCTATATGAAAGACTTGCAGGATGCTGGTGTGTAGGGTCACGATGCACAGTCTGCTGGCAGGGTGAACAAATACATCACTGTTTTCACTTGCAAATTGCCGTACGCCAGTAACTGTAATAATGTGTGCTTGTTCTTTCAGCCAGTGAATGCTTTTCTAGCTGATTACAGCTGTTTCAATATATTTCAGAGTACAAACCGTCAAGAATGTTCCACCAACACCGTTAACCATGCTTCGGAAGGCATCTTGATTCTAGAAACTTGCACAAACATTTTTTTTGCTATCTAATGTTCCGGACGAATTCAAGAATAATTGGAAGTAATTACTTGTATCAAGAAAGTTTGGGTTATGCAGCATAAGAATGTCAATCAATAATACGAGTATAGTCGTTATTACTGCAAAACCTGTACATAGCCTACGACTGTTAACACAAACTTAATGAATATCAGATATAAAGACGTCTGCCATCACCTGCTGCACCGTGGACCTGCCCTTACCGTGCTATCCCCCTGCGGCGAGGTTGTGTGTGTGTACAGTATATATATATATATATATATATATATATATATATATATATATATATATATATAATCCCCTTTACTTCTATCTGTCTCCTAAATTGAATTAAACACTTTGATGCTGGAATAAAATGGTGTGGCCGCCCTCGGCCTGAAGGGGTTAGGGTTCACTACGTGTGGTGGTAGTTTATGATAATTTCTAAACACACACACACACACACACACACACACACACACACACACACACACACACACACACACACACAAGAAGTCGTGTGTTGTTCTTTCTTATCAACTTCGAATGCTGATAACAAGAAACATATAACCAACAGCGGCAGCAACGACAATTATTAAAGGAACACCAGTGATAATAATAATAATGATGATGATGATGATAATAATAATAATAATAATAGTAATGACAAAAAAAAAACACAAACATTAATATTTCAAGGAGGAGGAGGAGGAGGAGGAGGAGGAGGAGGAAGAAGAAGAAGAAACGAAGGAGGAGGAGGAAGAAGCGAAGGAGGAAAAAGAAGAAGACACGAAGGAGGAGGAGGAGAAGGAGATGAATGAGGAAGAAGAGGATGAGGAGGAGAAAGAAAGGAAAAAAAAAAAGAAGAAAGAAAAAGGAGGACAGAAGGAAAAAAATCACTATCATCAACAGGGAAAATGTCAAAGGTTGTCTCTTAAAGCCACTAATGTATGTAATTTTGCGCAGCTTTCACTTCAATTACATTAATGATAATGTGATTAGTAAGGCCACCTCAGGAAGCAAGAGTGTTGTAGCCTTTATTTATTTTTTTATTTATTTACTTATTTTGCTTTTTAAATCAGGGACATTCACTCCTTTACTAAGAAAGATGCCCCGTAACTAAATAAAATCGTCTGGTGGTAGCTACAACAGAATGAATGATGTTACAATAATACAAAGATTAATTGAGATTTTTAAAAGTCCTTCCACAACGAGGTGTCTCCCTGTCAAAGAATAAAATAGTCTGGTGGTAGCAAGGGAAAAAATCACAATGATCAAGGAATAAATGTAGACTGTTGCTAAAGCCTTCACTAAGAATTGTTTCCTTTCAATAAAACCATCCGAGAGTAAGCAGGAAAATAATAATGAAACAAGGTATTTTCTATACCTTCACTGCAAGAAATTTCAATAAAGCCAGGTAAATATTTCTGTGTGGCAGGCAAAGTTGTAATAAAGACGTACTTGTGCTGAAGAGGTTTCATGATACCCCTTGGAACACTGCCAGCCTCCCCCCCCCCTCAAACTCACCCACTTTCTCTGAACACACCGCCCCCCCCACCCCACCCTTCCACTTCCAGTCTACTTGAATTCGTTCAGCGTGTTCGTTCTCCCGTTTTCTGTTCTCATTGTGTTCACTGCATCACTTATGTCAGCACTGTTGTGTTCTTCCCTCTATTCGTGTTCTCTGTGTTCTTTCCTCCATTCGTGCTCTCACTGTGTTCTTCTCTTTATCTGTATTCGCTCCTCCATTTTGTGTTTATATATTAATATTCGTTCCTTCAGTCGTGTTCGTTCTTTTATTTGTGGAAGAAATTTTGTGTTCGTTTCTCCAAATTATGTTTGCAATTTTGTGTTCGTTAGTACATTTGTGTTAGTTTCTCATTCCGTGTTAGTCCATCACTTGTTTTTAATTTCTGCTCTTAAGTATGTTCGTGTGTCTGTGTCCCCTCCTCCATTTCTGTTCGCATTTTGATCGATCCTCCACTGTGTTCACACTTATCTGTTCTTCCATGTGTCCTTCCAACCATTTATGTTCATATTAAGTGCTTGTTTTCCCACCTGTGTTCCCACGCTGCACTCTTTCCTTCCCCTGTGTTCACTCAGTCTATTCGAACTTCCACTTGTGTTCGCTCAGTATGTTCGTTCCTCCACTTATTTTCTGTAAATGCACCAGTTCCTCCACTGTGTCCCTTTATTGTGTTCTCTCTACCACATTTCTTCGCTCAGAATACGTGCGGTCGCTCAATGTGCTCGTTCCTTCACTTGTGTTCGTTTAATGTGCTCGTCCTCCACTTGTTTTCTTTAACCGTGCTCGTTCCTCCAATCGTGTTCGTTTAATATGTTCGTTGCTCGTGTTCGTTTTGTGCTCATTCCTCCATCCGTGTTTGTCTAATGTGTTCGTTGCTTCACTTGTTTTCATTCTGTGCGTTTGTTCCTTTAGTTGTCCTCAATATTCAATTTGTGTTTATTGTTACACGTCCCCGTTTCACGTGTTCACTCCTCCACTTATGTGCGTTCCTCCACTTGAGTTCGTTCAGTACGTCCGATCTTCTTGTGTTCGCTCAGTGTGTTCGTTCATTGTGTTCCTTCGGTGTTTTCTTTCAAACTTGCTTGTTCAGTGTCTTCCGTCAGTGTGTTCCTTCAATGTAATCGTACATTATGGTCAGTTCACGTATTTGCTCCTGCTCTTGTGTTCGTTTATTGTGCTCAAACAGTGTATTCGCTCAGTGTACTAACCACGTATTTTTCCCTTGACTTATGTCCGTTCAGTGTGTTCGTTTTTCCACTTGTGTCCGTTCAGAGTGTTCATTCTTCCACTTGTGTCCGTTCAGTGTGTTCTTTCATTACGTTCGTCCCTCCACTTGCGTTCATTCAGTGTAATCGTTTAGTGTAGTCATTCAGTGTGTTCGTTCGGTCTTCATTCAGTATGTTCATCGCTCCATTTATGGTCATTCAGTGTGTTCGTCCATTGTGTTCATTCAGTGTGTTCGTCCATTGTGTTCATTCAGTGTGTCCGTTCACTGTGTTCGTTCAATGTGCTCGTACGTCAATTTATGATCGTTCTCTCCTCTACATTACTGATAAAAATGGATACAGGAAGAAGTGTGAAGGCATGCGAGAGAAAAGAAAGCACAACGGGAGGGAGTGAATGGAAGGTAGAGGAAGAGGAATGGCGACGATGAGAGAGAGAGAGAGAGAGAGAGAGAGAGAGAGAGAGAGAGAGAGAGAGAGAGAGAGAAAAATTATCTTTTATGTTGCTAATTACTGCAACCCAAACCGATTAAAAAGAAAAAAAAAGAGCCTCTATGAATCATCCAATCGCAAGTAATGATGTAAGTAGTTAATGTAGAATCAGGTCAGACAGCCTCGTTAGAAATGCAACCACACGTAAAAGGGATAACGATTAAAAATGTCTAGGAATCACTGAACCAGAGCGAAGCATGTTTAAGATGTGCTAAATATTGCGAGACTTAGCTGGTCATGTTTCACTGATTGACCTCGATTGCACTCATGGCTTGGAGGGAAAGGGGCAGTCGCTTTAGATGCTGATTGGCATGAATTGTAAGAATGTTAGTCTCTCTCTCTCTCTCTCTCTCTCTCTCTCTCTCTCTCTCCCTCTCTCTCTCTCTCTCTCTCTCTCTCTCTCACACACACACACACACACACACACACACACACACACACACACACACACACACACAAATAGCAGGTAATAATACTAACAATGGTAAAAGATAAGATTTTTTTTTTTCAAATGTAAATGCAGTACATCCGCTCCGAATTTAGCAAGCAATCATGCACTGTGTCGTATAAACATAGATCAAAACATTAAGAATGTAAAAAATATATATATTTCCATGAGAATTACTACCAAAAAACATTAAGTCTTCCAGGTCTAACCCCCATAATATTTTAGTTTACGTTATAAAGTGCTCATTGTCTCCCATTCCAGCTACATTCATTTCTTTGGCGTCGTACTGCCTTCATTTTATATTTTTCATTTTTTGTCTGTGTGTGTTCTCTTCTTCATGAACTCTCCACCTACTTCCCAGTTAAGCCCGTCTTCATCACCCTACTACGGTAATTCTCCGGTTAATACATAATTTGTTGCTAGCTATATTAAACAAAACTATTGGTGTGTAAATCTCCGGTACTTTTCTTTCATTCGTTCATTACTAATGGTTTTTAGTGAGCTGAGGAAAATCGTCTGGCATTATATAAAACTGAATAAGGACGATATCGTCGCTCAATAAATGTGAGCCAAATCCTTGCTATATGAGGGGTCTTTTTGAGTTAAAGAAAATCTTTAGGTGACAGCGAGAACAGCGATATTACTCGACATTACAGAGGAGCAAATCTGTGTTATCCTTCCTCGCTGAAGTACTACAATGATACTTCTCTGCTGAAGAAATAAAAGTTTAATGTTAATGGTGGGAAATCGATAAATAATTCACTAATGATCTGCTCGACACAGTACGTTTGAAAGTGTGCATATACAGTATTACACAGTGGGACAAACATACTAATAACTGTCTTGTACGGTGACCAGCTGGTTTATAAATAATGGATGTAATGGTAATCACGTTTTTTTTTAAAGAAAGCTGGCTAAAAACAGAATGAAAGCGAGTTGGTGATGCATGTCCGCCTTAGTGAAAGAACCATACGTGCAGAGTTCAGAAGAGCCAGTATTTAGACAATAAAGAGAAAATGACATAACACCGATCCAAATACACTCGTAAATAAAAAATAGAAAATATCACGGCAGTCTATTAACCCTTGATCCGGGTGATAGCAATTTTTTTGTTACTGCTAACAGACATTGTTTTTAATACAGAGGAAAATACTTTGTAAAATGGTTTATTGCAACTGTATCTAGTCCCAAAAGTTCTAAAAATCTATCTTAAGCTTAATACAACTACCTTAAGTTACCAAGAACATAATGAAAATAGCGTCTCCGTGTTCATGGGTTAAAACTTCTCAGTGTAATTATCTCAGCAACGTATAACACTCTCACTCAGACCTCCAGCAAGACGATTGTAGAAATTCACAAGTTGCAGATAATATGTCACTATTAAGACTCATTTTCTTGTACTTCATCACTGACAGACACATGCAAATTATATATGACGAAAACGCTGAAAACCCAAGGAGGGTAATTATGTGTGTGTGATTCGTCATAATAACAAAAAGCATGTCTGATATATTGCCTGCAGTCCTTTCATTATGCAATTTTTCACACATATGGATACCAGGCTAAGCTTTCCAGAACTATTACGACTAACTGTTATACTTAAACAACGATTACTGCTAACAGAGCTTTTACAACGAGCATTACACCGGCCATCCAATATGATTTTGCAACAGACCTAAAATATACACTGCAATGTTTACGAGTTTGCCTAGACGAGTTGGCACTAAGTCAGTTTCGGCTCCACTGCACACGGCTTAGTCACCACAATTACACATGTCCAGTTGTTTGTTGTGGTGGTGGTGGGAGTGACCGAAAGGAATGTGGTCGCAGAGGTGAGAGGGTCCAGACACGCAATCTTCACTACCCAGCAAGCTAAGTTAAATTTGACCAACTGTGCATATTTGAATTAAAACTGGCTGAACACACTGTTTCACTGGTCCTCGTTTTGTACAAATAAGTAATCACTATTACCTGCATTATGCATGACACTGAGAAACACTCTGGCAAAATATGGACCAGTAAAATGAATTTTTTTTCCCTACACGATCGAACCCTCACCCTGAATATAATCGTCTGGTAGCAGCAAGAATATATTAAAAACGACATTCGAGGGTTAAGGAGGTTAAAAGGGAATGAGTAACACTTGAGATAATTAAGGAGAAACATGAAAAAAACTCACTAAGGTAAAAATGCTACAAAATCTGCCCGACCAACGAGACTGCAGCTCGAAAACACAGATTTCAGCCTTTAAACTTCCAGTACGGCCGCATATTTTGCTTTCCCCTGCCACGCATCTGAATTGCTAGCTTGATTAATGCTGCAAAATACCTTTAACACGCTACATGTGTAATTTAACACACACACACACACACACACACACACACACACACACACACAAATGCAGCCATAGCAGAGATTTTAAAATCTTGGTGGGAAATCTAGATGTTTCAATGATAGCATCTGAAATATAATGTTTCATGGCTTTCAAAAAATCTGTATGAAAGAAATTCGCCATGATCATTCCAAAAGTGACTAGTGAAGCTTAAATATTACAGCAGGTGTGAATCGTTAGAATAAACCAATTCATGTTCATTTGTACATTTTAATTGTATTTATGAAACTTGTCGTTGAAGCTTACCATATCGCTCTGTTCAATTCTACAACATCCCGACACGTCCTTTAAGTCTAACTGCTCGATGATGGTGGTGATGAGGAGAAAGAGGAGGAGGAGGAGGAGAAAAATGATGATCATGGCTACTTTTAATCTGGCTACCAAAGAATCTCAGAAGTCACTGTTCAATATGTCATTCTCAATGTCCGTCTTATCCAGCAACCTTATACTCTCAAATTCTCTTAACCCCTTCACCACGAGGACATATTCCTCAAGTTATTCTTTCCCACCCTAGGTGATTTTATCCACATTACGGACAGCCTCTCCTAGTGACGGAGTTTAATGCAACCTGTCTCTATCTCCAGTTCGAGAAATGTCTTAATAATATAATATGGAGGAAGCAAGAAAATAATACATAATGCGGCACTGGACTGAATGAGTTAACTTTTATAACCAAGGCTGTTCCGCTGTCAGGGATACTTTCATTTACCAGTCAGTCAAATAGTTATCAGTCCTAATTTTAAAAAGAAAAAAATCCATGCTACCAGAAAATCCCAGTCTCCACTGCTCTCATAATCTATATCAGTCACCTCCCTAATACTACATAATTAACCACATTTTTTTCCTGCCCCATGGTAGCTGTGATTCCCCCCAAATTAATAATTCCATCCACCGACTCAAGACTCGGCTCTCAAAATTCACATTAACCAATGATACCCCAGCATCCATTAATTCTCCAGACACTGAAAACCTAGCAGGGCAACTCAGCGTTAATCAGGTTAGCAAGGTTAAGAACATTAATTATACCAAATTTATTCTCCTAGTTCAATGTACCAGCCAACAAAATTTAGAAGACCTATTTTTAAGAGAGAGAGAGAGAGAGAGAGAGAGAGAGAGAGAGAGAGAGAGAGAGAGAGAGCTCCCCACCCACCTGCTCAGCCATCTCCCATCAGAGAGCCGCTGGCATCAAGCATTATGGTAGACATGGTTTGTCCTGGGCTCCCAACCTATCTGCAAAATATCAACGAAGTATCAGAGAGAGAGAGAGAGAGAGAGAAAAAAAAGGTCAAGGAGGGGAGGGGGATATTATATTGGGCAAAACCCGTCTCCTGCACTAACCCATCTACAATATTTCAATAAGGGACTCAAGAAAAAGTCAGAGGTGGGGTGAGGTGAGGGGCGGCTTTGCCCTCTAGAACACACATACAAGTACATAGAAATCTGCCGCCAGCGCATATGTGTAGTCTTGCAAACTTCCAACTGTTTATCAAAAAACTGTGACTCTGTACCATACAAACAAACGAATAAGAAAAGGCAACTCTGAAATATTAGGTTAGATATTTTCCATGGAAAGTATAATTCACACATTTTATTAATAAGACCTGCCTCTCAAAGCTTCCACTGCTCTCAGATGCCATCCCAATCACAACTGTAATCTGAGATTATTCTTCGATTACTAATTACCATACTATCACCACTCCTTAATGCTGGTTGATTACAACCATTCATCTAGGTCTCTAATCTTTACGGTACTTTTTCTCGTGACTATCTCAAATCCAAACCTTTCTGAACTGAGATATCGGTACAGTACTATCAAACCTAAATATCATACTAATGCACATTGTTTAATTTTCACAACTTCACGTACGTCCACATCACTCTTTGTTCCTCTAGTTCACTGGGAGCCTTACGCCCTTCAGTTCTTTATGATTTTCTTTAAAGTCAACCTACAGCCAGATTTTGAAACTTCTTTGGATAGTTTCTCTAAAACTTGACAAAACAGTCTGGTGGCAAAGAGAAAATATTGGAAAGTACAGTAAGCGTACTAAGTATATCACCTTGACTGTCATAATTTTCACTAATCCCCCCCCACCGAGTCCTCCTAATTTCACACTGCCTCTAATTCCAACAATTTATAGGCATTAGGATCATCAGCACTGATCTCTACCACTCTAATCACCCTAACAAATCATGGATGTAATCACTGGAACTCTCCCTAATATGCCGTTTTAATTACATACTGCCTTTCTCGCTCTAGAGTTACTGACACTAAAAGCATTTAAATGAGCACCGCTGTTAAGAGCCTGCCAGCCTTAACCTCAAAGGACCAATATCGACTAATTCTTGTCAGTTCCCATAACTCCACACCACTTTCAGTTCTCAGAGTTTATTGACATTACAGACCACTTACATAAAACTCTGAAAATCTGGTCACATATATATCATCTAAATCAATGCTGAATGCTCCATAATAAACCTTTTAATTATCTTTCTACCCTTTCCAATGCTGACGAAGTACGAATCGACACGGGATGCCTACATTAAGAGAGTGTGAAAGCCGAAGTGTCGTAGTGGGTGCGTTTTCTGAGTGTGTCAATATGTAGATGCTGATGGAACGATGAGACAGGGCCACCAGATGCAAGCAAATTATTACCTTCTTCAAATTCACTCACAACGTGGATATTGAACCCTACAATTAGCACACACAGATCAGGAGACGAACACGCTACCACTAAGCTGACGTGGTTCCCTTTTAGTTATATACAAGCTTAACCTGATACATACAGAGAGATTCTTTAGTTAAATACAAGCTTTTATTCCTGATACACAGAGAGAGATTCTTCTAGGAGAACTTGGAACCGAAAAGCTTATATATTTAACTTTAATAAATTCCTTCAGTATGTGAGGCCCTTGTCGAACAGAGCCAAATCGTCTGGAGGAAGAAAGAATAGGCTAAAAATTACACCTGCTTCATGGACATACAGTAATTTCTCAAGCGCTTATGACATCAAAAGCATATAAGCATCCACAATAAAAAGAACGCACCCTCAAATCCACTCATTCTCCTTTCTACACTCATTTCTAAGGTTATTCTAATTTCCATAGTTTACGTGCAGACCAACCCCACACTCACCCTTCACACCCCTCTCAGAACCACCTTTACACCCACATATTATTTTACCTCCAAGTCACTTCTAATTCCCGTATCTTACTGAAATTAGAACGTCCACCCGTAGCCTCACCACTCACAGAACTCTCCCCAGTACCCACTAATTCACTCGCCTCCTTTTAATTCCATACTACCCACAGCTCCCCGACCTGTGTGTCTGTGTGTGAAGTTATGTATGTACGAGTATGTATGCATGCAAGTGTGTGTGTGTGTGTGTGTGTGTGTGTGTGTGTGTGTGTGTGTGTGTGTGTGTGTGTGTGTGTGTGTGTGTGTGTGTGTGTGTGTGTGTGTGTTGGTATTCTTATTCGGGGCAGAGTGTGATTTACCGACCTTGCCCTTATCTACAATCTTTACATTCTGCCTAAGTGAGGGGTGCGGTGAGTGCGGTGGGTGTGGTGAGGGCTGTGGGGGGGGCAGTCAGGATTTTGGAAGGGGCAGTGAGAGGTGTGGATGAGTATGGAGGGTGGTAAGGGATGTGGAAGGGTAATGAAGGGCGTGAAGTGTGGTGTGGGGTAGGTGGGAGGGTGGTGAGGTGTGTGGAGGGATGACGAGGAGTATGAAGAGGTGGTGAGGGGTATGGAGGCGCGGTAAGGGGTGTGGAGGGGTGGCGAGGGATGTGGAGAGATGGTGAGTGATGTGGAGGGGTGGTGAAGGTTCGGGAGGGGTGGTGAGGGGTGTGGAGGGGTGGTGAGAGGCGTGTTGGCATGGTGAGGGGTGGTGAGGGGTGTGGAGGGGTGGTGAGGGATGTGGAGGGATGGTAAGGGGTGTGGAGGGGTGGTGAAGGGTTTGAAGGGATGGTGAGGAGTATGAAGTGCTGAGTAATGTGGAGGGATTGTGACGGGGGTGTAGGGATGGTGAGGGGTGTCGAAGGGTGGCGAAGGGTGTGAAGGGATGGTGAGGGGTATGGGGTGGTGGTAAGATGTACAGTAGTGAGGGATGCCAAGGAGTGGTGAGGGGTGTGGAGGGGCGGTAAGAGTTGTGGAGAGCTGATATGTGGAAAGGTGATGAGGGGTGGTGAAGGATAGTGAGGAGTGTGGACGGGTGGTGAGGAGTAGGAAGTGGTGGTGAGGGATATGGAGGGGTAGTGAGGGGTAAGGAAGGGTAGTTATGGGTATGGAGGGGTAATGAGGTGTATGGAGAGGTAGTGAGGGGTATGGAGGGGTAATGAAGGGTATGGAGGGGTAGTAAGGGGTGTGGAGGGATGGTGAGGGATGTGGAGCGATAATGAGGAGCGTAGAGGGATGGAGAGGGGTGTGGAAGGGTGGTAAGGTGTGTGAAAGGAGTTGACGGATGGAGAATGGTTTGGACGGGTGTAGAGGGGTGGTGAGGGGTTATAGGGGTGGTGAAGGGGTAGAGGGGTGGTAAGTGGTTTGGAAGGGTGTAGAGGGATGGTGAGGGGTACGGAAGGGTGGTGAGGTGTGCGGAAGGATGGTGAGGGATGTGGAAGGGTGGTGAGGGGTGTGAAGGGAGTAGAGGGGTGGGGAAGGGTATGAAAGTGTGGTGAGAGTGAGAAAGGACGGTGAGAGTGTGAAGGGGTGGTGTTTGTGTAAAGGCCCTGTCAGGGGTATGAAAGGCTGGTGAGTAATGTGCAGGTATGGTGAGGCATGTTCTGAAGTGAAAGTTGTGTGGGTATCGGAGGGGGTTGTGGGGTGGCTATGGGGTGAAAAAGGACTTGTGATGGGTGTGCAGTGTGTGGCAGCAAGTCTGGAGAACGTAAAGGGCATGCAAAGGGAGAACAGAAAAGTGGAGAGGAATGAGGGGTGGTGAGGAGGGATGGAAAAACTTCAGGGTGGGTGATGAGAGGAGGTGAGAGGTGAAGGGGGAGGTGTGAGGGAATGTCGAGGGGTGGTGGGGGGTGTGGAGAAAGGAGAGAGATGTGCTGAAAGGGGCTGTGAGAGGTGAGGGGAAAGGATTGGGATGAGTTGAGGGGGATGACAAGTGTGAAGAAAGGAGAGAAATGTGATGACGTGAGCGGTAAGAGATGTGTGTGAGGAGAGAGAGAGAGAGAGAGAGAGAGAGAGAGAGAGAGAGAGAGAGAGAGAGAGAGACTCAACCACCGGACTGACTGTGAAATTGTATGTAGGTTATGGTGTCAGGTGGATGAAACGATAATAATAATGGTTTTCTTTTGCTTAACGCTGAATTCTTTAAGAGATTATCAAATATTGTTGCACCTGCTCAGTAACAAAGCCACTCAAGCTCTTAAGACCCTCTTTTTGTCCTTTTATCTTGTTCTTGAGCTACTGTTTTTCTTCCAATCATCTCGGTTTGCCTAGCCCCCCCCGCCTCTCTCTCTCTCTCTCTCTCTCTCACACACACACACACAGAGGCAGACATACATGGGTGACATCACAACTTTCCCCCCTAATGGTGGCGGGGGTAATAAAGATGGAGGCGCTGATGATGGAGTAAAGCGAAGGAGACAGCAAGAAGAACCCTTAACCCCATAAATCTGATGTGGATTTATTTATTCAGTTCAAACCACTTCCAAAAGATTTTATTAACTTTAGACAAACACTGAAAAGGAGAGGTCAGATACAGCTGTCATTAAACCCTTTACTACAACAGATCTATCGAGCTTGGAAAAAATCGTTCGGAGGTAACTAGAATATAAGAGAAAATACGTCCTTAGTTTTATGGTGTTCGTAATGTGGATGAGTTTGATTAATAGATGGATGAAAAGCTAGTGATGCAAGAGAACTGGAAGACTGGATGAACTAAATATATTATATGGGATATAATAATAATAAAAATAATAATAATAATAATAATAATAATAATAATAATAATAAGTAATAATAATAATAATAATAATAATAGTAATAATAATAATAATAATAATAATAATAAAAATAAAAATAATAATATAACAACAAAACTAATATTATTACTACTACTACTACTACAAATACTAAATACTACGACTTCTACTATTACTTTTACTACTACAACTAATTGATAAATGAAGGAGCTTTCATATCTAGCTTGTGTGCTTTCTCGGTGTCTGGGTCCTACTTCAACCCTTCTTTTAGGTGGGAATTAGAGGCTGAAAAGATGATGATGATGATGATGATGATGATGCAAGTCGCAGAATGATCATAAGTGAACATTTTTCTTCGTCTTAATACAATTTATTATACAAGTCAAGTAAGAGTGTAACTATAAGAGACAAAGGGTGCGCTACTATGCTTGTCATCTACTTAAGGCCTGAATAACAGAGATCAAATACTAAATACTGTTACTATTACTACACTCTTTTCAACTCAATTTGGCAAAGATTTCTTCCTTTTGGAGCTTATTTCACGTTGCTCAGTGGCAGGAATAAATGCTACGGCTCTACTTACTTTCCATGACACTTCTTCGTGACTAACACAACATTCTGCTGTTGATATATTTTTGGATTCAGTGTTTTGTATGGAGTGAAGGCAGTTTTATGCCATTTTTGTATGAAACGAGCAAACTACTTTATTACTGCTGTTACTGCTGTTGCTATTGGACAGATACTACTAATGACTCTACAACTACATCTACTTCTACTAATACTACTACTACTACTACTAATGACAACAGTAATAAATCATAACATGAGAAATATTATAATAAAAGCACTCACGATAATGGACATGACAGTAAAAGCATCCAAGAATCTCAACAAGGTTAATGGACAAATTATATAAAAAATACACAAGAAAATAAAAAAGAAAAAAACTAACTTCAGAACACATTCAAGACACTCTGATCAGACTCAGCAATTACCTGCAATCAAGCGTGATTAGCAGACCAATCAGAGAGACTATTAGCTGCACTTCACCTACACTTAGCTTGGTTACTTAGCTTTTTGGCAGACGGGGGGCGGTGTAAGCTAAGACGGTCATATGTTAGATAAGACCAATAGATTAGATATGACAGTGGATATCAGGTAGGTATCCATCCAGCCAACCATCCGAGCAAGTCATTCATACGGTCATTCATCTGCTAGTTCAAATATCCACCTACTTAATAAACCATCCATGCAGAATTTCACACAAAATTCATCCACCTTCCTAACTCTCCATCCAAGCACCAACCATTCATACAGCCATCAACTGTATCTGTCAGCTGAACCGTCCACAAGTCATCAGCCAGCTCTACCATTCATCCAAGCTTTCACAAAACCATTCTCAACTTGTTCAAACATCCATTCAAGCCTTCAGGACAACCATCCATTCACCCACTGATCACTCTGATGAACCTTATATCCGAGTTCATATCGTTCGCACAACCATCCATCTGTCAAATCGTGCATCCATCACTCTACAAAACCATCCATCCAAGTTTTTACACAACCATCTAATAACTTGCTCAACTGTCTATCCGAGGACTTTTCAATAATCCAACCATCCACTTATCAGTTCGGTCACCTCTTACGCTAATGAACTATCCATCAGGGCGTTAGTTAGTCACTTTTCCGTCCATCCATCAGCTTAACCATCCATTAGTTAAAATTACCATCCTCCCAAGCAGTCATTCACAACCATTCATCAACAATATCATCTGTCACCAAGGCATCCATTCAGGCATTCGCTCACACAACTATCCATCTATTCATCATACCATCCATCCATTGTTTAATCAACCATCCATCAACTAATCACACTTCTTCCATAAAGCCACACAGTATTCTTATCAACCATCCATTCGAGGAGCATCTATTCGCTCAAGCATTCATTTCCATCTTTTCAGCCGCCCGTCAATTCAATCAGCCATCCATCCAAACATCAGTCGTTCATTCAGCCATCCACTTTTACCTACTTAACCATCCATGCATCTAAACAGCTACTCATCCGAGCATCAGTCATCTGTTCAACCATCTTATTCATCTGTTCGACCAATCTTGCACACAATCACACCATCCATCAGAGCATCAATCATTCATTCAGCCATCCATTCATCTATTCAGCCATCTATTAAGTTACTGAAATCTTGTATCAGTCATTCTGTCAATTATTCATCCATTAATTCATTCATTCGCGAACGTAATCAGTCACCCATTTCAGCAAACATTTACACAACCATCCACTCATCGACATTACCCTCCAACCCTCGAATTCATGCATCAGTCATTCACTAAATCATCCTTTCACCTATTCAACCTTCCATGGACCTACTCAACCATCCATTCAAGCAACAGTCGCTCATTCATCCATCAGTTCAACCATTAATCAACGTAATTAACCATCCATTTGATAGTAAGTCATAAAGTCAACCATCTATTTAACAACTATCAAAAGCAACTATCCACCATTCACGCAACCAACCATCCATCCATCCATCCACTTGCAGACCACCTAGCCCTCCACCACCAACGTAGCCAACTCGTAAAGTTGAGAGGCGGAAGGGAGGGAGGAGAGGGGGCGAGGGAGGAGGCAACAGAGGATCCAGAGAGGGGGAGAGATGGAGAGGGGGGGAGGGTTATGCAAAAACACTCCTTACGGTAGAATTTGGGAGCATAAAAGATAATTAAACATTTTACTACGACTATCTCTTTTACTCTAGCTGAAACCACATGATTATAGCCAGTTCAGAAGAGCCTCTGATGGAGGTTTCACTTTCACTTGATTCGGATTTTCGTCCTTTTGCAGCTTATTTCGCGTCCCTTAATGGCAGACAAAGCTACGACTCTACATCTTTCCATAGGACTTCTTTACGTCTACTACCACATTCAAATACTTATCTTTTGCTAACCAAACATCTAAACATTCAATATAAAGAGATGGCAATTTTAGGCTAAGTTAAAGTCCAAAGAGTAGAGTAGTAGAGGTGTTACTGAAAACATTGGGCATCTTTTATATTTGGAATTTAATAAAACTGCCCTGAGATAATTTAATAACGTGCAAAAGACGTCATCGTTATGAAATGATTAAAGGTCCAGAAAACAATCAACTGCAAAGCAAGCATTCCAAGAGCTGAATAAGTATGTGAGAGAGAGAGAGAGAGAGAGAGAGAGAGAGAGAGAGAGAGAGAGAGAGAGAGAGGGGCTATGCAAAAACACTCTTCAGGTTGAGTTAAAGGGGCATAAACGATACCTAAATGGCCACAAAACATCATAAAATGTAAGGAAAACATCCTACCGCTAAAGAAACTACACCGATTTATTCATTGATCCCCGAGTTTGGGGCAGCTTTTTTATACCTTTCTATTTCCCTCACAAATTTTATTTCTCCTCGTTTCAAGATATATATATATATATATATATATATATATATATATATATATATATATAAATAGACAGATAGACAGACAGATAGATAGATAGATGGATAGATATAGATAGATAGGTAGATAGATAGATAGATATAGATATACAGATAGATTGATAGATAGACAGACAGGATACAGTAGGATATAGATAGATTGATAGATAGATATTTAACCGTCCCCACCCCGAAGGGGCTCGGGGACGGGTATTGTTTTCACTTGGTGTGCCTGTTTGTTTGTTTGCTTGTTTCACTGTCAGTCTGTTAACAGCTTTACGCGAAAACTACTGGTGCGATTTTGACCAAAATTGCCGGGATGATGGGTTATGACATTCTGATCAACTAATTAAATTTTGGCCAAATTGGGCAAAGGTCCAGGCCGTAGGCCCAAAAAATGTTAAAAAACAAAATCGTTTTTTCGTCATAACTCCTTTCAAATTCGACATACCGACATGAAACCAATACCTAAAGGTGCATCTTTCAAATCTGCAACCTATAACATGCCTCATTACATCAGGGGGGTCACCCCCCAGTTAGCGGTAGAGGGGTCAATGTCAGGTGGGTCTGGCCTAAAATTTCAAATGGGCATAAAATCGTCAATTGCTACCCGATTTACTCCAAATATGATATGTCACATCTTTGAGTAGATATCTCGTTGTGTTTATACGTCAGCACTAAAATGACTAAGGGGACGGGTTTGCTGTGCCTTGGCACCGCTTCTTGTTTATAGTATGTCTTCGTTACACTCTCCTTCCTGTCGTGTTCAAGTCACCTTCAAAATTTTCTTGAATAATTCGTCTTTCATACACTGACATTTCAAATTCTTATATTTTTCTGTGAGTGACTTTTTCACCTAAACGCCGTTCTAATTTTCACCCGATTTTTCTCGATAAATATTTCTTATTTTCTTTCTTTCCAGCCCCTACACTGTTCATAAACCTTTCATTAGTCGTTTGTAACACAGTCTTTCATGCCAAATTATTATCCATGTCTTCTGTGAATTCTGATTTTTCCTCTGCTCACTCACTCTCATCAAAAGTACGTGTTGTATTGTATTCTCCTCTTCCAATCCATTTCGTTTCCATTAATCTGGTCATTTCACCGCCAGTTGTCATTTTTTTCGTCTATCATCCACCCTTTTGCCTCAGTCCTTTCCCAGCAAATCTCACATCATGTTAGTTGTTGTTTTATTATTATGGCTGTCGGTTTAGTCTCAAGAGATAGCATTTCCAGAATTTCGATTTCGACCTCTAAAATGACTTTGTAATCCTAAAAGTCTAAAAGACAACGCAAAAACACCAATAGACCAGCGCAGAACCACCAGATGCCAAAACAACGATTACATTAGACACGTGTTATATTTTGTGACAAACACGGGTAATTTACGAGATGAGTTCGATTATTGCGTATCCTAAAGTCTGTTATACTTGAATGAGAGAAAATAGATATTGTGCTTAGCCTGTAGCGGTATACTCCCAGCAGCAAACTTCCTTTACACATTCCTTTCTCATACTTATCTTTCTTTACCACCATCATCTCTCAGTCCTTACATACACGCTTCTCACCTGTCTTTTCCCTTTTTCCTTTAATCTCACTTCTTTCCTCCTTTCCCTCTCTCTCCTCACAAACACATATCTTAACCTCGCTCTTTTCTTCCTCTCTCATCTTTCTTTTCTTTAATTTTCTTACCTCCACTCCTTTCCTTCTCTTTCATCCTTATCTCCTTTCCGAGTCCTTTCCATTTTAGCCTGCTTCACATTTTTTTTTTTTCACTTTTCTTGTTCTTTTTGTTTTCCTCCTGCTCCACTTTATTTACTTTCATCTTCTCTCCGCCCCTCGACACTCCTGTCTTCTTCTTTTCTTGTTCTCCTTCCATCAATCTTATTTTCTCCATCCTTCTATACCATAAAGCCCTCTTTCTCAACTCTCATTGTCACTCACACTTGCACTCCCACGTTCGCCCTCACTCGTCACTCACACGCACGCTCACTCACACAGACTCTCGCTCTCTCTCTCTCTCTTTCTTCTTTTTCCCTGTCCTCCATTATCACTTCTTTCCACTCCTCCCCCCTCCAAACCTACCCAATTTTCCTTCCCATCCTCTACAGTCTTTTCTTTTTCCCAGTTCCTTCCATATTCCTTACACATTCCCACTTTTGTAATGCTTTTATTACTTTATTTTCTTACCTTACTCACATCCTTGTTTGCCCAATGCTCTCTTTTACACCTGTTTATTATTCTCATATATCTTTATTATCTTCATTTTCCCCTTTTAACCTTTTACACATCTCTCCCTTTTCTACCTTTCATGTCTCCTTTACCATATCGCTTTCACATCTCCCATTTTCTCTCTCGCATCTATCCTTCTTGCCCCTTTTAAATGTCTCGCTTTCTTCCTCCCTCTCACATCCCTGGCTGTTTTTCCTCTCACATATATCCAGTTTTATCTTTTTCTCACTGCCCTCCTTTTTAACCTGCTTACATCCTTCCCCTTTCCCTCCCCTTTCTCCTCTCACATCCCTTTCCTTTCCTCTCCCACATTCCTCCCAGTACTGCCACCCAAAACGCTCTTTCCCCACATATCATCCGCATTTCCCTTGCAAAACCCATCCCCCTTTTTCCCTTTCACACTCCTTCCTTTTCTCTCTTACATCCCTTCTTTTCCCCTCTCACTTTCCTCCCCTTTCTCGCTCTTACATCCCTCCCTTTATATATATATATATATATATATATATATATATATATATATATATATATATATATATATGTATTGCAAATACAGTTTTAATCACAGACACACAAAAACGCCAATAACATGCACACACTCGCACACAGGCGCACAACTGCTAGCCACTCTTATGTAACCGAGAAGCGTTCAGTTGCATGGTGTACAAACTGCGCGCGCGCACGCACACACACACACACACACACACGTTGACTTCCTTTCATTTATTCTTAAAACTGTTGACAGTTTTGGCACGGTTTTTGGTGCCTAGTCATACATTCTTTCTGTGTGTGTGTGTGTGTGTGTGTGTGTGTGAGAACATCTCTATAAATGTCTCTACCTTCAGTGGTACTCTGTATAATTGCTGATCACGTCTTCAGTATCACCTATCAAAGGTTATGCCATTATATACCTTACATTAAAAAAATGAAGAAAAAAAAAAAAAAAAAAAAAGGTTCTGTGAATTAATACAAGCCGACTGCAGATTTAGCTTTGTCAAATAACTTCTTCCAAGTGTCTTGCTGCATTCCCTATGAAAGTTTCTTCCATCACTTCTGCCATCCCAGTGAATATTCCTTCCATCTCTTCTGCCATCCCTATGAAAATTCCTTCCAACATTTCTGACGTCCCTAAGAAAATTCCTTCCAACATATCTGCCATCCCTGTGAAAATTCCTTCCGATACTTCTGCCATCTCTATGAAAATTTCTTCCAACTGCAATAGCCACCACGCTGTTGATTTTTCCTATTTCCTGCATGAACTCCAAGCACAGGAAATGGAGGATGAGTGTAGAGTGTGGGTTGTTGGGTGGGCTGCTACTGTACTATTATTTTAGTTTACTGTTTGTGCTTAAGAAATTGTATTTTTGTTGGTATTAGCGAAGGATAACCTTGTGGCGACCAGAGGGCCTGTGTGGTTTTAAATGATTCTCTCTCTCTTTCTGTTGAGACAGCCCCTTATATTATCAGTTGGATTCAGTGAAATCGATATAATTATTGGTACTTCTCACGTCTTTATGTAAATACGAGTTAGTATCACACATAAAGGTTACGTCAGTATAAACTTTACATGCAAAAATAGTATGATCTGTGAATTATTCAAGCAGACTTAGTTCTTTTAGCTTTATCGAGTCAATTCTTAGCAGTACTGCTTTCTGGAGCCCACATGAAAAAATTCAAACAGTTCCCCCGTGCCTACGAAAATTCCTTCCAAAAGTTCTACCGTCCTTATGAAAATTCCTTCCAACAGTTTTACCCTCCTTATGAAAATTCTTTCCAACAGTTCTGTCGTCTTTATGAAAATTTCTTCCAAAAGTTCTGCAGCCCTTATGAAAATTCCTTCCAACAGTTTTGCCGTCCCTATAAAAATTCTTTCTAACAGTTCTGCCGTCCTTATGAAAATTCTCTCTAACAATTTTACCCTCCTTATGAAAATTCATTCCAACAGTTTTACCGTCCATATGGAAATTCCTTCCAACAGTTCTATAGTTCCTATGAAAATTCTTTCTGACAGTTCTACCGTTCCGATAAAAATTCCTTCCAACAGTTCTACCGTCCTTATGAAAATTCCCTCCAATAGTTCTACCGTCCTTATGAAAATTCCCTCCAATAATTCTACCGTCCTTATGAAAATTCCGTCCAATAGTTCTACCGTCCTTATGAAAATTCTCTCCAATAGTTCTACCGTTCCTATGACTATTCCTTTCAACAGTTCCCCACTTTACTATGTTCTTTTTTTACCAGTTTCCTGCGTGAACTCCGAGCAAAGGAAATAGGGGAGGATGGTAAAGTGTGAGTTGTGGGGCGAGGTGTTGCTGAACTATCATTTTCTTTTGCTGTATGTGCTAAGAAATACGTATTTTTGTTATTATATAGGACGGATGGCCTCGTCCAGACAGAGAGGCATGTGTGGTTTAAGTAATTCATCTCCCTCTTTTTCTCTCTTTCACACACACACACACATACACACACACACAAGAAAAAAGAAATCAGTGATTTTTTATTTCCTTACTGTTAAAGATTCAGCCGGTGGAAAGAGACAGGAGATAGAAACTTAGATCAAAGGCCGATGAGTAACAACCCATCGGTCTTTGTTAACTTTCTATTTCTAGATACTCGTCAGTTTACCCCATTCTGTATATTTGTCAGTCTGTGCTTTCATCAGTTCAGTCATGTCAGTCTGTATATCTTAACCTACCGTTCTGAAATATCTACTAGCCTAACATTTTCTTCCCAACCTGACACCATATCCTGCAAAAGAAATCTAGAGTTTTTGACAATAATGACATATTTAACAAAGCTATGCCCTGGACAGAACGAGTTGTTAGCTTTATCGGTATTAATGGACGGTATTTTGTCTCCTAGTGCCACCAAGCAAATAACAGAGGCGCTAATTTTATTCATTATTAAAGAAAGGGGAAGGCAGTCCACGCTCCTACCGTGCACCATCACTGCAAGAAACATTCATTTGACACTAATATTTTCTCTGATAAATATCTGCAGACATGATAAATTTTAGTACATCTGGTGAGAGCCCACCCACAGATAATGACAGAAAGCACCGATATGATAGCACTGCGCTCCTTAATTCTGGGGTATCAACAGACAAATGAAGCGCATTATTTACTGCTCTACTTTTTCACTCTGTCTATATGAGTACTTTGTTTGCTGTGTGTGTGTGTGTGTGTGTGTGTGTGTGTGTGTGTGTGTGTGTGTGTGTGTGTGTGTGTGTGTGTGTGTGTGTGCGTGCGCGCGGGCGCGTAGGGGGGGGGGTTTCATAACCGCTATGCATCTCTTGTGGCTTCCTCGCCATGATTATACTCCAATTTCCCATCATTTGGTGTTTTCTCCCCGTGTTAAGTCTGACTTTGGATTTATTACAATATACTTACACTATTATTTTAGCCTTTTATCTTTTACATTTTTTTTTAAATATATGATAACCAAGACTAGTTCTGACAATACCAATCTCTGGTGATCAGTACCTTAACCAAGATGACTTGTTTATTATAATCAGGTAGCCGCCACATGATTTTATTCAACTTGGGAGAGATTACTGAAAATGAAGGATGTAAAATTTATGCTTAGCCATTAACTCTTAGACACAACTAAAACTTTGTTAAATTTTTTAGACACTTAAATCAGAACATTCGTCTTCTTTCAAATTTTTATGGTGTTTCTCTGCTAGTCATTACTAGTTTAACCGTTGCTATAATCGGCACAACCCTGTTACAATCCCAGCCTCCAAATGGCGGCTGTTGTGTGTCGCCATTACAGTTTGCAAGTTAAGGAGTGGGGGTGTTTATCAAGGCGACCCAGCTGGTTATTGGCATGGTTGGGAGAGTGTCGGTGGGAATAAAAATTCGTTGTTTTGAAGTAACTTAAGGGTTAACTCTTTCACTATGATGACCTTATGAAATTCAGGCAACCTCCAGGCTAGTTTCTTCAGCTCAGGAGGAACCTCTCTGACTCAGAGGTTCATATTTCCTCCATAACCACCTTCCACGTCCCTTAACGCTAGCGTTCTCTATATTACATTATTATTTTGAAATCTGGGAGGATTTCTTGGACTCATGGAAATGGCACTGACAGCGGAATATATAACGCGTGGTTCATCCCTTCACTACACTGACGTCTTCTACTTACTTCCTACCGACTTTTGTGACTTACAGTTCCTCATCAGCCGGGAATTTAGATATAGCCTTCGTTCATCCACTTGTTACCAAACATTCTATGTAAAACAGTCTTCGATAGCAAAAAAAAAAAAAAAAAAAAAAAAAGGCATCATAGCACAGTACAGAAAGGGTAAAGGGAAGGTCCTGTTTATAAGTGCCTTCATCCTCAACTACTTCCCTACCTCCTACCTTCAAATCCTTCCTCCAACTTGCCCCTTAATCTTCCTTCTTCTTTCGACCTATCTTGTTCAAACTTTCCTCCCTTCAGAACCTCTCTTCATATTTCTCCTTCCCTTCCTGTTAAAACATCCGATAATATTTTCTCCTCTTTTAAGTTACCCTCCCTCTAATCTCTTTTGCCCAGGGTCGTCATATTTACCATCGATATCTTCAGCTTGACTGAGACTTTTCGAGCTTGAATGATCTTATATAACCTTCATTAACTCCTCGGTCACTAGAGAATCTTCTTGATTTAAATGATGTCGTCTGTCGTCTGGTGGTAGCCTGATTGAATAAAGAAAAAAAAAAGACATCGCAGTAAAGGGTTTCAAGCTCCTCTTAGTCCTCCTCTCCCTCCCTCTTTGGAACTCCCCCTCCCGCCAGCTCCTGCTCCTTCGTCATCCTGAAATTTCCTTCTTACCTTCCTCTCTCCTTCAGCTCGGGGTGGTTTAAATCACATGAGGATTGTAAAAGGGGCTAAGGAATCCCGCTTGTTAAACTGTTATTGTGGTTGAGTTCTGTGGTTTGCTCCGAGGTGTTGAGAAGGCTTATGTTCCAGGCGGTTAAATTCCGTGTTAAGAAGATACTGTGGCTGTTTGTAGGAAAGATACCGATATTGTGGAACAGTTTTATGGCAGCTGGTGGTCTGTTTATGGAGGTGTTATGGCAGAAATATTGTACATTTACTTGGATGTCATAATAGACTGAAACTCCGGATACTCGATGTCGCAATGGCTGTGAAATGAAGTGTAGCTGTATGATGGAGCAGACTATTTTCAAAGCCAAAAGTGAATCTCTTCAGGCCAGGAACGCTTAGCGATTTTATTCTGGTTCTCACTAGAATACTTCATTCAGATAAAAAGATTACAAGGAATGATGGGAGAGCTTGCAAGTTGTAGGAATACTGTATGTACATGTTATCATTATTTTTGCTCTAAGCCCATGCTGATCTGCACGTGAACTCCGTGAACTGCAGGGCGCTCATTTCAGCACTCTCTCAGAGATCTTTTGTTGGGGTTATATTAACGGACTGCTTTTGATGTCAAAGTGGAGTGTTGTTTATGAGGTGCTGCATTACAGTGAGGGAAGAGTGGATTGTTTGTGATTTGTATCTTGTGTTGGTAATGAAGCAGAAAAGAGCGATAGCTACATCGCACTCTGGCTAGGTACACTAGCTGTATTTATTGTAAGTCCTTTATACCTGACAAAAATATCACAAGCATACAATTATTTAAAGTTTTCATAGTACACGTCACAATATGGATGAAATTTCAACACTAAGATTTCGCAAGCATGGGAAGAGAAAAGCCATGAGCAGAAAGACATGTATTTCTAGTATTAGGGATCTATTGGGAAAAAAAAAAAAAAAAAAAAAAAAAACAGCGGTTGACTTTCTTGGAACAGGGTTTGGGAGTGCGGAACAAACTTTAGCACTTTAGTGTCGCAAGAAATCTCGGCGAAATGAAGCCGGCCGAAGGGTACAAATCTAGCGAAATCTTCTCTGTCGCTGGATACCGTAGTTTGCGCTCTCAGGGCACCAAGAGTGAGGGGAGAGGGTGAGAGATCCAGTCCATCAGCCGCATCGTCCCCCACTCTTACCACACTGGCCGCAATGCGCAGCAATTTGTCTGCGGAATGCGAGGTGTGAGTCTACCGCCGTTGCTCGGTTATTCGGACACTTTCCCAGACGGCTTGGCTCGTTACGGTAATTGGCGCTACTGAGGGGTGTTGGGACGGGGCTATTTAGTAGCGGACGATGGCCAACTCTCACAGCCTGGGCCTACAGGTGCGGGCCTTGGAAGGATGAAGACTATGGCGAGAGGGAGAAGAGAGGAGGAAAATTAAGGCGCTGAGAAAAGGACGACAATTCGGTGAGAGCTGGAAAAATACTCTCCAAGACCATAGACTCACATTACGATATTATTTTGGCACGGTTTTATTCAACACAGGAAGCAGTGAAAGTACAGACTGGTGGGTGGATGGATTACATGCAAGCAGGGAAGGCAGAAAAGAAGAACAACAACTGGGTCATGAGAGAAGGTAAATTTAGTGAAGAATAGAAGGTAAAACTGTTAAGTACATCTCAATCGCTAAAACTGTTAGTACTTTATTCTGGAAAACGCCAGACGATTTAGGGACCAATTGAAAAACCCTACAATGCAACAGGGTATAGCAGAATTTGGAGAGAGGGACAGAGACTGAGAGGGAGGGAGGGTGGGAGAGAACTAGTCGAGTAACGAAAGGCCTGAACGAGGGAGCAAAGAAGAGATGATCAGAGAGAAAAATGGAAGAAAAGAAAATGAGTGAAGTGAGGAGGAAGTGTGTGCGAGACGGTAATATGATAAAAAAGTAATAATAATGGAAGATAAAGACGAAGGACGAAAAATAAGTGTTATGTATTATTCACACACACACACACACACACACACACACACACACACACACACACACATTATCCATCAACAACCAGACGCTTAATTCCTGAGTTCATCCAGTCTATCACAAACCTCAATATTGCCTCCCGCCGGTCAAA
>NC_137004.1:28665384-28695384 GCF_032717465.1 Coenobita brevimanus
GAAGGGAGGGAAGGGAGGAGGATGACTGGAAGGAGGAAGGAGGGAGGATGATAGGAAGGAGGAGGGAGGGAGGAAAATCGGAAAAAGAAGGACAGAGGGAAAGAAGGAGAGATGGATCATGGCAGGGAGGATTGAACATAGGAGCAGGATGGGAGGAACAGATGGATGAAAGAAGGGGAAACGGAAGGAAGGAAGAAGGAAGGAAAGAAAACGGGGAGGAGAAAGAAAGGTAGGACAAAGAAGGGAGAGAGGAAGGAAGGATAGAAGATAGGAGAGAGAGGGAGAGAGAGAGGGCGGAAGGATGGAAGACAGGAGAGGGAGGGAAGGAGGGAGGAAAATGTGAGGAGGAAGAGAGGAAGATGGGAGGAGGAAGGGAGGAAAATAGGATGGGGAAGAGAGGAAGATTGGAGATGGCATGCAGGGAAGAAGAAAGATAGGAGGCAGGGAGAAAGGAGAGGAGGAAAGAATGTACTAGAGACGGTGGGAAGAAAAAAGGAAAGCAAGGAAAGACAAAGAAATAGTAGGAAGACGAAAGCAAGGAGGAAGACAGTAACGAGGCAGGGAGGATGATCTTAAGTATATTTTGCTCAGTTCATTAGGCACACATCCTCCCAAATCTTCAAAAATTGTTCTAACACGTTTATTTTTTTTTAGCAGTAATTCTTCTGCCCCAGTAATGATTCGATCGCACCAGCAACACAAACTGGTGAGACTGGTTAAAAAAAATATATATGAGACGCAGGACAATAAAAACCTGAACTCTACCCTCAAAACTTTTTCTTGACAGACAGGAGGACAGAATTTTCCTAATTTCGATTTTCTGTAACCACCCTCCTGCTCTCTCTCTCTCTCTCTCTCTGGGGGGCGCGGTAGCACAGTGGTAGCGCGCTGAGCTTGTGATCGGGAGGTCGCAAGTTCGAGCCTCGCCCGGGCTACCGTTGCCGGGAGGGGTAGCTCCCTCCTGTAACCCCAGCGGGGCTATATGGCCTTAGTTGCCTAGCTCGGGGAATTCATTTCTCCATTTTCTCTCTCTCTCTCTCTCTCTCTATCCCTCTGTCCCCCCGTATTCATTCCCCATAATCTTCTTTTCACACACATAATACCACAATGGAGGAATTAATAAAAACTGAGAACAAATCTGACAGTGCAACATCCAAGAAATGTTAGTCTTCTTTTTTCTTATTATACAGTTTCTAATATTCCTAGTCTTATTTTTTTTTCCCCTGACATTACTCCCCTCAAATCTTCCCTACGGGGCTTAAACACAGTAAACGGCTTAGTAAAATACAAGAAAACAAATGAAATTGGATTCATATTAATTTCTATTTTAGTTTCTCCCTTTTCTCTTCGGCATTCTCCCTCAAATCTCTTCTCGAAAATTACAAAGCACAATGTAACTCAGGCAAAAACGAAAACGAAAAAAAAAAATAATAAACTCTGCCCCTGGAATTATACACAGGTCCTCAGGGTAGTTTTTACACCTTGGTACTACTTCACCGGTAGCTTTATTAGAAGAGCAAATACAAACAAGGCGAGTGTATTTATGTGGCAGGGCGGGAGACAGCGTTTGTGTTTAGGGAATGAGTGAGAGGTTGTGGGGGCTGGGGAGGGAAGAAAGTGGATGGATGGGAGAGAATGGGACGGATGAGCGGGAGGGGAGGATGGGTATAAGAGATATGGAATGGGATTGATAGAGGGAGGGAGGAAGCGAGTGTGGGAAGAGGGAGAACGGATATAAGAAGGGACAGACTGGGAAGCAATGGTGAGGGAAGGGGGAAGGAGCGGATGGAGGGAAAGTTGTGGAACGGGGTGGAGGAGAAGGAAAGGGAAGGAGTTGGGAAAGAAGAAGGAGAGATAATTATGAGAGGAGATGAATTGTCAGAAGGAAAGCTGAGGAAGAAAGAATATGAAGGGAAGAGAGTGATGTAGGATATGTAATGGAGGAGGAGGAGGAGAAGAAACGATAGAGTGGAAAAGCGGAGGAAAGAGGAGGTGGAATGTGTTGGTCGGCAAAGAGAGAGAGAGAGAGAGAGAGAGAGAGAGGAAGGAGGGGGGAGGAGAGGAAAAAGTGGAGAGCAGGGGAAAAGGTGATGATGTAGGAATAGGGAACAGAGGGGTAATCGTGAGAGGGTTAGAAGAGGGGAGGGAGAGGGGAGTAGGGGAAGAGGTGAAGGGGGAAGATGAAAGTCAGACAGGAGGTGCAGATAGGACGTGGAGAAGAATACTGGGGGAAGGGAGATTACAGGGAGGATGATGTAAGGGAGGGGAGGGTAAAGGGTAAAGGAGAGGGGTCGTGATGGAATGGTGGGGGGAGGTGGGTGAGTCAGGTTCTTGTGAGTGAGTGAGAGAGGTGTAAGCGTCGTGTGAGGTCGGGCAGGGAGATGTGAGGAAGTACAATGGAGTACTAAAGTTTGACAGAGCAAACAGCAACAGACTTAGTGGTCGCTTGATGTACGTCTGCTATAATGTTGGTATAATGAAGATCACTCGTTTATGATTCTAGATCAAAGAGAGTAAAGGTGGAAGACTCCTCCACTAATCCCACCAGCCCAAGTCATAGCGAAAAAAGGAGGACTACCATACAACTTTGGAAAACTGCTACGGAATTTTCATGAGAATGGACTGTTAGAAAACATACTCTACACTGTCTTATCTTGTAAAGATCAGTGCCATTACGATGAATCTAAATATAATCCTCGTACATAAGAACCTTAAGTGGACAATGATCGTTGTCTGGTTGTTGCCCCAACAAACAAAACAGGGCCGATTAATGATCGGGCTATGATAATTTTGCTTCAGTTTATGGACTTAAAACTCTACTGTTGTTTTTAAAAATAGATACATAAAATTTGCCCAGTCTTCTTACATTACTAGAGATAATAATACACAAGATAATGATATAATCACGACATTCGATACATTACTGAAGCCCCATAACAGGGAGTGCCTTTGTGGTTGGGATTTCGAGATGAAAATTTGTTCTGTCTAAATTACTGTAGCGGTATATTACCTTTCAGTTGTAGCCAGGATACTTAAATATGAATTAATTGTAAAATATGGTTCAGAATAAAAGGCACATAGGCTCATCCTCAAGTAACTTTGGGAACTCCCCGGCAATCGTGGCGTAATGGATGACGTAATGCATGACGTGGCGGGTGTGAAGCTGACATATGAGCTACTTGATAATATACAAGGTAACCGCAGTGTTCCGTTACTCCCATGAAAATCATTCTCACGATGAAACGCAGTAAAAGCTCTAACATAATGAAATGCATACAATAACACACTAACAAAATACAAATAACCTCAACCGAAGACAAGGATGAAGAACCATGTGCTCTTCAGTCTAGTAAAAAAATAATAATAATAATAATTCTTTGAGAGACAGAGGACGCATGTGGCAATTAAACATCGTCAGAGGGCTGGAAACGGTCACTCTTCTGTGAGATAGGCTGCATTAGAACAAATGTTTAACATGACTAACAGGTGGAACTTGACGAAGATTTAAAAAATTTGCCTGGGCAAGGTGTTAGAACTTAAGAGCAACAGGAAGGACACCACGAAGGCCATTTGTCATCCCAGTATTTAAGCCTGAAAAGGCAGAAAGTACTTCATTTCTTGGAAAAAAATAATAATAATAAGGAATTAATAATTAAGTGGGGAACGAGATGGAGGAGCATCCAAATCGTCCAGAATCGAGTTAGAAACAAAAGTTTGTGCAGAAAGGTCTGATCGATCACAGTCCAGAACTAGAGGATCATCTGAATGACAGACAGGATGGAAGGAAGACGAAGTAAATTGCTAGGTTTTGGTGTGTTGCCACAAAAAATGAAAAGAGATTATAATGAAAAGTTTATTGGGTTTAAAGCAAATAAAGTGGCTTTTGGTAGAAACAGGAAAAGTATGGTAATCCTGAACAAAGGCATAACGTCCACATGACCACAGGCTGAAGTAGAGACGGAACCTTTAGGAACCTTGTGGACAGATTTTGGGCACATGTGGGTAAATCAAGTCAAGCCTGCAACACACACACTCTCTCTGTCTCTGTCTCTCTCTCTAATGGTTTATGGCTTTGTGCTTACTTATATTTTATGCGCGCGCGCGCGCATGGGTCTGAGAGTGAGTGCAAGTGTACTTGGAGAATAAAATTTCCACAAAGTCAGTCCCAATCGTCACCTTCATGGTAGGCTTACTGAAGCGATAGCACAAATGAGAGAAACGGAGATTGTAATCGGTCTAGCCCGATGATATTAAGGGCACAATAAGCATATAAGCTCTATAAAAAAAAAAAAAAAAAAAAAGGGGCTAAGTTTGTCGATATTTTCTCAAAGACTGTCAGGAATACAGCCAGTGTTGTAGCTTCCATGATGATCCAGCTCGTTAAGGTCAGGTAATTTGAAAGCTTGTTCGTCAGAAAGGTAAATAAACGAAGATGATAGCTAAAGGCCGAGATGGATGTTAAAATGTATGAGAACCGAAATTTCCGAAGAAAGAAATGGAGAGTGCTTTCCACGTCATATCAAAAATGAAACAGCCAATGACAACCAGTAGAGTTACGGATGCAGCATAAAACAGATATGCTAAGTGAAAGACCAAGAGCACTGGAAGGCAGAATTTAATAATATAGAAGACTCAAGGTCGGAGGCACGAAGATAAGTGAGGTAGTTCTATGCATACATTTCAATGACCACCTTTGTCCTGGAAAATCAACACAAATATTCAAGAGAATTCAGAAAAGGGGTTATTGTCATTAGACTAAAAGTTAAGCCTTGGTGAAGAAGAGACACAGAAGCTTTCAAGAGGAATGGCGGTGTTCCTCAGTTAAAAAACTGGGTGAATGACTACGAATGGTGCAGAAATTAATGAAAATAATTGTTCCACGACATTCTGAATGGTTGCCACATGTAAAGTGTCATTACTAAGGATATCTGTGGTCCCGTCTCCCGTGGACTTCAAGCTGAAGGAAGTAGTGGTCAGGGTGAATTTGAAAAGACAGGGAGAAAAGTGAAAAAAGAGAAGTCAAATGAAACAGATGAAGTAGGAAGCAACTGGAGATAAGATAATGAAATAAAAACGATACGGATATACACGAGAAGGAAAAAGAATGCTATCATGAAAAGAAAACGAAAGGAGTGGGATGAAAGGGAAAAATAAATGGATGAGTAGAAACATACAAAGAAGGGTGAGGAAAAGAAAACGATAATGAAGACGTACGGGAGAGGGAAGATACATCAAGTGATAGGCGTGATGAATGTGAAGATGGGAGTAGATGAATAGGGCACAACATCATTACTTGAACACCGATAGCATCATTCGCTCGCCACCATCATTATCAGCATCACCACCACCATAACTCACTCTCTTTCAATGTTCATCACCAGCCAATTATCGCTCTCCCGCCAGTACCTATGCCTTAGTTATCATAGTCGTCATCATCGTCAAGAACTCTATAACTCATCACCATAACTCATGAGTTGTAATGTTCGTCATACGCTAATTATCAATTTCTTCTCAATACCTCTCATAAATTTTCATCATCATCATCATATTATCACCATCATCGTCATCAACACAATTCACTTACTTTTCATTATCGTCACAGACCATTTACCTTTTTCTTTATAGTTATCTCACCATATATTCATCAATGTAATTTGTATCTCATTTACCACCTACTATACAGTATATTTTCAGCAGTTGTTAACAATTTTCCTCACTATGATTTATTCATTAACTATGCGCCACATTTCATTCTACAGCAACACTACAGCTGTATAAGACTGTATGATACTGCGGGACCATACTTTCACCTCAGAGGAAGAAAGATCCTTTCCTCATCCTGGTTAAGCATGATTCAGGAAGAAGTGCTTACAGTGCGAGTAGTGCATGTGAAAGCCGAAGTACTGAAATAGCGACGTATGTATATGTCAGAGCGTTAGTGTCACTTGAACAGTATGAACTGACACTAGGCAAACATATGCTAGACGACAAAAGGGCATATCAGCAGCACCCAGCTTTCAAATGACTGTCACTCCTTCGGTTTTCAGTTCTAAACTCAGGCACACACACAGATGGGAAGCGAACGATGTAACAACTGGACCACTGTTGTTGAGCTCCTGCAATTATCACTCGCAAATTAAAGCTGGCCATAATCTTCCTGAGCTTACTGAGCAATTAATTTTATCACTTTTTCCTACCACAGAAATTATCACCGACATACCGGTATTCAGAAGCAATTCATTATCTTCTGCCATTAATTGTTTACAAATTCATATCACATACTGCTCAGTACATATTTAGCTCTTACCACAATTAATATCGAACACGTACTTATCTCACTATATCAATATTATACTTAATCTCTTAGAAACAAATTCAGATTAATCAACTAATTAGCAATCTCTTCACAAACAGTTATCTGTCTCCACTTAGAAAACGCCACCCCTAACATTCATCATTCACCCACGAACCCATCCACACACCCCATAACCACTCACACAGAATCACAAAGACATAAATATACACACAAAGCTCCCTAATACTGAAGCGTAGGAGCTACAGTTCTATCACTCCTACTTTCTACATTCCTTACCTTGGACATGCAAACACAAATTCACTTGCACGGCCTTCATTCACTCACACCCACACAACACTGATGATCACAAACACACAAATTTCTGGTTACTTGATTAGCCTTCAAACGCATCATCATCATCATTTCCCAACAATAAACAGGAGAGTATTGAACACTTATATGGTATCGAACCCATATCTTCGCCACTATGACTGGAGTAAGTTTTGGAACTGGAGGATTTAAAAAGAGCATCATTAACCCCTTTTCTATATGCGGGGTCACTTAAACTGAATAATGTAGTCCTTCGTTACACTGATGAAAATGAAGTGACGTCCTCGGGCAGAAAGGGCGAAACACTTGATCCGTAGCATCCCACACACCACCTTCACATCTCATATCACCTGCGCCTCATACATTACATCCACCTCGCACACCATATCCATGTCACACACCATATCTACCTTCCTGCACATCACAGCCACCTACAATAAAAGCACTACAGTTCACCTCACACACAAGCCACATCCATCTCATGCACCACATCCACACCATATCCACCTCACTCACCACATCTACTTCACACACTTCTTCCACCACACACACAGCACATTTACTAAACACACACACACACACACACACACACACACACACACACACACACACACACACACACACACACACTGCTCACGATTCACATAAGTTTTACACCTCACATCCGCCTCACATTCCACATAAACTTCACATTCCTGAATAAACCACCGGGTAAGCCTTCTCACACTACGCTTCTCGGAATCAGTAACTCATCCCACTTTCCAGCACCATTCCCTTGCCACTCGCTCACCTCTCACACGCCACTCTTCTCTTACACGCATTTCACACACACACACACACACACACACACACACACACACACACACACACACACAGTCAACAAAAAAGACATCATTACCTGCAGTTTCACTGATAGCGAATCTTAGTTCAATATAATGTCTGGGAATTTTCAGTTACTAAACAGTTAGACAAGTGCCATCCTAGTTTATCATTTGTCAAGAGAACAGGGAAGCAATATGACACAAGATCCCATAATGTGCAATATTTCCAAGTGCTTACTTCTAATTTTAAATGTCACGCTCAGCAAAAGTCACGTTGTTTCTTTTGCTGACCGCAACTTCCATACACCACTTCCCACTCATATGCCACATGTCCAACGCGCTTGTATAATTCAAAGGCCTTACACTGAATAAAAAAAAAAAAAAAATCTGCCAATTTCTCTTTACATCTCTAGGCTGGCATCCTCACACATGCTTCTTCATATTTACAACAAAGTACAGACATATCCACGTTTACATCCTCGTACATGGCGAGTCAACCACTGATCCACTACATTAACACCTACACACCACTACTACATGGTGCATATACTCATTGTCACCTGTAACCTTACATGAGTGCTAAACACTTTAATGCTCTTATGTGCTCTAAAATACCGCCATATTCACAGTTGCAACTTCCCATTAGTGCGTACACGGTACATTTGGTTCTCTATACATGCACTGCCACGCCTGTACTGCATTTTTCATCTGCACATTTTTACCTACAACCTCGCATCTGTACGCAGAATCTGTATCTTCGTATCTGCACCAAACCACCTTCATACCCTCATCTACAACCCCTTAATCCTCTGCAACTGAATCCCCTCACGTCTACATCTACGTTTATGTGCTGGTTACTTTACACATTCATCTGCAACTTTTAATCTACCCCATAACTTCCGTACCGTCAAAGTTTCCCTGTCATGCGAACCTTTTTTACCACTATATCTGCGTTACGATAATGTTTCCACTGAACATGAAAAATCATACTGGAATTACGAGTATAATAATTTCTGATCTGTTACTGTGAAGACATGTTTCTGCATGTTTTTTTTTTTTTTTTTTTTTTTTTTTTTTAAGAGTGGAGCATCAAAATGAGTTTGTAGGGGTAATGGGAATGACGTCAGAAAGTGAGAATGCTTGAAAATCACACACATATTAAAGATGGCAGGTTCCCAAATGTTTGAAAAGATGATTGTGTACCCTAATGACCAGTAACATCCAACTCACTCTCCGAGTTCATTTCCAAGTCTCCCACCTTTCCTTTATGGATTGTACAATCTTGCACTTTTTTTGTTTTTCTGTTTTACTAAACACAATTTCTTGACTCCCGTAAGCAGATCAAACCATGTTCTCGTAGCCTACATGTTTTGAGACATCAACTACTTCAATATGCAATAAGTCTCGTTAGATATCTTAGTCATTTTGTGTTGACACATTGTGCTTGCTTAAAAGTAGGTAACCAAATCAAGCTGCAGTACGTGTAACACTGCTCCCCAGACCTCAATATCAAAACTATTTTTGCGTTCCAGACTTGTTCCTCGCAGCCTCACCCCGAAACCTGCTCCATCATCACACATTCCATCATCTCTAGCCTCACCTTCTCCAAACTTGCTCCTCCACAACAGCATCACGTTGCCACCAGTCTCTTCCTTGTATCACCGTTTCAACACTTCCTCCGCTACTTGTGTGCATTCTGGGTTAACTTCTGCCCTAATTTTCAGTGAAATGGTAGACAACCCTCACACAGCACCCGCACCTTCACTGCAGTTCGTGTTTGTTGTTTTCTTTATCTTTGTTTAAGAGATTATAGCAAAACAAAACAAAATAAAACTCAAACTGGAAGCCAGTAAAAGCTTTCCTTGCCAAATAAAGCCGAATAACAAAAAGCCAAAATGAAGATTCGTTCACTCCAAGTTGTGTCTTGTTTCTGTCTCTTTTCTTCGGATTGTTTTGAAGGGACAATCTGTACATCACACCTACTAAATTCATCATTCAAGTGAGAGTTTGGTTCACTTTCTTCTCTGCTACAAGGCATTCAGACCAACGTAGAGAAAATCAAATCGAGGTAAAATTTTATGCTAGGATGTAATATGTAATTCAGCTTTGCAACAATTCTAGACACGATGAAAGCAATTCAGTTATTTGGAATGTACAGTTACTACAAAAAGTTCTCTTCCTCCTCCTGACCTTCAGCAAGGCACAGCAATGTAGTAGTTTGGGTAATTAAATCTAACACTCAGCTAAAACTGTATAACTAACAACCACATATAATATTTATATGTAATCATACTCAAACCAATAATATATATGGGTTACGAAAGGGCATGAACCCAAAAGGAATGTTTGAAAGCAACTCTCTCTCTCTCTCTCTCTCTCTCTCTCTCTCTCTCTCTCTCTCTCTCTCTCTCTCTCTCTCTCTCAAAGAGGAGTGATGAGACTATATTTACAGCAACTTCTCTAGATGTGTCCATATGCACCATCCACTCTGCCTGTGTCACATCACACAGTCCACATCTGCCATTCACCGCAACAGTTTGGGTTAATTCACCATTCCACATTTCATACCAATCACACCTGTCGCATATCATGCCATTCCACATACGTTATTTACCGCAACTATCTCCCACTTCATTCATTTCCTACCCTCCATATCTACTGTACAGTACCTCACAACACATCCTGTCACATCTGCTGTCCAATACAACAGTCCCAAGATTCATGTATTTCCTGCCCATCACATGTACTTCACATCACACCACTCCAAATGTTGTCCCACCATACCTACCTCTCCAGGAACATTTACACAGTCATTAATCACTATACAATACAGAATCCATATCTATCACTCAGCACACTACAACATCCAAATCACAACCATCACCCATTTGTCATATCATATCTTACCCCGCCTGCCATTCAGTACGTCTTTAGTTACATATTTCAATAACAAATCTGCATAACAGGACACCTGTCACACCAGACTTGTTACCGTTGCCTTCAATACATCTCTATTACATCCTGTTCAACAACTTACCTGCCTCACAACACACCTGTTTCACCCCACCTTTACCTCATACCATATTCTACTAACAAAACAGTTCCCTTCTAATACACCTATCTCGGATCATATCTTTCTATCAACACCACTACCTCACAACACACTTGTTATAACGAGCATCTGTCTTGAATTTTATCAGGTACCCACCACACCTGCATACCAAAACAAATGCCACAAATAAAATCTCAGTCACCATACACCTGCTTGAATATAACCGATCTCTCCCACACCTGCATGTCATCACACCTGTTCCACATCATATCCGACCCACAACAAACCTGCCTAGCAACATGCGTCCCTCACAAAACCGCATGCCTTGTAGATACCAACCTTACAAGCCCTCCCACCCATCCTACAGCAGCCCACCATCCACCACCAGCAAATTCACTGTGCTCCATAACCAAGAACACCTGGCCTATTTGTATTTATCCTCCTGACGTTATCGAAGCCGGAGAGCATGAATAAAAAAATAACACTAAGGTCATCAGCGTATTCTAATCACTACAAATTAACCTGCCACTCGTAACTGTAACCTGCTCCTACCAGTTCAAACAATGACGATGCATAAGACGAGGTTTTGTAAGTGAAAATAAAATAACAATGTGACCAAGTAATTAAAAGCCCCAAAAGTCTTCAGTCAGCTTTTAAACCCCCTCCTGGTCTGGTTTATATTTCAAGTGCATCATCAGGACTCTGTTAATCGCACATCAATTCACCAAACACCACCTGGCGGCAAGACACATAAACAAACAAGAGAACTGATATCCCTCTAGGCAAAAAAAAAAAAAGAAAAAAGTTTCAAGTATCCCCGTAACTCCTACCTAATTATCACTCACAAATATCGTCCAGGGAGCAAGTCTCTTCATCTAAACTTGACTTGGATAATGAGAAGGGGGAGATTATAATAATGAACACTTCATTCATCCGGACTTGAGCGCCACTCTAATCAGGCACACGGTAGCTCTCGCCCTACAGTCAACCAAAAAGGTACCGAGACCCACACGTTCCATGAAACTGGAAATGATCGATACTTCTCCAAATGTTTCGGCGTTCCAGGCAATTCTGAATAACCAAAACTTTAGATTAATGCTAAAACATTATATCTTAATGAGTGACAACTCTTGGTCCTGTATTTCAGAAGTTAACATTTCGTGAATCTCGGTGTTTTTTCTGTCGACTGTACCTTCCGTCTGCCCTCCCTAAGCAACAAAGCTGGTGAGATCATTTAATATTCCAGATGCAGCCTGGGAGCGGTAACTCTCTGATTACCCAGCGGGGGGATTACAAGGAAGACGAAGCATGGCAGAGTGTTTTAGGGGGATTAATCTGGAGGTGGATATTGAAACGCTACCTTGGCCTGAGTTTCATATGATCTATCACCAGCCTGCCTCACTGCCTGCCTCCAGGTCTGCCTTCCTGTCTGCTTGCCTACCTACCTGCCTGCCTGCCTGCCTGCATGCATGCATGCTCTAGACATGAAGAAGGTGGTGGATCCCCTGAAGGTCTAAAATACAAGTCTCAAGAACTTTCACTTAATACAAGTATAAATAACCACCAGAAACACAAAACAGAACAGCACGTGCACACAAGCCCATACACGCGCTTCCACACACACACACACACACACAAACTGACATACATCGTCTTATATATATATATATATATATATATATATCATCCATCCATCCATCATCCAATCCTACGTTGCCCCATGAGGAGCGTAGGAGCCCGGGGCTAGGCAGTTGGTCCTGACATTTAAGATGAGAGTGACCAGCCTCACTCATCCCTGAGTGGCATTACGTAAGCAATAAACCCCAACCATCCCTTGGATATAAACCTTCACCGGCTCAATCCGATTGGAGCACAATAATTACCCACTAAACCACCAGGCGCCAAAATTTGGTTATATGGTTACTACCCAGCGTAGTAAATAGTTTCCTGGTGTACAGGAAACCATTTTGCTTGTCATTCAGTGTAGTCACCCATAGCCAGAAGGAATAGGAAAGAATGAAGGAATGAAAGACAAAAGAGGGAGTGTAAGGTCACCCGTTGGCAGAAGAACGAGGAAAGAATGAAGGAAAGAAAGATAGAAGATGGAAGGAAAGAAGGATGGAGGAGAGGACAGGGCAGACACCCGAAAGCAGAACTACATTGAGTGAGTGGATGGTGAGCGCCCCCACCTACCACACACATATATATCTATCTATCTATCTATCTATCTATATATATATATATATATATCTATCTATCTATCTATCTATCTATATATATCTATCTATCTATATATATATATATATATATATATATATATATATATATATATATATATATAAATATATATATGAAAATATATATATATAAAAAATATATATATATATAAATATATATATATATATATATATATATATATATATATAAAAATATATATATATATAAATATATGTATATATATATATATATATATATATATATATATATATAAATATATATATATATATATATATATATATATATATATATATATATATATATATATATATATATATATATATATATATATATATACTGTATATTACGGAAATATGGACAGCACATGATATTGTATATGTTTTGAGTATCGTTTTTCTATACAATTAGTAAAGGACTTAATCTGATTTCTATATTTACAAAAATCAATTTCATTTACAGAAAAGAAATACAACTCAGGCATAAAACCTACTAAAAAAAATAATAAGCAAATGCGTACACAGTTCGCATAAAAAACTTCAAGCAAGTCATGGTATAATGTCAACCACTGCCAGCAATTTAGATTATATTTTCCGTGTCTTTACAGAACATAATGTAAGCAAATCGAAGTGTTCTACTTTTTTTTTTTTTTGTATCATCATCATCATCATCATACAACAGTCACTGCAGGGCAAAGGTTTCTCCCAAAGTTCTTCTCTACGTTGTGTTCGTTTATTACCAGCCCGCTGTATTAAAGGACTTTTCCCTCTCACTTCACCTACGGCCTGCCTTTATGTAGCCTTAGTTGTCCATCTGTTAGCAGTTCCATTAACGGCCTGCCCACTACCATTTCTGCTTGTTAAATCTGAAGAATCAGGCACCTATTACTCCCTTTAACCAGAATTGAAATCATTTGGCGCTACATGGAATAGAATACCAGAACTGTCCTGACAATCAAAAGGTTAATGGTTTCAATATTTATACATCTATGCTCCCATGACTAACTTTCAGCTGATCAAATGTCTGGCAGTAGCTGAAATAAAATGCGCGAGATGTGACCATGAGAAAGTTAAATGTGGTGACTTTATCTTCTACTTTCGTCTGCTTTTGTATGCACTGAATGAAAACCTGTACCCATGTGACGCGGTTGCTGCTGAGTTCACCTAATAATCACAAGGCTAAGGTCAGCGTTTCCCTGGGGGTAACTTAGATGTCTCTGGAGGTTTCTGTAAATTGCCAGTTCATCTGCCTAGCGTCGCAAGGTATGGTTTTCTCTGCCCTATCAGAGTGGTCCGGCTCTGCAAATTGTCAGCACTGTACCTTGCTCTCACATTTCTCTCTCTGGGGATTCTCCTCCTCAATTTTTGAATGTTTTAGCTAGGTAATCATAAATTTCTGGCTACATCAGACACACAACATGATGCCAATATAACCTTCGTCTAGTGTAAAAAGGAGTCCAAAATAATAGATCGTTTTATCTACTCGTATCTGGGGCTGTTTCCATATGGGAGAATGAAAGTTATCTTTGAGTCACAGAGTCTTGCCCTCACTGCACCGACATTCTTGAGTGTAGACGTTTCTGGTGCAGAATATTTTCGCCTAATCTCTTGGAAGTCTTTCATAAGATAAATAAAATCGCTTTGCGTCAGTCACAGTGAAATATAAAAACTCGACTCCAAGGTGGTCCGCCAAAAGAGCGAGAGGGACGGGACCTCCTGGGGAATTCACTTGCCGTACCCCAGAACTGCGTATCTGAGTAATCCATCATCCGTCGCCTGAGAGGGTTAAAAAAAAAAAAAAAAAAAAAAAAAAAAACGAGAACAGAGAAGAAGAGGAGTTTGCATCTTGGCCGTATCAGACACTCGTATCTGAACCCGTGGAAGACGGGTAATTAGTAAAACACGTATCATGGAGAATTATGAGGTCAGTTTTTCTCTCCGCTTTTACTCGTGTGTGTGTGTGTGTGTGTGTGTGTGTGTGTGTGTGTGTGTGTGTGTGTGTGTGTGTGTGTGTGTGTGTGTGTGTGTGTGTGTGTGTGTGTGTGTGTGTGTGTGTGTGTGTGTGTGTGTGTGTGTGTGTGTGTGTGTGTGTGTGTGTGTGTGTGTACAGCCAAAACTGGAAATAGGATTTCGATGAAACTTGGCAAGATGGCTGAAACTGGCTCACAGATGGGCCCGTTTCAGATTCATGAGGACTGAAATTTTCTGAAGGGTTGTTTTGGCCCCTAATGATTGTCCCTATTGGTGTTGCATTAGGGTGAGTCCACACGTGTGCTAGAACAGGTGCTGGCAACATGTAGGCAACAAAATAACGAACAAGATGCAAACATGCTTGGAACAGAAGCGTCCATATCATGTTGGCAACATCATGATGCAGTCCCAGCTGCTTAGTATGGACACACTTATCCCATCACGTCTGCTGCCAGCAGGTTTGAAGCTGCACTGTAACATGTTTGCATACATCTGTCCAAATACTGCTGCATACATGTATCCAAACATGTTGCCAGCTGTGTTGTCAACATATGTTCGTGTACACGTGTGGACGCGCACTTACGGAGAATATGCGGCGGGGTATTTCCGCCGATTTTCATGTGTTTCTGCAAGAACAATGGCTTCGCAAGCATATTTTTTTTTTTTTTTTTTTAATGTGCTCGACTCTGGGCATAGGCCTCACAGCCTGCTCTCAAGGCCCAGTAGTCCTCCTACATATCATACACCACTACATGTCACCACTTCGGCGCTAACACCCACCGTCCATATCGAATATATGCTAGGGCTGTCTCATACAGGACTGGCGTATTGGTATTAGCGGGGGTACTTTTACGACATGTCGGCGGGTCTTCTGGTAGTTCGGTAAAGTCTGCTTTACATATAGTTCAAATCCTTGAACTGTTCCCTGCCCCAGCGGGGATTTGAACCTGGGTCCGGTAAGAACGCAGGCCACCTCTCTACCGACTGAGCCACACTTGCTCCTGCGTCGACGCATAAAGTGTTGGTTGCGAGCAAAATGAAGCGTGGTTCAGAAGTGGCTCTCATTTGAGGAAGTGCTGAGCAGCCCTAAATGGTCGCAGACCGCTTGTATACGCTATTGTTCACAATCTCCACCTATCGGGCATTATCAGTCTCCACACTCATTCTTATACTCGTATACCACTATTTTTTAATCATCAACACTATTTCCACATCACTCACTATCAATGACCACTCTCCAACACTCATTCATTCAGCGCTCTTATCATACGTCATCGACTCATACCTTTCCAGTTACTAACATATAACCAGATCCACCACTCACTCTCATTCACTACTTCTCATCAAACCGCACTAACACTCGTACTTCAATAATTATTCTCAGTCACTAGTCTCTACCACTCATACTCATTCGCTACTTAGCATCACTCAACAGCTATCAGTTACACATCAGTACTCAGCCATCACCACTCACTTATCACTCATCACAAGTCACCATCAGTTACATATCAGTACTCAGCCATCACCACTCACTTATCACTCATCACAAGTCACCATACACACCCAGGCACCTTTCAGCATTAGCTCTTACATAACCGCTCCCTGTCATCCACCAGTCATCGTTAATTTCCAGTGATTGCTCATCATCAGTATTCAGTCCTCACCACTCACAATCGCTGACCATTCGCACACACTCTGTCACCACTACATAGTATCCTTTCCCACCATCAACGTAATCACCACCACTTACTGTCACTAGCCACTCTTCACCACTGATCACCAACACAGCATCCCCACATTTATTCATTTCTCTTTCCCACCCATCGCTCTCACCAACACCTCATCTTCAGAACTTACTCCTGCACCTCACATCACCATACCACTCACATCCTGTCACACATAATCACATACTCTAACTTCACCGCTCACTATCGTTCAACGCTCGTCACCAACACTCATACCTGATCACTCACCACCCATCACAAACATTCAATCACACCACTGATGACTATCTACTTATTGCCATAATTCAGTCCCCGTCACCCACTATCTATAATCTTCACCATTAAAAACTAGCACTCAATCGCCCAAACTATTTCATTCAGGAGTCACTCGTCACCACTTATCGACTTGCGGTCCCCACCACAAATTCATTCTCCACCAACAATAGCCACCACTCATTTGTTCACGAAAGTTCACCATGCACCACTAACACTCAGTCCCCACAACTCACATTCAATCACCATCATTCAGCATTATCATTCACTTGAAGCACCATCACCACTCAATCCCCACCACTCTCATCTCATACACCGCCATTCACCCTGAACAATCACCATCACACAGTCCCCATCAACACACACTAATGCACCACCAACACTACCACCACCACCACCACCACCACCACCACCACCACCAATGGATATCCTTACTGATTACCACGCTTGTTCTTATACACTCACAACCATTATCCGTACACTGGCCACTTTCTAAAATGTCGATGCAGTTAACTCAGGCACTTTTTTTTTTTACTAGAAATCTGATAATGACTTTCAATCCACATCAGCTCTCAGGTATAAGCCATAAATTACAGCATCATCACCATCCTGACCCCACTGCCAATAATGTAAGTGAGGTTTGTAGGATCCAGTAACTAGAAAATTAAAACACAGGCGTAGGAGAACTAACGTTAAAGTGGCCAGGGAAGAATGGGCAACATATTCTTTCACTTACCATTGAAACCACGATTTATCAGTCAGCATCATTAAAAGTTAAAAACTGATAATAAGTTACATAATTTCTGCGAAGTTAAGAATAAAAATTTGAAAGGAAAATTAACGGATAACCATGCTACAAAGTCAACATGAAATTTAAAACCGATAAACGAGTGAAGTAAAAATTAAAGGAAGGTCTAACAGCAAAAAAGGGCAGATTTTTTTTTTTTTTTTTTAATGCGAGGAAGAAGGAACCAAAGGCCATGAGCCCGCAGTAACAGTTCCCTCCAAGAGAAAAACAAAATACAATAGAGAGCCAAATTCAAGATCCGATCATTTGGAGATGCCTGGACACACTGCACTTGAAAGACTGGAGATCATAGGCAGCAGGAAATACAGATAGAGGGAGACAGTTCCAGAGCTGACCTGTTGCATAAATGAAAGACTGGGAGTGAAAAAAAAAATTAATAATAAAACAAGAACGTGGATGCCAAACAAGACTTGTACACAACACGAGGTACTCTTTTAAAACATAAGCGTCTTGGGAATAATCGGAAACGAATCAGAATTGTGAGAGATGAGGTAAGACCAAAGGATCGATGGAGGGGAGGGGAGTTTAAGCTCGCTCGCTCTCTCTCTCTCTTCTTTTCTTCTCTCTCTCGAATGGTTTATAGCTTTGTGCTTACTTATTTTTATGTGAGCCCGCCATTCTGTGTGTGTGTGTGTGTGTGTGTGTGTGTGTGTGTGTGTGTGTGTGTTAATTTTTTATGCTTCCCCAGGCAGTTTCTTCTCAGAGTTCAGTAGACCACCCACCACACACCAATACCGAGATGGTCCTTAATATTCCTCTTACGTTACGAATCCCATATTTTTTTTTATAATTTCTACTGGATTAAGGTATGCACTAATAATCCAGTTCCCGAGATTTAGTAGATTTTCCTACAATTTAACGTACGTAATAACACACACACCACCTCTTGCTTACTAATGGTGGACCTGAGATTCGTTAGCAAATATCACCTAGGCCTAGTGTCATGGTGTGTTTTACCAATAAGGAAATACCATGATATTTTCCCAGAATGCGACATGCAATTGTCTCTTTACAGTCGGGTCCCTACGTTTACTGTTGGTGCGAACAGGCACGGATAAAAACAACACCCGAAAGGTCTCGTAAATCTAACCTATGATCTTTTAGTTGCAGGCCAAGTATGTTTCCAATTACACGGATGACAATATATATATATATATATATATATATATATATATATATATATATATATATATATATATATATATATATATATATATATATATATATTTGTGCTTCTATGGAAGTGACTATTATGATATACCAACACTCTGGTTAGTCGTCTGACTGCCTGAGCAGTAATAAACAAGAAAAGTCCTGAGCAGTTGCTTGTGGATTTTGGCATTTTGGCAGGCGCTTATGAGACCAAATGTGTGTGTGTTTCTGCACTGATAACTCCTGCAGATTCTTTTGTTTTTGAGTATGTATTTTGTTCTTTGTGTATTCTGATGCGGTGGTATTCACACTCCTCTGTCTCTCTTGTATTTATATTTGTAGTTTCTTTTTTGTACATTCTATATATCTATCTATCTATATACCTAGGCTGCTTCCCCCAAGGAAAGGGAGGTAGCCGAGACAGGACGACTCACTCTCCATTTACTCATCCATTCAAACACATTTATTCGCATCTTAGCCCCAAAGGGGAGAACGGACAGATCCTCACTGCATCACAACGCACAAGGGTCAACTGCGCAATGCAATCAGTGACATCCACAGCAGGGCCCGACAGCAGAACTGGTTTACCCCTGCCACATCATAACAGACCCATCCCCTTACCCGCACCTGACCTGACTAGCTGATCAGACCAAAAGCGGGAGAATATCCCCTCAGGGCTGCGTCATCACTTATTCATTCACAATTTCTCTCCATTTATATATATAAATATATATATATATATATATATATATATATATATATACTTGTGTGTTTGCTTCTTATTTGCATGCTCCTTGACGCGTGTTTTAAATATTGTGTGCTCAGTCATATATTCTTTTTGCTTGTGGGCTTCATAGACTCCCCGGCATCACTCATGTAATACAATATTTCTTATTATTATTGTACAATATACATGTCTGGTATTTATTGAGACTAGCTCCTCATTAACCCCTTCACTCCGGCGATTTTTTTTTTAAATTATTCTTCTTATCTCTAGATGATGTTATTATGCTGAAGATGATCATATGGAACTGGAGCGGTTAGATACAGCCTTCACCAACTTATTCACTAACACACATCCAAAGCTGAATAATATCGTTTGGCGATAGCAAGAATAATAATAGAAATACCTTCATCAGAGTGAAGGAGTTAAACACGTATAAATACCATTTGACAGGATTTCAGGACTTTTTTTTTTTTTTCCTACGAGGGGTCTTTTCCATGACGGAGATAAGCCTAAGAAAAAAGACAAAACTGTAAACGACGTCACTCGGCAAAAATGGCTGATGGAAACACTCACCCTGGGACTACGACGGCCTCCTTTTCATTTGATTACAGCTGCCTAATGGTGAAAAGGGATAAAATATAAAAGGCCTCATCATAATAAAGGACATGTAACAAGCCAAGATCTTATAATAAACCAAGATGTAGTAAACCCAGATCTTATATTAAACCACCCACTCCAACGGGTATAAAAGAGCTTTATGTTACCGTGTATAGCTATGTCAAAGATAGTTGGTCAGGTCGCATATCACTGCAATGAAATTCGGGGATGTGGACAGCTGAAACTAGAGAAGTGTATTACATGACTCTCAGCTAGAAAGATAGTTGAGAAAATATTCCTCTCACTTCCTTCTCCCCTCTCCATCTCTCTCTCTCTCTCTCTCTCTCTCTCACACACACACACACACACACACACACACACACATTATTTGGTGGTGGTAATCATATATGCTGGCAATATGTGAAGTTGAATCTTATTTTCTTGTTTACGAAGAATTGGACTAAAAATGTTTGAAAACGAATGGTTCACATTTAGCTTCTTGCTTTAGTACGACGTCATTTACTTACCTTTAGCCTCAGCACTGTTAAGGACACACCTGATCTCCTTTTTTAGACTGACACTGGATGATTTACTTCAGGTGCAAGAATTTCTGGGAGAAACGGTTAAGTCGAGATGGACCTTGATCGTACACAAATGGTCACATGGTGTAGTTGCAATGACTGGAGAATGACAATTATTGGACTTTACTGGATAGTTAACTGAGTGAATTTTTCTATTTGAAGGTTGGATTGAAACAGGGATGTGTCATCTCCATGGTTGTTCAATCTGTATATGGATGGAGTTATAAAAGAGATACAAGGTTGGGCAGTGGATGTTGGAACGTCCCTAATGAGAGAGTGCAGTGTTTGGAAACTCCCTGTACTCTTGTTTTGCAGATGTTACTGTGTTGTTAAGTGAAGATGAAAGGGGGCTGCAAGGGTTGGTGGATGAGTCTGGGAGAGTATGTGAGAAACGGTATCTAAAGGTGAATGTAGGGAGGAGTAAAGTTATGGTCTTCGAGAGAGGTGAAACCAGTGAATGTACTGTGACGCTGGATGAGGAGGAAATGGAAAATGTGAGTGCGTTTCAGTACTTGGGTAGTGTGATGAGTAAGGATGGAAGTTTAGAGAGTAAAGTGCTTGAAAGGGTACAACAAGGAAGAATCGTTGCCGGTTCCTTGAAAGCAGTGATAAGAAACAGGGAAGTGATTATGGAACTGAAAAAGTTACTATATGACAGTATTGTGATACCAACTCTTACGTATGGAAGTGAAGCTTGGACCTTGTTGGAGGGACAGAAGTCTAAAGTGAGAGCTGTGGAAATGAGTTATTTGAAAGGAGCATGTGGTGTCACATGGAGAGACAGACTGACAAATGAGGAAGTGAAGGATCGTTGTGGTGTGGATGTGGATGTGATAGGAAAAGTTAGGAGAAACACACTGCGGTGGTTTGGCCATGTGGAGAGGATGGAGAGTGAGAGACTAACGAGGAGAGTGTATGTGAGTGAGGTGGAGGGGTGAGAGGGAGGGGGAGGCCAAGGATGAGATGGAGGGATGGAATGGCGAGGTATGTGAGAGAGGTAGGTGTGAACTGGGAGTGGGGCAGTGAAACGGCGGGGGACAGGGCGACATGGAGGCGATTTGTTTGTGGCCACCCTTTACGAGATTAAGGCGTCTGGCGATAGACAGATAGGAACTTTCGTGTAAAGCATGCAATGAGTCCTTAATTATGACGAATTAAATGACACTAACAGACGATTTTGTACAGCTTAGGACAGACTAATCCAAATGTAGGGCTTAAATACAGCTCTCATGGTCCCCTTCGTTAGCTACTCTTCTAGACTGAATAAAATTTATTGACTGTAGTAAGAATAAAGAAATAAATTTAATAGCACAGAATGGATCAAAGTGAGCCGAAGCTGACAGGAAAATGAGGAGATAAAGAGAGCGAGAACCTTGTCGAAGGACAAGGTGGAAATATATATACGTGAGGGAGGGCGGGTAGAACGGGATAATGGAGGTGGAGATGACTGGTGTTGTATGAGCTCAGTTAATAAGCACGTGGCAATGAACAGACAGACACAGATTTAGAGCAGAGTACGTCCTCTTCTATATCGTGTCTACCAAAAGTAATTAATATGAAATTACATGGAATCTGTCTAGCAGATAACAACTTATCATTAATCTTCATTGTGTGTGTGTGTGTGTGTGTGTGTGTGTGTGTGTGTGTGTGTGTGTGTGTGTGTTTTACTATGTATCCATCTCTCGGCATAGGTTGGTTAGTCTATTTCCTGAGGCGATGCAGTTCTTATTTTTCATGACGCACCAACAAATAAAGTTACTACGTTGTACCTATCTCGGATTCATGTCGCCAGCTAGACTATGTGAACAAAGCTTTCCTCGAAGCTGGGAAGTACCACACGGTACAATGACAGCAACGAGGGCCTTCTTACTTCATGCTAGTGAGGTTATGGAAGATGACTAAGTCTATAATTATAACAAACTGATTTCTGTTAACCTCCTTAATCCGATGAGGCATTTTAACTTGCAGTCTTGCTGTCTTACAATTTTACTAACCTTAGGAAGAGAAATCTGCCTGTGAAGAGTTTGATGGAGGCTATTTTAAATTACTACAGTGTTTTCTTCAAAGTTTGCAATATTGTCTATAGGTAGCAAGAAACGTATAAGAAAATACAATATCGGATTCAAGACATCAGTAACTCTCTTGGTTACAGTAAAATGAGAACATGCTTTATTCATTACTCACCATCATTCACGTTCACTCACCACCACACTCACCATCTTAGCTACTAACAAATCAACCTCTACAATCACTCACAATTCACCACCATCACCATCCACATCCACTCACTAGCCAGCAATATCACCTCACCGCCAACCACAGTGTTCACTATTCACCAACTAAGTCCAGTCACCGTCACAATCACCACCACAACCCATATCACTCACATCCACGAGCACCATCACCACCCACACACCCATCACCATCCACCAATATTCACCACCAACACAGATCCACTCATCATCATTTCCAACAACCACAACCACAATCACCACCCACATCCAATCACCACCATCACCACCAATCACCACCACAATCAACACACACATCCAGTTACCACCACCACCAAGAACAAAAACAACCACAGTCACAATCGCCCATCCACATCCACTCATCACCACCACTTATCACCACAATCACCAACCATATCAACTCACCACCACCACCAACCACAACCACATTCACAATCACCACTTGTACAGCCACTCACCACCACCACCAACAACAACAACCACAACCACAATCACCACCCACACTCACTCACCACCACCAACCACAGTCACCACCCACATACACTCAGCACTAACCACACCGTTCACCACGCGCCACCACATCACTGAGGAAACCTGAATTTTACTGACGGCTTCAGAAGATAAGATCGAAAGATAATATTTTCTCCATAAGCAAGCAATATTTCTTCGTAAACCAGAGACAGTGGGAAGTTTAATGTGAGCAAGGAGTCCAGCAAATCGAAAAAAAAGTATTGAAAATTAAAACAAGAAGTTGGGATTGAGAAAATGAATAAGAAAATAATCGAAGAAAATAAAGCAACAAACAGAGAAAAACAGATGAACGGAAAATGGTAATAAGAAAGAGAGATAATAAAAAATCGATTACTGACGACAAAGGAAAAATGGCAATACAATGGAGAAGATTAAGGAAGAATGGTAATAATAAAAAATAAAAAAAGTAAAAAAGATTTGCGACAATAAACAGATTAAGGGTACAAAAGTAAATGGTGACTCTCCAGGAAGAATAAGAAAAACTAGGGAAAATGTAATAATAAAAGTGCACAGATAATGAATCGAAATAAAGAAAAAGAAGATAGAGGATGCACAGCAAAAAATTATGCAAGCATTAAAGGAGAAAGGTAGTGAAGAAGACTTTGAGAAAAAGAGGAATGATAATAAAGAAGACGATGACAGAGACATGATGATAAAGGAAGACTGGTAATAATAAAGACGATGATTAAGGGAGAATGGTAATAAAGACGAAAAGAAAGGAAATATGACAATAAAAGGCGAATAGAGAAACGGAACAGTAAAAGACGATGGTCAAGAGAGAATAGTAATAGAAGGCAAGAATAAGGGGAAGTGGTAATAAAAAAGAGGATAATAAAGGGTGAGTGACAAAAGATGTGGATAATGGGAATATGACAATGACGAAAACGATGATACTGAGAGATTGAAAAAAATAAAAGATGATATGGGAAGAATCGTAAAAGCGAGGCAACTAACTCCTTCACTCTGAAAGTTTTCCCCAGTACTGAAGCAAATCGTCCAGCTGTAGAAAGAATTAATTAGTCGGGCGCCATACTATTGTAGAAGTGAATAAAAGTCGTTTCTAAACCCATCACTACGCGAAGTCTCTCCTAGGCTGCATATACACGCCTGGTAGTAGCAAAATTAATGTATTATAAAGAAGTAATGGTGCTAAGGAGTAAAAGGAGTGATTTGCAAAGGGGACGAATGGATGGGTGGGAAGAGCGGAGAAGATAGGAAAGAGAAAATAAAAATGGACAACTTAAAGGAAGGAAGAGGTGAAAAAAGATAGAAAGGAAGTACGTCAGGACGAATGGAATGGAACAAAATAGGAAAGAACGGAAGGTACGAGAGAGGGAAGAGAGGAAGGACAGATGGAAGGAATAAAGGAAGAAAGGAAGGAAAGAAGGAACGAAGAAAGAAAAAAATAATAAAAAAGAGAGATTGTGGGGAAAGAAAGACAGTAAAAAAAATGAAGCTTAAAGGATGTAGTAACAAGAAGGGAAAAAAAGCAAGTTGAACGAAAGAATCGGATTACGAATGACTGAATGAAAGTAGTGTGATAGATGGATGACGGACGAAAAAGGGAAGGAAAAACGAAGTAGAGAAAGAGGAAAAAGAGCAGGAGAAGGAAGAAAAAGAGAAAGGAGAATAAAATGAAAAGGAGGAGAATGAAGAGGTACGGTATAGAGGTGGTCTAACCCACCCAGATTTGGCGATGAGAGTCGGTTTTCCTGGTGTATTCTCTTCAAACAATACCTTCCTTTCTTGCGCAAATAAGCGATTATGTTGGAGAAATAATGAGAAAACATGGAGAAGACGAAAGAAAAAATAACCGGATGTTGTTTAAGGGAGGATGAAACAATGGGAAACTGATAATGAATCATGGAGGTTAATTTTAATCCTCAGTTTTCCCTCATTCCAGGGCTAATACATTTTTCACCCCTCATTTCAGCAAAAGGACACTAACTGAAAATATAAGATCGCTATGAACACACTATGATATAAGCTGAATCATGGTAGTGAATCGTCTTTCCACTTCTCAGATACAAGTTAACTTAAAAGGCGAAAGGTGAGAGGAGGCGTGGGAGGCGAAAGGAAAGCGGAGACGGAAAAACTGAGATGAAGATGAAAAGGAAGCATAGGAAAGAGAGAAACAGGAAGAATAATGGTGAGAAGACATGAAAATGGCGGAAGATAAGGAGAGATAAAGGAAGCTGTATGGATGGAGGAGAGGAGAGAAATGTAGAAGAAAGACATAATGGAAACGAAATTAGAAGACGGGAACATAATGAATTCTAGACAGGAGACAAAGAGGAGTTGAAAGATGCAAGAAAAGAGAAAAGAGGAGATATTGACAGGGACGTAAAGACGTAGACGAATGAAGAAAAAGATGGAAGAGAGAAGACGGAAGTAAGGAGAGGAGAGAAATGAGAGGGAGAGGAAGAATGGGGACGAATATGAAGGTAATATGAGGACCTTGAGAAGAGAGGCAAGAGGACGAAGAGGGAAGAAAGAGAGAGAGAGGAACGAAAGGGAGGAGATCAGAAGGAAGAGGAAAGAGGGAGGGAATCAGAGAACGGGAGACAGGATCTGGGACTCACGTACTTGTCTGGTCACAGCACGAGTCACACACACACACACACACATTTATATATATATATATATATATATATATATATATATATATATATATATATATATATATATATATATATATATATATATATATTCATGCACAAGCATCGCCCTCACACACACAAACCAAAACCACATACCTTCACATATATAAGTACACACACGCACAGATACAAACACCACACACACACACTGACACGTACACACAAATTATAAAAACACACACACACACACACACACACACACACACACACACACACACACACACACACACACACACACACACATACACAATTTCTCAGCTGTGTCCTCTGGCGATGTCTTATGATAGTGTTTGAGTGCAGGCCTTAGGCGGGGGAGGTAAAGAGGATGAAGGGTGAAGGGGGAGGGCTTGGGGAATAGGAATGGGATGGGGGAGGGAACGGGCCGGGAGAAGAAGGAAAAGGTGAAGAGTGGAAAGCTGAAGGGAAGAGAGGAAGGAAGGGGAAGAGGTAAAGAGAGGGAAAATTGAAAAGGAAAAGGGAGGAGACTGGGTAAGAGGAAACAGGGACACACACACACACAAAAAAAAAGGATAGCGAAAAGAAGAGTATAAGGAGCGAAGAGAAAAGGGAAAAAATGGCCACTGGAAGAATAATTGTGAGGAGAAGAGCTTTGCAACAGATGACGACTACGGAAGAAGATATACATATAAGCCGAGCAAAACTGAAAATACTGTAGTGTAATGAGAAGCAAAGGAAGAAAAAAAAAAAAAAGGACGAGGACAAAGGATAATAGAACTGAGTACTTGAGCGAATAAAATGAAAGAACGGAAGGAGAGCGGTAAGAGGAGATGTAGGTGTACAGAACATGATACAGAAGTACGAAGAAAACAGGAGAATATTTGCATTAAAATCAGGAAAGAAGTGGTAACTAACAAGATTAACGAAAATTTCCGTACCAAATCTTCACTCCCGAGGACCTCATTTCACACATGGAATAATCCGTGTCACTCTTAACGACTGTTATATAGCGACGCTGAGGGTACAAGGTTAAACATCTCACACGCACCGGACGCAGGTAAGTGTTATGACAAGTCAGTGTTCTATTTTCCAGATTATAAAAGTGAGAATCAGCGACTATAAAATTCAAGTGCCAGGTTCCGTTGACAAGGACTGATAGCACTTACAGCCCTCACCCTAGCAACTCTACCTTCTTTCTGCAACACGCCCGGACCATTGCGTGCAGCTCACAACCATGTATGAGGTAATTCGGCTGCCTCCATTACTCTTGAATGAATATTGTTGAGAAAGGTTTCACTCACAGTTTTCTTTCCTAAGCTGGATAAGATACACTGCTTACTGCAGTAAAATAAGTGTATGCGTCCTTTGACTGAAAGGGTTAAATGAATACAAACTAGTCATAGCTATGTCTCCTACCTGGTTTGCTATCTTCCACTGTTATTTCCAAACCTAAGCTGCTCCTCTCACCGTTTCTTGCCCTCACGTATTACATCTTGCTCACAGCTACTACTGATAAGCAATAACTGTACTAGCACGGGAAGTCTGAATGTTTAAATTACATGAAAATCTTTGTCGGAACAAAAATGTTTCACGAGGATTGTGGGAAAAGTAATGAGCTATGAGTCAGTAGCGTATCATCCATTTAGAGACTTATTCCTAAACCTACTTGTGCATAAAAAATGAAATGAGTCAAACAAAACGAAAGAAAAAAAAAACAGCAGTGCATTACAACGAAGTTTCCAAGTGTCAAATCAAAATGATAGATGTGGCCCAAGTTTTAATCACCTTGAGAAAATCAAGATATTCCAGCAACATTAAGTTTTGAATGCTATATAACACTAATAAAGCTTCTGATCACCTTCCCTGCAGTGGAAAGAAAACCAGCCATCAGCAGAATAAAGAGAAATGACGATTACACTGACGATTTCACCCATGGACGCATTCAGGTAGTTCATTCAGGCTAAACTTAGACTATTTTATTCATTTGGGTCAAGTTCTGGCAGTCAGCTGAATGAGAATGAGCTCCAATAACCATCTAGAATAATTACAACAAATACTTCTTTCGTTACCAAGGACACACGTAGGCGATTCATTCGGCCCAAACTCAGCCTGCATATTCATTGTCACAAAACTCCAGCAATCAGTGGAATATAAATGCTCTCCAGACATCCTCTCCTTGATCGCACGCATTCAGGCGTTTCATCGAAGCTAACATTAACTAATTTTATCTCATTTTTTTTTTTAAATAACAGAACAGAGGAAAGAAAAACAAATGAATATAAAAAATAATCTATACACCAGATTACTGGTGTCCTCCATTCATAAAATGTCTGTAACAGTTGGAATTTAACTGCTGTAGGTTGAAGTTTGGAGGGAAACAACTCTGGAGAAGTGGGTTCCAGAGAGATGCAGTTCGGGGAATGAAAGAATTCGAATAGGTAGAAGTTCTGCAGTATGGCTGAGTGACGTTCCAGTCATGCCAAATGCCCGTGTAGCACGAGGGAAGGCATGGAGAAGTGACACAATGGACACAACTCGTCTGAGCATTTGCCATAAAAATATCTGTAAAATAATGCAAGGTAGGCAACATTCCTTCTTACTTGTAGTGGAGGTAGTTTATTTATAACAGCAGGGTTATTAATAATTCCAGCAGCTTTAATCTGAATTTTGTCTAGTTTTAATGTAACCTCTCCACATCCACTCCACAAGGGTGAGCAATATTCTAGCTGAGAGCGCACATGACCCTTATAAATTATAGCTAACTGCTCGTCAGTGAAGTAGTCACAGACTCTGTATAATAGTCCAAGTTTCTTTGAAGCGGTTTTAGCAAGTGATCTGACATAAGAGGTTCAGCAGAGGGCATTGTTAAGTGAGACGCCGAGAATTTCAGAACTTTTGGAGATGGGAATATTAATAGCACTGAAGGTAATATACGAATCTGGCAATACAGGTATCTGTCTATTAGTAAACTGTATGTATTTGGTTTTACTAGCATTAAATGAGACAAGGTTTTTTTTTCCCCATTCACTGATCGTAGCTAAGTCTTGATTTGTGGAGATGACTGTACTGAGTTGAGAGGTAGAGATATCAGACTTTGCAAATGGATGTCTGAGTGTGAATGAACTATGTAGTGTTGAGTCATCTGCATATGAATGGATGGGGTTGTAGGTGACAAATAAGAGATCATTAATATGAACCAGGAACAGGGTTGGCGCCAGAACTGATCCCTGCGGCACGCCGACGTTAATTGAGTGGAAACTGGAATATACATCATCTACTTTTACTCTTATTTTTCTGTCGCTGAGATATGAGGAAAGCAGAGGAACAAAAGACGTTAGTCCATAGGAAGTGATGCATTTGCACTGTTCCCGTTATCTGTTTCTTTTAGCACAGAAAATGAAGTTCATATTCGCAAAAAAAGTGACGTTTTAAAGAAAGAAAACTACAGCACCTATTAGAGAGAGAGAGAGAGAGAGAGAGAGAGAGAGAGAGAGAGAGAGAGAGAGAGAGAGAGAGAGAGAGAGAGAGACTTTATTGATACGACGTGATCCGACCTTAATACACGTGTGTGTGTGTGTGTATGTGAGAGAGAGAGAGAGAGAGAGAGAGGAAAGTGGTACCCTGAGGAAAGCCAAGCACAGACCACAAAGGATAATGATGGCGGTGCCTGTGAAGCGACCCGCAATTCAGACGTCTGCTGCGTAAAAATTCCCAAGCATTGCGTCAGTCCGCGGGAAATGTTGAAAATATTAGCCTTGACTTTTCCTCACACGAGAGAGAGAGAGAGAGAGAGAGAGAGAGAGAGAGAGAGAAACACATACTGTACTCATAATATTTAAGTCCGGCATGAGGTAAAATAGTTTCATGTATAAGTAAGCTCTGCCGGCACCCGAGCCCTCTTACCGTAAACAAAACCACTAAGAAAAAACAATAGTAAAGTAAGATCAATATGAATCCTGAAGTACCTGAAAAAAAGCTAACACGTGAAACAGACATCTTTATATTTTCGTGCAAGCAATGGAAACGCACATGTC